>NC_088171.1:106469532-107159532 GCF_028769735.1 Zonotrichia leucophrys gambelii | reverse complement strand
GATACATGTTACTGTTGTTTAGCAAATTTGTTATAAGTCTGCCTAGTCTGTATTTTTGCATACCTTGGGGTAGGGGAAGAAAGAGTGGTGATTAGTGTACACGAATGCTGTGCTGAATTGCCTGCTTGTATCCAAACATGTATTTAGCAGCACGCAAGTTTTTATGAGGCAATTATATTAACTAAGTCACGAACCAAGATTTGGTTGGTAGGAAATGGATGTAGTGGATTAATTACATTTACGATTTGTCTTGGAAGGGGGGCCTTCTTACAGTAATTGAAAGTGGAGGTGATCAGGTGCACTGTCTCTTACACCAGTTGTTTCCCCTTCCCTCTTCCTCCCACCCCCAGTGCTAGAAAGGCAGCACAGACATGGTGTGATTAGGCACTGAAGTAAAACTATCATTACCTAACATTGTGCTGTTGTATGCACAGGAAGAAAAATGCCCCTTATATGTGTGCCTGTGATCTTTAATTTCCTTGGTAGAAGGGGAGAGCAGCAATCAATACCAGAAATGGTAATGAAGATCACCTCTCTGCTCTTATTTCTGTGGCATGAGTGACTAGTACTTTACAATGCTCTTCTGGTTACAAAATGTATAGGAGCTGCTGTGGCCATAGAATTAGAATAAAAATATGACACATTTCAGTAGCACAAAATAACACAAAGCCTGCGTGTTTGATGGGTTTCAAATGCTTTTGGCTGCTTTTTATTTTTGCTTCTCTGCAACAGAGGCTCCCTGGGTTGGATGCCGGCCGCTGCTGCTGAGCACGCCTGTCGGGGTGGGAGGCAGAGGCAGGCTGCAGCTCCCCTTTGCACTCCCCTGATCATGTCTCTGTGCAGAGCCATACCCCCTACAAGGAGCTGGAGTAGCCTAGAGGTGGTTTTCACTCTCATGTGCTGCATATGGTGACAGGAGCTGAAAATGCACAGTACTGAGGATTTCTAGATGTCTGCTTTTTCCTCCAGCCACCTCCCGTTTTCCTGCCTCATCGTCTGATGGGAGTGCAAGGGGTACCAAAGTCACCTGCAATATTGTTCTGGATCTTGGGTGGGTGAGCTTTGTTTGGGAGTAACCTTATTCACGCACCTTTCAGACCATAAACTGGCAGTGGTATAATGCAGAGTCTGTCCCTGCTGTTTTCCTGGCCAGGCAGTGTGAACAGCAGTCCTGGTTGTGAAACATGTTCCCTGACCCCACTCGTATCCTGAGAAAATGCGGGAAAATGCTTGTTTTGTGGCATGAATGACAGGAACAGGAATGTGACAGAGGTTGTGTCGACACGTTGCACACCACACACAAATGCCTGGAGTGGACATTTCAGCTATTTTTTAAAAGGTTTCAACTATTTTTTAAAAGGTCCTTTTAACCAGGCTGGGCTTTTGCATTGTGCTTGGAATAGCTTTGTGATAGTGTCCTTGCCTCCCCCTCCCCCCCCCCAGTCCAGTTTTATTTTTTTTCCAAATTGTGTGTGTGTGTTTGTGCTGGAACTTGATGGGTCAAGCGGTGGCTGGAATGATGGCTGCAGAATTTTTCAGAGGATTTCAGCCAATTAAAAATACAGAGTGGTTCTTTTTGGTGTTGTTTGGCAGAAAACTGCAAAATGGTGTTGCATGATAAGGAAGAGCCTTGGGTATGCAGTGTTTCTTGTGCACATGTGTTAGAATCACCGCAACTCATAAATTCAAATTACTTTTAAAAGCTGGCCATGATACATTTCCTCATTAACCATATGGAAAATGGCACTCAGGAATTTTCTACAGTGCACTTTCAAAGAAAGAATCCAATTGCAGGCAGACATTCCTTAGTACAGTGTTTATGCAGCTGTACTTGTGATTAAATTACACCAGCCCTGGCCCACATGTAGCCACAGATCCTATTAGTTTAAGTACAAAGCACCTTGTAAGAGTATGAGAACTCTCCTTATGATGTTTTTTGGCCTCTTGGCCACTGTATCGAGCAAGCATCAAAAGTCATGCATGTGCTTAAAGGTCTCTGGAGGAGGAGCGGTGGGACAGAGCAGTGCCGCTCACACGGCACGAGGAACTTTGACAGCCTACCAGGAGGGATTCTGGGATTGCTGCTGTCAGCAGTTCCAACAGTGCAAACAGTATGAAGAAGCTTCCACAGGGATTGAATTACTGAAGACTTCTGCTCCGTGTTTTTTGGTATAATTGAGAGCACAGAGGGAGCTTGATTTCTCTGTCTTATGATTTGAAGGTGAAGACAAGAGCCTGCAGGGCTCTGTCAGAGTTATGGGCATGCTCAACACAGACTTCAAAAAATCTAATTCCCATAAAACCTTACAAGGCTGAATTGCTTACCTGAATATAAAAGATTTACTTTCACTGAATCATTTAACACACAACCATATTAATTGCATTCTGAGATGGAAAAAATGATAATGGAATAAATCATAATGTGGAAATATCTTAACACTAGAATTTGCTTACATGTTTTAATACAGTGCAAGGATTTTGTGCAAAATACAGGAAAATATATATTCTCTTTAACATATGTATACATTGTGACTATCCTCACAGTAGCCCTTGGAAAGCTGAATTAACAAATTCCCACAGTAGCACCAGAACGAGAGGAGATGGGGCCACATCTTTATGTACAACGTTAAGCGCTGTACATAATTTAATCACATTAATTTAAAGCAGGGAGAGTGGGGGTTAGGGATGTTTTAACTAATCTTTTAACATCCAATTTGGCCTGATCTGTGACCAGAGTGTTTTAAGCCAGGAGTAGCATTTGGTTGTCACCACAAGAGAGAGTGGGAGAGAGGGAGAGACCCAGGTTTTGAGACTTACATGCATGACAGCATTTCCAGCTCCCTGCTCCTTTTGTAAGCACACCTTGACCTGAATGTTTCCCTTTTATGAAGAGAAGCGAAGGACAACAGGTATGTTTTCTCCCAGATAAGAAGAAATCCTCCTGGGGTGTGTCCTGGAACAAAGGAGATGAACCTAACCCACCCCAGCTCGTTTCTGAATTAGGCTGATGTGATACTACAGACAGATCAGTGCTGATCTCCCTTCGCTCCCCCTCCCTCCCCAGTCTTTGTTGTGTGCTACCAAGTAAATATGCAACCAAACTTAATGTAAATCATAACCCGCATGGAGCCACAGCTTGCCATCCAGACCCAGAATCCTACAGAGGTTTGTGAGGTGGAAAGACTGTGTCTTTCACACAAAGCGATGGCTATGCTCACTCCCATCCTTCTTTTACTTTCTGCTTAACCCTTTAGGCTGTGGCTGATGCCCTTCTTAACATCCTCTACCCGAGCAGTTCTCTCCTTTTTCATTTTTCCTTTTCTCTCTCTCTTTTTATTTCCCCTTTAGTCTGACCTCAGCATCTGAAACCAAATAAGCACACTGCAGGTGGAATGAAAACTGCAAATGCATTTGCTCATTTAACCCATGTCCTTGATATTAACTATTGAAGTTTCAGATACAAAGGAGCTTACAACAAGCATAAAGCTGATAATGTTTTGAAGAAATAGATGAATACAACTGGGAAACAGGGCCAAGTATTTTTCTCTGAGAAAACAGGAGCAAATGTTGTATGCTGCTCAGCCCCACATGATTTTGCATTCCTGCCCTCCTGTTCAATCTTGACACAACCCTGTAGAATGCACTGTCGGGTACACCAGTGAGGGTCTCCTCCCTGCCCATCTTTGGGGAGAAAGGCACTCTGCTGGGCTGCTGAAAAATGAGATAACTTTTCCCACTCCTCTTCAAGGACAAACCATGCCTCAGTTTCTGATGGGTTCCCCAGATTCAGAGATGTGGCAGTAATACCTCATGACCCTGCCGTGATAGGCACATCTTGTCCCTTAGCCTTCTTTCGGATTCCCTTTGTACTTATCTCCAGAACTCTAGGTTAAAGATATCGTTACCTATCACTGACAAATGGACACTATGTGGATGGTATTACCCCGGGCACTCTGTTCCAAATGCATTGTGTCTAACAACAAAACCCCCCGTGAAACTCATAAAATTACCAATTTCACAGTTGACTTTCTTCCTGCTCTGCTCTGTAGCCTTCATACTCCTGGCCTGTCTCCACACACTGCAGGAGATGATGTCGGACCAAACCAGCAATGCTGCATTAAAAAGG
Source organism: Zonotrichia leucophrys gambelii (assembly GCF_028769735.1). NCBI lineage: Eukaryota > Metazoa > Chordata > Aves > Passeriformes > Passerellidae > Zonotrichia > Zonotrichia leucophrys. The sequence continues at coordinate 107,155,406 of NC_088171.1, read as the reverse complement.
TTCTTGATATAAACAAGATCTATCTTGGTGCTGATTAAAACGTCTGCAGATTTTTGCCTTATCTGGATAAATCCTTCTGATGTGCATCATCTGCCATTGTGCAGTAACAATCACCATGGTGAGGGGGTTTATCACAAGAGAGGGGGTTTATATGAGCTGATTTTTGATTCCACCCCTGTACACTGCACATTCATGTACACAAAGTGTGGTATTGCCTCGGACGGGTTACGTGTGAAGAATTACATCAATGTCCATACTGGGGTTTGGCCTTTCCTGCTCTTTGGCGTAGTTGGAGGTGTAAACAGCATTACTGGCTGCTGCACTTCTCACCTGGAATCTCAGCATGTTGCAAAAAAATGAATTAAATCTCACAACAGGGCCCCGAGGACTCTTATTTAACAAAAGGGGGCTGCAAGAACATGAAGAAGAAAGACTTTTCCACACAGGGAGGTTGCTGCAAAAGATTGGAGGGTGTAAATTTGCAGGGTGCTAAGTATGATTTTACCCTGTCTTTCCCTGTGGATGCTCCTAGAGCACAGGGATGTCTAGCAAGGTAGAGAGCTAATGGGCACCAAGTGCCTGCTAAGGGCATCCAAGGAGGAGGTTGGTGTATTAGGAAGTTGCAGCCTGGATTCTTGACTAGTAGTTTCCCTGTGGTGACAAACCCAAAATGATCTAAGCAAATCACACAGTGAATCATCGAGGCCAGTTTAGAGTCTAGAATATGGGTTTCCTGGTTCTGTTTTCTGCTTCTTGGATCATCTTCCTTTCCAGAGTAGTTAAGGGCTTTTGCTGTCTTCTGTATTAATAGTTTTCGTATCTTTCCTGGCTACTGGGCTTGCCCTGGGATGATGTACTATATTACATCTGTCCAGCGTATTTTTTGTGTCCAGTTTTTAAGGAAGACAACCAGAAGTATCCAACCATACCATTCTCCTCAGATAACAGTCTTAGGTGGCTTTTCTACAGTGCAGCTTAAACATCACAGGTGGCTTCACTGTGAGTTCTCCTGTTTTTTACTAATCTTTTTAAAGTCTACTTCATTGAGGATGTGTCTAGTCTACTAAACTTTCTTTCCCTTTTAGGATTGCAGGTTCTTTCTTCCCTCAGGACGCCCACAGTTCCATTTTTGCCCCTGTGTAGGCTTCCCTTACCCTGCCTTTCCCTACCTGTCTCTGTCCTCAACATGCACCTTTCCAGTCTTTCCAAATAATTTTATATTTCAAGTGGGTCTCCTTCCTACAAATTCCTCCCCCTTTTCTAGCTTTGATCTCATTATTCTCAACATGGTCGTCAGTGAAATCTTTACTTATTCATCTAATTCAGAGAGTAAGCTCCACAGTAGAGAGAACTTGGTACTGAAGTACTGGTAAAACACAAGCCATCAGTAATCATGTGGTGGCTGGCACTGACTTCCACTGCAACTAGACAGAAACAGGAGTTAGCAAGTGAATAGTTGTTCCCTTTACACAATATCTGGCCATAAAGAATGCATCAGGCACTAAGCATAACAGAGTGCAGGCCCTGAGCAGCGTATCACAGGTCCCCAATAAGCTTGGTGCTTGTAGATTTTGTGATAGAATCCTACAGTCTTTAGCCATTTTTCACAAATTACTTTGCTGGTACCACAAATACTGTGAAAAGCTTGAGCAATGCCACATTTCATGTCAAAGCCACCTCTTTCTTCCATTGCTCCTGCCATTCCACAGCACACAAAGAGCTGCCTATTGCTCTCTGCTCTGCACCCATAAATAACAGAAATTCCCATATTTTTATAAATTTGGAATTAACATGAGCTGTTATGTAGCAGTTTCCCCAAAAGTGACTTTTAGTCCACCTGAATCTCCTGTTTAATGGCCCTATAACTTGCCAAAAATGTTTCCAGGGCTGTCTTCAAGAAACTAGGTGGCATGAGGAAATCCCTCACCACTGAAACGGGATTAAGAGCAAAGTGGGTTAAACAACAGGGTACTGACACAGGTTCATTTAGTTACCATCACAAGATCTGGCCACAAATATATTGTGCATTACTCTACCATGAGTTATCATGGCTCTGACCCCTCTCGGGAGATCCCCATGCCACCACTGTATTAACGACTGCATCTGCTTCAGAATAACCTTATTAGCTTGCCACAGCTGAGCCAGTAATCTCATAGGATTTTTGTCCCAGTCCCTTGTGGGGTGTGATTCTCTTCTCCTTGAATCCAGTTTGATGCCCAAAATTTAATAAGTTTTCCTGGACCCTCTGCTCTCCCTCCCCCTCCCCTTTTATCATCTGCTGTAGGGACCATGAAATCCCCAGTAACCTCCCCAAATGCCATCAATAACTCCTGAAATGCCATGATGTTTGGTGCTTCCTTAGACAAAAAGCTATGTTAATTAGGTAGGAGGAATTTTTTGTCCCTCTTTTTAAGCCAGATTTTTGCCTTCGCATCTTGTACCAAGCACCCCCAGTAACCAGCGCAAAGCTACAGAACCCTTACACATACCTTTATCTATGTAAATGTTGCCCTGCAGTCTGAAATGTTGCCAGTCTGAAGCCTTTAAGTGGCAAGTGAAATCTATCATGGTATTCTCATAACATGTGAGCAGCTCTGTGTGTGATGGGGAGGGGGGGTATGGGTTTTTGTGTATGTGTGTGTGTGTGTGTCTCTCCTTCCCATCTGACTGAGCCCTCAGACTGCTATTCCTTGTAATCTGCATCACTTGATCGAGAGGCACAAACGATACTGCACACAGCAAGGTGTCTATATAATCATTAACTCTCTCGCCCTCTGGATAGGACAAATGATATACAAGCCTTAACTCGCCAGGGGTCTTCTTTGGGACTGTGTCCTGGGGGAATCTTCTCCTATGAGTTAATGGAGTATTCCTAAATGGGCTGACTGCTTTCCTTCTGTGTGCCAGTTCTTTCCCAACTTTCCTTTCACAACCTCTGGCATCAAAAGCAAAGATATTGCATTCATAGCATGTGCTTTTTTTCAAGATCCATGCAAGGAATAGCAAAGCCATTAACAAACCCTTTGAATAGAAAATCTGCTGTAACATGATCTGCAGTAGGCAAACATTTAACCACAACAGTGTTTAGATTATCCTTGCCAGAACAGAATAAACGCCTTTTAATTCTCTCTTCAACAATCTTTGACTTCTTTCTCTTTCCCCCTCTCTCTCTTTTATTTTTACTGTGTTGGCCTGTTTCTGGTAGAATTCTCCCACATCATTGTGGGTTACACTTGTTTTGACTGCACAACTGCCTTCCCGTCTGAACTGACTTTTGCTTGCTCGACTTCCAGCCTGTAATGTTTGCAGCTTTTGAGGCTGATATTAGGGGGAGAATCTGCTAAGTCCATGGGTAAAATGGAAAAGGCACCTGGTGGGGAGTTTGGAGCTGTTCCTAGCCTACTACCTGCTTTGTTACCTTGGATGAGTTACGGTACCCCGGTGGTTATAGTTCCCTCTTTGTAAAATGATTACTGTGATATTTAAATTCTGGTTGTAAGGAGCTTTGAGATGCGCAGCTGTAAACACTGTCTAAATGCTGTTAAAATTGAACTGGCCTCCTTGGCTCACTGACTAGCCTAAGCTCTTTAGACCAAGGCATTCCAACTATTGCAGCCTGTCATTGAGTCCCATCACCCTGAAGAGTGCTCACCATCATTCCAGGGCTGCTCTCCCAAGAGCACCAAGGGAAACATTTGAAGAGTATCCATAGGAAGTGGTGCTGCTGCCCTGCCATCACCGCTTCACTTATGGTCCTATTCTGTTCCCTTTTCTGTCTCAAAGTCCTGTTTGGCAGGTTTGGGATGGAATACATCTTACCAGCTCTCTGTGACAGGGTATCATCTTCCTTTGCTACAGCTGTCAGGTGTATATTTAATAAGGATGGGAGAACCCCTGAATGTCATCTTGACACTCATAAACTGTGTTTGAGCTAAGGGACTGTGTATTCTGTTTGGCTCTGGAAAAAACGGTGTTTTGGCAATCAAGCAGGAAAACAGTACAATACGAAATTTATTTCCTATTAATAATCATGAAATATGCCTTTTTTCCCATCACTGGAATGCTTCTCACCCTTGATAATATTCATCCTCTCTTTTCTCTGTGTACACTGTCGGTCTTTTGCTGCTTTTTGTTCTTTCTTGACCACTTTATCCAGAATTTATGTATTGCTTCCTTGCTTTGTATTTGCTTGCTTGCTTGCTTTTTCTCACTGGTACAGATACAGGGTTCCCAGGTATTGCTTTAGCTTGTTTTCCAATTCTACTTTCCCTGGTTTTTTTTTTTTTTTGGTATTGTTTCAGTGCTTTTCCTTCTTTGTTTCTCATTATTCTTCCTTTTCTCATCAATTTTATCTGCCAGTTTTTTCCCTCTTTGCATATTTTCTCCTCTGGTGATCCCATCTTCTTTCCCCAGAATAACCAGCCTCTTCCTTTTATTTTTGTCTACCTTTCATTCTCTTGATTACTCTTTCCAAAGGTTGATGAATCTAGCTTGCTCTTGAAATATTTAAATATTTAATAACAGGATGACAGCTATTCCCAAGACACTTGTGTCAGCGGACAGACAAGAACCCCCTACCCTTCCAGTCTCCCAGCAGGCCTTTTATGCACTAACATATACCCAGGAAACAGGATTGCTGAGGGGAAGGAAAGGTTGCAGTTGAAATTAAGTCCCCTTGAGCCATCTCTAATTCCTAGTCGGCTGAATGAAAATATTCAGACATGCAATTCCTTCAGCGCCTTTGTTGCAGGTGATAGTAGAGGCTCTTCCTTTGTGCCTAAGTGCCTCTTTTCTCTCCATGACTGATCTGGCCCCCTTACTAGCACACATGATAGAGAGCTGAGGTTATTCTGTGCTTTGTTCCCCCGAGCTCTCTGACCTCCCATAGTAATGGACGTTGCAGGGACATCACTGAAAGGGACCTCCCCACCCTCTGCCTGACAAGAGCCCCAGACTTTCTCCTAGGCAGTAACTGGCCCTCTATCTGTGCCACACACCTTCCTGCTGTGAACTTTGGATTGAGCATTGGCATCTTTCTTTAACAATCCTGTGTTTCTTCCTCATTAAGTTGATACCAGTAGAATTGCAACCTTTTCTGTCTTATTTGCATTTCCCCTTCTTTTGTGGAAAAGTGTGTCTTATATTCTTTTATATATTTTAATGGGCTGATATAGAGAACACATGGTAGAGAAAAATAGACATTTGAACTTGTGTCTCAGGCAGTTTTGTTTCCTTTTCCCATCAGCAGATCTTTTTTCCCCTGTAATGTAATCCCCTGAGTTGTTTGAAGCCTCTGTTAATAATCTCACTGGTATTTCTCCACACTTACAGCTGTATTTCCTCCATTCTTTTTGTTTTCCCATAGCTGGTGACAGGAGAGGGACAGATATTTTCGAGATATTCCCATCACTATCTCACAGCTCAACCCAATTGATGAAAGGTCCCCTTTGAACTAACTGCCAGACAAGTCTTTCTCTTCAGCCCAGGACAAGAGGGATGACTAGGAGTCATATCTAAGATAGTAAAATCATGTCAAAATGGCAGCTGCTGAAGGAAGGCAAACCCCTTTCCTCCAGAATTATTTCCATATCTCCAGTAGTAGGTTTATGCATGTAGTTCTGTATCACCAGTACTCCTGCTTCCCTATTGTCTGTGCTGGACTTGAGTCTGTCCTCCTTTCTTATTTTTTTCATGGCTTCACCTTTGCAAATTATACTAAGCAGAGAGCTTACCAAGGTTCCTAGATGAAGATCAGAAATCCATTCACCCTTTCTTCCTCATTTCACTTTCCTTTTCTTCACAGACAACTTTTGTGTGTGCTATTTGTCAAATGACTGACTTGTAAATGCCTTTCTCTGCCCTCCAAAAATCCCCCAGATCCCATACAAACAAACCAAACCACCACATACATTAACGTGTGGGGAAAAACATAATAGTTTCTGTGAATTCTTTGAAGAGATAGGTAGTCTCGTGTCATAGCACATTTTAGTCCTTGAAGAGAGAGAGTTAGGAAAAACATCTCAAAACAGCGGGATTTTGTCAAACTACCTACTCTGAAATGAAAGAAACATTTCTGAAGCCCAGTTTAGGCTGCACATTTATGGCTGGAACTAGAACCAGGTGTGGCAAAGCAGCGTTTGCAATAAGTGCTCATTGTCTGCTGGTGTGTTAAACTCCTTCAGCCCCACATTCTGTTCCCTTGCTTCAGCTAATGATTCTTGCCTGACTCCTTTAATTGGAAGGTGGAAGTCCCCTCCTGTACACCCCACACAACATGTCAAGTTAAACACAAGTCACCTCCATTAGTGCCAGTGGGTGGGGGGAAGCACAAAGGAAAAATATAACAACAATTCTGCTCAAGCCTTTGAAGTGTTAGACGATCAATCTGTCTGCTTGAGTCTGATTCTGAATCCCTCTTTAAAATGCATCAAATGTTTGAGCCTGAAGTTCCGTCCTGACAGCATCTGTGAGTCTCTGCGGAGACATCTGCTCCACAGTTTCACAGACGCTCTCTGTGTTCACATGAGAAGGGTTTGATCCAAAGGCCTAGCCAGAGTGAGACTGTGTGGAGTTGTAACTAGACAGACAGTTTTAGCAGGGTCCTGTGGAGTCTCAGTAGCAAAGACCCTGTGGAGCTGGAGTACGTGTTCTGTAGCAAGGGCCAGAGGTTTTTTTCTGCCTTTCAACTAGACTTTTCTCCACCAAAACCGAAATAGCTACAGGGATGTTTATTGGGGAGAGGGGACGCAGAGTGCCATAGCTTCTTGGATACTTTTAATGGCAGAGTTACACACCATGGCAGCAATAATGATTAAAATGAAACTCCAAGTGTTTATTATTGGAGAGCTAGGAGCATTTTGGTTTCTTCAAAGTAAGTAAGGCAAATAATTCTGGAGGGTTAGAAAAACTGTGTTCCTTTCACTCTGGCTGTGTGGTTCCTACACTGTACTTGGCTGTTATCTCTCAATTAATGTGAGAAGTAAACCAGAATTGCTATTTCATCTTGTTCAAACTTACACACACCATAGATATCAGTACTCAAGAGCCAGGACTTGCCTTTTACCATGCTGTATGTGTGTAGCACCCTTAGAAGAGAGACTGTGAAGGGTTCATGTTATGACTTAGCACCATATAGATTTTCCAATAGCTTTCCTGGACAGTCTGCAGTGTCAGTAGCTTTTCCATCACAATGGTCCCAGAGACCATTTTAGGCGAGCAGTACTCAGTAGCTGTGGGTTTTAGCAACAGCTTTAGTAATTGTACTGTTTTCACAAATACCAGCAGCACATTAAAAATAGGCTGGGGCCATCTTTAAGGGTTATGAAATAATCTGAATTCACTCCTTGTGAAATTAAATCTGCAGTAGTTGGGACCTATGGGTGGAACTGTAAGAAGTCTTCTGAGATGGCAGCTTGCTTTATAGGGCAGCTTTCTATTTACTGCATCACACAGCAAGATAATAATTTGCTGATCTGTCATTAGTGCCATTATTTTTTTAAAAAAATCCTCTTGAGTGTTTTCTTTGCTTTAGGAATCATAGCTTACAAACCCGACAAACAGCAGCATTAAACTGTAACCGTAAACAAGATGCATCTTTTTATTCACCATGTATTTGAATGAATATTTTTTGACCAAATTCATAACTCCTTTATCCTTTCATTTTATCATGCATCATGACCTGAAGTCACTTAGAGAATTGGTGAATTATTTCTTGATTTTTTGCTAGCTCCATGGGTAACAAATTCAGAAAAATCATTTTGCTTCCTGTTACTCACCGGTGGTAGCCAGAGCTGTAACCAAAATGAGGTGGGACATCTGGTAGCCTCCTCATTCTTCTGTCTATACCTGCAAAATGCTGCCTAGTCTCTGCTAGTTTCAGAAGAGGTGGGATGTGCAGAGGAAGTGTCTTCTAAAATTAGGATCAGGAGAAACAACAATAAAAAGCAAATAAATAAAATCTGTGGTAGGAATATGTCTCTAAAAATTGGGAGAGTGTTCTTTTAAATATGCCCTTAGTCTTCCCTCAGTTTCTTAGTGCAGTTGTGTGTACTGATGCCAAAGGTTTATTTTTATGATGCCCAGATCCAAACATTTCACCACACAGCAATGGCTCCTTCCTTTTTCTTCTGTGTACTACCCAGAAAAATAATTGGTGGATTTCTCCAAACTCGCAGCTCATGATATACTCAAAATAATGCCTTAGACTAATAAGATGGTATTTTCCATAACCTGCTCCTGCTTAGCTCGGAACACCACGGACACATTGAGGCAATAAGCTATAAGTGAACACTGACCTATAAAGCTGAAGTCTTCCTCAGCCTCAAGCATAGCAACACAAAACACAAAATTCAACACAAAAATTCATAGTATTTGAAATGCAATCCTTCCTGTAATGTTAATTTGAAAGCTACTAATCTTAAGTAAGGGTGCTTCATCTTCATGAAGATGCCCTGCCCTCAGGTACTGCTGCAGCGTCAGTCACTACTGCCATAGCTGTTCTCCTCCCCCAAACAGCTACAAATCAAAAACAAAAGCAAAGTTTTTTTAAGCCCTAATTTCCTTTGAGACTTACTGTTCACAGATCCTAGCAGAAGTTTTGGCACATCCTGAGCCCCAGTCAGGATGACTGGAGTCAAGCAGATTGCAGGTTTGAAGGGACACATCGCCTCCTCCAAAAGGCACACCATTGGGAGGGCCAACAGCCCTCAGCCTGCTGCCAAAGTGAGGACTACACAAGCCACTCAAATGGCCATTCTTCTGGTTAACACAGACAGCAGATTTTCATTTTATTTTCTTTTTTTTTTCCTGACACACACAAATGTCTACTTATTCCATTTGGGAGATGGATATAATCCGTAAAACTCAGTGCACATAAGCCAGATGGCAGATCTGAGTAAGTTGTGACCAAAAACTTTTGAACTTTAGCCCAGTTCCACACCAGTGGAAGATGTGTCCCCAGTGAATCTGGTATCTGTGCTCATTCAGCATAGCTAAGAAGGGCACAAATAAGTCCTGTGCAAATAATTATGTTGGATCAGTTTATGCCTAACATTTATATATACCCGCCTAATTGAATTGAGTGTCTAATCCCAGGGTTCATTATCTATTTCTCTATCTAAGTTTTTTTTTTCCTACTTGCGTTCAGCACCCAGCTGTCTCCTCCTCCAAATGGTCAACCATTGCCCTGTAAAAGACTAAACATCAGCCTCCCAAACCTGTACCATGGCACAGCAATTTTCTCAGCAAGGGGGCACTGGGAGCTGGTCCTGTTCCTGACACTGGATGAAAGTAGTTAGGAGAAAAGCCCCATGGAAATCTGAAATCTGATGGAGTGTTACAACCCACCCCAGAGGGCAAGGGTAACCCAAGTTCTTATCAATAGATCCCTTGGGACAGATGATCAGTGTTTGTATATATGTAGAGTTTATTTTGGAACAATTTGGTCAAAATGCAAAGCAGATATGTAGCCATTTTGGTTATTATTATCTATAGCAATACAGGAATATGAAAGCATAAAAATATTACTTAAGAAAATGTATCAGGGAAAAGAAAGAAAAAAGGAGAAAGAAAGGATATTAGCAGAAGTATACCACCACCTGTGAATCCAGCAACAAGAGTTGATTGTTGAAATTTAGATATCCTTTGGTTTAGATATCAAATCTATCAATCTTTGATTTAGATATCAAAGTGATGGTCTTGATCCACTGGGGGTGGGAAAAAAACCACAAAGTCCAGTGTTACACTCAAGCTCAGGTGAGAACCCCCAGGTACCACCCCTGGAGCAGGGTGGTTTCAATCCTCTGGTGGAAGCCCTCAGAAATTAGTCTGGAGGCACTTTGGGGGTCTTTGATGGTTTATGACATCTCCTAAGACATGACAGCTGCCTCTGATGTCAGTTGAGCCAGTTATGCCCCATCAGACCTTCCCTGGGAGGAAGGGGGAGAGTGACACCACTAAAGGAATTGTGTAAGGGAGCATAATTGCTACGACAAAAAGCACCACCCCACCTTGCAGGATATGCCTCTTATCAGCCTCAAACTTCAGAGTGTAGCCTCCCTTTCTGTCCAGTGCTAATCCACCTCACTTTCTCCCCCTCAGGGGTGCAAACCTGGCCTCAGCAGAGCACCCAGCACCTCTACAAATGGGCAGTTGCTTGGAATCATTAATCATGAACAGTTCGGTCTCTCACACAGAGCACGTTGTTCTGAAAGCCCTCCTTGACCGGTCTGCTGAAGGGACTTTAGCATGGTAGTCAGGACATGGCATTGCTGCCTTTTGTAGTAACCAGAATAAAGCAATAAAAAGGTCAGTTAAAATGCTTGCTGGAAGTTATTGATAGAAAAATTCTTTCTGCACGAAAGATTATAAACAGAGCTTTATCTCAGGATAGATTTGTTTTAATTTGGCATTGATGGATTTGATACCTAGTAGGATCAAAGAAAACAGAATCAAAGAGTGAAATACAGGCAGAACTGCTTCTCTGAATATTGGCCCCTTTTATAGATACAAAATCTCAGGACTAGAGTGCTCAAATTTATTTGTACTGATGTTTGTTTAAAGATCAATATTAAATAAATTGGTCTGGAAGCTATAGTCATAAAGCAGCTGTCGGACTAATGTAATCCCACAATGCTATTTTGTCTACTGCATGAAACCTGGTTAGCTGTGTACTTCTAATAACATGTGGATATCTAGTGAAAAAGAAAATAGCTGAACTGGATTTGATGCACTTGGATTAACTATGTACATATCCATTTATTTGAAATTTCAGCTTGCTGACCAGATTGTAAATCAAACCTAACTTTCAGATTTTCATGGTAAATTTCAACTTGAATTTAAACAGTTGTAAAAAGGATTTTATGTTGTCCACGTTGAAAGAAGTAAAGGGAGATATAATTGTAAATCTGCCTGTTTTGGCTTTGGATGTGTAATAAATCTCCAGTGTCTAAATACATACAGTTTATGTGTTTGATAGTAAACACAGGTTTCTTTGCGGCCATTCTTCTGTGTTTCTGTTGACAATTTGCAAGGATTTTCTCTGTGATTTCCCTCAATGAAAACAAGAAGAAAGGAAATATTTCAAAATGTAGGGCTGCTTTGCATTACGAGAGTCACATGAAGGACCTCTGACAAGCCTAAGATGTGTTTGAGAGGCTGTCAAAAATGCTCTGAGCCAAAAATGAGATTTGTTTGTACAATGTAAACCAGTTTATCTAGAGGTCCAAGGGACACCTGAAAGCTTTGGATAAGCAGTTTTGGATGAATTCAGCAGCTTTTTTAGAAGAGCCTGCCCTTTAGGTTCCCTCACTGGTCAGAGATGAAAAGGCAATTGCCATGCTGAGATTTAGGGAGCCTGTTACATGCCGCCACTGACTTTGCCTGTGCACACCAAGGCTCCCAAGATCCCAGTGCGCTGAGTTCCAGACATCAATTGGTGAGAAGCACCCCGACTTCTTGTCCCGTTTAGGACCCAGATGTCCCAGTACAGTAAATTCTTCTACCCTTGAAAGCCACCATCAGCCTCACTCACTGGTGTGCTGCTAAACCCTCCTCTAGTGACACACAGAGGTGGGAAGAGGGCATCTCTTTTCGGGTTCATCCACCTTACCTGCATAGCTTTAATGACATTTTCATGAGTAGAGCTGAACAGCTGAAACTGTAAGTAAAAGTGTCTTCTCAAATGCATATTCAAGGGGGAACTGATGGTTTCCTGAAAGCTTCAACACCCTTATCTAAGTCACATCATGAATGTATGGATGTGTCATCTCAATGTTGACAAGGGCATGACTTGTGTGTCAGGATCACAATGTTTGCCCTTCCACACCACCACCTTGGCTGTATTTGTACACTCTAATCCAGCTTGACCAGGAGTGTAGACACCCATATGCATATTTGATGGAATTAATGTCCATAGGTCTAAAAAAGGGACCTTTGTTTGGCACAAATATGCCCTGAGGCACATTTGCAATCTGAAGAACTATTGGTATTTAATTGTAAAAGATATGGTATGAATAAAATAATTTTCAGCAACTGCAACAAATTTAAATATTCCTGCCTCCTTAAGAGAGTTTTACAGTAATTCCCACTAGGCAGGAGACCATTGCTCATAATTTTTAGGGATGCTGACCAGCCCATCTTTACTGGTTTTTTTCTCAGCTTTCCTAGTGATTGCCTCTGTCTTTTTAGGCAAATCACTTAATTGCTTTGAAATGCAGCTGGTCACAACATTAAAATGGGGACAGTGAATACTTTTTGTTGGTATGTAAAGCATTTGGGGAATTCTGTGTGAATATGACTTTTGCAGATTGTTTTGTGTGATCACGATGAAATATACTGCTGCACTGAAAATATGACAAGAGAGCAGAGTATCCAGGCATGTCTGTGGGGGAAAACATGCATAAAGAAGAGCCCCAGATGACAGTACAGCCACCTGCAGCCCTGTACCAGGCATGCTCTGAAACAGCAGAATCCCATCACTGTCGCAAACCACATCGTGATTTGCAGATGTCCAGCTGGATTCTGCAATTTATATATTGCTTACATAGCAGTGACTACCTGTCTGTAACCACATATCCACAGATTGCAGAACCCTTTATTTCTTGTCTTTTTTAGAGACTGAGTGCAGTACAGCTGGGACATTACCCCAGTGCATTTTTCCCCCTTGGAAATTCAGGAAGTAGGCTAGGTTTATAGTCTGGGTCATAATCAGGAAATGGCTTAACAAGAGGAGCAGAGGAAAATGGAGGTAGAGGAGACAATCTTTCCTTTTCATGAAATCAATTCGGTAATGTAGTTTAACTGCAGGTTTTGCAGCAAGGAGCAAAATCCATTTTCCAACTATTTAGGACTTTTAGTCCCTAGAAGTCTCAACCATGGAAATGAGGGAACCTGTTTACTAACATAGTGTGCTGCCACTCTGGCATGTTTTAAACGCCGTGAAATGAGAATACGTAGGCTATGAATTGTAGATATATGAGTGCACACTGTATGTATAGCTCAATTTTTGTAACAAAGACGTAAAACTTAAAGCAGAAATGTGGCTGATTGTGCTGAATTATTACTCCAAGATAGATTCATCAAATCTCCCAGCTGTATAAGACAGGGCTTACTAATGAAGTTCCCTATCAAAAAGAAAAGCCTAATTTTGATTTGGCTTAGGTAATGAACTTCTTTTTCCTGGTGTGATTATCTGCATGGGGTGGCTAAAAGAGTAGCAAGAGAGAGTGCGCTCACAGAAGCATTATGCAAAATGTCTTTTGTCTCTTTTTGCTGGGATATATTAAATTTTCAATGTAGTCTATGTAATATAAAATTATGATAATGACTTTTGGCCCACTGTGAAGGCAGCTTGCTGGTCCTGAGCATGTGTGTCTGGCTTGAGCACTAGGATACACTGTGGGAGTTGCCTTTTCTATTAACAAACCTCTAGATACCTAATGATGAATTTTCTTTCACCAAATGTTCTCCTTTTGTCTAAAATACAAGCATTTTCTAAATTGCTTTTGAGAAAAACAAGAGAGGCAGAGAGGTCTATGGCAATGACAAGGGATATTGAAACAAAGCAAGGAATACAGTTAGCATCATTCTTGTAATTATAAACCAACCAAAAGGTTGTTTCATGTAATAGTGAAAATATTTACTACCATTTTGTAATAAATGATGGCATTACATTAGTGAAGGAAAAAATCAAGCAATTTTCTCGTAAAACATCACTGCAAGTTCAGTAGCATGCAACTTGACAGTCAAATTTATTGCAGGTAATTGTATCAACTTTTGCTACCAATATCCTCTTCGGTAATTGTTAAGTCTTTCTCCTCTTCCACACTTCTTTTCTATTCTTCATGCAAAAAAGGCCAAACAATGAAAAAGACTGATATGTGCCCTGGTTTTACTATCATTTATTAACCAAAACATAAAATCAAAACTTAATATGTTTTAAACAGAAGGAGCATTTTGTTAGCTGAGTGTAGTTCACAGTTATCTTGCAAGAAAGGTTCTTTTCTATGTGGAAAAAGTATTCTAGCAGCTAGACATGCAATTTCTGTGGTTTTTTACGTTTCTGTGTTTTCTCCCTATTGTCAAAGTCAGTGGGACAAAACTCAGAATCCACACCAAGCCGTGCTTCCTACACAAAACTCCAGTGGTCCCCATGTGACATCACTATAACATCATTATCATGGTGTCCTAGTCACTGGATTAAAATTTCAAGGGAGGAATGGGCTGCAGCAGTCCTTTATCTGACTGGACTATAATAGCTAGAAAAGAAATGTAATGAAATAGACATGGAAAACAGAGGCCTGATGCTGCCACCCAAACATCCCTGGCTGCGCACAGAGGACTGGGCTTCGGCAGATCTGCTCTCAGAGCAGAGCTGCAGGATCTGGCCCATATTGTTCAGGCCTGTCATATTACTGAGGCGATTATTTTTCAAAGTTTCCCAGGAGAGCTGAGCTGCCCCCCGAGGCAGCTCCAGCCGGTAGCTTTCTGTGGCATGTGTCAGGGAAAGGGCAGTGCTGCGGGTATTTACATACCTGATGATCACAAGAGAAGCATCTCTGCCGTGTGCCTGTCTGCACGGACTTGATTTTAATTTGGTGAAACAGGTTAGTTACCAAAAAAACGCTTAGCTTTCACAGAATAATTAGGATTACTTTATATCAAAATCCGAGGGAAAAAAGATGAAGTAGAATGCAGTGGAATAATAAACATAAAAGTCTCATTTTTAATTTTCTGATACTACAGAGAGCCAACATAACCTTTAGCAGATTAAGAGTAAATCTCTCCAGAAATGGAATCAAGCCTTCTTGCCTTCTTCTCTTCTTCTAAGTAAAGAGTGTATTGCAATGAATAAAAGCTCTGTGAATATCTGAGAATACATTAGTAGGTCTAAAGGTTGGGAATGTGTGCAATTAATTAATTAAATTATTATACAATATAGCTTGTGGCAGTGTAAGCCTGCATTCCTTTGACCCTCCTCTCTCCTTAGCCCTTATTGCTTTAAATGAAGACATATAGAAGTGATGCCTGTCTCTTGCTGGCATTAGTTATAGGTTTCCCAGTGATATAGATAATCAGCCCCTTTCTCCTACATCCGTAAATGTCCTACCGATCAGCGGTACAGAAAACCTCTCAGCGTCTGGCATTTCTTTGTAGCTGCCAGTAATCTCTGACTGTAATCTTTATTAAATCAGTCCTTTAGTTCCTGTGAAAACCATTTCCTTACTATGTATAGCTATTTAGATCTCATTTAAAAATAAATAATAAAACCTTCTGAGACATATGGCATTATACCACAGGTGTCATGCCCTTCGAGGCCACCTTGTGCATAGCAATGGCTGTGGATCGATGAGAGAGCTTGAAGGCTCTAAGAAATGAGTCTGCTGAAAGTTCGAAAGGTGGAACTCTCCAGTATGTAATGAGGTTATGTCTGTGCTGCGCTCTCTTTCCTACCAGTCGGGAGGCGTCGTACTGCTCTGCTCGCGTGGCCAAAAAATATTGTTCTTTTGGTTACTACCCAAGCTTCCATATGTTACCACTTTCTGTTTTTTTCTTAGATGCAACACTTAGGTAAATGCTGAATGGATCAAACTACATGAGGTTATGTTCAAATGGCAGAAAGAACAACTCTTGGCAGCCACGTTCTGTGTTTTATCCTTAATTCTTCATCTGTGTTTTATCAGCTGAAGCATAGAGAAGCAGATGAGTAGAAGCTTCCCTGCATAAGAACTTCAGAAAAGTAAAACTGGTCATTTTAAAAACAAATGTCTGCGTTACAGTCAGAGCACTCTGGAAATAGCAAACTAATTGTTTAAAATGTCTTTATCTGGTGGTGTCTCATTTATAGCAGATATTGTGAATTCACCCTGATTATTTTCCAATGTCATAAACATCTTTTGGTGTTCAAAATAGCCCCTTTTTTTCCCTGTGAGTTGTTTTGGTTTGTCTTTTCTTTCTTTTTTTTTTTTTTGTTTTACTTTTCTTCACTTCTTGATCAGTTTATTCTACTGTAAGATTGACTCAGTAGTTTTAGATCTTGCTTATTGCTTGGTCACAGATGGTTGCCCAGCAAATGTATCCATTCTACATGCTTCTTCATATAGGGATGGTTAGATCTATGTAATGTGCTTTGCCTTATCAGTATGCAAAGCTTTCAGTCATTCTTAGCATTTATTTGTGTAAGGAGATTTCATAGTAGGGTGAGGGGCCTTTGACACATTCATGTTTGTTATGAGCACTCACCAAACAGATTTCTGTGTTTCTGCCTCTGAGTGCGATATTTTGCTGGAGATTCAGGTCCACAGAGCTCTGTTCAAATCCTCTGGCAGTGGCACCACTGTATTTGTATTAATGTATCTCCTGTTCTTGCGAGTAAATGGCTGGCATTCTGTTTTTGTTGGTCTGCCAGCCAAACTATGAAGTGGTAATTGAGTCTGTTTTAAAGTGGAATGCTTTAGACAGTGCTTTAATTGTACTCGAGCCAATTCCATAAATATACACTCTAGTATTAAGTTATTTTCTACTATAAGCACTTACTCAGAATCCATTTGTATTGCATTTAGTAAGTTTGTTTCACTTGTCTTTAAAAGAAAAAACACTTCTGAAACTCCTTCCTCCCTCTTGCATGCTTTTAAATTACAAAGCAGGTGCAGATTTTTAAAAGTGATCTCGTTGTTCTTGTCAAAATGGTCCTGTCCCTCTCTGCTCCCTCTATCCATGTGTGGAAAACGTCGCATTTATTATCACACCCAGTTTTATGCATCTTCCAGATGATTTAACTGAACTGATGCTATGGAGGATATGCTGACTGGCACTTTTCCCATGCCTAATGTGTTAACAAAAGCCAATAGTGTCAGTTTTAACAGTTTTAGTTAAATTCCCATGATGCTCTTAACAAACGTTGAAACCTCTGCCATGTCTTACCCTGACAGATTCCCTGCCGTCATTGCACACTTAAAATAAATGTCATCCCCAATCAAAAAGTTCACATTTTTTCTGACAATATAATTTCTTACTTTGTTCCTGTTTTATCTCTTTCTTCGGCACAATAACCCAAGGATGCATATGTTATTTCTTTTAAGTGTTTTGTGCCATCTTTTATTGTTAGAGCTGGAGCCACAGCAGCAAGTAATGGAAATAGCCCCTTCATTTGACTCGGTGCAAAAGGAAATTTTCAGAGTGGTGCACATGGCATAGGAATTGTGCCTCCTAGGGCTGAAGGATAGTAACCCAATGTGTTTGAAAGTGTTCTGGGTGGCAGTGCATACCCATCAAGTGTGCAGCATGGGGTGAGCCATGAGTAGGGAGTTCCACATGCTTGGAGAGATGCTTGACAAGCAAACATCACCCTTTCCTTTTCTACTATTTGTTTCACTACCTCCCTTCCTTCAAAGACAGTTTTTGCAGTGGGTAGAGGAGAGAAAACCCTAAAAAACCCATTCTAGCCTCTATAGACTACCCTTGGCTATGTATTAGAGCTTTGAATTGGCTGGAATATTCTACCTGTGAGCACACGTATTTATGCAAAGAAAAGCCCCTTTGTGAGCAGCAGCAGCGTCTCTTTGATCTAACCTGTGCAAGCCGCTATGGCGAGATAGTAGGCAGAGTTTTTTTAATTATTGCATTATAGGTACAATTGGCACCTCTCTCTTTCCCTCCCTCCCTCCCTCTCGCCGTGTCTGTCGCGCGCTCAGAGACGGAGCGAGGTGGCTTTCACAGCAGCTGGTTAATTTCCCTGGCTTCACACTACTGTTTAATGATCCGTTTCTCCTGTGCCACCTCTCTCATCTACTGAAAGATAGGTACAAATTGTACCTATAAAAATTATAATACAACCCTGGATTATCTTTGTTTTTCAAATTGTGATCATCTGAACTGGGGTTTAATATTCTTTCCTCTCACAGTTCTTCAGAAATAGCCAAGAATAAATCACTATGTCCTGCACAAAGCATTTTGGTGTGAAGATTTTACATTTGGGGCATTTGGCAGCCTTTCCCATGGTTGGTTGTTTTTGAAGGTGGAAGATAAATCCCATGGAGATATCATCCAAACAACCGTATGGCCACTAAGCCAGCCTGCAAACCATTGCAAATGGCCAGATATGCTGGCAGGTCTGGCTATCGGGCTGCATCTGTCTCTGGGCACCTCAGAAGACCTTGTAGCACTTGGTTCTGCTTGAAAGAGATGGGTAACAAATGTCTGTGCAGGAATGGCACAGAAAGAGTTGATCCTTCCTGGGGACAAGGGGATCTGCTTCTTTAAGTCCCTCCCAGGGTTCTGATCCTATCAGTGGTGGGTAATAGGAAGTAGATATTGTCACCTGCACCTAATGAAGCCTCTCCTAATGAATTGCTCTCTTATCTCAGGGAGTGGTCTAGGTCAGGAATGACACATTTTAGCTGAGAACCAGAGGGAAGTTTACACCACTACTCCTTTGTTATGTCCCTTCCAGGACTCAGCTTGACTCCCTAGGCAATGCCAATCCTTTGCTTTTGAAGCGTGCTCAAAAATATGATTTAAAAATTTGCAGAGTATGGGAGCATTTGTGATTTTTAATAATTTATTTCTTTATCTTTTTTTTTACTAAACTCTTAACTGCAAGGATATCAGGACAAAAAAAATCTGTTTTAACACAAAAGCAGGGTAAATGTTGGGACTGTGTTAAAGGGGTGTCCAAAATAAATAATCTCTAGGGTAAAAAAAAAAATCATCAACCCCAAACAAAAAGAAAACAGAGCAGAGTCAGTGCAGTTAAAGAAAGGTTGCACATTTGAAACTGCAGATTTTAATTCAGCAGGAATCCTTCTCTTGAGTATTACGACAGAGTTTAAAGGGACCTCCATAATGATTGATATTCAGTAGATTTTCATGTGTTTTCAAAGTTTCTTTCTTTAAGGAAAGCCATTCACATGCCTGATTAGTAAGCAGAGAGCGACCCTTCTTAAAAGCTGTGCTAGGAGGCTGGGGAATTCACGTAATTTAGAGAAACGTGTTGGACAGAGGGGTTTGGAAGTGAAGGTATACTGTCTTTGTAGGAGCAATGTACTAGAGAATCCTCATTCTCAGGCACTGTATTTTCTATAAAAATACTGAATCACAGTTTGGTGAATTTAGACACTGGATTTGAAGTCCTGTTCTAGCTGGCATGTTTCAGTCCATTTCTAAATGCCACAGTTGCAAACAAAGCAAACAGAGAAGTAATTTCAGGCACATAACCACGAAGCATTTCAGGAGGAAATGAAACTGCATTTAGATGTTACAGCCATCACAGCCGAGAGAAGGCAAGACAGGACAGGGATAGCAGAGCAAGGAGTTGAAAGAAAACCAGAACCAATGCCATTAGCCATACAGCAACTGATGGTGGGAACCAATTTCACAGATTTTGTTATCCCATTGTGAGTTTCATACTTGTCCTTCTCAGTTTCCTAGGGAAGATCTCACATGAGTGACTCCTCCCATCCTCATCTTCTTTTTGCAGTGTAAGGGTAAGACAAAACCAACTACAACTTATCCTTAGTGACCTCCTCTCTCAAGATGCCCTACTCTGCATCCTCCTGCCATGAAAACCAAAAATGTTTCAGTTCTTCTGTTCCCCTGATGCTCCCACCACAGCACATAGATTTCCTGATTTCCTCTTTCAGAGCATAGTGCACATAGAGGAGGTCATACCCTGCTAATCAGTAAAGCAAAAACAAGAAGGCACTGTCTAATTAAAGCATTGTGGAGCAAGGAAGACCCTCT
This sequence comes from Zonotrichia leucophrys gambelii, assembly GCF_028769735.1. NCBI lineage: Eukaryota > Metazoa > Chordata > Aves > Passeriformes > Passerellidae > Zonotrichia > Zonotrichia leucophrys. The sequence continues at coordinate 107,135,669 of NC_088171.1, read as the reverse complement.
GCAATCCAACCACATGAACAATGTAAAGATAAAATTTGTTTGACTGGAACATTTATCAAAGGGTTGAAAATAATAAACACATACAAAATCCACCTGTAAAAAGTAGTAGCCAGGAAAAAGAGGGAGTATCACTGAATATGTTTTTCACTGTGAATTGTTGCCCAGGTTCTGCTTGAAATTCAGGTTGTTTATAACCAGCAATCCTTTTGGAAATTGCTTTGAAGAAAGACTAATGATCGGAGATTATCGTAAAGCCAGATTTCCATGTAAACCACTTTAAGTGCCTTTGGCATTCATAGGTCTTCTTTGCTTTGTGGCCTTCCACCACAAGCAGGTGGTGTTCCAAAGTCAGGCATGTGCTGTAACTACATCTTTAACATCACATGTCTATTCCAGGAGCACACAAGCCAGTGGCTACACAGTGGTCTGTTCCACCTTTGCAGAGGTATGACTCTTTGGAATTACTCAATTTCCACGTTGTAGTTCCTTCAATTCTTGTTCAAACACCTTTAAAATGTTTTCATGCTGACCAGCAAATTGTCACAGTCCCAGATGAGTGTTCAGCAACACTATGGTCTCTTTCCTGTACCTTTCTTTCTGTTTTGAGCTGTGAATGTGACTACACTTGGGTAAGAAACCTTCTTCACAGTTTCAGCAGGCTTATGATTGCAGCATGTCAGTAGTGTATCTTTTGTCTCTGTTCAAGCACTCACCAGCTTTCTTGCAGCCACTTCTGGTGTGTGATACAGCAATCCCAGTGAGCACACATGGGCTTGCTAAGACATACTTAGAGGAGTATCCCAGATTCTTTGTGTTTACTTATTTTCCTCAGCCTTTAGAAAGCCTTTTCTCCTTGGCAAAATTGAGGATTTTCAGTGGTGTTGGGAACATGTGTTCAGGATGCTTTAATGAATATAGAAATTAACATAGTGTGTGTTTCTTTTTCCAAATGTCAGCAATTTTTGGTCATCTATTATCAGTGTAATGGTATTTTCAGTAGTCCATCAGTCTAAGTTCTCTCATCACTATGATAGCATAATTGCATATACATCCTGCTATACAGACAGAGATGTGCAAGAAGTAAGTACTTAGTTAAAGGGCCATGGGTACAACAGAATGACACTGTCAAGGGAAGTTCAGATTGGACATTAGGAAAAAGTTCTTCACTGAGCAGGGGGTCAATCACTGGAACAGGGTCCCCACAGCACCAAGCCTGTCAAGAGTTCAAGCAACATCTGCAGGACATTCTTAGTCATATTATTAGTGTTAGGTAGTCCTGTGAGGAGAAGGGAGCTGGACTTGATGATCTTTTATGGGTCCTTTCCAACTCAAGATATTCTATGATTCTCTGTTGTCTGTAAACAATCTTGTACAGGATATGTGTTACACAAGTTAAACAGAGGTAATTTTCAACCTATTACCTTGACCACAGGGGAGGCACATCAGCTCAGATAAGCAGTCTTTGCTTGTAAGGCCATATACCAACAATATTACCACTAAGTTATCTGGAAAAGGAAAGAAATCCTAGCACCCATAATGATTTTTTTTTTTCAAAATCTTGGCTGCTGTGCATTTTCTCTAATTTTTGTTTGTTTGTTTTGGTTGCTTTGTTTATCATTTATCAACCCTTTGATAAATGCCCTGTGGTTTTGGTTTTCAAGCAGCAGAAAAGAAAACCATCTCCCTTAATTTGCTCTGACTTTTGTCTGAATAATTCTTAGGCATTGTATCCTGTAAAATCTATTAAAACCCTTTGTACTTCTAAAAAGTAATGTGGAGAAGTACAGTCACTCTGTAGGGAGTGGTTTTAAGAAGGCTGAAATGTATACATACACATACATATATGTGTGCAAATATGTACATACTTGTGTATATATTCACTCTGTAGAGCAAATATACATCTGCACATTATTTTTTAAAAGTGGGAAGGATTTCAATTGATAGGTGAATAAAAAAAGTCTCAAGTGAAAAAAGAAAATAAAGTATAGACAACATTTTGATGCAGAAATGAAAGAATAACCTGGGCAGAAATTATCTTTTGGAGACAGAAGTTGCCTCCAACAACTCTGCCACTCTGTGATGAAACAGGGAACACACTTTCCTTCCACCTTTCAGTCAGCTTTGCAATCAGCCAGGCCGTGTGGGGAGGGAGGGGGGCTCCCTACTGTATCTTCCTTCATCAACATGGCATCTCTCAAGGGGCCTGCACTGAATCTGTTAAGATTAGCTGTGCTCCACATTAGTGACAGGAGCTGCCTGTCTCTCTCAGGAGAGCACAGTGGCATGGTACTGCTTCCTGTTTGAGCAAAATCAAGGCTTTAATTGCAAGGACTTTTTTTCATTACCTGTTAATTGATAAATCATGCTCGCAGGTCTGTGAAACAAGCCACATTGTGAGCAGACTTCCAGGTTTCTCTTCCTCCTTCCCTAAAACCGGGACATATCTAATACCAAGAGCAAAGCAGTGATGGCAGAGAAAAGACTCCATCCCACAGCACCCCAATTAACAGCTCTTAAAGCAGTCAAAGTGGCCTTGGGAGCCTGTGCCTTCCCCTGATGTAGGTCCTGAAGTGATGGAGATTAAGCTGGGAGGCTTTGCACCATTCCTTTGCATCCTGGGGTAACAGCAAAGGCAGGTTTTGTAGCCCTATTTTCCAGGCTCATTCTCAGCTGCCTGGATTTTGAGCAGACCCCAGCTGTAGCTTGGCATGGGCTTGGCTAGAGGCAGCAGCAGAACTGGGAGGTGGAAAGGTGAATTTTAAGTCACCTTCATGCACCTGTGTGGGTTCGTGCATCTGCGTGCACACAGACACAGCCTCTTTCATTCATGCTAGCCACAGCTATGGATCAGGCCTTTGATCTAAAATCAACAACAAAAAATGAGTTGGGCATTAAAGTCACTGTCTTCAGGAGGCACATAAAACATGCATTTTTTCAAGATTTCTTTTGTCATTTCTGTCCTTTTATTCTTGCTTCTATTGCAAGTAGCAAGAGGCCACTGTCTTGGGAGGAACAGTAAAAATCCTGAGTATAGTGAAATAATTTAGCTGATAATTCCCCACTGTATAATTTTCTACGCTTCCTGCTAGCTGACCTTGTGGGCTCCTGTCAGGTTGCTAAGGGAAATCCAGCAGGACTCCTGAGCTGCTCCTCTACTTTTAAAAAAGTATTACAGGAAAAGGAAGCATGTTTATGTCAGCTTAGTTATGTGCGTATTTGATCAAGTGGCATTCTCTAACCGTTTTCCTTGCCTTTTATTTTCTTTCTTGTTTTAAAATTGGAGTGATAGCTCTGTAGAGAGGAGCTGTTCCTATCTAATCCCTTGGCATTTTCAGCATAAGAAACATCACTGAAAAGGTAGGGAGCAGGCACATGTGAGAGCAGGAAAGGTAACAAGCGTAACTGGGGTGTTTGAGCAAACTGGTGGAATTGTGTCCAAGACTGCCTGTGTTTGGTGTCTCTATACAAAGGTAGGGCATTGTCTGTCCTAAACAATACTAATAATGAGGGATGGGAGCATTGAGGTTACTGCTGCCAGGTCATACCACCTTGGTAGTGTGAGCACAGCTGTTAAGACCTCCTAGACATTTGATGACTTGCGCACAAATGAGTCTGGTTCCCATTCCGGTTTTCGGCAGACAAATGTTCCTCACAAAAGCACATCTGCCGTGGGTGGTGCTTTCATTGACTGTAGCACAGCAGTGGGGACACAGGCTGACTGCACAGAAATAGCTCTAGGTAATGCAGAGATAGCTCTATACTGCATCTAGGTGGTCCCTCTCCGGACTGAGGAGGCTTGGATGGAAAGCACGGGCAGGAGGCTAGCACTGCTGCTGCCTGGTCTGTGCCTGGTGTGCAGAGAAATTGAAAATGTTGCTCGCCAGGGCTATCAATCTGGCACCTTTGACATCCCTCAAAAATAAATGAATCCGTTGGAATGGATTTGGCTCATATTGCAGTTTTTAGTGCCATGATAGCTGTAAAAATAAAAATTCAGATCTAGGCTGTGCTGTGGTGCCATGGTGTGCCCTGGTTTGGAATTTTGCATTCTGAGGTTTGAATGGGGTTCTTTTTTATTCACTAGCATCTTTTAGGTTTTCCAACTTATAATGGCAGAGTAGCCTTTGGACCTGACGCCGGGCCAGAGAAGCCAGGCTCATCTGAGGAACCCAGATTGTCCCTGTGGCCTCTAACCATATTACAGGATCTTCAAGGTTACTCATAAGGTGTTTTGGCATGATAGGCACTGCAGGCAGGTGCAGCCATTGCCTCCACTGTGATTTTCCCTGACCTAGCAAAGTTTCCCTGCACAACTCTTCCAGGAAATAACAAACCATTGATTGCTGTCTGACTTGTTTGTAGGTAATTGTAGGCCATTGATCTAACCAAGCTGAAGCTGTGGCACTGTAAGTTGTACAGCCCTCATTACCTCTGACCTGGTGACTGCAGCATCGAGTCATTGGAAAACTCATCCAGAAGAGAATTGTTCCTTAAGATTTTGCCTGCTGTAGAAAAAGCAAAGGTGAAATGGTCATTTGTAAGTTTTAGTAGGCTGCATGTAATAACTTTGCAGACTGATGTATAAAATCACGTGGTATTTTTGGGATAAACAAGCTTCCTGCATTGTCCTGGTTTTTACAGGAGGAACTGGATGAGTTGGCTTGCATTGTGTCCCAGCTGTCACAAGGAAAACACAGTCATATTTGTGATCAAATGTCAGTAGGCTATGGCACAGAGCTGGGAACGTGACATTGCTTTGGATCAGATCCTTTTAAAATTCAGCAATAGTAGCAAATTATGTCTGCAATGGATTAAACACAGGCATTTTTTGATCTACATTCAGTTGCATGCCCCAGAATTTTTATCAATAAGTCTACGATTTATAGGCATTGATTTTGCAAGGCCTTTAACAGGAAAATAAAAAGAGTCCTCAAGGATCGAACTCGAAAACTATTGCTCTTGCAGCAATCTGGTACTTTATATTAGTGAGGGTGGCAAATCTTTGATCAAAACAACCTCGAAAATAAGTTGTCACAGAGATTATTTCAGGATGTTTGGTGCTTTTAATTAATGCTTTCTTTTGGAAAGAAGTAAACCCTTTAGGTAGTCATGTGATTTCTTTGTCAGTTTGTCTGATGTGTTCACCCTCTGTACTTCCAGTTGCACAACCACATACACAAAATAAACAAGCACTCTATAAGGCATAGACTTCTTTGCCCTCCAGTTTCTCTGCTCTTCTGCATTGAGTTTTGCAATCAGAAGAGAAAAAAAAGCCATAAAATATGCTTCTAAGGAAAAACCTTCACTCATTTCTATTTTTTTTTGCCAGCACCTGAATTCATAAATAAAGAAAAATATTGTACCTGCCAGGAAGTATTATACAAGGTACTTTCTTTCATGTCAAATTCCATTATTTTGAACATGTTGTGTAAGGGCATTCAGCCTGCTGCATTGGGATATGCAGGGTGTGTTTGCGTGGTTTATATTTGTGCCCGGTTTTGAATACATTTGATGTTAGCAGTGGATTTTTATGTTTGCTGCAGGATGTCATTCTACCACAGATGACAGGACAGCACAAATTGCTATGTGAGTCTAGCCACTGGGCTGTCGGCCTCTGAGTTCAAAGCACCAGAAGGTTGGATTTGCAAAACTGGTGGTAGACACGGGGCATTCAGACTATTTGAAGCAGGATTTCCAAAGGCACCAAGTGTAGGCAGCCCCATGGGCACGACCTCTAACAGAACAGGTGAAGAGGTGAATCCTGCCATCTGACACACTCCACACTGGCAACCACTTCTACTAAAAAATATTACCAGTTTGTTCTGTCTGGTAATGGGCTAGAAATACCTCTGCAGACTGGGAGAGATGCTGTTCCACATGTACAGAAATACCACACAAATAGTAATGCACTTTTCCTACACACTATTATGTGTGTATTTTTCACTGACAGACAGGTGACTGGTTCAGATGGGCATAGGGAGTGTAATTTATGCATCCATTTGGCATGTACGTGTTTCCAGATCATGGCATTGTCTTCTCTTTCCTGCTAGATAAGTTGAAACATTGACAGGCAGTGTGTTCACTTTTTCCTTTTATTACAGTAATTTATAAGATATTTTAGCTAACAGGAGAACAGCCCAAGGGGGCATTCTCATGTTAATTACCAAATGTGGGCTTGTCAAAATCAAATAGCTTCAGGAATAATGCAAGTAATACTGCATCATTATATTGTTTGGCCCTCAACCCCAATATTAGTTTTCAGAAGAAAGGGGGAAAAAAACCCTTATTTGATAGGGCTTTATAATTTAAAAAAAAAACCAAAACCCAACACTGGCACATCAGAGACCGGAAGAAAAATGCATGAGAGAGCATGTATGTATTTTAAGACTGAAAGGAGTTCAAATAACAAAGTGAGCTTGTAGTTTAAAAAAAAATTCAGCTAAAAAACAAAAGAACTGTCACAATGTTGACTGCCATTCTCTGACAAGCTTCTTATACAGAAGTAGTGTTTGCTGCAATGTACCATCAGGAAATTCTGCTTCCAACATTGTGTTGTAGGGTTTGCAGCTGATCTCATTTCTCCTTTTGCAGCACCCATGATGGGCTACCCAATATCACCTCCTAACAATACTCCACCTCCTGCCACACTTTGGCACCCTCCACAAACCACTCATCCCGTTCAGGTATTTCAAGAACCTGCCAACAACTGGGACAACAGAGACGATGCATTTATAAATATATGCACAGAGGCATTGACACTCACACAAACACTGCTGGTACATACTGTCTCATCATTTCTGAAGCTGTCAGCATGACCAAAAGGGTTCCAACACTGTCATTAACTGGCTTTTACTCTTCATCGTTTGGTTCTGGTATCCTGTACTGGAGGGTTTGAGGTGATCAGTCAGTAATTGTGTTTTCTCCCTTACATTGTACAATTCACTTTAGCCCACCCTACAGACTCTCTCTATCACTTCAGAAACCAGCAAGAAGAATCTTGTCATGCAATCTGATTCCTCAGTGCTTTAAATGTGAGTGAGGCGGGTAAGGAAGGATTGCTTCCTGTGAAGCTGCTCTGCCATTCTGAAGTTTGACATTGCTATTTCAATTTTAATTAACTGATTTTGTGCTGCTTTCAGGTTTCATGGCACAAAAGTAGAATAGAGTTTACTAAATACTTAACAAAACTACATAAACCTTTCCCAGTTCCAGAATGTTACCCAGTTGGAGGCTTGTCCTACAGACCTTCTACATAAACCCCTCTAATTGCCAACCAGCTTCTCACAGAAGGCCATTTCCAAAAGCAACCAGATTCCAGTCCTGTTCAACTCTTTTGGATAACAATATCTAAATCTACAAATCCCTGGACAAAACCTCCTGGCATTAGTATTCGTCTGGTAGTGCCAGAATAGTGCTGGTGACTTGAACATTTCTGACCACAGTTGTCGTATTTTCTATGAAGAAAAATACCACCTCAGTTCAAACAAGCTAGGGTTGTAAAACTTTAAGCCAACATGCTGAATTTTACCTAGAAATCGGTAGAGAGACACTGTAGTTCTTCAAGGATCATGGTCTACAATATCTGCAGTTACTGCACTTGCCTGCAGTGAAAGTCCCATAGGTGCAAATATCTTACCTCCAGGAGCAAAGGCAGATAGCATCTCTATCTGCTCATATGCTTGTCAAAATATAAGTCTTCCTGCTAAGAAAAAGCGATGAGAAGAGCTTTTAGTAGTCATATTACCTGAACAGCTAATACAGACAAGTATTCTCTAAATAAACATGTTTAGAAGGTAAGCCTTAATAATTGTTTGCCAATGTAACTCAACATATTTTTTTCATGTTACTTGAAGTACAAAATTATCATTGTTTATTTGGGTGAAGCTTTGGCCTGGCATCTCTGCCCTGTTCATCAGTACCTATGAGATGCTTAGGTAAAATATTTTCCCAGTTCAGATCAGCAGAGATGGAGGTTCACAGATCTGTCTACCCTGGTACCTGATTATGCTGTGATCCATTTTGCTTTTCTTACATGCCTCCTGATTCTCCCTTTGCACCTTGACATCACTGATAACAGAGCAGACTCTTTCAGTGAAGGCCTTTGTGACCTATTGGGTGAGGGGGAATCATCCCATAAATTCTCCCTCAATAATGTCCCAAAATTGAAGGTGAATGTCAAAGGTAGCAAGTTTTTGAACCAAACTCCCTCTCCTCTGTCACATTTAGGTCATTGGTATCTTAAATTGAGAGAGCAGCAGTTCTTTACATAGGAGACACTTGGATTTGACTCTTAGGCTTGACTGTGTGTCTTGTCACTTCCAGAAATTCAGAAAACATCACAGGCTGATATTCAAGCAGAAAAAACTCATTATTCTTAGAGACTATTACTCAAGACTTCATGGTGACTCTTGCAAATTGACTCTGACAGGTAGTTATCAAACACCCCTATATCTCCTTTAGAGCTTGCACAGCCACAAGAAACCTGTCTGGACCTGACTAGATCCTGAAAATAATTCTTCACAGTCAGAAACACTTGACTCCATCACCTGCAGCAAACAACCTGGATTAACCAGCTTGTTAACCACCTGTTTTCTTCTACTCTTGCACAGTTACAGCAGATTTCAAATGCTCTTTTCCTTGTAATCAATATATTCAGAACTGGGCTTAATCCACCGGCATTTTAGCCATCATCCTTTCTGCTTCGTTAGTTTGAGGTCATCTAAATTGTGCAGCATAGCTGATCCTGCCTTAAGGCAGGGGGATGCTCTAGGTGACCTTTTATGGTCCCTTCCAACTCTATTTTCAACGATTCTATGATATGATCTGTCAACAGAAAATAGATAAGCAGGTACATAGGGAAATTTAGGATAGAGGCTCATCACTACTATGGTTTGATACCTATGCAGTTTTCCTTCTTAGATCCATAACAGTCAGTATTGACTTTTAAGAGATGCTTTTTAAATGCTTCTGGAAAATATCTCTCAATGTACAGCTCTCTTACAATGCTTAAAAAGAAAAAGAAAGACAAGGATTGTAGGCATGTAACAAAGGAGCATCTCACATCTCCCACTCTGTATCTGCTGCTATCACACCACACAGAGGACAGGGATGGCTAGCTATACAAGGGGAACTGCAGGCTATCAGGGATACGTGCATTACTGACCAACATGACTGGTGGTGTGGAAACTGGAAAAACACAGACTGGTTAGAGAAGATGACTTTACCATTGCAGTGGTAAAGGTGATCTGTACACAAATCCTGGCCACGAGGTCAAGCCTCCTATTTATAATGGCCATTCTTTATGAAACGCAGGATGGAGAGTGAAGATTTCCAGTATCTAAGGCCAAGCATATACACCACAGACTCATTGTGTCCTTGAGACTCTTTCTTAATTTATGCTGAGCAATGTTCTCAGCTGTAGTGATTACCAAAGGTAGCTCTGATGGAGACTGCAGGAGGGAAATGGAATCTCTGACAGGGTTTCCATGCAGCCAGTTCATGGTGATGATGCTGTTGTGTAGAGTTGGCTGAAGTCAGCAGGTCAGATACAGATTCTACAGTCAGCTTATGGAGAAGCTCCCTTGCTCTGAAGGGTTTAAATGGGAACACTGTCAGGTTTGCTGTTCCTATTGAGCTCAATTTTCTTGGTGGACTCTACATGGAGAGCGAGTCTCAAATGCAGCCCAAACCTAGGTCATTAGAGGCTTTAAAAGATTACAGTCAAGACCCTGAATTGTATCTAGTAATAAATGGTGCATTAGCAGAGTGTGTGGAGCTTCCAATGGCTTTGTATAGTAATACCCCAAATACAAAAAAAAAAAAATTAAGTATACCACTTAAATGAAAATTTACTCCATTTGGATGAAGAACAGCAGGGAAAGAAGAAGGCAGTGGAAAAAAAACACAGGATGCTTGCTTGTGTTCTTATGCCATTTAGAGTGCTGTACTAGCTAATGGGAGACAGATCCCTTCACTTTAATAGAGCAAATATGATCTTAGATGAATCTGCTTGATGAAGATAATAGATTTTAGCTTCAAAATGAGAATTCAGCTCCTTCCAAATATCCAACTGGTATTTATGAAGAGGCACATTTTATCAGCAGCTAACATAGAGGTTAGAATTGGTTCAAAAAATGGAGTCCCTCTTACTAAGTGAAATGAAAATCAAGGCCCATAAAAAAGGGTCAAGGCAGAAAAGCTCACATTATCTCACCTCACCATTTATCATACTTTTCATTTTTTTGTGTTGAAGACTTTCAGTGCCAATTTTCTCAGTCCAGAAAACTGAGCACCAGCTTACTCTAGTGCCAGAATAAACAATATAAGACTTTAAAATGCTGAGTGTTTGCAATTAGTAATTGTGTACATCTGTAGGTGTAGCACTTTGATGCATTCACATACTGTCACACCCTTGGCCAGCAGGGTACAAGGTATGCTCAGAGAACAGGAGCACAGAACATGAGATGTGCTCAGAATCTATGTGTGTACAAAAGGAATAAACAGAGTGTACTGCCTTACTGCACAATACCTTTGTGATTTCAGAAGATATCTCCATACTGAAATTCATCAGTATCTTTTGGGCTTCACTCATGTTGAAGGTATAGGATTGTTCATCCACAAAATTGTTTTAAGCTGTAATTCTGGTTTGATCCAGGCAACTTTGCACATCCTGATTTCATGTAGACCTTAAAATCAACTGATTTTGTAACAAAGGCTGGTTGCTAAAAAGTGTATGGTGGTGTGGAAGGGGGGTATGTGGACAGCGCAGCTGCATTTCTAGTTAGCCCTCAAGTCTCCTCCTTTTGGAGATCTGCATTTTATTGACCCTGATTCATTTGTAGAAGAAAAATGAATAGAATTCCAGAACTTAGATCTTCTTTCAAAACAGTGTTGAAGGAATTGAGTGGAGAGTTAACAGGGGCACTTAGCTCTGTGGATGTCTATATTCTGTCTTGCCAAAGGGTAAATAGAGGACATTCATTTGTTCATCAGCTTCCAAATCTCCTCTCTTCCTCTCCCTAAGCGGGGAGGGAAGAAAAAATAATTTGAAGAAGGGGGTTCTGAATACCTCATATTCTCTTTTGCCTATTTCTAGCAGAGCCAGGCATGAACAATTAAATCTAGGGCTTCCCTGTGGTCTGTGAATAACACAGCACAGTGCTAACCATCAGGGCACAAAGGCAGACAACAAAAGGGGCTTTTTTATTTTTTGTTTACCCTTCAGGACACTGTTTACCTTATCACTGAAGGGGAAGTTATCATCTCATCCCTTTTGGAAATCATAGCGGGTTGGTTCTGTACCTCCAGGTATCGGACTGGCTAGTGATGGAGTGGGCATGTCAGCTGGAGGTTAGGGGAGTCGTACCGGGAGCTGTTGCGCTCTCCGTCTTTCCCTCTTGCTCCTTCTCTGTCAAACCATTCTATCTCTCTCTCCCTCTAAGCTGGAATGTTATTTTTTTTCCTTCCCCCTCCCCTCTAAATTTACTTCACAGCAGATTGTCTTGTAGTAAATCACCAAAAACCCAAATAGCACTAAAGCATTCTGATACAACATTAGCATTTGCTTAACAAGCACAAGATAAACATTAAACAAAGAACTGCATTTCTTTATTAGAGGCTGCAAGATACATAATCCATGAGCACAAGAAACATGGGACCCAGTGGATATGCAGATGTGTGTTATTTCATTGGCGCTGGGCGGCCTTGTTAGAAAAGGTTTTCATCTGAAGGCTTGGGGGTGGATAGTTGACTGTCCCTGGTGGGGCTGTAACTAGATACGGAGACTGTTGCAAGCTAGGCTGGGCTCCCTGGTGGATGCGCTGATTGGACAGCCCGAGGAAAACTTGGGAAGCATCAGGAAGTGAACTCAATCACCTTGGGGATGAGAAGGGAGAACCAGATGAAGGCATTTGACTTCTTTTGTAACTCCCACTAAGGACAGATTGCCAGTACGATCCAGCCTCCATAACTGCAAATCAGGCCCTTTCCCCTATGCCGATTTCATTAGAATGGCCAGCATGGTGCAAAGAGGAGGGAGAAAAAAAAGGTTAGACACAGTAATTTTACAGGCAGGCGGGTACAAAAAAAATCTGCATAATTAAGCAGTCAAGGCTGCTAATAGGGGAGTTTATATGCTCTGGGACCAGGCAAGGGCAGCACATATGGATATAGCACTGGATATTAAATCTACGGCATGCAGACTTACTTCAGGGCCCTTAGAGAAAAGGCTAATTATAGAGAGAGGAATTGTGTTTACTGGTCTGTCTTGGGCAAAGATGTTGAGAGAAGTGCAACCAAGTTTTGCAGTTAGACATGAACAGTCTGTTAATAGAGATATCAAAAATATGTGCTTGTGGTTGCTTCACATCTAATCAACAGGAAATCACAGATTCCGAGACCCCCTTCTCCCAGTTAAATGAGGAGGGGAAAACACATACATATACATATTCCGGATGCAGGATGTGAATGTGTTCATTATTAAATTGCTGGAATTTAATCTGAACCAAGCTCTTTATCATCAATAAATTATATTTAGCAGTTTACCCTAGTTTAGCTGCTCCTGTTAAAAAATGTCAGTGCTTCTGGGTATAAGCTCCAAGTCAGCATTTAAATATAAATGGATGATATGAATGGAAGTTACAACGGGCAGGACTGAGCAGTTAGAGAAAGCGTATGTTTATGTAACAAGTCCTGACGTGGTGGACATTAACATTTCATAATGCAGATCAAAGGTACAGAGGAGACCCAAGAGCTGTCAGTCAGAGGCCCCTAGCTACTGTCTAGTGTCTTCCATGAGATGTTTTCTCCAAATTAGAAAGCATTAGACCTTTCTTCATCCAGATAGACAGATAGATAGAGATTTTTTTTGTTTTAATACTTTTGAAAGTCATTAGCCATTTTCTAGCTCCCTGCCCACTCCCCACTGAAGAGGTGTCTCATATTACTGAAATTATTTTACTCAAGGCATTATCATGAAACGGGGCCTCATATCCATAACTGATAGCAGAGGCTAGTGCCCATGGCCCATTTTGATTTAGGATTTTGCTGCTTTAGGCTTTTGTCTCTTTAGTGTTTTGTTAGCTATTCTGTCATGGGTAGCCCTATTCTAAGGTCCTGAAAAGCAGGAGGGTCAGTCAGAAGCCTGCTGTGAGGGCCTCCTCATTCAGCAGGGTGTCAGAGACATGTTTGAGATGGTGGGTATCCATTGGGAGCTCAATGTGATCATGAGGCATTGTGGAGCTCACAGGAAAAAGCCATTGGTTTGGCTCCCTTTCTTGTATTGGTAGAGAAAACCGAACCAGCACTCAGGGAATTTACTGCAGTTTTGTGTGGAGTTCAGTACCAGCACTGCAGTAACACACAAGGATAGCACAGAGATGTGCAGAAAGCAGCCCCTGCCCCAAATGCTTGCAAAGACACACTGAGTGCTCACTTTGCAAAGGAAATAACACTTGTCTTGCTTGGTAAATCAGTGCCTGCTGGCCTGCTAACAGTGACTTCATATCCCAATCTAATCACAGGTGAGCTCAAAGCAGGTTTTTCCCCCTGTGCTGTGAAGTGAGGCATGGGGGGAAGAGTGCTGGGGTCACCTGGGATCAGCCAGATTGCTCAGCACTGGTTGGGACTTGTAGCAGGTGGCACTAGAAGGACAGTCCTTGGGGCATCTGGGACAGCAGAGGTTTTTTCTTCCCCACACCTAACTCAAAGGGATAAGCAACTAAATGATATATATTTTTAGAATGCTGTTGTTTATGTTTCTGATAAAGCCAGAAAGCTCAGAGTATGTATGAAGCCCTGTCTCTTCAGGGTACCAAATTATGCAGCCGTCACATGGCCACAATAGTGTCTGAGTGTCAGTCTTCCCTGTTTGTTCATATCACAGAAGGAGAGAGGGCTCAAAGACAGCTGTACTGACTCTGACTTTGTGAGAATGCAGTTGAGTGGAAGAAAATAATCTGTACAATCTTCCCAGACAGGAAAAATTATGTGCTGAGATTCAGCTCTTCCTAAACATTACAGATTGTGTAGAAAAGAATGGAAAAATAGAACCTGGGAGAGACTATCCATGTACATTTTTGGACACAATCAATCAACTGGGAAACACAAATCTGGGGAAATGGTGCATGCAGAATGGTTTGGCTGTTTTTAATCCCGAGTAACTTGTGTTCATCTCCTGTTCAGCTGGGGTGCTCTCCCTCTACAACTGTTCCTGGTCTTTACCAGAGCTCCCTACAACTTAGTTTACATTTGTAAATTTGAAGTGGAGACAAATACACATCTGTGGGTATGTATGCACACACTCACTTTTTCACAGCTTACACAGCAGTTAAAAGGAATAATGAAAATTCTCTTCCAGCATTTTTTTCCATATGGTGGTGAGAAAATCTGCCTTAAAAATATCTGCAGGGTGTCTGTAATGATGGCAGTAAAACATCGGGATTGCCCCTTGTGAAACACATTTTTGGGGCAGTTGTGTTATCAGTTTAGGTGTGAATAAAACAAAATTGTATTTTCATTAAAAAAAAACCAAACTAAGTTGCAAAAGACAGAATAACTTTTCACTAGTGAGGAGCAAGCAGATAACCTGTCAATAGTGATGATCTAATGGCAGTCTCCAGGCTGTGCTGTGTCATCAGCCAGCTGTCAATCCGACCAGCATGTCTCAAAAGCACTAATTGTTGTGATAGTATCAGTGTGAAAGCTGCTAAGAAAAAAACATAGTCCCTTGGTGCTGCTTTGTAAAAGATAGGTTGAGGATCAAAGTTCAGCTTGCCTTGACTGGAATTCATTTTTGTGTGCATAGCTACCTGTTAACACATTACTAAGTCCCTAATTGTAGCTGGTTGCAGCTGCAGTTATTTTGCTGGTAAAACACAACAATCAAGCTGACTGCAGTCTCCTACAAAAAAAAGTATTCACCAGCTTCACATAAAATCACCTCTTCTTCTCCTGTGCAGCCCCATTAGGCTTGGATCAGGGGAAAAATGCCTACTCCTCCTCATTCAAGCTGATATTAAAGACTTGCTCCGGCTGTGGTTTCAGGAGCAATCCTGCTTAAGTAGCAGTTCAAGCATCATTTCTGTATGCAATTTGAAATGCATATGCATGTATCTTTTATTAATACATATGTGTCCATATTGCTGTTTTTACAGCTTCTCTCTCTGCAGCATACTTCATTCACTGCTTGATTGTTAAGTCCTGTAAAAGGCAGAAAGTATTTATTCTTCTCTTTTGATTAGGAGCTTCAAAGACAGAAATAATATGTGTGTTAAGATAGAGTCTAATATAACACTGGCATTAGAACAGATATATAATTATAACTAGCAGACACCTGTCAGTAATGTTCTCTCTCAATATTCCTACCCTGTTATTTTTGGCTCCTTTTTGCTCCGGTAATCCACCCATTCCCGTCTCTAAATCCCACTGCTTTTTCCTTCTCATCATCTCAAAAGATCTCTCCATTTCTTTCCACCTCTACAGCCAGTACTCTTATTAGAAGCCAAGTTACATTTCACTTTAACCACACTGTTTTTCCTCAGACTAGACAACTGCAGCCACCAACCTTGTTTTGGATACTGATTTAATGTGGTTTACTTATATTTATTTGTGTTACTTTTACCCCTTTATCAAGTATAAACACCCTGTGATCAAAGATTTCTATCTAACCCTGCTTATGCTCCCTTGTTGAGATTCCTTTATCCCTACCTCTGTGCTCTTCTAAAGGCTCACAGCTTTGAACACCTATTTCTGGAGTCAGAGTCAATGTCCCATTATCTTTTGTCACAGGACTCTTGTGCTTTGAAGAAATGCTGTCAGGACCCCTGCACAGCTCTACCTTGTCCAGCTTTGTGTCCTCTTCAACATCTAAGTTCTGCCATGCTTGCCTGGAGTGACTATTTGTTTCAGAAAAAAGGGCACAAATATGTGTGCCTTATTCAGTATTCCCAGTCACATTCTTTTCTGGCTGCTTGTCCTCCCACAGTGAGGTTCTCTGGGCTAGGGCCACCCGCCTGGAATATAGTGTGAGCTGTGGGGAATGGGTAAAAAGGCCAGGTGACAGTATATTCTGCTGTTCTTCTCTTTTCTTCAAATTCAGGCTGGTAACAACCAGAGAATTGCTTAGTTGCCCACATCTCCTTTGCTCTCAAACATCTTCAGATGGTCTAGAAAAGTACATTTTAAAGTCAATTCAAAGAACTGGACATTAAGGTTTTTGCAAAGCATATGCAAGCAGCAGGATTAGGGGCCTGATTCTGCAGATTCTCAGGCCATTCTCAGCCCTGAGTACAGAGAGAGGCAAGAGAAGAGAGGCTATATTTATCCTGGTAGGCAACACCAGAGACACGAAAACAATTGACCCCTTTGTTTCTATTTCTCCCCACTTTTGCAATCCTGCCAGGCCTAATTTAGCATCTGTACTCACCTTCCCTGAAAGCAATGCAATCTTTTACTTGGCTTGAGACAGTTTTCCCAGAAACCAGTTAGTCAGCTGGCACAGGGAGAGATTTCTTGGAGAATGGGTGAGTGGGCTGGGTTCTGTGGCTCCTTAGTTTTTCTGCTGCACTGGTTGTACCTCAGGAGACCAGCAGCCTGATTAATGCATTGTTCTAAAATGTCACAGGGACCTCTGGGCACAAAGTGTTGCATCCTTCAGAACCACCCAGCTCATGCAAAAGCAAGAGAGGTGCAGCCATAGGGAAAATGTCAAGCTGGGATTGAATAGCTGTGGGCGTCATTGCCACCAGTAAATAGGAGCACTTATTTGACCAAATGCTAAAAATACACTGTGTCCATCCAGTTTCCTCATTCAATATTGCAGCCCTGCTGCTGAGAAAGGGAGTTTAATCTGCATTTTTGACCTATCATGCATTAATAAATAAATAAATAAATTTTTTTTAAAAATCAGGGAATATACAGTAGATGCTTTTTACTGCCAGAGTGGAACTTCACAATCCTACCAGGGGACCTTTTTGTAATGTTTGTAATGTGCTGCTATCGTGCTTTAGCAAAGAAAAATGTCACTGCTGGGCTTTATTTTTAACAGACTTTTTTAAACATCAATTAATGCTAGCAAATGTAATGAAGCAGATTTTCCTTTTTATTTATATTTGGGTGAAAGCAGTGAGGGGGCTTGGGGGAATGACACACATGGGCAGGGAGCAGTGGGGCAAAAAGGGCTCTGCCTCTGCAGTGCCACTGAAGAGAGCTGGATTATCCTTTTGAAAAGTGTGTAAATGCAGATGGACACCCAACTTCCAATGGCAGTCACTAGGTTTGAGAAATCAAGCTGCTTCTGCATGTATAATTCATGAGGCATCTTTAAAAATATACTGCAAAACATGCATCTTACTCAACACAGAGTAAGATGTGTGCTCCATTGGTATTCACCTGGCTGAAATCAGTCACCCCTCCATATGCACTTTTCTTATTATGAGAGGAAAAATGACCTTGTTTCTTGTTGCATTAACCCTATAAGAGTTGCATCATAATATATTTTCCCCATGATTGAAACCATTGCAGTGTTATTAGCAGCGCTAGCTAGCTCTCTGCTGTTTCTCTAACACAAAGGCAAACACATGTTCAGGGTTGTAGGCAAACTCTTCTCTTCCAACACTGATTTGTTTTTCACTGCTGGGAAGAGATATCACTGAAACTTTGGCCATGCAACATTGGACTTCGTTCATGAGGGCCTCTCATGGAATTAATGGTGATGCCTGTTGTTTGGCAGGCATATTTGACTTACCACGACGTGACAGTTTTGATTCAAGCACAAAGGGCACAGAATGTATCATTCAAAGATAATGTACTATACATGAGGTAATATTGTACCGACAGAGTGAATTAAGAGCAAAGAAACAACTTTAATTTGGACTTTCCTTGCTGTTGTCACATTTTACTGGGACCTTCAGAGTGGTTTATTTTCTGAGAAATGCTGGTATTTTGGTATATCAGCCAACTTTCTGTTGCTATATCTCAATTTCAAGTTGTTTTTTTTCTCCTTATACCCAGCTTGTTGTCCTTTAATCTTTTTGGGGTGGGGGTAGAGAAAGGGTGTGTCAGTCACACAGACTGACAAAAAAAATGTTGGAAAGATAAGGGGGTGGATAGATGGCTTGCAAATACGGCTTTCAGTTCAGCTGCCCCACCTCAGCTTCCTTGCTGCTCTGTGGGTATTCCTCGTCAACTACTATTTCCAGTTCTGATCTTTGGCTTCTGGTGCCCAGCTGTCCTACAGAGGCTGCCCACCTTTTCTGCTGTATAATTTTCAAGGATTTAACACAGTATATTTATTCTTCTCTGCTGCCATGTCATTTATCAAGTCCAGCAGTCAAACAGAAATGAGCATCAACAAAATATGTTGCTTATTTGTGAAAGTGTCATGGGATCCAAATCTGCATGCTTCACCTAGCAAAACGCATTGCAAAATCTAACAGTGGGCTCTTGCTGGTCAGAGTGATGCAGAGCACAGCAAGTGAGTTTGCCCTGTTGTTTTTTTTACTTCTAAAATGTCCCTGTTTTTCCAAATATGACTAGAGGGGTAATACTCCTCCTTGACCTTATTTTCTGTTGTTCAAATCCTGCCTGGTGTTAAATCCCTCTGCTCACCTCCAGGTTTAATACATTTAAAATTGCTTCTTGAGTGAGGTGAAGGAAGCAATTGAAGGGGCTGGGGGATATATTCTATCTGCTTTACATCTTTGCATCTCATATGCTTGTTTTCCCCACTTTGTTTGGAGAAAGACTGACAAGTAAGCATAACATGCCGAGTAAGTAGAGAAACTTGCTGCCTGTGAGGTTTCTGATGAAGATGCTTTGTTTTAAACAGCATCAGGGTTTCCAAATGATGGCCCTCCAGCTTTAAAAAAAAAACAAAAAACAAAGACAAGGCAAGTTGAATGCATATCTATTCATTCTGTTAATATCATTCTGTTAAGAAATGCTTTCATTTCTTAATATCATTACAAATTTGAAAAATGTCATTACAATGCAAAAAAAATCCTTTGGAGCTGGCCTTTATAACAAAAAATCAGGGTATGCAATATTTAAATGACAGTTTAAATGAATGTGCTCAGGTCTTGGTCAAACTGTTTCATGAAGTTAAGAAATTAAAAATTTACCCACAACAAAAATGTCTACAGTGTCTTTATAAGCTTTATAAGCATCTTTACAAGATAGCATTAGAAACACTTTCAAACTTTTTTTTCCTTTTTTTGTGGGCTTTAATGCCTGAGATTGCTCTGTAAAAGAGATGGCTGTCTTCACTGGCTTTTTTGTATCTGACGAAATGTTTAAAAAAAAAAAATCAGTGTCCGCAAGTGTTTTGTGGGTCTCCTTCCATTCTTCTGCTTATTCTTCAACTGTGTCAACAGTATGTGCGGATAAATAAAATATCATCAAGAATGCTGATATCATCTTCCTTTTCCCTTTTCCCTCCTCTAACTTACAATAATGTGGGGCAAAGGTCTACTTAACATAACACAGTTACGATAACTAGTACATTTGTATTTCTGCTATGATGAGAGGTCTGCTGTAGTGAGACTCATCCACTGTTGCTGCTTCTTCTCAGCAGTGTTAATTATTCTTCAGGCTCGTGTAGCGTGTGTATGGAAACACAAAATAAGCGATCAGGGAGTAGGATATTTTTGGTTTTATTTGTTGTGTCAGTGACACTTCCACTCTGACACAAACTCACAGCACAACACTCCTGATCTGTAATGAGGTTATGTCCCAGGATGTGTGTTAAAAGCACTAAATAGTCCCTTGCTTATTCAAAATCCTCATTTATCTGAATTAATTTTGTGTCCCCCATTTCATTTGGGTAAATTAGGTTTCACAGTTTCACAATTTGATCACAAGTCTCGCAATGTTCAGTACTTCTTGTTCAACCTGAGCCCCTGAAATGGCAGTGCTGCATCAAAATCTCAGTCTTCATTTAAAAAAAATTGAAATTCTCACTCTCCCCGTTACAGAGAAACCCTCAGAGGAGAAACTGCTCAGTGCAGACTTCCAGCCATACACTGAGTTAAATCTCATGGCTTTTAACCCATTCTACCCATTCTGCAGCACATGGCTTAAATAAATTTGGTTTCAGGAACTGCTAGGCACCTTGTGCATGTACACACAGCAATACATGTAGGGTTGGACTGGGTCTTCCTCCCTTTCTTCCTGAGTTCCTCTGGTTTTTTCCTACCTCTTCTTGTTGAAATGAACTGACACATGCAGTGAAAGCTCAATGGGCCTTTTGGAGAATATTTCAGCCAGCAAATGCAGTCTTGTCAGTTATTTATTAGAGTATGTCTTAGTAAAAGGCTGATGTCTTACAGTGCTCAGCCACCTATCTCTTGCTGTTACAGGCACGGTTTTCGTATCACATTTCAGATCTCCTCAGAGCTTTACAAGTGTTTTTTGGTTTCTCACTGATGTTAATCACCTCATAGTCATTTAATGTCAGGCCACATTTTTCTCCAGCTCTATAACTTTTATCTGGAAAGGCTATATACTGACCTGACAGCCTGTACTTTTATTTTTCTCATAATGGTCCTGTATTTTTACCCCAAGTTTGATTCTTGATATTTGTAACCTGCTGTTCTTTTTAATTGCTTATTGTTATTAATGATAATCTGGTAACTTTGTTGGCTTGAGACATTTGGATGCAAAAATACATCTATAATTATTGCCACAGGAACTGAACTAAATTACTCAAGCTCTGCCTAGAAGTGCATGCTACTCTGCATTTCTTCCGTGAACTTCAAGTGAAGGTTAAATCGAGACTTTGCTGTGCCTTTTCACACAGGTTTCATGCCCTTGTCCTGCTTCAGCTCACCATTTCTTCTGCTCCATTCACCTTTTCAGTCTGCCTCCTTTTTTTGTTTATTTCTGCCACTACATCTTGTTCTCCTTCCCCAACCAATCTTTATCTGTCTGATACATCTCTTTTTAGCCAACTTTTCTCTATTTCTTCTACTCTGGTGTTTTTCCTCTTTTCCCCTTATTATTTGAAGCTCAGAACTTTGCCATTCTGTTACATCAAAGTTCACTGGAGGAGCAGCTGTGTTCATAGGCACCACTCCTCAATTGCTAGCGTGGTGGGAAATGGTGTCTTTGCTTCAGCAAGGAATTAGGTTTGATCAAGAGTTGGAATAAATCTGTTAACAGAGGCATTTAGAATTTGGGAAAATAAAACCAAGCCCCAAACATGTAACTGATAGAAAGAATAACTAATTGGCCCTCGTTATTCTCTTATCCACAAATGAAGAACTTTCAATATAAAAATTCCAAAAGCTGTTTGTTCAGCTCAGTGTGAAGTCTTTGTACCAGCAGAGAAAGCAGGAAGGAGAGTGGAGCAGGTTTAGAATGAAGTCTAGTCCTTTTTTGATATGTGGGCCCAAAGCTGCTTGCTTGCTTTATAGAAGAATCAAAGAGAAACATAGGGAAAGGTTAGCTCAAATTAAAATTGAGCTTTCTCATTTTAAATGCTTTCCTAAATAAAACAGCAAACTTAATCAGATGAGCAGTATAAATAATTCTTTATATTAAATTGAGCTTTATCATTTTAATACATTGCTGTACAAGATCTCCCCTAACAGGCAAAGCAGTTCGCTCACATGAAAATAATCTAATTAAATGCCCAGTTATCAGCATGGACCTGAGGGCCTTCACAGCCTGAACCTCTTCTTCCTCCCTGTTCTTTCTGAGGGCTGGGGATGAGGAAATGGAGGTTAAAGGGAAAGAAAGCAGAAAGTTGATACACACCTAAATGAGTTGAAGAGCTGAATCAAAATCACAGCAATCGCTGCTCATTCCCAAGTGTCCCTCCACCTATGTAAAAAGATGCCAAATAATATTTGACTGATATAATAGCATTAAGATTTGGAAAACAAAATATCAATACTATCTGATGTATTAGGAAATATGAAAAGGACTGTTATTTCTTCACACTCTTGAGTCAAATATCCAATAGAACAGGAAAGCCCTATCCTACTCTTTTTTTTCCATTTTTCTTTTTTCTTTCTTATCTTTTAAGAATAAGCAGGCAATTCTTTGTAGATAAACAGTGTTTCAGCATTTAGAGGCTTTATCTTCCAGATATCTAATAGCTTCACGCCAAAAGAAAGAAGGCAATTCTGACCCTTTTTGTATACTCAGAACAAAAGAAATACCTGATGAGACTTGTGTACGAAACACAATTTCTACTGCTGGTCCACTGTAGTGTAGAATTAATATTGACACTTTGTCTCCATGTGAGATGTTTTCCCAGTACCACTAAATTTAGAACAGCTTGTCTGTAGTTTATGCAACATGAAATATTCTCCCCTACCTTAAAATTTTGTGTTTTCTTTGTGCAAAGCTTAAAAGTAGATATACCTGTACTTTGACCAGATGAGTGGGCATTACTTCCAGAAGACCCAGATGAGTGGGCATTACTAGTAGGCATGTTGCAACAAATAACAGAGAAAGCTAGTTCTCCAACCAGAGAGCAAGAACAAGAAAACAAAACTGTAGCCTACACAGTGAACAAAAATACTGAAATTGAATGCATTTTTAAAAAAATTGAATTAATAAAAAAGTAAAAAGTTTTTACTTGTTTTTACTGTGTTTAGTTCTTCTGAATACAAATATGACATTTTTATTATTTTTCCCCTACAATTTGATTAAAGCATTAATATCTACTTAGCTCAGGCAACCTCTGAGCCATTCAGATTGCAATTTTACTTTACTAAAGAAGATTTGGTCCAAGAGTTTTTCCTGGAAATAGGCTCTTAGCTTACAGAAGAGAACAGCGAAAAACTCAATTCCAACCTTAATTCCAACAGTGCATTCATAATGGTGAACAAATGAAGCAGGGTCTGATTCTTCCACCATTAATTTAGTAAGAAAGTTTTCATTCTCTATTTGGGATGCAGTTTTGGGGTATGGTTTCTTTTTCTGTAAAACTCAGATAATAATCTGTATTTCACTGTATACTGAGAGGATGGAGGGCTTAACCTTGCACCTTAGCAGAATTTTGTTCCACAAAAAGCCTAGGCAGGAGTTTAGAAGGATGGGAGGCCTGCTCTCCTCAGTTAGTTATGCCAGCATTTGGAGGATCAGTCACCAAGTTTTTAATTTTTAAAAGTTTTAAACTTTTAAACTTAAGTTTTTAAGTTTAAACTTAAGTTTTTAAGGTTTTTTAAGCTCACTAAGTGCTGTTTGAAAAGGCAAATATTGAGCTGGATCATCTGTCTACAAATAACTCATACCACTCAGCTTATTCCTACTGGTTTAAATTTCTTTTTATATCCCATAGCAAAATTGTTTCCAAAATAAGCTCCATCACATGGGATTTTATTGCAATGATGGAGTGTAACCTTGTAATGTGTGTAGCTATGTGATGCAACACAGACTTTTTTTTGAACGAATTTTAATACCTTTTTCTGGTGCAGTTACAGACAGGGAGTAGCAAATTATGCATGTCCCATCAGCTGGTGAATAACACTTGCAGAATTCCTGAACTCTCTCCTCGTAGCCAGTTGTGCAGAAAGTGTTGTTGTTTGATGGAGAGGGGAGTTTGCTGTATTTAAATTGTTCTTAGTTGATCTGAATACACGACACTTATTAAGAAACAGACCCTGCCAGTTGCCCTTCTTTTATTTTCATCCAGCCTCACTGAAGCCAGACAATTTGTGGCTTTAATAGAACATACAAGGCACATGTGGTAAGAAGAGTTCACTTACAAGCAGCCAAAGTGAGTGCAACCAAGCAAAAAAGTGAACAGTTGGTGAAGTGAAATGCATCCCTTGCTTCAGACAAAAATACAGTGGAATGAAAGATGCAGTAGACTGGCTTTCCCTTAAGCAGATCTAATTTCAAAATCTGTCCCTGGAGAGAGAACTTTTGCTTTAATTGAGGAGGTGGATCCCAGCTCTTTGTCACTCCATCGATCAGCACCCTTTGCTGTAGCTTTAGCAGTGCACTGCGGACGGCTGTAGGATTTATTTCCTGCTTGTTGAATAAAGCTTCCTACCAAGCTGCTGGGAGTCAGCATGGCCTGGCCTCTGCAGCACAGTGCAGCTCCCATCCTCTTCCTGCTGCTGCAGGCCAGGACCTTCAAGGCAGTGTCGTAGCCTTGTCCCTACGTTCCCCTTGAGAGGCTGCAGTTGTTGGGGACTCAAGAGTTTAGGATTGTTGCTCGGATCTTGTCTGCCAGCTTTCCTTGGAATGGGCAGAGTCTTGCCTAAAAATCATTCTGAACTGAAAAAAAATGCAAGGGGAAAGGCATTGCTCAGGGTGCAGCCAGATGTTTTGAGTTTCTTCAGCTAACATCATGATTTTGGTTAAAAGTGGTATTAAGGATAAACACAGATCAGCATGCTGGCATGTACATGAGCAGTAGTATGTGGCACAAGAGGGAAGGTGTGAAGGATAACTAACTGTGCCTAGAGGGTGAGTGAGGAGGGAGGGAGGGTATTTCCTTCCCCTGCCCTCCTGTTTCCTAAGACATGGTGACTTGCCCTGGCCAGTCCAGGAGAAACACAGGTGTACTTCTGTCTTTCCATCCAATCCTCCATCCTGTCTCACCAGGACTGAACCATTAGTTAGGACTTAAACAAAAACTGGTTTTGTATGACAGGTTTTTCTCACAGCTGTAAATTCTAGCTGAATACTTCTTCCTGCTGCAAATTCCAGCTGTATACTTTGCCTTTACTGTCTCCTCCTTTATCACCATTCCTATGCTTTTCATGTCAGCTTCCAAAATTAACGCTGTGATGGATCATGTTTGTCATTTGAGGGGTCCTGATAATGTTTGAGGAATTGAAAATGGCAGAAGCATTAGTGTTATAAGGGAGAAATTATAAATGGGGTGCTGGAGACTTCAGGTACTGCTCCATTTCAGCTTCCAAGCTTGGAAGAGGTGTTATTTGCTCTTTAGCATGTGAAGGTACGTGTCATGCACATACTTGCCACAGCAGACCCTAAGACCAACTTTTGAGTAGGAATGAGATTGTCTGAAGTGTTACAGGGAGGCTGGTGGTTGTGTAGGTGTGTGGCCAGTACAATTTAAAAGATTCAGATAAGCATAGCACTATAAGCTAGGAAGCATGGATGGCTATACACTCTGGAAATTAAAGTGTTGTATGGTGTATTTTGTCCTTCCCTTGTTTTTGTGTGAGGTGTTGTAGCCAAGGGGTTAGTTGTCATCCATGGCATTGCTTCCTTACTCCTCAGATCTCTGGCTTATAAATGTGTGCTGCAGAATTAGCTCAGGGAAGAGTGAAAGCAATGCGAAGAAGGAGAAATTGGTTTAGGGGCATGGTTTGCTTGGTAAAAATATTACAAAGAAAACACATTGAATGTGGGAGCTGTGCATGTTTTAGATCTAAAAAAAAAATACAGGGCCTGCAGGCCATTTCATTCCTGTGTTGTGTGTGGAGGGCAGATTTTACATGACTTCTTAGCGGATTATTTTGAGTATGGACCCAGCCTCATGATGATTTACCAGGAGGACATCATGATCCTAGGACCTTTGCCTATAGATTTATTCAGAGTAGAAGGCACAAGGACCCTTCTGGACAACGTTGAGGATGAATAAGAGAAAGAGTTACTTATAAACTGTTACAAATTGGTGCTGGGTAATGGCTGTAGTGTTGATCAGACAATATAAGAGGGCCCCCAGTGGCTACCGACTTAACAGCTGCATGTAAGTCAGCCAGTGAACATTTGCTTGTAGCTGCTCTAGTTTTGTTTTTTTGAAGAGCAAGAAGCATAAACACAAGTCTAGACGCTGCTTAAAGGGTTCCACTTGTTTAAAGTGTGTACTGAAATGTCAGGACCTTCCATGGAATGAACAAGTTGTGCCTAGAGTTGGTAACACAAACTGGGCCGGGTCATCCAGAGCCCTGGCTCTGGGGCAGGTGCAAGTGGGAGCATCCTGCCTGCTGTACGAGCTGCTCAGTAACTCTGCAGTGCATGGATAGCCAATACAAAGAGGATCCCCAAACATGAGTATATGCTCAGCACGAAGACTGATTATATTTGCTTTTATAGCTGGTTGTCAAGTTAGTTGCTGAGGTAATGGGCTGCACCTCAATTAAAATCTACCTGCCTGCATTGATACATTTAATATTTGTGTAAATATTAAACATTTATATGAATATTAAATGCATTTATTTGGAATTGATTCATGTTTACATTTTCCCACTATCTGAATAAAGATTACAAATGGAAAGCAATTTACTTATGCAGAAATCCTGCGTGCATCAAACTCATTTGACGTGAGCAGTGGGTAAACCATTCCCATCCATCTTGCGAGATCTCAGCCATGTCCAAGCTCATATCCCAGCCACGTAAGGGCAACAGTAAGCACCAGTTCTGCGCTGTACAGTGGGTACTTTGTTCTTGCCTTCCTCATGGCGTTGTTGGGCCCATAATGTGAAGGACGTGCTGACTTGTTTTACGATGTACCACACCAGGGAATGTAGTGCATAGTTTTCTGTTAGATTTGGAAAAGTGCAGGCTTTATATTAAAGGTTCATTTCTTTTTCATCCTTCAGCTAACTCATTTGCACTGTAATGTACTTTCCTATTCCTCCTCCTGATACTTGCTGCTTTTATACCTATTTTGCAAGCCATATTTTTAGTCTAATCCATACAGCAGTTGTCTAAAATTCCATAGCATTGCTTATTTCTTACCTATAACTCTTAATAAAAAATAGGGCTGTGCCAACCTATTATATCCTTAATAGAATATTCTAATGGTTATTAAATCAATTGACTCTGAATCTCACTTTAATAAATGAGTCAGACAGTATTTTCCAATTACTGTCAGCCGCCACCTTTCCAAAGAGCAGATTATTTTGATTGAATTTTTTAAAGCTGCTCAGCACTTTTTTTAAAATTTTTGCTTTTTTTTTCTGCCTGAGTAAGAGCAAAGAGCAGCAGCTCTGTTCTGCAGGGAAGGAGAGCCCTTTGGACTGTATCTGACACTCCATTCCATTTCAGATTTATCCCAAATGAAAACTGAAAATGTGACATTTCACTGGCCCTTTATTTATTAATGATATCATATTTTGCACTTCCATAGCACCCTATCAAATTGTTTGCTAAACATGGAGAGCTAGACAGGGGCCACTGAGTAAACAGAGCCTTTTGCATGCTCTTTCCACATCTGGCACCTTTGCAGGATTTGCCACATCCTGGCTCTTTTCATGCCAGTGGGAGATAAAAGGCTGGCTATGCTTTTAAATTGTCTAGGGAGAGCAGAGAACAGGGACAAAGCCTTGTTCCCCCATCCTTCCACAGTGCTGTGTGATCCAGGCTTAAACCCTTTCACAGGCAGATGGCAGCGATTCTGGGTCTTCTGAGTGTGGTAGATAATCTTGGACTCTTCTCCAGCTCCACTATCTTGGTTGTATTAAAAGTCTTAAGGGATAGTAATTAGGTCAGCCTGTTAAAGTAGAAATTAAAAATTAGCACCACTTCCTTAAAGATGGGTAGTCTGAGAAACACAGGCCACACTGTCATGCCCAAGGTGCTAAGAGTATGTCAGTGTTGGAGTTTGGAATGGAAGCCAGAGATCCTGACTCTTCTGCCTGTTCTGTACCCTTAGCTGTCTTCCTTAAATTTAAATCATGGCTGGTTTCACATTCTTGAATTCAAGGGCTGGATCCTTGCCCTTTGTTCCAAGGATGTAACAAAGCTGGTGATGTGCACAAAATGGGTGAAAACAGTGGGACTTAGGAAAAATATTATTCTGTTAGTTATACAAATGTAGTCTTATTTTGTATATGATGAATGTATGTGATGTAATGTATATGATAAAATGAAATGCTTTTAGTTTGGAAACTAAAAGCATTTCATTTTTAAGAGAAACTTAGATTCTGCACAAATTGATGTCTTTTGCCTGGGGAAGGTTTTTATCTGCCCCAGGCGAGTGGGTGAGGGGATTTTTCAAACCCTGTTTATAAGCCTTTAGGAAAATCACATTTGCAACATAGAATAATCAAAGTGATTTTGATATTTGTGACCAGGAAATCACCTTGGATCTGAGTAATATGGGAAATACAATAAGGGTCACCTTTAATGGGGTTCAGTTCTTCTTGAACAAGTACAATTTCTGTGTAATTAAAATTAGCTTTGCTTCGGCATCAGGGGTGCATGCCTTCCTTTCTACTTTTTTCTTCATCAACTAAGGTAATGGAAAGACCAAAAGAAAAGCCTTCCCTGTTTTCTGTAGCATCATATAAAAATATTTCTTTTTTGGAAGTCTTTCTTCCTTGGAATGTTTGAAGAACACCCTGTTCTGTGTTCCCATGCTCAGGAATGATTAGCATGGTTCATTTACACTTTGCCAACAGTAACTCTGTGATTTGAGAATTGTCATTGATTATTTTCACCTTGACTTGTGGAAGATTCTGAGATGGAGCTCCCTTTGTCCTAATTGTTTTGACTGTGTGTATCAGCACAAACAGGTTAATGAAGAAACTTCACCTTACAGGTTTCCTGTCTTGTAACTGCCCATTGAGGGGAACTTTCACCACCTCCAGAACTATCTGTTCAATAATGACCATGGCAAAGATATGCATATAGGAGAAATATTGTGCGTCAGTCTGTACAATCGTCATAATTAATTAGCAAGTTCAGGAAAGAAGAGGCATTTATATGAGATTTGTTGAGCCGTCCTCCTCTTTTCAGGATGCTGTTCTGCAGCTTTGCCCGCAGCTGTGGGTTGCTGCCTGTTGGAAGTACACAGCTTGCAACCTGCCTTGGAGGATGTGTCTGTGTGTCTTAGATCTACAGACTGGAGTGTGCCAGATTCTTTTCCTTCATGCTCCCTTTGGTGGTGCTTGCATGGGTTGTATTTGTCCTCTCTCAGCAATAGCAAAGGCAGAACACACTGGAAGGGTTTGTCAGTGATGGTGGAAAATGCCAAATCACAGGCAACTCTTGATAATCCACTAAAATTTTCCCTGCTAATGAAGTAGTTAGCATATATTTGATTTTTTTTTTTTTTTAATGAAGAGTTACAAAAGGTGTCATCTACAAGATGAGGAAATGTCACCCACCCTTAACCTTCCCCTGGAAGTCTTTTGCAAAGGATTTTATCAGCTATTGTACCTGACTACCAGCGTATGTGGCTGGGTGGGATGTGTACCTCATCAGCCTGTGCTCTGCTGCCACCATATTCCAGTCTCTCCAGAGAGGCGATGGTGTCAAAACAGCTGAGATTGACCTCAGCCTTTGCCTGAGTTTGTGTTGACAGCTGTCCTCAGTAGATCTAGCTATAAACTGGTGCCTGGTCAGGCAGGCTGAGAGTCAAGTTCTTCTGTCTCATGTAGGTAACAGAGACAGGCACTTCAGCAGAAACAGTCTGTGGGCAGGGGATTGCCAGGACCACCAACATTTTTCAGCTGACACTTCAGACCAGGCCTTCCATTTCACACCCTCTAAAAGCTCTGCAGCATGTATGTGGTGATGCAGATCAACACAGAGTCCCCAGGCAGGTGCAAAGGAGAGCCCTTTATGGCAAAAACCAGGCCTTTTTAAGCAGCTAGCCCGTTACCATAGTATGGTTTTTAAGGCACAACAAGGCCAAGTGAACCAACCACCATACACCACGATGTAGACATGTGGCAGTCACGCAGCACGTCTCTCATGTCACTCACATCTCTCTACCCCTATTCCAGCTGAGTCACTCTCCTATAGTTCCCTTCCACTTAGCCTAAGTAGCAGGTCTGAGCCATGATTTTACAAGGCCCTTATTTTATAAGGCTTTACATATATGCAGCAGAGGTAGTCAGGATCATTGAACATTGCTTTCAGGAGGGACTGGGTAGAAAAGGAAAGGAAGTTTGCAGTTCGCTGTGTCTGCATGACAGTGATGTAATTTTGTCTAAACCTTTGTCTTTATTGGGTTTCATCTGCCCCTTTTCATTTGCAGAGCTCTGAAAGCTCATGGAAACCACACAATGGTAATTTTCAGTGATTCCACCTGCAGAGTGGCCACCATGGCCTGGCTTAGCTCACACTGTCTAATTCCCCTCCTTTGGCTAGAAATGCCATGACTTACGCAAAGGCTAAATTTAGCTTTTGGACTAACAAGAATTGAAAGCTGGGGGCTACCACTGACATTTTTTTCAATTCTTATAAGTCACTAAGGGTCATTTGGGGCAGGGACGTGCCCCCACTCAACCACTGGAACACCATGTCACTTTCTCTTTACACCAGTGGAAAAGATTGTCGTGTGGGATGCACAACATTGTCTGTGCTCTCACTATCCTTTGTGAATGCCCGTCTCCAGGGTCACTTATGGTTGCTGCAGGCAGCGCTGTGTCCAGCAGGAGGTTGGCAGCCTGGCATTTAGGTGTTCAGCATGGGCAGGGCGCTCTCCTCAATCGCTCCTTCCCAACTGAGAAATGGCAGGGAGCTGCCCCAGCCACCAAGCACTCCATTCCCGCTTGTTTTTTAATAATCAGATACAGTATTTACCTGCGAGATCAATGCCACTCGTGTAGCACACCGGTGACATACAGAAGGACCTTTTCTAAGCGGCGCTGTGGGAATTGAGGCCTCTGCAGCAGTGCTGGAAGCCACTTCTTACCTAGCAACTGTTTCTAAGTAGGACAGCCGCTGACTGCCCTCATGGCGGAGTGGATGAATCCTGCAGCACCCTCAGGAAGGGAACCTGGTGCCAGGCACCAGCCGGCCTTGGAGGACAATGGGAGGAAGCAGAGGAACAGGCAGCGGGGAGCGGGAAGGGTTTTAAAGCCACAGGACATGGACAGGAAAGCTGCGTCAGAAGGCGCATGGGGACTTCTCTGGGCTGTTCAGAGGAGAAATGCAAATAAAGAGGGAAAAAAATCCAGGATTGTCAGAAAGAGAGGTCTGAAATGCTGCAGCTTGCAAAAGGTTTCATGTATGCCCACAGGACTGGGAATGTGGAGTAGGAGTGGTGTGAGGGTATAAACTATCCACCCTTCTCACACCAGTTACAAGAAACTCCACCTCAGCCACAGTGCCAAAAACAGCATTCACAGTTCTTACCCATGGTACACAGGATGGTGTGTGATCAGCATCAAATTCCTCACGTGCTGTTTTGCAAATGTACTTGGTCGTGACTGGGTGGCTCTGCTAAGAAATGATGTTTCAGGTCATAGTCATCATTTCCTACTGAAGGCTAATGCTCTGCATTCCTGCGTAGTGCTAATTATAAGTGGAAAATCTGTGCTTTTAATGCCCCGTCAAGCTTTGGATATTCTGAAACATTCTGGGTAAGAGAACATTTCAGCAATCCAGTTTCCTGAGCTTAGGAAAACAAAAAGTTGCTCCAGTTCACAGATTGTGTTGGACTTTCTCTTTGTAAGGGCTGTGGTGAATTTCAGTTCTCCTTTGATTTCTCCTGCAGATGAAGGACTGAACCATGAATGCAAACTCTGCAATCAGACATTCGACTCTCCTGCCAAACTTCAGTGCCACCTGATAGAGCACAGCTTTGAAGGCATGGGGGGCACCTTCAAATGTCCGGTGTGCTTTACAGGTAGGAGCCCATCACTGCTTGTCCCAGTAATGCCCTTCGCTTGACCTTGCAGCACTCCCTGAAAAAATGTGTTGGGTGCTCGCTTTAGGTCAGCTTTAGGAGGGAACATTACATTTTGCTCATTAATAATATTGATTAGAAATCGTTTAGAAAGCTGAGCTCCTTGGAAGGTCGGTCATCCATCTGTAAGAAGTGCATTTCAAGCTCTTCTATCGGAAGTTTGAGTTTTTTTATAATTACAGAAGTGATAGTCTGTTACCTTCCACGGTATCTCACTTCCATGTTTCAAACCTGCCAAGGTTAAAACTATCCATAAATTTGTAGCTTTAAAGCTACAGATGCTTCATCTAATAAAACTCAGAGCAGAATTTGGCCCCAGTTCCCAGGCATTGCCTGTGCAGCAGCATTCTCCTCTGATGGGGTAAGAAAGCCCACATGCGTGTGTGTGTTGGCTTGTGGTGAGAAGAAACACCCTTGTAATGTGCTTTACAAAGCAAACCATGCTGTCTTGCCACAAGTCAAGTTCTGCTCTCCCCTGACACAAGTCCAAGTGTGGAATAATCCTCCCCGAGTCAGTGCTGTTATTCAGTAGTAAAACCCAAGTGAGAAAATAACTTGACCCAGTAGGGCTAAGCACTGCAGTGTTTGGGCCATAATGAAGAACAGAAAAATGCTGTTGTTGGAAATGAAAACACATTAAAAGGGTGCCTACTGAGTTGTTGTGAGTTTTTTAAGGACTTCCTAATAGAACATTTCATAAAATGATAACCTAAAACATGAGTGTTACTATGTAGCTTGCATTCCCAATTTTGCTTTAAAAAATGAAAATCAAAGATAATCACAAACATGACAAAACACACGTTGGGTATTCACACATCAATGGCATGCTAATTCTGGAAACCGTTGAAGGTTTCTGTTTTCCATTAATGGAAGTGAAGCATTTTCATTGATAAGCAAATAGACCCTTTAATACCTTAATTTTACTCCTCTTTGTTTGGCAGCTCCACACTCAGTGAAACCTAAGCGAGTGCTACCAAGGAAAATTAAATTTGAATTTTTCATCTTTCAGATACAGTGACTGGTGATGATTATTACCTCTCTGTGTTCAGATTTCACACATTTCTGTGGGTCATAAAATTTAAAAAATACATAGTTCCTCTTCACTGCACAGCTTGTCTGAGCATGGGTAGTACCACCAGAAACAGTTTGTCTGTAAAGTGTCTGTCTTCAATAATTCTTTCAGTTAGGCATTCCTTCAAGTTTTTAGTTTTACTACTGATTCTACCTTTTTTTTTCCCTTGTTTTTGCTTACACATTATGGTGTGATTTTTTTTTTGTGTGATGTCATAAATCTTCCATTTCCAAGTTTAGGATGCTGTAAATGCAACATAAAAACTTGCATATGTAAGGAGTACCCACTGAGAGCTCTCCATGTGACCAAGATCCCTGATAAAACTAATCCTTCCATTTCTGAGCCAGTAGCCTTGTGAAATGTGTTAAGGAGTATGGAGATAAGTCGATTCCAATCTGTGCGAAATTCTTCTTGCTTTTTGCTGATGGGGTAAATAGACAGTGAGCATTAATCACAAACAATGATGCTTTATTAGCAATGTGCCATTAAATTACTTCAGCACATCTTGCTAGAATATTAACAAGAAGTAAAAATCACCAATATAAGTTTTATATGGAAAATGGAATCTGATCTTTTTTTTCCAGGGTAATGAGAAATGTCATTAAAATGTATGACTCAGAAGAACAATATTCTGATGTTTTTTGTTGCCTTGCAATTAGAATAATTTTAATGATTAGGAGTGGAGTCAAAGTCAAATGCCAGCATCTTTAATAAATCCTTTCCCTGCCTATACAGATTAATATTGTAGATGCAAACTTTTTTAGGTCACAGTGCACCAGGCATCCATCAGAAGTCAGTGCTGCCAACCCAAACACTGCCTCTGGCATATACAATTTAATTATTAATAGTATGTCTCCTAGGTAAACTGTTACACAGTCTTAGGGCCTTGTTTTGTAGTCATTAAAATTGAACATGTTTATATTATTGAAACCCTTGCATTCAGTGTGTAGGCAGAGTTGATCTTAAAGTATCCAAAGAGAATTTACCTGCAGTTCTGTTTCACATTTATAGACATTGCCCCAGTATAGCTGTGGGATATAATTTTTAACATTAACACATTTAAATACAGAGCTGTTTGTTAGTTTTAACTTTAGGCACACAGAGTAAACAGGACTTTGGCATCTGTGCTTTTCAAACCTGTTGGTTGCCAGGAAATAAGTTTTGTGTGTGTTCAATCAAAGTGCAGTAAGCATGAAGAAATAATCCTGAACAGGAAATGGCATTTTCAGATACTCTATAGATGAAATCTTCATTGGTTGTCCTGACAGGGTCCTTATTTTTTTTTCTTGGTCAGTTGTTGGGTATTTTTTCCTTACACCAGGAATCTTCTTTTGTTTCAGTTCGTCTTAGAAGAAGCCTCACACTTTGTCGATAAATGACATTCATTGGTATGCATTATAGCAACAGTGTAAGGTGAAATCTGAATGCACTTGCCTAATTTTACATCCTGGAGTTGCTCAATGCTATTGGGAGATTGTTTATAAAAAAACTCCTCACTTATGATATGAAATAATTAAAAGCTTGTTCTTTGTCTAATATTTCAGTGTTTGTCCAAGCAAACAAGTTGCAGCAGCATATTTTCTCAGCCCATGGACAAGAGGACAAGATCTATGACTGCACACAGTGTCCACAGAAGTTCTTCTTCCAAACAGAGCTGCAGGTACTACATTTGTTACCTGAGGGTTATAAAGGCATTATGTATTTGACAGCTGAGTTCAAAGTTGTACTTGCCATGACCTCCTCTGATTCTTGCTTATCATCAGGATGGGAATTAGAGAAGGTCAAGAGAAATTGCAGGTGATTCAACCCATGCTGCTTCAAAAAGATGCTGGCAGAAAGCCACCTGGTACAGAGCTGAATTTCGGGATTCTTGCACTGTAGGTTCTTGCAGCTCAAGGTATTCTCTAGGAGAGAGAAATGGGCATCCTGTTTTTCTACTTGATAGCCATAAAACATTTAGTAAACCAGTGAAATGGAAAATTAATGTATTCTTTTGTCTTTAAATGTGAAAAGCTATGCCCTGAAGTAGGAGTGTAGTGATGGCAGAGAGGGGAAGTAGAAAGAATTTCTCTTTTGATTTGGTGGGGAATGAAAATAGGGCCAAATGAATGTATTTTTGTGGGCTGTCAGATTTGTAATGATACTGTTTATTAATGGTAAACAAAAGGAGAGAAAGAGAGAAAGAGAGAAAGAGAGAAAGAGAGAAGGAGAGAAGGAGAGAAGGAGAGAAAGAGAGAGAGAGAGAGAAAGAGAGAGAGAGAAAGAGAGAGAAAGAGAGAAAGAGAGAAAGAAAGAAAGAAAGAAAGAGAGAAAGAGAGAGAGAAAGAGAGAGAGAAAGAGAGAGAGAAAGAGAGAAAGAGAGAAAGAGAGAAAGAAAGAAAGAAAGAAAGAAAGAAAGAAAGAAAGAAAGAAAGAAAGAAAGAAAGAAAGAAAGAAAGAAAGAAAGAGAAAGAAAGAAAGAAAGAAAGAAAGAAAGAAAGAAAGAAAGAAAGAAAGAAAGAAAGAAAGAAAGAAAGAAAGAAAGAAAGAAAGAAAGAAAGAAAGAAAGAAAGAAAAAGAAAGAGAGGAAGGAAAAAGTGGTGCAGGTAGGCAAAAGTCAGTTATGAAAATAAAGAAACAGGAACATAAGGTAAAAATTACTTTTAACAGTAGAATTAGGACTGGATTTTGAAAAGCAGAATAGATAACTGATTTAGGAAGATGTAAAGCACACAGTGTAATTATGATTTGTACAATCACCTCCTAACAAGTCTATCCCATCTAAAATACACTTCCATTTCAAAATACCAAGTTTCCCAAGCAACTGCCTTCATTTTTTTTGTTGTAATAAACAAATGACATGTTTTTCCACTCAAAGTTTATTCCTGACCAAGACTAAGAAAAAGATTTTGCTCTTTCCATCTAAGCCTCATTCATTGAAACTTCAACATAACTGAAGCACCTGGTTTTCTAGTGAAGGGCACAAAAGGGTGTCACTACAGAGAGAAACTCTGCTCTACATGGGCTAGATGATAGTGTGTTGGTAGTTCCATGCTGCAGAAGGCTCCTACTAGACCCCATCTCAACATCCTTAGTGACAGCCTCCCTCTGTCTTATCTATGCTTGCAATAAGGAATATTATACTCTTAATTCATTAGATTTATTATTATTTTAATTAATTTGGATAGCCCTACCTCAGTGGAGAATGCATTATGTTTAAAAAAATAAAGTGCCATCATGCCATTTGCATTTATATTTTGGGATCTCTGTCTTTCTGCTCTTACCTCCAGTTACCTACCCAGGCTGCTGAAAGGGCAGCAAAGCACTCAGGCACAGCAGTAGGTACTCAGTTTTGAGCATTGCTTTTGCTGAAAATGCATTGATTTCCAGCCCACTCCCACTTAAAACCTATTCTAGGAGGCATGGCTTTGTTTGGGCTATCTACCACCTAAAGCAGTGGAATCTTTGGCAATTTTTTCCAGGTTATGGTGTTCCATCCTTTCACATTGCCTTGGTTTGTGTTGGAGATTGCAGCATAGCTGTATGTTTATTCTATCAAGGGCAGTTCCTTACTTTTTAAATTAAATGTGCATCTGATGTTCTTCTCCCATGCACAGGACATGCTGATCATGTCAGATTAGAAGGTAGGGTCAGCACTCCATGGTTGTAGGGAAGGCAGGGTGGAAACATGTACAAAGTAGAGCAGGGCAGAATGCAATAGCATAGAAGTCCTATCCACATGTATGGTTCAGCTGATAATTAAAGGGAATTAATTCAAGTAAACAGAAAATATATGCGTTACAATGGAGCTTAATTTGGTGTTTGGCTGAGTGTGATTCTTCACTCAGCATTTTCAGGCTCCTGTTCAGAAAGAGGAGCCTATAGGAACGTAAGAATCCCCTCACATTATGTTCATCTCACCTTCTCAATACAAAAATCAAGTAAGACTCCCTTTAGAAGTTTCCATTATTTCACTCCAGGCACTTGCTAGGAATGCAGCACAATCCCACAGGACCACATTCCGGTGAGAACAGAGAACAAATGACCAGTCTTGAAAATCAAACCTTCAATGTTTTGCTCAACCTTCAAGTTGAAATAATGAAATTTTACAGGAATTTACTCTTTGTTTTAAGATCCTTTTGACACTTCCTTTGTGCTCCGTACACGGCTTTTAAATGCCTTTGTGCTCAATAGCTGCAGAACCAGCTTTAAACTATTTTGGATACTACCTGCATATGGAGGAGCAAATGAAAACCTTCTGTAACAGTTAGAAGTTTATGCTTTAAGAGTATGTCAAGTTGTGAAATTTTTGTACTTACATGTTTAAAAGGCTATATGGTGTATTTATTTTCTGAAATGGAGTTGAAAAAGTGTATCCCTAAAAGTGTTTATTCTTCAGAATAGAAAGCTTCTAATAAGACATGCTTAACACAATAAGGGCTTGTCTGAAATAGGCTTGTACAAACAAGGAAGCTGAAAGATAGGTGCATTTATAGGGTGCCTAGATTTCCCCCAAAAGATTAAAATCTTCTAATTGAACACCTGGACAATTTAGTTCTCTATAGAGGATGGATGTAACTAAAACAGTGTTGTCCATTCATTATCCATAATACTGAATTTTTAATTGATAAGGAAGTAAAGAAACTTATCACTAGTTTATTATTGAATTTTCATTAAATTATGAAAATTTAATGAAAATTTAAAGAAAGGAATTTGTACCCATTAAGACTTCTTTTTCCTGCCCACATGCTCTTTCCAATGCCTGCTCCTTCTTGCCTTAGTCTTATTGGACATAGGCTTAGATGTTTGTTCTGGTGCCTCTCTTGTCTCTGATAAGGAGTAACTATTTCCTATTTTCAGTGCTAGTATTAATTCCACAGAATCAGAATGATTTGGGTTGGAAGGGACATTAAAGATCATCTGGTTCCAACCCCCTGCCATGGGCAGGGACAGCTTCCACAAGACCAGGTTGCTCAAAGCCCCATCCAGCCTGGCTAGGGACACAACATATTGTGGTCTTTGTGGGGAGGAATGTGGTACCCTTGAGGGATGTTAACCAAAGAGAATTAATCAATTCACTTTAGTTTTATGCAGATGTTGTTGGATCACAGAGGTACTGATATCCAATAGAACTGATGAATAATTGTACATTTTTTTCAGTGTATTATCAGTGATGATAGTTAGTTTTCAATATGATGCTAGCCAAGATTACATGATCTCAGCACCATTTTGCCCAGAACAAAAATGATATCTCCTTTTGGTGAATTAGGACATTTCCTTAACTTCTTGTGACTAATAATTAGCTGCCCCTGGGGTAGTTAAGTGTCCCCACTTTAGAAACATGAAAACTAGGGCAAGAAATAATTGGATCAGCAGTTGCTTCTCATCCTGTTCAAAAGGGACCTGGCCTCAGTGATTCACGCCCTTGCTGCTTCCCATCTGGACTCCATCAGCACAGAATACCTGGGCATGGAGCCATCAGCCTGTAGGACGTTCCAGCTAATACAGAGAGCTGCAGCACTGGCCCTCAGTAGCAAAGGAGACCAGGAGCATATTCAATCAGCTCTCTAGCTGTCTATACTGCCTTCCTACATGTTTGTGCAGTTGTGTTCTAAGACTCAGTCCTTAATTTTCTTGGTGGACTGGGTCAAGCACATCTCAGACATGACCTGAGAAGTTATTCCCATTTGGAAACAATGTGGTATTTGACAAAGTTCTGCTTTGTGAGCGTTTCTATCAAAGAGCTGGAGTTTTTTCCTCAGAAGCTAGAACTTCCTCATAGACTGGCCTGTGAGAGCATGGAACAGACTTCCACAGCAGTTAAGTATTATGAGAGATGTCCTCAACTTCAGCTTCTGAGAGCAGGATGCACCTACATGTGCCAAAGGCTCCCTTCTCTCATACAAACATATACCTGTATGTAGATTTCTAAACCTTCCCCAAAATCCCAACCCACAGCAACAGAGCTCTACCAAAACAAAATACACAGCTCCTTCCCCAGGGAAAGGATGAAAGAAAGAATGAAGCACTCATAGCAGATGTTACTCATGTCGCTTCAAACAGCAGGAGAACATTCTTAGCTCCCAGTACAAGCCGCTGAAACAAAGCAGGACAGGGGCAGTATAGAAGACTCTGTGGAAGTTTTATGTAGATTAATGTGAGTCTTTCTCTGGATTTCCAGTTTTACCATTTTCTTGTTCCAAGGTTAGCACTATTGAAATTAATCTTCTAGTTTCTTCCTCACTTCTTTAAGGGTTAAACTTTCCAAAGATCTCAGCATTGAAAAATGCTCCCAAAAACTCAACATTTTAAAACAGCCTTTAAAATACCCTTGACCTGAGCTGGAGCAGAACTAAGCAAGCTCTAGGCTATTTCAAGAACTAAAGGCTTGACTGAGACCTTTAGTGGAGACAGTGGCAGAGCTGGGATTCAAACACTATGTTCTCTCATTTGGGGGTCAGCTAGAGAAAACTGCTAATTAACCTGGGCTGGGGCTGTCTCCTTGTGGCAGAGGCCTTCTGGGGCCAGCTGGGAAAGAAGCTGGTGTAGGAATAGCATCATCCATAGCAGCAGTGGCACAGCTACCTCCATCTAGGATTGTTTTGCCAAGGCCCCCACAGTAGTTGAGTCTGTGTACCATGTAGGTCCCAACAGCAGGGGAGACCATGAATAATTTATGCTCTTTACACAAAACTTTTAAACCTGCAGGATGTCTTCTTCACACAGAAAAGGCCTCAAAACATTTTTTTAAGAGAAATTGGAGATTAGTTTTGGCATTTCTAGGTCCCCAAGCTCTTAGGGTGAGGAGTGGAACATAGATGCTGGCTTTCTAGGCCCCAAAGGCCAGGAGCCAGCAGGGAATAACTTTGTCAGCTCTTCTTAAAAAGAAGCCTACCTGGAATCCAATTAACAGTCAAAGCTTTAGGCCAGCATTTTCAAACTCAGTGGCCTATTTCTGAGAGGGTGCTGAGCACCTCCAGGTGCAGATAAGGCCAGGGCAAGATGCTGGTGCTGAGTACATCAGGAAATCAGGTCAAAAATGCCTGAAGTTAGGAACCTTGATAAAAGCATAGGTGCTGAGCAGCCACAGCCTCGTTTAAAGTTTCAACAAAACACTTTTGATGCCTAAATACAGGCATCACATTCATTAATGTTGGCCCTAGTCCTTAGCAGGCAGTCAGGTTGCTGTTCTCAGAGCAAATGCCTAGGAGTCAGAAGAACTGAATTCATTTGTAAGGTCTAACTTGCTCCACATAACCATGCATGCTCTCCATCTTTGAGTGAGGATGATGATAATATGTGTTCCAGAGATACTAGCTTTGTAATTAATGTTTGTGTTTTAGGGGACTAGGCTGAGCTGCATGCATTGCAAGTTTGCTTTTTTTCCTGGGCCCTTACTGTGCATTCTGTTTCAGATAGATATGTGTGCATCAGTATGTGCACATCTTTCCATGTCTTTCAAGATTTAAAAAATTCAGACTTGTGTTCCTGAGATTTGAGACTTTTTCCCCCTAGAAGGGAGAATTATTTTCTTTGCAAATTTTCTCAAAAAGGCAATCAAGAGAAGCACAGTGGAAGCACTCATGCATTAGCTCTTTAAGGACATACCTTCTAAGTGTTTCCCCTGCAAGTCTTTTGCTTCAATGTCAAACAAAGTTTAAATACAAAAAGAAATTCTTTGAATTCCCTTCCAGTGCCCCTTCCCTCCTGGGGACTGAGGGGTGTTATGGCCACATTAGGTTTTCATGCGGTAATTCTTTTCTAAATAAGAAATTTCCAGGTTTGGAGCTTGTGAGTTCACCCGCCTTTGATTGGCCTATTCAAATGTAAACATTCCCTGTGGGTACTTCATTAGTTCATGAATATTTATAGCACACTGCAAAGCCCACCAAGCCCAAAGAGCCAGAATTTTTCAGGGACCATTTTGATTTCACTAAACAGTGCTTGTCAAAGATGAGCTTAATATTAATGTGTCTTATTTGTCTTCACATACTTCGTATAAGAGTAACTCTGCATACCACAGTCAGCCTGTGAAATTTTCTATAGTCTTTCCTGTAAATAAGGAGGAAACAATGTGTTCACAACATCCCTTATACATTCCCTGTGAGAACATTCCTTAAATTTCTGGAGCAGTTGAATCACAATTATGAGTTCATTTTTTCAGATGCTTGAGTAATATTATTGATGAAAATACAGAATTAATTGGCAAATTACAGCACTTAAGTGATGGATATTACACTTAAATTCACATTTTAATATTGAAAAGAAATTCAGACTTAAGGAACAATAAAATGGCAAAGAACTGAAAACTAAATATGCTGTCCTAAGTGACATTCATAAAGTACCTTTTCAAAAATAAGCAAAAATTTATATTCCTTCTCTTTTTAGGGGACAGAATCATACCCAAAAGCATGTGTGGTTGAATATATGTCCCTGTTTTGCCTACTTCTTCCTGTTTATATGCTTGTATGGCAGGATTCTTTCTGTAAAATATAAGTACCTATTAAAATAAAAAACTCATTCATCTGTTCTCCAAATTGACTCATATGGTCTATATTAAATAGATTCTGCAGAATCAGGTAATATAGTACCTAATAGTTTGTAATCCTTATGACTGCAAATCCTTATGACATACAAAAATGTTAAATGAAATTCATGGTTTCCAGTCTGAAAGCAGCAAATGTTGTCTCTGAAACGTATCAGTGATGTTACATGTCAATATTAAAATCATAATTTCTGAGGTTTTGTAGCAAATAGAACTGTGAGGTGTACAAGATTTCAGCCTAAAGAAGCAAATCAAAAGTGGCTGCAGAAAGAAAAAGGCACAGAAATGCAGAAGAAGAAGGGAACAAAAAGCAGAGGAGTACAAGAGAAGCAGAGAGGAGATTATGGGACAAAGAAAGAAACAAGATAGAAATAATAGTGGTTGGGAAAGCAAACATTTTTTCTTCTGTGTGATGCTGGTAATAATGATAAGGCACTAGTAAAAATAAATCACGGTAATAATAAGGGGAAGTTCAGTTATTACTTAAAGGCCAATTTCTGCCCTCAGTCATTACAGAAACCTCAGCGAACATCAGAGAGTCCTGTCATAGACTGAGGGCAGGGAAAGCAGTAAATGTATTCCCTGACCCACAGATAATCATTAGAAATGGAATTCTGCCCTTTGCAGAAAATGAGGTTTTATCATCTGTGCCCTGAATGTTTCAGCCTACACCTTGCCATTAGTCAGATCAGTTGGCACATACACCTGGAGTAAGCAGAAGAAATAAGCACTCTATTTGCATGTGAATAATTTCCCTGGTAGATCAGTTCAGTTTGTTAATTGTCCATCCATTAATTTCTTGCTAATATAGTTGATATCGATGACTGATTTTCTGTGCTAAACAGGAAGCACCACTTCTTCATTCTAGGACACATTCCTTCCTACAACTGCCCTGCTGTTAGCTACCAGTAGCTGCCATTATATTATCTTTCATCTGGCCCAGAGCTGACAACAGATGGCCATCTCCGGGACTGCCATCAGTGTGACTTTATGAAGCATCCAGCTATGGTGTACTGAGGAGCTTCATGGCCAGTTCTGCAAATCTGATTTCCCTTCCCCCTACCCTGCTGCTGGCCCCCCTCACTCCATCTCCATGAATAAGCTCCTTATTCCTGGCTCCACTCTCCACTGGTCCTGTCATTTCCCAACGAGTGGTGGCACACGGTTATCACTGGACGTTTGCAGCCCGAGGTCTGCCCCCACTTCCCTCTGCAGCGCTGGCGCAAGGTTGTTGTTGCTCCCAGTATCCTCATTCCTTCATGTTTTTGGAGTACCAAAGCATAGGCACAGGGGTTTGGTAGAAGCAAAACTGCTACCTCTTAAGATCTGTAGTTCAAACCTTACCTTCTTCCACCACAGAGCACCTCCTCAAGCTTCAGAGGTTTTTGGTTTGTTTTTTTTTTTAAGTTCTACAAGACATGCTGCCAAACCAACATTGAGTATATTAAGTGTGAAGGAAGCTAAAAATATCGATTAGAGACCTAAAGTGGAGAAAAGTGTAAAATTCACTAGCATCCTGATTCCATTGACATGTTAGATCACTTGGAAGAGCTCTTTCAACTGTGTGGCAGCTGAGCATTTTGGAGAAAGATATATTGTTTGCTCTTGACAGAGTTTTCTAAAGCAAGGTACCTCCAGAGCCAACCCGTATTTTACAAGAAATTCACATTTGTGTCCTTTATTGTGATATTTGCAGCAAGTCTACAGCTAGTGAGAGTCTCTGCCCTCAAGCTATAAAGGAGTAAGGCTCCATTGTTGGAGAGAGAGCAGCCGCCTGTGAAAGGCTGAGATGTGGTAGGCAAGATGAATACTGCTTAAAA
The DNA here is from genome assembly GCF_028769735.1 of Zonotrichia leucophrys gambelii. Taxonomy (NCBI): domain Eukaryota; kingdom Metazoa; phylum Chordata; class Aves; order Passeriformes; family Passerellidae; genus Zonotrichia; species Zonotrichia leucophrys. The sequence continues at coordinate 107,092,680 of NC_088171.1, read as the reverse complement.
GCAATGCTTTGCCATGCTGTCATTTAGAACAGGAACACGGAGGATTTAAACAAAAGTGAAAGGCATGGTAAATGAATCTTTTTAAACTGGTCAAATTTTCAGCTGCCAGAAATAACAAGTTTTCTCCATTGATAGGTTCATTGAGTAGGAGGAAAGTTGGGAGGGGATGAATTCCCCTAGGGAGGAGGTGCAGATAGTTTGGGAAAACAAGGTGTGGTCAGTGATTCATAAAGAGACACTCCAGTAAACAGCAAACTTGGCTCAAAAGTAGTGTTTTTTCTTTTTTTTTTTTTTTTCCCTGCCTTTTGCTTTTTTTTTTTTCTCTTTACTTTGCTTTTGCCTTTTTTTTTTTTTTTTTTTTTTTTTTTGCTGTCAGGGGCAGGGTAAGAGCATCATTGGGCCACTGCATTCTAAGCATGAGTGAAAAAGACTCTGGTGCAGAGTGGCTATGCAACTGGAAGTGCAAAAAATGTGTATGTCCCCCACCCAGAAGGAGCAGCTTTTAGGTTTAGCATTTCTACCTGTTATTGGAGTTGGTATTGCTATGCTTTGATCACTCCAAGGCGTAAACATTTTGGATGGGAAAAGAGTGTAATTTTGCATGCTCCTGTGATTTTTTGTTTTTTAAGTTGAGCTTCTTTTCTGTTCAAAGCTGAAATTGAGTGTCCTCCACCCTGTTAACAAAGGAAGAGAGAAAGAGATGATTCAGTTCTCATGAACCAATACTGCTGAGTTGCACACATTTCTACGTGCAGCTTTAGTTGTTTTTCTGTGTTGTTATAGCCTCGTTTTGCGGGAGAATCGCTAGGCACAGTCACGGATCATGGGTGTGTAAGTTTGCTCGGGGATACGCTGTGTCAGTGAATCCTCTGCCTCCCCCCACACTTCCTGTGTGTAGATGTGTGCTGTGTAAGATAAAGAACCTGTGGTATTGTTAAATATTAGTGGTGCATTTTGCTTGGCTTCGCATTTGTAAAGGTGAAAGGTGATTGTGCAGGAAAATGGAACAGTATATTTGCTGTGAGACAGGCACTAAGAACTCACTCCCATGCTCAGTTATAATTCATGACTGTACTGGTGGGAAGCCCTTATCCCTCTGTGGAGTTAATGCATCTCTACTGTAACCTGCTGAGAGCACCCTGTGTCCCCTCCCACCATCTGTGCATTCACTGGCGTGCTTTCTCTCTCCCCCTTTACTGTGAGATCTCTTGGTGTTAAAACTGTCACACTGCTAGTGCCTGGTAAAGGTGGCTTTATGATGTGTATTAATGCTGAATTGTCATTTAAGGGTGAGGAGGCAAGTAAAGGATATGTTACCATTTGTTTTAAGCTCTTGCTAGAAAATGCTGGGGAGCAAATAGACAGAAAGGTAGATTTTTCACTTCAAACAACAAACAGCTTTGAACAGTACAGAGAAATTGTCACAGCTCAGGGTAAGAGCTGTTGATGGCAATGGCATATTTCTTCCCAATCTAAGCATATTTAACTGTTTCTTGGTACAGTGGATCTCTGTCTCTCCATGTCAAGATCTAAACCAACCGCATTGTAAATTGAATAGTATGTTGTTTACCCATCAGCTGAATTTTATTTTCTTGAAATTGATTTACTCATTTAGTTGAAAGGCCCTCTTGCAGGCTGCAAGTTGCTTCTTTGCTACCTGAGAGCTGAAATTCATGTGACCAAGTGCTGTGAGCTAGTACAGTCTTAACTAAACAGGTAGTGTATGAAGATTTTTTATTATTATTATTGCTGTAAGGCACTGTCAGAAGACTGGTGGGGCTGTCTAGCTTTGAAAGAATTGCACTCAGCTCACAGAGATTTAGATGATGCTTTATCAACCTGGCACTTTACCACAACATTAAACTCAGAATATGGTTAAAAGACCATGTACTTGACTGTCACGGCAATATTAATTTGCAGTGTTTCACTGGATGTAATCTCATGTAGTCTGTTGTTTGTATTCCTTTAAAACTTATAAATCAAATCCAGACCTGGAATACCAGTGTATGAACTTAACAGATGTGCTGCCATAAGGGACCTGCTAGGTTATAAACTGCAGAAATGATCTTTTTCTATTTCAGATTTCTGGCTTATTCCAGGGAGATTTAGTAGCCACAGAGGTAAGGTGGAAGGTCATGCGCTAGGACGGTAGCACCCACCCGGCGCTTGACGTTGGGTGCAATTGTCAGGAAATCCACCTCTAATCATTTTATTATTCAGTTGTAGCATCCAGCAAAGCTCCTGAGCGAAAGTAGGGCAAGAATGACTTCAGTAGCTCTGTGTCCAGGTTTTCTTAGGTGAAAGATCACTTTGAGATGACACAGCTGAGTAGTCAGGCTGAAATCCTAGTTGGTATTTTATTAATTTTGCACCAAGATAAATCTTGAAATTCTGACAAACTCCATGACAGGTGAAATTCCTTCTTGCAGAATCTGCTCAGCAAGAGGCTGCTCATTTCGTTCTGTTCAGAGGCAGGCAACAGGAGGGCAGCTTTATAATCAGCCCTCAAAGGAGCCCTGGCCGCCCCAGAGCCTTGGACTGATTGAATAACTCCTGGGCCTCTTCCCCTAGGCCTCCATCAGCAGGGGTCCTGTGGAAAGCAATCTCCCGCAGACTGGCACTGAAGTGAGCTTTAAACTACTATTTTCTGCTCTCCAGAGGAGCCTGGAGTACTAAAAGATAGATGGACTGCAGATATTTTATGAGAAACTGTCAGAAGAAGAGCAGAGTAAATGTTTTTTTCCCTCCTTCGAGTCACACGCTGCATCACTGTAGAATTTTTCCCAGAATCTTTTACACTGAAAGTTGGAAATTAATTGGTCGCTAACCTTAATTTCCCCCCTCCCTCTTATTTTTCTTTTTTTCCCTTCCCTCTTTTTCTTCTTCTCTTTTTTTCCCCCCCTTAAATATTCACTCGGAGGCCCTTTGCTTAACCACAGTTGCAGAAAATCAGTACCATTTGCACTGAAATATTTATAATGACAGAATGAAAAATTGGATTCATTTTCTGGCCTGTAGCCGAACAGTCTGCAACTTTGCACAGCATTGTTTAGCATCTCTCATTCCTTCCTTTCATTGGGGTCCTTTTCAGACACACACACACACACACACACACACACACACACACACACTCACACACACGCGCGCGTGCTGCCCATGCTTCAGAGGAATGTTTAGCAAAACACAGAGCCATTTTTAATCTCAGCCTTGAGAAAACAACTTGTCTCTAACCTTGCCACCATCTGGGGTGGGGGGGTGAAGCAAAGGGGGAGGTCCCTGGGAAATGTGTAGAATTCCTCTTACAGGAGAGGTTATGGAGAGTGACATGCAGTAATCTGTACTCTGCATTGAAGCAGTGTATGGCTAGCATTCTGCAACTTGCTTTGGTGCGTTGCAGGTTAGGCAGGGTGGGCTCAGTATCAGGCTGGATAGCAGGATCTTTCCAGAAAACCCTGTTCTGTCACCAATTCCCTCCGTGGCCTTGAGAAACTCGTTTGCCCACAAAGGAAGAGGTTGTCAAAAGCTCCCTTTTGTGCCTGAGCAGAGACTGTAAAAATGCCCTGTGCTTCTTTGCACCTCCAGAAAACAGAAGATGCTGGAACTGTACATATTTACTTCCCTTGAAGCAACGGTGTGAAGGTGAAGTGGTTGATGTTTGCAAAGAGCTTTGAAAATGAAAGTGCAGATCCTCAGGCTCCAATTTGCATCCCCTGCCAGTATAAAAGGTACCTTAGTCAGACAGCCAAGGATTCCCTCAGTACACAGCAAATCCTGTTTATTTTGCAGGCTGGTTCTCTATCACTCCCTTTTGGTCCTCACAGGCATGTCTCCAATGAATTCCAGGGATTTTTAATTGGTATAACAATCCCATGGGGCTATTATGAGCTGGCATAAGTTTGGGCAGTGTTAGGAATGCTTCAACATGCACTGAGGACTATGGTAGCCCATGATTTAAATGGTTAGGCCACATGGATTTACAATAATATAAAGTGAACACGTAGGAATTAATCTGAAAATGCACACAATTTAGCAGAGAATTGTAAGTCTCTACAGATGTCAGAGTCTTGTGCAGAACTTAATAGGGAAATATATCTGTGAAAAGGGGTATTTCAAAAACCCTTAGAAATTACTCTCTGGTGAGTTTGTAGATTGCGTCGACAATGCAGTTGTTTCTGGAAAAACGAGGCCTGTGGCCAAAATCTTAATTTCTAATGCCTAAAAAGAGGCTTCTTCAGACAATACTGGGTCCCCCAAGGAAGTGGGTTGGATGCAGGGATGGATTCTGCAAGGTGGTGAGAATCTTCTGAAAATGCAGGTGACAGAAATTACCTGTCAAGGTCCAAAAATGTCACCTTGCTAATATCACCCACATCAAATTTATGACGTAGCTCTATTGCTGACAGCAGGTGTCTGTGTATGCTACTAAATTCTGATCTTTCAATCCTACATCACTCTTCTAGGCAGAAACTTTTTATTTCTTTGCTTTCTTCTGTAAAAGCTTCTTGATGGTGGCTCCCCCTCAAAGCTCTCAGAAGCAGAGGCTGAGCAGGTGTGCCTAGAAGCAGTAGGAAGGGGTGGACGTCTGCTGCAGGCACCAGTACTGCTCAGCTAACGCAGCACAGCATTCCGTGGTTTGTGAGCAACACACAGTTCTTACCATTCAAAGTTTCTTAGGAACTTGCAGATTTGTCTTTTTTACCATGTTTCCCAAGATACTTTGACAGGTCAGCCTGAAGTGATGAGCATTCTGACACAAACGGCGTCGTGTCTTAGAAATTTTGCCTGCAGTTGTTTTACTTTAGTATTGCTTTGATTTGAAAAAGAACTTTGTACAAAGTGATGTGGTTTCAGGATATAACAAAAAAAATCCAATATGCATGTATTACAGACATTTCTGTAATTTCTTGTTTAGACCTTATTATTGCTTTCTGATTTTCTTTTTTCTTCATGTATATAAATGAAGTACAGTATAATTTTTGTAATTTTTATCACTGAGAATCAAAACTAATAGAGATGAGAAAGAATGTGAGCTTTAAATGCAAATATTAAATATGTTTTTAAACTGACAATTTGAAAGCAAATTGCCCTGACTATTTAATCACAGTTTAAAGCGGTCACAGACCCAGAGTAGGCTCTTTCAAATCCAGAAGTGTTTCTCTGTTTGAGCTGACCAGGACACAAATATACAGGTGTGTAATATTCCTTAGAATGCTAAAAAGATTTGTGGGGACAATAGACTACAGATCACAGTGAAATGGCAGTACAGATGGAATGGTGCAGAATTGTTACTGAACAACAGGGACTGTAAGAGTAGCCAACAAACAAATGTTTTATCTCACTGTTGAAGAGAGTACCTTTCTAGGAAAGCTGTTTTCTCTGCAGGCCTGAACTGCTGTGTGGGTTTTTGTTTGGAGTGCCAGTCTGTTTACTAAAGTTATTAGTTTATACATTTTGCCATGGTAAAGTAACTGTGAGAGCTTTAAATTAGAATAAGTGCCACTTCTGTGTGGCAGGTTCCTTTGAGGGCTTATTAGAAAGCAGGCCTCCTGTTGCCTGCCCCTTTATGCATGGCACTATTGCTGTGGGTACTTGTTTATAGCTAACTTTTGAATTTATGTAAGTGTACACTGTGGTATGATGAATTGCCCTCCAATTGCAAAGATTTTGCTTTTTTATTTTTTTCTGGGTTCAAGCTAATATTTTAAAGGGTTATTTTTATTAGGTGGGTTTTATTTTGATGAATTAAAATTATCTTGGAGTAAGAAATTACATAAGATTGTGAGGGTTATTGATTTGCCTCACCATAGCTACAGCACATCTTTTAGTGAAGGAATTAAAGTTCTCTGTTGCAGATACCTTGGCACTAAATGTAGACAGCAAATGAGTGTTGTCACCAATTATTTTCCTCATAAATGTGATTCTTTTCACTCCATTCAAAGATTGCCACACTAAAACCAGTCCTAATGGGCAATGAGGGGTGAAAGCAGCAGCTGCAGGAGGCTGGATCCCCTAGCAGGAGATAGCAAGGAGACAGGAGTACCCAGCACCACAAACCAAAACCAGAGGTGAGGGGTGGGGGCATTTCTTCAACTGTCAGTACGGGGTCAAGGCAAGACCTAATGACATGTCTGGCTTGCAACGTGTCACTGGCCAGCTGTCTGACAGGAGCCAGAATGACCAACCTCAGAGAATGACATTTGCTAGGAGGATACGTCATCTCTCACAGGGAGGAAGGAAAAAGGCATGAAAGGATGCTTCTTTGTGTGGTACTTCTTATTTGGGGGAGGAGTATTAAATTGTAGGAATTGGACTTCACTGCCTTCCTCATTTTTGAAGGTTCTGAAAACAGGAAAAAGTAAGAGTAAAATTCCTCCCATTTAGCATGTGGTCACATTTCACACTTCCTTTACACAAATGCAATTGAAATAAACCAAACAAGAAAACAGAAGACAATAGAGAATCCAAACTGCATTTTACAACCAACAACCACAACGACAAACAAGAAATTTTCTTGTCCTGGTACCACATGTTAGTAAATGCTCCAGATTTATTGATTTATAGTGTATGTCCTCACAAAATTTAGAGAATGACTTTGTTATAAAGAGCAAAATAGCATTCTGGTCTCTCTAAAAGTCACTTTTAAAACATGGAGTTTCTTAGACATAAAAGGGGGAAACTCAGATGAGGTTGCTCTAAGAACAAAACGTTTCAACATAGGGTTCTTAACTGTCTAACTAATCACCAGCTATGAAGGGATAAAAATTGTCCTTAGTTTCCTTTCCAAGCAGTAGATGTGTAATTCACATACACACCAAGTATGCCACATAAGCACTGTCCCAGCTCCTGCTATTCCTGGTTTGAAGAGCTGTAGGAATAAGGACTGTAAGATGTCCAAGAAGGGCTGGCACAATAACCGGTTGTGAAGGAAGTCAGAGCGCAAAATCCATGGGGGCCTCTGCTTATCAGCTCAGAAATCCTTGGCTGTTACCATCAAATCTGCTCAATCTGGCTTGCCTTGCAAACTGTCTTGAAGGAAAAAGATGCATCAATGTGCAATTGAGTTTGGAGCTTTTAGAACAGGAGGAGAGCTAGCAGAGCACCATAGCTTTTCCTTTTCTATCCTACACAGTCTAAAATTGGCATACCATGGACAGGGGGACAAATTGCCATTTGCATTCCTGATTTCAGGATCCAACATATGCTCCCATCCATTTCTGCAGTATCTTAACAGGGTGTATGTATGTATGGATGGCTTCCAAATATTATTTCCATATGTGAAAGGAAAGTTTACTGATTTTAAAACTGGGCTTGTTCAGGGTTTGCTTTCACCTGAGTGAAAATGTTGGCCACTGTGAGTTAATCTTGGGCTGATCCACAACCTCCAGTGTGCCAGGTGCTGTTGTACAAGGCCCCACGCGCCAGCTGGCAATGTGTGGAGAATCCAGATTCCAGGCTGTCCCCATGTCACCTGGTGAGCACAATTCCCAGTGTTATGCCAGGGAGGTAGGGAGGTGAACTCAGCGATCGATACAAGTGTGGGATGTGTCTGTCTGTATAACAGGACTGCAGACAAGTTACAGCACTTTTCTTTCAGGCTGTATCAAGAAACTTGTAATTTCACTTGTAATTTTGTTCAAAGAGATTCTTGTACATGCACCTGTGGAAAACTGGAAAGTATCATTGTTTTAAAGGTTGCCCTTTGCATATAAATCACAGCTCTGTGTGCTTCCCCATTTTAATTGGGTGACCTTTTGAGTCCTATGGACAGGAGCTTGAATTCTGAACTTGCAGGTTGGTTGGAGATTTGAAATCAATTCATGTTTTAGCAATTACTCTGCTTAAAAGCACAGAACCCAAAATGGAAATTTGAGAAGAAGAATTCCCCTTGGAAAATTCCTTTTTGCAAGTCATAGAAAACTTCATTGCAGACCAAATAGATATGCGTAAAATCCAGATTCATTTGTCAGTTTAATCCTTGAAAAGGATCAGGATTCATTGAGTATGAGAGAAAGAGGAGGAGTGAGGAACATGTAATGTTTCCAACAGGACATTTTTGTGCAATTATCAGTTTAAGCTTCCATTATTTGTCACTAATTACTGCACTGAGCTGTTAAATATTTAGTAGTAGTTTGTTTAATTGGGTTTGACCTATAAAGGAATCTGTGCATAGCACAGCTCCAGTTCCAGGAGCCAGTTCCTCACTCACAGCTAGACAAATTTGTATTCACATAAGATGATCACATATTGTCAGACAAAGGGGTTTGTTTTTGTTGTGCAGGTTTATTACCTCTCTCTCCCCCACAGATTTATTTGTCTTTAAGGTATTTGAAATCAGAACACAAAGTAGAAATGCTGCCTGTGGATGTAAAAGGGGAGGTCAGTCAAACTTATATTTGTTTACAGATGTTGTAGTTTAGAAAGCACCAGCATGATAAATTAGGCATAACAAAGAAAAAAAATTAAAGCAGAGCAACAGCTAGTCCATGAACACGTGTCTTGTCAAAACACTGACTTAATCCCTGAATATCTTATTAGGCAGTATTGCCTATCAAGGCTTGGTGTCCCCTGTTACTCTGTTTTACAATAGCTGCAGACAAATCTGTATTTGTTCAACTTTGGGTTTGGCTTGCTGGGTCTGACAGGGTGAAGAGACTTCTGGTTGTGGCATCTGCAGAGGGTGTGCAAGAATCAATCAGTATACCAGCAATACTCACTTTGGTTTAGCCTGTCTGTGTTCTTATTTGTTCCTGTCTTGAAACTCCCTTGATTTCAGCTGAGCTTTTCTTAATTTATACCAGGGTAACCATAACCATATTCTAAAGTAATAAGAATTTTGATATATTTCTCAGATGTGCCTCCTTCTGCCTTTTTTGTTTCAGCTTTTATTCCCACTTAATGAACAATTTTCTTATTGGAGAAGAATGCTTGTGTATTAATTTCAAACATTTGCAGTATCACAAAGGCCTTGTTTTCCCACAGACAAGACTTAAACTTGGATCCTGATTATCAGGACAGCCCCTTTGCCATATAAAAGAAGAGGTTTCCCAGTTTTGAAGAATTGTTGTGAACATGCCCTGACTATTGCCCCCTCTCCCCATTGCTTTCTCTTTTATGGGGTAATGCACACACCTTCCCCGTTCAGCCAGGCACATCTTGCCTGAAATGCAAGACATTGTTGCAAGTTTCACTGCATTTCAATGAGCACAGACAGGGTGAGGCAGGCTTATGGGAGGCGATTGCCTGGCACCATAGGTTAAAACAGCCTTCGAGCTACTCTGATTTATGTCAGAGGCTTAGCTGGGAGCCCCCTGCCAACGCTCATAATGAGGAAGGTGCAAGGATGGTGAACAGGCATTGGTGTTTGTGTCTGTTCTCTTCTAGTGACAATGATGAAAGTCTTATTTGCTGTTCCCAGGAATATATGTCATTCTTTTCCATACAACAAATCTGTGATATATGCACTCGCATATAGTAATGAATCCAAAAGGAATCATTGACATTTTACTAGTGACTTACTGGAAGTCTCTGAAGAAAAATAGGTATCAGGGGGTTTAGTTTGGTTTGGGTTTGGTTTTAATTTTAAGTTTGCATCCCTGAGAACATGCTCTTCAATTTGAGATTTTTTTTGCAGGTAGTTTTTCTCTGGCCCAGCTGGAAATGCTGAGCAGAAAAACCAGAACACTGAGAGTTTTACATAAATATGATAAAGAACAAAATCTGATTAGCAGTCATGCTATTTCAGAAACATTAACGTAATATCAAATCACATAGCTTAGGTGAATTAATTTATATGAATGACTGCAATTCAGTGTGACTTTCCTAAATTACCATTGTCAACAGTGGTCAGTCATGTCCTAAGATGACCACTTAATTGGCAAACGTCTGAGAACAGACCTGATTCTCAAAGGCTGGTAAACATCAACTCACCACACATAAATGGTATTTATGGGAACACAGATTCTCTTGGGATTTGGCCCCTTTCTTGTTGTGGAAATAGCTCTGGTTTTAGTTCAGATCAATTTTCTTGGGAATCTGAAGTTTTGGAGACTGTATTTTGTTAGGTCTGGGCTGGTGAGCAAACTTGGCCTGGATGAAACTCCTTGCCTACCACGGTGTATTTATAAATTCATTGTTAGTCCTCCTGCTCTGCCAGCTGCAGTAAGTACTGGAGATGCTGGTGGCAGGGATACATTGCCTGGACTTTTTCTGTTCTCTCCAGAACTTCCAAGTCTCCATTCAGTTTCCTGCTTTTCACCTATGAAAAACTATTAGACATCATCTCTTTTCTATTTCCCTCATTCACTCAGCATAAGTGTGACCACTGAAATATAAATATATATTAGTGTCAGAAGCATTGTTATTCGTGGGGCAAAACACATCAGAAACATTTGTTAGTTCTGAAATTTCAGATACAGTAATTCAAGTTAATTTCTTTTAGTTAGTGTTTTATGAAAGGAAGGGTGGGGTCTGAGAGGGGAAATAATGGCTCATTTGTTAATGAGTTTCAACTGACGTTGCTCTTTTTGTATTTCACATATGTGCAAAGGACAGAAATGTTTACAATCTGAATGTCCATAGATGCTCTGTCAGTACAATCAAGGATTATAGAATCAAAGAATGAGCCTGGATATGACCCTAACCTTCAATTAATTCATTTGGTGGAGGGTACTATAGGAGCCTTTACCCTTGGTACAAAAACCCCAAATCCCACCTCTACTGGTTTTTTTTCACCTATACAGCAACCGAGCCTTAGAAACCCACATAACTGAATATTCTTAATTGCTTGCAGCAGCAGTGGAGCTAGTGCCATAATTTGTTGGGGCATTGAAAGTAAGTTTACTGCTTTCAGATGGTTCAAAATGGCCCAGATATTCTACTGAAACCAGCTCCTAACTATGCAGATTTGGTTTCATGTCTGATTTGGGGTTGGCTGAGCCTCTTCCTCTCCTGGGATGAGCATCAGGAAAAAAATACTAACCCTGAGGTCTGTGAAACTGTGAAATAGTCTCCCAGGAGGGGCATTGGAAGCTCTAATTAAAATTGGACTGGGCAAAACACTTGAAATTACACTATAGGCAATAATCCAACACTGGCAAGATGGGTGGAGAAAACGCCCTAATGGGTCTTTTCTGTCTTTAAATTGTATGAATTTTTGTTCTTCTCTTTTATTATGCTATTTCACCTTTTTGTTTAATAGTGACATAGTGTCATCTAGAAGTTATTATAAGACACTATTGTGAGCTGAGTGAGATGATGTTAAATGTCAAAAGAAAATGCAACAGTTTTTCTGCAGGCTCACAGTGATTATATGGAGATAGGAAAAGAGAAACTGACTGTAAGCGAGAGACACAGTGCAGTGGTTTTATCTGTAAGACAGTGGCAAATTCATTGCATGCCTGCAAAATGCATGTTTATCATTTTGACATTTCGTTTCATATTCTCTTCTTATTAAGAACAACCACATTCCACCAAATCTAACACAGGTGTGGGAAAGTCATTTATTCTAACTGTGTAGTTTGCTCAGATTGCTGGAGACATCTTCTATCCCAGTGTTTCACATATCCCCAAAGACCTGGACTAAATAATTTTTTTTTTACATCTTAATTTATAGTTTGTATTTAATCTTAGCATTGTACAAATCTAACTCACCGATTCAGTCCTTGAGTATAATCATATTACAGTTTACCAGGAAAGAATCCCTCAGCAATATAATGGGGCCTTGACAGGAAACTTTGTGCTGCAATATTGAAGCTGCACAAAACTGAAGAAACAGTGTGAAAAATAACCTTTTTTATAGTTGGGTCTGAATAAGTTTCATTTATTTGGTTTCGGTGTTACCACTTAATACTCCCCTCCTTCCTTGCCTTTCCACATGGTATAATAATACAGTTTTCTGCATGAGAGGTCATGGCAACCAGGATAAGTAATAGAGCATTGGACCAAAGTTCTGGAAACCATGTTGATCTTGTGCTAGGTTTTGCTAGGCTTGCCTTTCCACGGGCTTTCTTTCTTCCCCTTTGGTTCTGGAAAATCCAACATCCTCTTCTTAGCTGCAGACAGTTTGAAAAGTGTGGTACAGGATAAGAAGCTGGAATAAAAAAATAAGGGAAAAGAAGCAGAAATCTTGATTAGAAAGTATAATTTAATAGAACATGTATTGAACCAAATGTATTGATTAATGTGGTAGATATAGTACTTATATTGATTCAAACTAGAGATTTAGTACTAAAAGCTGTAAGCCAAAAAGCTGTTGCAGATTGCTACAAAAGTCAGTTTAATGCTGTCCTTGAGAATGCCTTCACAAAGAAATTCTTCTAATGTTTGAGGAGTAGGTAGAATGCGGTATATGTCAGTTTGATCCCGGAGGGTTTTATTTTGTACTCTAATAGCTGTTACGAGCCTACATTATATCCAAGGAGTAATTTTCCTTAGGGGTGCCCAGCTCGCTTTGTGTCAATATTCTAGCATTTTAAGTCACGTACAGTATATGCTTCTGGGAACAGTGCAGGAGCCAGCCAGACTCATAATGGTCTGCATTCATTAATAAAGGCAGAAGCTTCTGTCCCTCCATTGCCCACTACAGGGATGCCTCCCTGGTCTTTGGGGACCCGTACAGACACATTTAAAGAAAGCTTTATTTTGAGTGGGCAGGAGATGAAATGCAGGACTTGCAGGCATTTCCTAAGTCAGCTATATGCCCGAGCACAGGGGTGACCTTAATGGGTCAAAGAAGAATGCAGGTCAAAAGACTTATTATCCAGACTGTTGGAAACCAATTGCTTTTGTTAAAAAAAAAGAGTAAATTGTGGCGCTTAAAGGTTGATAGTAATGTAGAGCTCTGTTTTACAACCTGGAGCTGGATTGCAGTTCAGTGGGGTGGATTTTTATTTTTTTTAATGCAAAAAAATACAAGATGTTCTGTAATGTACACAGATAAAGGATTCCAGATAAGTGATAACATGTAGGGTACCATAATTACTTAATCAGTGATGATTGATTACTCATGTTTGTGTTCCTGAACTAAGGAAAAAATAACATGCTGCTGTTGTACTGTTACCATCTGTTGAAATAATGCACCTACATTTCATCTTTATGCCTCTTCACGTGTACCCTGTTTGCACTGTTTGTCAGGTACAGCCATGTCTTGGTTCATCTGCTCATAAAATAGAGAAGTCCCATCTAAATTGAATGAAACCACATTTCACATTATTTCACATTAAGGATTCTAATGGGCCACTGAGTCTGTGGCTATCTGTGGGGTATTTTTTTCTTCGTTAATTTTGATGCTGTGGGCGGGAACTTTTTGCTAGCTATTACTTCTCATGCTCCCTCTGAAACACAAAGGCATGCACCAAACAACAGGTATTATTGCCTCTTTTGTCTCCAGCCTTTCTACAAAGAAACCTTTTTGAATTTGTTTGCAAAGGAGATTCTTCCACACAGTATTATCCTGAAATTCTTTGTGTGTTTTCAAGTCCTTAACACTAGTAACATGGATATCTCAAAGCATTTTCATCCAGAAAAGTGGTGGCATGTAATTTTATAGTAGGTCACATAACAGTTGGGATTCTGGATCCAGCTATCAAAAAAATTATTTCTAGGAACAGGGCAAATGCACTTAAAGAGTTTCTTTTGCTTGTGAAAAATACTAAATTCAGATTTTCCCAGTTAATATACCTGCTTTCCAGGAAACACTGAGGCATAGAAATTGGAGATGTAGGAGTTTTCCTGGTTTGTGTCTACATGATAACAAATGCACTGACACACACACCCCTCCTGCTTCCCCATTCCTCCATTTTGTGCATGCAAAGCTTGAATTTGTATTTGCAAACTAGTCTCCTCATGAGATCCCAGCTCTTGGAAATTGGAACACAGCTGTTGCTGAAGTCCAGGAAAGATTACACTGAGAAAAAATATTTTCCCCTTTCCATGGCTAAGCAGGAAATTGACATTTTTGCTTTGTAGGGAGACTAACACATAATTAAACAGATGTGCTAATGCACAATCAGATTTGGGGGAGGCAAAGGAGGGGAGCATATGATACCTCCTGTACTTCACTAAATGACTTCTCTTTGGCAAGTGGAGGTGCTAACTGCTCCAAACTCAGGCAAGCTAGTTGAGGTTTCTGGAGGAGGTGTGTTTCAGGCTTGTATAGTGTGTTTTTAGTGAAGGGCAGCGTGCTCTCCGAGGCACTCAAGGGATCTCAAGTGCAATATTGCGCTCTCCCTGGGTGTGCCGCGCTCCCATGGCCCTGCCGCGTCCCTGCCGGTGGGAGCTCCAAATTCCGCTTTCCCCGCGTGCCTGATCTCCCACTGCCAGGGAGGCGGGAGCTCGCTGCACACGAGGCAAAGGCACTATCACAGTCGAGATCTGCTGCCTGGATAATAGAGGAGAAATTTTGCCCTAAATTTTTAAACACAACACCCCTCATAAAAACAACAACGGTTCATAACTGGGATTAATGTTTGCAATTTTCAGTCACTTAGACATGGGGTCTCCAATAGATGGCTTTTGGTAGAGTGGAATATGGCTCTCTGTACGATTACAGAATTTTCCTCCTTTTCTTATCTCTCCCCTCCCATCCCTTGCCTGCTTGTCTTGTCAATGTTATGTTCCTGAAGCGCTTCCACTTTGTATTTTTTTGCAGCTTAGCCAAATAGGTATTCCTCCCTAGTCCCTAACGTTTGGGGAGCCTTAATTACTGTGGAAACTGTGTTTTGTTTTGACTGTTTACAACACGTCTTGTTGCCTTTTTAAGGCCTAAACTGCTCAAAGCATTTCCTCATGTTCCTATCCTGCCCTGTCTCATTCTTCTCTGCAACGCTTGTTTGGTTTTTTCCTATTATTTCTTCATTATCTCCGGAGAATCTCATTTTGCACCAGGGCACAGGAGTCAGGGACACTGAGAGCTGGGGCAAGTCAGTCCTTATGCTGTGCTTTATTTTGTCTCCTTCATATTTGGGCATTTTTATTTTTTAATCAAAAATGTCATTGCAGCCAGAGTTACGGCTGCAATTTTAAAACACCTTTTGACTGCTTCATATGCAACTGTTCATCCTGCTTCCTACTGATTATGCATTTTTCACTTAGTGAAAAGAAATAAAAAATGGGCATGACTGACATGCTTACTCTCAGTAGACTAGAAACAAAAGACCCCCCCCAAATATCTGTCTGCAATGTAACAATTGGTATATTACTTCACCTGCTCAGAAGCAGAGAAGAAAATCAGAATTCAGGCTGCCACCCCATATTTAACTTGTCCTGTTGTTTCTAGGTACTGCAGGGTCTCCAATAAGCCTGTGGTGTTATGCTGTAAGTGCTGCAATAAATGGACACAACAGGATGACAAAAGGACTGACTGTCAGGCTTAACTCTTAATTTCCTTGCTTTTGTGCTTTAAAGTCAGAGCCCATTACCTGTGACCAGCCAGCATTTTTGGCTGCATCTATTGTTAGTGCTTTACAGTATTTTGAAATTATTTTATGGGAAGAATGAGGAACTAGATGAAATCAAGTGGTGGAGCGTATTTTTTTAACACTCTTTGGCCTTGGACAGTCTGGAATTCCTGCCATCAGCATTAAATCATTTTGTATTCACATCTGGAAATTGCATCTTTGAGTGTCACTGGGTCATTTTCCTTTAATCTTGAGAATGGCACTACATTAAAAATTCCTCAGTCTTACTGTAAGGTCCTTTCCTTGCCAAATGTCCCATGAACTATTATTTGTGTGCGTGCATGGTTTAGGGAAGAGTGAAGGAGGATGGGAGAGAGGATTTTTAGGCCGGTCTGCAGTCACGCTGTAATTCACATTCGTTTCATCGAGGCTGTTTTCATGTGCCTTTTCATGGGTGGCTCTGGAGGGTATGGTTCAGTAGATGTTCACTTTGTTGTAAATGATGACTGTCTTGTGGGAACAGGTTCATCCTAGAGTGCGTTAGCCCAAAGAGGTTTAAAGACAGATTAACTTAATAAAGTGGAGTGAAGGGTCTGGGTGTGCTGGGAGCAAATCATGGGATGTGACACCCCTGCCCTCTGGGTCACTGGCCCAAATCTGGCCCCGATTACTAAGGGGAAAATTCATCACTAATCAGTGGCTGCCCTGTTGTCCAAGAAGGAGCATTCACAGACATTTTCTAGTTATCTGTGGATCCAGTGTACACTGTAGAAAACTTAAGATGTATTGGATTGGTCCCCTGCTCTTGGGTCAATGCTTGTGAAGGATCTGAGCCAGTACAGGCAGCACAATAGCATCTTTCTGAAAGTGGTCAATTTTGTTTGAGGAGTGAGGAGGAAAGAGGGTGAAACTGGCGTTTGCCGCTTGATTTAGTGATTACTTGTACAGGAGAATTTAGGACTCCAAAGTCCATGCTGTGTTACTGCACATAAGGCACTGCCTTCACCTGAAGAAAAATACCTGTGGGTTTTGGTGTTCAAAGGGCAGGCTGTGCCAACCCCTCCTGTTTTCTCATCAGTCTCTGAGCTCTCTAGCAGAGTTTCTCTTACCATGTGGGGCAAATAGGTTTTACTGCAGGAGTGTAATTGAAGCAGTGCCACATTGCAGGAAGCACAGGCCAGTTAGCATGAGACTTATGGCAAATGCACTTCTCATTTTTGCAATGCATAAACCATGAGCCATGTGTAAGCAGACACCAGGATCACTGACCTGGTCTGCAATTTCACTGGGGCAGGTCAGCCCACACCCTGTCTGCAGAGACTGTTTTGCCCTTCTTGTGGCACATGTAAAGGATACTGGTGTGAAACAGCTGGGGAGAACTCCTCTCTTCCATACTTATGCTGTTTCTGGCTAGTTTAAACAAGGAGGGGTCAAAAATATTCTCTTTATCCAGCCCATCATTTTACAAGATATGTTGGGAAAATTGTTTTTGCATCTTTCTTTCACACAGAAATGCCTGTCCTGTTACTGAATTGTTTCTTTTGTTTTTGTTACAGAATCATACGATGACCCAGCACAGCAGTTAGTGCAAGGCCCGTCTCTTCCAGAGAATTCTTTGTGGCACAAAAAGGGAACACATTTTACTCTTTGCACGAAACTTTCATTGTTAATGTATATTATTCAGAATCATTGTATTGTACCATAAAACTTGTATTATCGAAACTGTTGGATGTTCATGTGTTTGAACTTTTGAGCACCGGATAGACTTCCTGTATATAAAGTGTTGCACATGTATTATGTTGTCTGATACTAAAATGGTCTTATAAAGACAAGTGGACTTGGGCCCTATTCAGGAAAGATACAAATAATAATAATACTGTGTGAGGAGAAAAAAATAGCTTAAGAAAAAATGTCATTTTCAAGGAGGAGGGAGAAAGTAATAACTATGTTCCATTGCAGCTCTGTTTGGCCTCCCTTTCGTTTAAACTTCAGTCCAGAAATCTCTCTTTTGGTATACAAACGGATGAATCTAAGACTATTTTTTATTGCTGAAGATTCTTGCAAAAAATATGAAGAGACTCTTTCTCACAGAGCAGGAACCCACAGTTGAATAAGGCCCGTATATATATTTGTAAGCCTTGCGATATGACAGATAGCATTACCATATATGCAATAGTTGTTATGTAGTTTGTCAAAGAATTTTTTTTCCTGGATACCATTTGAAGCTTTGAGTGTTCAAGACTTTCCTTAATGATTTCACATGGCCAAATTCTTGAATCAGTTGAACTAACCTGTATGTTACTGTTATTAATGTTTACTCTGCGGTCTGAACCTGGAGATTACTGGAATTGTTTTCCAAAAGGAAATAAATTCAGTTTACCATTATGTGTGAGTGTGCTTTGTGTCTTGTCTTTTTCCTCAGAAAGTAGCATTAATATTACTGCTGTTATATTACCTAAAGAACCACCAAGATTTGGAATCCCATTGTATCAGGACCTGTACACTGCTCAGTAAAACAGGTTGTTTTTCTCAAAGGTAGGTATGAAATAAATGCAATAGTAGAAACAAATTTGCTGGCCCACTGAAAAGCAATATGTGCTTGAGAGTGATATCCACTGTTTTCTAGGTTTATTTGTTTCTTTTATTTGCCTGTCTCAGCAATTTCATACTTACACACTTGACACATTGGTAGCCAGAGGAGTCACCACACATCTTGCTTGTGTAATTATCAGTAAATTTAAATGAAACATCACCTGGTGAGCTGGGTCTGGTGCTGGCGAGAGGGAGCCACCACAGCTCTGGCCAGCAGTGCTATTAAGCTGACATTCCTGACCCTCTCCTCTGGCATGGGTAGCAGAATTGGAGGTGGTGCTTGCTGTGGGGTGATGGTCACTGGCACCACGCCCCGGGGGGAGCTCTCACAACACCTCACACCTTTGCTCAGGTCTCAATTGGCTCCTGACTGCAGCTTCAAGGAGAAGAATAAAGGGGATAAAAACTCTCCTTGCCTACACCACTGTCCCCCACTACTCCAGCTCACCTACAAAAAAAGCCAAAAAAGCATTCTCCAGCTATTCTAGAATCTCATCCTATTGCTGGAATTCTAGTTTTATCCCATGAAAACCAGTGCTGCTGAAATACTGCTTTTAAACAGCTACACATCACAACAAGTCCAAATGTCTAGAACTGCTCGCCTAGTGCTGTCAAGGTAGATATAAAGTGTGATTTCCAGTTTGCTGAGTGTAACAATTTGACTCTTTACAAATGGATGGAGGACAGAGAGAAAAGTAAAGTCAGAAAGTGTCTGGCTACCAGATATTCCAAGAAAAAAAATGTGTCATATTTAACACTCCAGCTTTGAAAATATTGTGCAGATTTTGCTAAATTCAAGAGAGAAATTCCCAGGTTTTGTATGAATATCTCATTTGTGCTGACAAAAGGATAAATGCAGGCATGAATACATAAGGCTTGTAAAATGCCAGTTCTATTTATAAGTCAGAAACTGTTCCCATTCTTATTCTCATTAATATATTACTCATCTCAGCCAAATTGAATGTGATGATATGTTCTTTATTTTTGACAGATACCTTAAAGGATATAAGGCATTTCAGCCTTCATGTGTGAAAGTGTGACATATTGGTTAAGACTGAAAATAACATGTTTGTAGTAGAGTTCAAGTATATAAGAAATATTACACCCTACTGTTTTTGTAAATGCCAGAGTGCCACTGAGTTGAGACAGATGGTAGCAAGGAAAGATGCAATCTTATAATCAAAGCTAAAATATGTCAAAAATATGTTAGCAAGCAAAACATAGTCTATTACTAGCGTCTCATGTCATGACAGCTTGCAAAACATGCAGAGATGTTGAATTTCTAGATACGTAAATAAAGGAACAGTAAACACAGCAACAGCAAATGGGATGAAGACTTCATGCATCCATTGTCCCTTGAGGTTGGCTCAGGGGAATAGAGAGGTCTTGTGGCCAAGGGCAGCCCCAGGTGGCTTCTGAGAGCTGGCTGCTGATATCAAGTGCTGGAATCCTCTTACCTTTTCTAAAGTAACAGGTTTCTCAGTGATACCTAAATAGCTTTTTAAATAGATTATGGAAGACATCCGAACTTCCCAATGAGAGCTGAATACCGCTTGGGGAATTACCACAGCATTTAGAAAAATCAACAGGAGAGGCAGATCATCTTGCCTGTTGGAAAAAGAGACAGGCACTCTGTGTGCACGTGTGCATTTCAGCTGTGGAGTGCCTTTCTCTGCCCTGGGTTAGCAAAAGCTAAGAGAAGCCCCTCCTCATGCCCTTAGCCCAATGTAAAAGGATAAATCTGTTCAAGAGTTGGGTGGATAGACTGGTGGACAAGGTATCCTTTTACCTCTGAGACAGGCTATATTCCCAGGATTTCAAGTGGACATGAGTTTTGCTCTAAGTGATAGTTTAATAAAGCAATTAGTCCTTCTGTTTGTTTGCCATAGTTATGTTTAGGAAATGTCTCAGACCTAAAGCAGATATAAATAGAGAATTTATACTGCAGAAGTGAAGTGACCTACCCAGACAATATCTGAGCACTGAATTTATGAGGAAAGGCATTGATCCCTTATCTGAACAAAAGATAGTCCAGGAATAAGCATGTATTAGGCCTTTATGACATTCAGCTACCCAAACCCAGAATTTGTACTTTCATAAATGTTTGTAGCCAGTTGCCTGTAAGTTAGACTTTTCAATCCATTTTTACTGGTTCAGTCCACATGGAGATTGTCAGAATTTCTTTGGTTCACTCCAAGCCCAGGGCTCTCACTAATTTTCCTGATTTATAAGTCGCTTTGCAAACCCCATGAAAAATATTTCAAAAACTCTGCTTAGAACACATTAATAGTTATCCCTTCCTTCTTAAGAGCAGGGGGAAAGCTGAAGTTCTTTCCATGTCTCAGTGACTGGACTTTATTAGTAATTCTGGCATGACCACTCACTTTGTTTCATTACCACTGTCCTCAACAACAGAAAAAGGGAGACGTCCCTTCCTTACCAACATATGGCATTTTCTATTTATAACAAGATTAACAATTCATTCACACCTTGATTGAATCCCACTTTATTGAGATGTCACAACAGATTCTCACAGCCTGCAAAGGGAAAGACTTACAAATGTTAATATTGTGACAACCAGGACACATAAAAGTAAATGAATTATAATTGGTGACAATTAAAAATAGCTCAGTGTGAAAACAGAATATTGTGCTGGTGTAGCAGCCCTGTCTAGGATGAGGCAATGTGAAGGACTCCATAGAATAAGACTGTCCATGAATTTAGAAATGTTACCTTGATTCCTGCTTAATGTGTTCAGTCATACACTGGTGCTCAATTAATGCTCACATGCCCTTTGCATCTTAGTGGGCGATGTGCCATTCTCTTTAAAGTATTTGCTTCACTGCTCTACAGCAGCACAAAAATAAACAAGTTTAGGCCTATTCTACCAATTCTATTTAATACATTCACTTTCCCTCCCTATGTCACTTCCCTTATTTGTATGCAGAAGATTTGTGTAATTATTATTGTTGTTGTTGCTGTTGTTATTAGTCATAGTGAACTGTGCATGGTACAACGGAGTCCCCCAGGAGCTGGACAGTCCCCGGCCACCAACCCTTGTGTGCAGATCTTCTTCTGTGTGTGGCACACAAAAGCCTGACAAGGTCTCACTCATGTTTCAAGGCTCGTTCTCTTTTCAGAGCTATTTGTTATTGTCTCCACCATCACAAGTTTAAAAAAGGAAAGTTAATTAAATATGGAACAAGACTGAGCAACATCTTTTAAACCATCATGTCATTAGAATTGGATCCCTCTGAGAGCTGCTTAAAAGGGTTTTGAGAACAATGACTGTTCAACCAGATATTTATGGGCATAGTTATGTAAACACACTCTTTATTGTCTATGTATATTTAATATAATTATCAGTTTTGTACTTGGACTCTCAGGAGACCTAACAAATCACAGTGTTGCTTTGAAAATGTCAGCAGAAAAGACAATTATGTTGCGAGCAAATATTCATAAATTATATTAAAAAGTCCTGTGAAAATGTGCCTTGTGTTGCAGAACTGCTTTTGCACTAGCAGAATCATCACTGCCTTTCTCTGATTTAAACTCTTCTTGCCAGTAGCAAGGAAGTTGCTTGAGTAAAACCCTTTAACATTGTGGAGGCTTCTGTCTCTGACTATGTGACAGTGTAAATTATAGACAAATTCAGAAGGCTTATTCATTTTGTTAGTAATATGCTGGGATAGTTCTAGAGATTTCTAAATAAGCTTTCTTGAAATCATAGGTAAAAACTCTTTGCACAAGAGTGCCTATGTCACTTTTACTTCTCTTCTGAGGTTATTCCTGACAACTTGCCATGTTTTGCTCATTATGTATCAGGAAAAAAAAAAGAGTGGAGAACTGGGACAGTGTTCAGTAAATTAAATGTGCCACACATGCTAAACCAATACGTGTGCTGGAGTTTGATAAACACCTAGTAAGTGCCTGCAAATCATCTCTACTGCAAGATATACAATCAGCATATCAACATCTTAATTAGCAACTAATGACATTTGAATGGGAAGGTTAACGTTAAGCACACAAATGCATTTTAGTAAAGGGTAAAATGGAATACATTGAGATATTTCATTGCCTATTTATTTTCAAGTATAAAACAGATGACTTTTGTAGTAAGCAATCATCTATGTGAGTAATATCCTAATCCTTAGACATGTTTTGGAATAAAAAACCCAAGAGTAAAATGTCTTTTCTGGTTCATCCAGTCCATGTGTAGGAGAAAGAGATGACAGAACTCTGTTTTTCTGCAGGAAAAGGCATTTCCTCTGTGCCATTATTTTTCTTACGAGCACATAACTAAATTTTAAGCAGGGTCAAGATGGTTTTTAGGCTGGTCTGTGACGCTTTTATTTATTATCTTCTAAGCATAAATTTTCATCTGTAACTTCTCTGGGATGGTGTAAAAAAGCACATTTATGTTTGTTTCAGATGTAGATGTCATACTTGGGCAGTGAACCTTCTGGATGCCCAAATCAGAAGAAATAAGAATGACCGAGTTATTGGGAAAGAATCTGCTGCTATAGGAATGGTGCTGTTGACTTTGCCAGCAGCATGGGTTCCTGCTGAGCATCCTACCAAACCATTACTTTTGCATGGACCTCAGGGAACAATGTAGAGTGCTTGCTTTAGGATTTAAAATGTGAAGTTGTTCCAAGATGCTTATCATTCAGTCTTATGGCCGTACAAGCCATGGCTCTGTCCAAGTGCAATACTAGCTGTCTCCAATCTAATGATCTCTTATTCCTTGTTTGTCTACTGGTTTAATTTTTGTGTCATTCTAGACTCCTGTTCTCAGACAACCTTCATCCTTGTTTGTGGGGACCAATGATACGTTTATTTAAAAGAGCGGTCAGAAGTTCATTAACAAATTGTGCTGCTTTGTTTGCTGAGTCACTTTGGCAAGATCAAACTGGATTGCCCCAAGATATAACAGCACCTCCACAAGGTGAATTATGTCTTTCTCTGTAAATAATGGGCAGAGGATGAGTGGAAACAAAGCTTTCTTTGCAGACAATGAGACCAGAGATCAACAGCAACTGACAGTCAAAAGGCACATTGAGATTTTCAATTCAGAGCAAAGCACACCTTTCAGAGTTTTTAATTTTTTTTTTTTTTTAGAAAACAATTATTAGATGTTTCCTTTTTTCTTGACTGCCATCATTTCCCTCATTACTCCCCATGCTTTAATTGTTTAACAATTGATGCAGAATTATTTTGATTTTCTTAATTACATTTGCAAACCCATATTTGATTTGGTGACTAGGTCATCATTCCTCATGAATTTAAGATTCATGTTGATTCCTTCAACATATTTTATTTCCAAATACCTTTGTTCTTTTGACTTAATTCAATATAATTAATTTTCTGGCATAAAATGAAAGACCATGGCTTTGATTAGATGTTAGCTTCTTGATGGGTTATTTGCAAATATTTAACCTTATTCACAGCTTTTCCAAATCAATATCTGGCTTTTTTTACTTCTGCTTTCCTTCTCTAATCTTATCTGCCCAGATAACCATCTCCAGAGTCTTTCAGACATTTTCTTCTCACTGAGGACTCTGTCTCCTTCAGAAACTCTTGCTTGTCTTGCAACATATGGAGGATCAGATGGAGTTTTAGAGCTCCTCTCAACACTGCCTTGTTATTATGGTATGTGTTGCTTTGGTATTCATAGTCTGTGAAATCAGAAGAAGAATGACTTGCTCACTTTCATATTTGACAGCTTATGTTGTTCGAGGGCAAAATCTGAATTTAGTTTTGACTTGCTATCAACTAAAGCCAATCAGTCTTTTACCCTATTTCTGTCTGACATTTAAATCCTGGGAGTCTCTCTTCTCTCAATGATAACATGTTTTCAGAATCTTTCAACACTTTCTTAATTGCTAAAATTTGCAAACAAGAGAAACACCCATGCCTAGCTGTCCGCCAGCAGTTCCCTTGGTCAGGCTTTTCAATATGTTGTCTTCTAGTGTTTTCCTCCTCAGATTTTCAAGGGGAATGGAGAAGATTAGAGGGTTATCCAGAGGTTACATTCAACTGTTTGTTCATTAGATTTCTGGCTCACTTGGTTGTTCAAAGGAGTTCCTGAACATATGAACAGTGTTGCTAGATTACACAATTTTTTTTCATACACAAGGTTTCTGTGGGCTAATTCCCGTCAGGCTGAAAAAGGCAGGAGCCAATATGGAAACCTTCAAGGCCTTTGCTGAGAGACACCAGTAATTATCATCCTTTTCTGAATTTTCTTTTCTCATTTGCTTGACTCGAACATAGGGATTGAGCAGAGCTTTGGAAGCCTGACAAATATCAATCAGCCTGCTCAGCATTACAGCTACTCAACTCTTTGCTTACTTCACTTGTTAGATGCTACTAGATCTTTCTGTAGTATTTGAAGTTACTAAGCAAGAGCTTTTGTTAAAGATCAAAAATGCTGGTGCTAGCCTGTCTGTGGCAACATATGCTTGAATTTTTCTCAAAATTGTACACACAGTGTCTTGGCTTTGGTACTGTATTCCTACACTACTTAAGTTGATATGAGTTGGTCTAAATTTTTATCCAAGCAATATATTATTTCTATGCTCTTTGTGGGCTATGTTGTAATTTTTCTAGGTGCAAGTCACGAGCTGGTGGCATGCATTTCTTCTGAAGTATGGGTAAAACCCTGCATGAAAAAAAAAGGACAACATGATTTTGCCTTTTTTTTTTTTTTTTTGTGGTCCTAATCTTGGGGACCTGAGCAACCTGATCTAATGAGTGGCCATCCCTACCCATGACAGGGGGGTGTTAAAGCCAAATGATCCTTAGGATCCCTTCCAGCTCAGGATTTTCTGTGATTCTGATTGTTCTTCTTTCAAAGACATGCCTACCAGCTGAACACCTCTGATGGAGGTACACTGTTTTAAGTTAACCACAAGAAGCTCCTTGGAGATAGGGGAACACTTATGAGATGTGCTACAAATATGGCAGTGCCACCTGGGAAGAGCTCTATTCTTCTCTGAACCTGGGCTGGCAGCACCACTGGCCAGCAGCAGGTGACAGGAAAAAATGCAGGACTTGAGCCATGGAGTAGTGACTTGTGTTTGATATCCTGGCCTCAAGTAGCTGCTGCCCCAGGACTTCCTTAGCCTAAACTGAGTCTTGAGATTTGTCAGCTTTGGGTGTCTTTTTCCTTTATTTGTCTAATTAGCTTTTTGAGCCTGTATAAATGTCCAACACACACAAAATACTGGCATAGGGAGTTTGATTTCTTAACTGCCTATTGCATGAGAAAATGCTTTATTTTCTTTGGTTTGAGTCTGTTTCATTTAATCCCATGACATAAAATAATCAACCTGCTTCTTACCTTTTCGAATTCTCCCTGTGACTCAGGCCCACTCTACAGAACTTTGCCACAACCTTTTTTTTTCACTCTATGGTCTTCCTAACTGTTCCTCTGAGCGACACAGACCATCCTTCCTATGAAAATCCCCTGTCCCACCTGTGTGACACAGGGGCAAAGTGTGGCAGATCTTGCTTTGCCTCAGAAGGGGATGGTACATCCTCAAGGCATGACATGGCACAATCCCATGCAGAGACAGTACACAGGTCCCCAAAGCCATTCAGCCAGGTTAACACTGCCTCTTGCAAGGGCTAATTAACTCAGGACTAATTAATAGCATCATAGCACACTGACACAACCATCCAGAGTTTGCTCTCTGGCTGCTTGCTTGGGGATCTCCTCACGGTGTGGGTCTCAGCACAGATACGTCCTAAGGACACTGCCTGCATGTAGCCCAGAAACTGAGGGAGTGACACTGCAGACTTGATTATCCACTCATTTACAGTACTTTTAGCTCTGAGCAAGTCTCCTGAAGTTACTGAAGTTACAGTGGTATCTTACCACTGAAATACAGGAGAAAAATCAGGCACAAAAAGCTTGTGTATGCTTGCATGTGTATACAAATTATGTATTGCAAAAAAACAATAATATTAAAGTCAAAAATTCCATAGATCAGATTTCTTTGCAATTGACTGTGCACAGGATAAAGACCTCTCATTACATGCTTCTGCACCTAAGTTTCCTCAGGACCTCAGTGGGTACATAACGGGGACATGAACCATAGTGTGAGCAATAGCATAACATTTTTCTTTACCCTGGGTGCTCAGCTGGAAGCTCTAGATGCTGGTTGCTGCACACTGTTCACACCTGCCACAATGGACAGAGATATTAACTTCCCCCAGACCTGTTTTTGGTGCTCCTGCCCACAGGATCTGTGCAGCACACAATCAGCATAAACAAATGACATCTACACCCTGGGAGCTGAGACAGGCGGCCTTAGCTGGGGCCACAGGAAGGCACTGCCAACTCCCTTCTGACTTGTGGACCACTGAATCTTTTTCAGTGATGGAACAGGCCACATAAAGTGAATTTCAACTCATTGAAAATTCTTTTTTCTGTTTCATTTTGTATATCTCTAGACTCCATCTCAACCAAATCCAGTCTCCCTACTTGCTCATTGCCTACTGCTTATTCTTGAGAGCTACAGTCTAGGACCAGTTTCCATCTTCCAGAACCCCTATGTCTTTCCTAAGTACCTTTTATTTCTTCCAGTCATTCCCAGGGTGATTTGAAAGCAATGAAAAATGTGCTCTTCAAGCTTTAGCCAATATTTCTATTTCTTATCCCAAGCATTCTTTTCAATATGAGCACCCTTCTGGCCTTATTTTCATGCCCAAAAATGAGGCACACATTGAAGTAATTTGCCATTATGAGGCAGATATGTTTTCCCCTTGCAGTGGTTTGGGGTGCTACAGGTGAACTTTGGGAACAAGTGACACCTGGGTACAGCCCAGTGCACTCCCAGGATGTTACATTCTGCCCAGATATGTTATATATTTAAACAATTTGAAGTTAATTAAGAGTATTGGCTTGGAACTAAATCCAGAATATCAAACATCTGTGTTCCCTTCTCAGAAAAGAGGCAGTTTAAAGAGTGCCTGAAGCTAAACACATTATTTTTTACCTTGGTAAAAAGTAAGGTTTTTTACTTCTCTTTTAACCTACATTGCAAGATGCCTATGAACAGCTTTTTAAAATGCAGGATGATTTTTTAACTGATAATGAAAATTATTATTTCGTATGCAATTTAACTTCATCCTAACATCAGACTGCATAATTTAAAGTGAGTTTTCTTCACATACATAACATCATAATGTTGCAAGACTCGGAGTCTCTAGCGTATTTAAATGCCTGTTGGTGAGGGTTCGCTTCAGATCCAAATCTCCAGCGTCCCAAACATTCTACTTGAGCCTCATGATAGCTAAAACTATTTTCAATGGAATCTTCTCCAGCAGGCAGGTTAGGTTTTGCTTACCCTGTTTTAAATCAGATATGCTATGATTTTTATGTCTGCTATGAAAATGGCTTTGATCACACCTCTTCATGCCACTTTCACCTAAGCACTTTCAGATGTTGTGAGCCCCAAATGATTTGTTCAAAGGTCTTAAAGAAAGGGGGAAAATTGCAACATCGGATTTTCAGGTATTCAATTGTCAGCTCTGATTTGCAATTTACACTTTACATCATATTCATTATGGACCACTTTTTTTTTGCTTACCAAACCATGTGTTTTGTTCCGAAATAATAAAATGTATGGAGTCTTTTTCTTAGCTTATGGAGGCAGAAGTGATAAAGCACAGCACTAATAGCACGTTGGTGAAAGAGCCACATGCTAAAAGGTTCAATATTAAAAAAGATAGTATTTCTTCACCCTAAATATGGCTATACTGGGCAACTCCTTATGGCAGAGCAGAAGCTGCAAGACTACATAGTTTAAAAAACATATAATTAGAAAAATCACAGAACAAAATGGTCAAGTATTAAATATGAGAATATCAACTTGCTAAGGAGGGCCATGAGCTGGCAAAAGCCATCAGTTACAGGTAGGACAGAGGAATGCATGAACCCTTCATCTAGCCAAACTACCACTGTCCTCACATCTTCCTGATCCCAGGAAAATGAAAGTATAGCCTCTAGCCTGACCCCTATGATTTTGGGTTGGAATAGTCGATTGAATTATCAGATAAAATTTAAAATAAAATAAAATATTTTATGGTTGCCCATATGAAAGCAGGACAGCAGCAGCTATATGAAGATGTAAGGATTTTAACAGCAAGAGCAAGACCCTCCAAAGTTCTTTCAAGGAGGAGTAAAGAATGAGCTGCACGCCCCTGATGGTGACACTGGGATGGTAAGCAAGCCAGAAGCTGATAATGGTGAAACTTGAAGGTGAGCAGGAGAAATAAATGTGACTGAATTAACAGGGATGTAAGCTGCATAAAAATAAACCAAAACAAACATATCACAGTGCAGTCATCAAAGGGAAAGACTTAATTCACAGTCCCCTATTTCTTCAAGTGGAAAAAACATTGCCGTAGGCCTGCACTTTGTCAGCACCTACACAATGGAGCAAAAAAAAAATAACATTTGCTAGAGGCAGGAGGGAATTGGATGAGTTGGGAGACTGGAGGTGAAGAAGATGTGCAAAATGTCCCTTCTCTGACCCACCTGTGCCATGTGTCATGCTAAAATTTCTCTCCCACCACGCCACACTAAGGGCACCTATGCTACCGTGGTAGTGGAGGCTGAAATGGGCTGCTGAGAGCAAACTCAGTTTCATGTTTCACTTTTTTGCAGAGAATCTCTGGTATAGATTCATGCTGGGTCTCACCTATACTTTAGAAACTAATGTTCACAGTATCTCTGTAGAACACTGA
Source organism: Zonotrichia leucophrys gambelii (assembly GCF_028769735.1). NCBI lineage: Eukaryota > Metazoa > Chordata > Aves > Passeriformes > Passerellidae > Zonotrichia > Zonotrichia leucophrys. Next base: position 107,063,935 of record NC_088171.1, on the reverse strand, counting down.
TTACTTAGCAGATCTCTGCAATGCTGCAAGCTGTTTTGGAATTTAGAACAATAAAAAATTACAATTAACTAATACTGTATAAACATCTGTATAAACAGATCCATGTCATTCATCACCAATGGATCAGTATGTATTCCATTTCAGGATATCTTTCCTCAAAGGCTGAACTAGAAATAAGAAAGCCACTGTTCTTGTGTTGTATTAAAGACACCACAGAGATTCCTCATCCTGCCCTCTAATGTGTGGCATTGCTGAATACAGGGCACAGAGAAGGCAGATAAAAACATGAGTTTAGGATTCTCTGCAGTGCTCAGATTTTGGTAGCAGCATTCCATAATACCTGGGGAATGTTCGGGGTTGGTTGATGAATGCACAAGGCAGGGCTTTCAGATAAGGTTGTTGTTCTGTACTAAAGCATGGTGACATCAGGAAAACAGCTGCCTGTGCAGCTCATACCACCTTCAGTGGTTTGGGCATGACAGAGCTTCTTCTTCTTCTTCTGCAGCATCCACGCCTGGGGTGAGTGAGGATCACTTGTGCAGCAGGTACAGCAAGGTGGCACCCTGCAAAAAGAGGCTGTGTCAAACCAAAAGTAGTCCTTCCCTCATGGAAATTTGGAAGGCCCATGTGTGCTCAAGGGACTCCTCTTCAGGGTGAGGCAGAAGTGGAGGTCACTACACATGAAGTGCCCACCAAAGAGAGAAGATGTACATTTCCTTTTTCTGTGCCCCATTTAGCAAAACAGCATATGGAACAGGATATTTATATCCAGGAGGAAAACCTGGAAAATATGAAACCTGAAAAACCATTAAGAATCACCTTTGGGGAGCTCACTTGCTTTCCTTAAATTCCTAGTGCTCTTTTTATCTCTTCAGCTACTGATGCTAACCAGTCCCTATCACTATGCACCTTGAATCCTTCAAGACACCTGTGTTTTGGTGTATGCTAAAATTCAATCACCTGTGGAATTTGCTTTTGTCTAAAACATTTACACATAATGACTATAGCTAATGTTCACTGCCAGTTTTAAATACAATATGATTTTGGGAACAGGAACAACTAGAAGACTACTTCATGATGGTGAATCTAGGCTGAAGCATAATTATTTTAGTGTGGAAAACCTTTTCCAGATTTTTAAGGCTGTAGCTACAGAAAAGTAAAATGAAGTCAGAAGGTGAGTGCCTTTTGTGCTTGGGTCACTATCCCACCAGCCACTGACAGCATGGAAGAGGGCATCCCTTAAGTGTGTGAAGCCAAGCATCTGTTTTCTCAGCTGCCAGTCAGGTGGTGTCACCTGTGCACCATTTTTTTTTTTGCTCCAGCTTCCACCTCAGTGCACCACAGTGAGGCAGAGGGAAGGCAGAAACCCTCCAAGGGTGGTGGAAGCTGCTTATGTGACTCTTCATCAGCGTGATGGAATGGTTCACGGGCTGGCCCCAAAGGCACATTTGGAAGGCAGGTGAGGATCTGCTTGTGTTTGTCACTATTTCTGTCATAGGCAGACTCCTTTGCAAAATTAATCACACAGGAGGGGAAAAGGAAAGTAATGGCTTACTGAATCTCCCACTATATATTAAAAATATAGAGCACAAGAGGGAACAGCCTGGATATTCCTCCCCCAGGTTACAGGTTTAAAACCAAAGCTCTCAGAGATGAAAAAAGTGAGATCTTGGCTCCTCCTGCCCTCCCTTGTGCCAGTGGCTGCACAAGAAGTTGGAGAGGTGGTTTGGCCAGCAGGGCTGGGATTTCAGAATTGCTCTTGCAAGCATGAGTCTCACTTGCATTAGACACTTCTCAGGCTGGGAACCAGCACAGACCAGTCTGGAAGCAGCACATGTGAGCCCCTAGGCACCCAGGCCCAGCATGGAGGAGCTCACATGTGAGGATGCTGTGTCACATCGGCGTTACAAGCCTTAAGCCAGCAGCATGGCTGGTGTCCCCAGCACAGAGCTGGCTCCCGTCCTTGGCTTTAGCAGCCTGCTAAACCTCACAGACCTCAGCTGGCATCCAGGTCTCCGTGGCTGCTCCCTGAAGGAGAGCACAAGTTTCCAGCTGAGTTTCTGTGCAGCTCAAGTAATATTTCTAATTGCCATGGTCACTTTCCAAGGGGACTGAGGAAACAAGCCGAACCCCAAAACAAACCCTTCTAGACTTGTTTCAAGCAGCAGTGCCTGCTCCACAGGACACAGAGGTTGAGAGGCAGAGTTCATTGGGCACAAACAGTCATTCCTTAGTGTTGTTGACCTGGCTAGGGCTCCAGGAAAGAATGAGATCTAATGGCTCCAAAAATAACCTCAGAAAAGTCTCCTGGTATCTGTTAAGAAAGTACAGCAGAAATGTAGTAGTCTGGTTCTCCAAAAATAAAATACAAACCAAGAAAGGTGTATTTACTTTTTTTCTCCATTATTTCTTTCTTAAATCTTCCTTTTCTTCTTTTATAGAGAATGAGCTTATGCTTACAAAAAATGTGTCATTCAGGAATATTTTCTAGTCTGTTGGATTACCTGTTCCATCTATGAAGGTGGGAACAGATCCCATGGGGTCAATCTATACCATTTGACACAGGGGAGCTTCTGGGCACAGGGGAGCTTCTGGGCTGGGAGATCCAAACTCAGTCTTCAGGTAATGGTTGGGGATTATCTAATTTTTCTCTCTCACTCCTTATTTTGCTGTAAGAGGACTTGGATCACTAGGAGAGGGAGAGCTGTGGCATCCTTCAGCCAGAACTTCAGCTAAATGATGAGAAGATCAGAGCTTCTTGTAGCCAAGCTGAGATCTCCTGTATTCACAGCCCTATATAGCCCACACTGTCCCCAAAACTGACCCCTTTTTACCCACGTTGTTTTGTACACCTTTTCTACCCACTATGATGGCAGTTTGGCTCTTTTTTTTTGTTACTAGTTGTATGTCAAAAGGCTTGTTGTCTTTTATACACATTTCCGGTCATGGACTTATATTTTTTTAAAGCATTTGTAGTCCTTCAGTATTGGAGGAATCCAACCCGAGGTAACATTAAGGTGCCTCAGAAGTGATACCCATCTGTTTTAAGGATGGGAGGTACTGCAACACTGCAGCAAATGTTTCCCTGTCAAAGGCTCAGCAGCCCAATGATGGCCATGCAAAAATCCCTGTGCTGATGACACCCTGAACACAGAAGGACCTTAGCAAATACCTGTTTTTCCAACTGGTGACACAGTAACATTTTCCCTTCATCTCCTTGCTCTGAATTTCTCTTTGTGGAAAAGAACCTGAGTTGATCAGGTATTTGGTCTGGGTATTCAAATCACTTTGGAAATCTCCAGCTACTGTGGTCAGTGAGATGTTTAATGAGCATGTATGGAAAGGGAAGAATCAGCTGAGTTTCGTGAACAGCCAGTATGCGCAGGGTCTAGAGAAAGGAAAAGGACATAGGACTTCCTGCCTCTCCTGTGCTTTCCAGCTCCAGACTTCATTGTCCCCAGTCTCTTATTGCCCACAGACTGTGCCTAAGCAGCTCACCTATCTTCTCTCAGCAAACAGACAGTGCAAACAGTCAGAGAAAAAGGCATAATCCCTGACTAACATTTTTTGTCGCCTCTGTAACTTCTCTCTAACATGACAGGTTGCAAGAGAGGGACATCTGTCAATGTGAAGAAAAAAAAACTAGTGAGGGTCTCTCACTCTGGGCTTTGTGCAATTTCCTGGCTGGAGTCCCAGGGAGGCTGCAGCTCTCACAGCCCAGCCGCAGCCACGCTGTGTCTTGTCTCCCAGGTCAGATACACAGTCGACAGTGCTTCCTATGCTTCTTTTGTTCCACACTCATTTCCTGACCTGCAACGCTGTGCTCCGTGGGGATGTTGCACATATCAAAAATGCAGGGTGAAAGTTGTCCAGAAATGGAGACAGGTTGTTTTTGGCAGGAGGCCCTTGAGCCAGAAACATTTTACCAGAAGAAATATGGTCGATATTTATGGAAAGTAGGATTCGACTTTCAATGGGGCTTATGTTCATAAGTCACTTAAGGCTCTTCTAAAAATCCCACTAATAATTCTTAAATTAAACAAGTCAGCATTTCCATGCAAGCTGAAGAACGAAGCGCTGTGTCCCACTTGTGAATCTGAGCTAAGCAACTGAAGAGCCAAAGAAATCTTCAGAGGCTTGGTATGATCACATGGAGAGCTCGTACATTTTTTTATGTGCAGTATGTGACATGCATCACTCAAAAGAGGCTGAAGAGCCATTGCATTCCAGCAAGTACTGAAGAGACCTTGGCAAAATGTATTATCTGGCCTCTTGTACTCAGAATGTATGATTTAATGACTGCTGATTCATAGTCAAGCTGGATTGCAATAATTTTCAGAAAATGTCCAGAGTGATAAAGGGTTCTGCCATTAGAAATATATCTTCACAAGACTTGATCCCCATCCCGGATGGTTCCTGTTTTCAAATGATGGTACAAAATAGCCCATTAGAGTAGTCTAAATTTTCTTTGGGTATTTTGCAGGATGTTACATCAAGTCCAGAGAATCCCAAGCCAAGCTAGCTCAAGCAGGTTACTAATCTTCCAGACTACCACAGACATACTCAAGATAGCAAAGGAGTCTGGGTATTGACTGCCTTGGGGTCCTGGTGGACTTTAGGCTAAGCACGAATCTGCAATCCACTATGAATTCCACAGACAACAAGGCAGGCAGGCAACATCTTTGTTTGTGCTCACAGGAGCAGAGGTAGGGTGTCAGTTACTCCCCTTTACTTGGCACTTGTTGGACCACAACTGAAATGCTGTTCTCAGTTTTGCCCCCCACCACCCCAGTTCAAGAAAGATGTTGAACTGGAGTGAAATCAGTGGATGCCACTAGGACAGCCAGGGTTGGAGCACTTCCTGTGAGAGTGGGGCTGGTTCAGCCTGGAGATGAGACAGCTTTGGGAACATGTGATAGCTGCCTGCTAATGCCTTGAGCAATTGCAATGATCCCATGATAGTCAAGAGCATTATCAGCTGCAATTGCATTGTAAATGCCCCTGAAATTCCAGCCTGGAGCCACCCACTCAACTATTAATTGGGTAAATTTCAGGAAAGCCATCACTGGTTGCTGGTAGACCACTTAACCACAGAACTGCTCCTCTCTCATTAATAAGTGGCAACAGATGGAGAAAGTGATGGAAATGAATTTTTGCAATGACTGCAGTTGGTAAGATGACTTCTTAGAATCCAAAAAGCACAGGTCCCTTTACAGTATGAGTTAAGGAGGCAGGAAACAAAGCTTTCAAGGTTTCCCTCAGCCTTCAGACCACCTCCAGTGGCAAACTCTGTGCTGTTGTCCCATACGCACATAAAGGAAGTGAACACAGAAGGTAGCGTAACAGGATCCAGCCTTCTGAAGAGCATCCAAAAAAACTTCCTCCAGCTCTTCTAATGGCCAATGGTGGTCAAACACTTAAAATACCTGCCAGATGTTTCAGACAATGAAGAAAATGGGATAAAGTAGGGAGCTGGTGGGCATAAATCAGTATTTGTAGCTGTATAAGAGTGCTCTCCAGTGGTAACAGTACTCTTTCCCTTGATGAGTGATTCAGACCATGTATTGCCAAGGAAGAAAGGGCCCACGGTTGAACATGAGTGGTTTTGGTAGTCTTGGCAAGAGTTGGAAGAATAAATAGGTCATGACTGTGTAACTACAGTCAAAAATAGCAAAGATCTGAAGCTGTTTTACAAATGGAGCAAAAGTATTCAGATGTGAAAAAGAAAGGAACAAATGAAGTTAAAAAATGTCACTATTACTTTTGGAACTGCATCTAGAAAGACAGAATAGGTTTCAAAAGGGAGAGAGATCACAGTTCTAGGAGAAAAGATAAAAGGACAAAAAAAGAAGGAGATTTTTCTGATAATATCTATAGTATTACTATGTGGCAGCTTCCACACAACAACAACATAAAAAAACCCCCAACATTGTCACAGTTTATAGTTCAAATGAGAGAAGAACAGTCAAAAAAAAAAAAAAAAAAAAAAAAGGATTGACCAGAAGGCACGTGGCTGCAGTGGTAGTTGTTCTTAGCTGTGAGTACTGGGTACATAAAAAAAGTAAGGACTGTTTCAGGAAGCAGCTAAGAAAGAAGAGATGCCGGTGCCCTCTCAAGCCCACCCCAGTGAGCAAGAAGAAGAAGAAACAACAGAACAATGGAGGAAAAGAAAAAGAAACTCTGAGGATGTGGCAAGTGGGACTTCAACTGCAGTGGTAACCATCACTTTGAGAGAAGCAGAAGGAGGAAATATGTGGTATCTGTGGACAAGGAGGAAGGAACCGAGGGGAGAAGTTCTAGAATTTCTGGGTTATTTTAAAGAAGAATAGGAAGAGGTACCTAGCTAAACCAGGAAGTATCTTTTCAGTGGAGCTGGCTATCACAATCCTGTGGAAACTTGGGATAATGGCATATTTTTCTCTCAGTTTTGTTGCCTGTGAGTTAGAAACCTGCAGGACAAAGATAAAGCCATAAATTTAGACCAGGTGAAGTGAAAACTGAGCTAATCTGAGGCAAACAGGTCCGCATCAGATTTAATCATGGGACATAATGCCACTTTGTATTCCACAATGTTCTAGCAAATTCACATATCTCAATAATCACATTTACCCTTAAAGTCAAATGAAGAGCAAAACATAGCTAAGAGGGGAAAATACAATTTTAGGAAGGTTTCCATCGACGCATCATGTGAGGCAGGTTTTGGCAGTGTTCCTGGTATCAGAAACACTCTTATGGAGATTGCTTGCTAGAAAAGGACAGGGCTACAAAGTCTGAAGCTCTTACCTCAAACCTAGTGTAAACTGGGACATTTATGTGCTACAGTGGATCATCTACCCCAATCTACCCCAAAACTACAGGAAAGATAATTTCCCTTTTAAAGTGCAATTAACTTCTCCGTATCCTAATGACTAAAAGTTCTTTTAGACTCTGACAGAGCAAGTTAGTTTACTTATATGCTTGCCCTTCATGACATACCTCACTGTTCTGATGATCTATAGCTACATTTTTAAATTTTAATCATTTGCTAAATTAGACATTATATTGGCAGCTTTTTGTCCACTAGAAATAGCTTTCAGCTTTTTTTTTTTAATATGGAAAAGCAGGAATTGTTATCTTTTTTCATACTTTCGGAGAAGGCCAAGACTGAGATTAGCCATTAGCTTCACTAAAGCCAAATTTTAGTCAAAGAAATGCAGAAACTACAGTTTCATAATCCTTCCAAGAAGGGAGTTACATTATTCATGTGACTGCTAAATGTATTTTCCATTATTTTGTTCATGTGAATGCATTCTTGAACCACTCCACTCAAGATTTTTATCAGTTTCAGATGCAAAGGCACAGTATTAAAATATTTCAGTAGTAATTTGAGTTGTCTAATAATTCTGTACTGTGGACCTATCACCAAAGGCAGTACTGCTGACACTGATTGGTGTGTTCTGTGTTCATTCTTTTCATATTGTTCTTTGATTTCCTACAAGGCACTTTGGGAGGCACAGAGCAGACTTGAGTTTATTCAAAGGGTTAATGGCAAGAAACTTTCTTCTCAAATACTTCTCAGATTCTGAGGCACAACTGATTACTTAAAAGGATTTGGTAGACTATGCCTGCTGTTACGCCTAAGAAGAAAGATAATTTGTTAGTTCTAAAGCCTATAAAACCACTGGTCTTCAGGGATGGGTGTTCTTCGTTTCAGATATCATGCCAAACTGACATTTGGGAGAGATTCTGTCTGAGATGCAGTACAAATGTGGGGCTTTTATGAGAGATACCAGAAAGCCTTTGACAGAAAAGTATGTCCACTTAAGCAGAAATCTGTCTTTTACACAATGTTGTTGGTACTCCTACATCCTACAGTGGTAAAATCTCCAGCTACAGCAGGAGAAGGATCTTTCTGGCCTTTGCCTTTGCTGGTGGAGCAGCCAGCCATGTCAAATTGCATAACACTGTTGTATGTCTACTATGTGCTGGGTGGAGACGACAAAGTTATCCTGCTTGTTTTGTTAGCCAGAAAGCTTCAGACAAAGCTATTTCCGTATAGAAACTAGGTTATTATCATAGCGGATATATGCTGCCAAAAGAGCACCAAAGCATTTTTTAAAGAAGTAATCTGGGAAAATAAATTAGCTTTTGATAAAAAAAAATGGAGGAGCTAATTTTGGAAAACATAAATGCCTGTAAGATGCCATTCTTTTGGGCTGAAGTCAAGAAAGTGTGCAACATTAGTCTCAATCTCGGAGCCAGTGCAAATCCAGAACTGACACAGGCCAGAAATAAGATCATTCCTGGGCTGCTGCAATACCTGCACTTTCATCAGATAACATGGTACTGAGAGTGGCTATCACCATTTTGATGCTTTTTCTCTGAGCATTTCTGACAGAAGATCACAGTATCAGTCAAAACCCAATCCTGCCTGTCATGTCCAAGAGTCCACACACTGTTTCCAAGGCAAGCTGACAGCCAGAATGAGCCCTAAGGGCAGCCAAAATGTAAGCCTGGCCTTTAGGTTACGAGATTATGATCAGTTCCATAAAGAAAATTCATGACAGGGATACCAAATCCCACCTCACAAAAACTAAAGAACAGGGGGAGAAGACAGTGATTTACCCTGAGTGGTCACCAGACTTTTGGGTCCACTCTACATAGGGATGTGTGCCATTCATTTGATTGTAGATTGGCTATTAGCACTGCAGATTGCAAGGAAAAAGCACCCCCAGCTTATTTCCCACCTTACCCCCATTACCTTTCTGTTCAGTAATTACAAAAACCCTTCTATTCAAGAAGAAACTGCTGGGTTTCACAGCACTGGCTGGCATGACCCTTGAAGGCAGGACTTGTGAATTCTCACATCAGTACCTCTATGCCACCTTCTCTGGTCTCCTGACCCAGTCCTCACCTCCTTGGATAGGGCTCCACCAGCTCCAAGATTTTCAGATCCTGTTTCCATATGAATCAGGAAGAAACAAGGCACTGTGTGGAAGGTAGGATCCAACACTTAAACAAATCACAGACTCATCTGGTATCTGCTTTTGTTCTCAAGAAAGCTCCTAGCATGCTTTTTCTCATTCACTAATAGTTTCCAAAGTCTCGTTCACCTTGATGACCTCCTTGCTCCTTAGGACTAGAAACTAAGCCACCTCAGCTGCCCCTGTAGAGCACTCATGCCTTTGTGCTCCCAGTCCTGCCAGGAAATCCATCTTGCTCCCATGTCCTTCTCCTTCATGGGACTTCCCTGTATGCTCAGTCTTTCCCAGCTCATACTGTCCTATCCTTTCCACTTATTTGGCTTAAATTCACCATGACTGAATTAACCACCAAAGCTCTTTTACTGAATCTGTTATCCAAACTGCACCAAACCAAACCATTCTCCTATTTGGAAAATTATCATCAATAAATGGCCAGTCTTAAACACCACTTTCCACTGGCAATGCTGCCTCTTGACCAGTCACTCTGTTGTCATATATGTTTTTCAGGCACAGATTGATTTCTGGGCCCGAAATGATCCTTCTCAGAAGCATGAAGTGGGAAGTATCTGCAGGAAGCAGATTCAAAACAAGCCACAGGAAGAGCTGTATGGCTCCTTCCTCCAAAATGTGGCCAATTTGAAATGTCTGCATCGTTTTCTGGGGAGACTGTGCTGTTTCACGGCAGACAAATGCATTGAAGATCAATAAATCTGTGGAAAGTACCCCTGGTCTGGAAGTTCTGCGCCACTAATGGCTGGAGTCTGGGGGAGCGTTTGGTGGAGGTATCATTTTATATGCTTTTGTGAGCTTCTCCTTTTGGCTACTGGCAGAAACACAACACTGGGTTATACAGACTCTTGGTCTGATCCATTACGGCCTTTCTTAGGTTCTCATGTTAATTTGTCCCAGACACACATGTAGAGAGACAGCAGGGAGCCTCACAGCATGGCTGGAGGCAGAGAACTTTATTTTCCAGGCCCTGTGCTCTGGGGATTAGATTAGAAACAGATTACAGCTGAAGGATCCCTGAGCAGACACGGACTGTGCCAGTCTGGGAGCTGGGCACAGGATAGCTGCTGTGCCCAGAGTAATTATCCTGGCAGAACTGGGCTGGCATGGCTAATAAATAAGAGATGTTTGAGAAAGCAGTTCTTCACAGCTTGCTCCATCTTGCTCTCTGCAGAGCAGTCAGTTGGACCGTACAGGCATGTCCTCAGTTGTTTTCACCACTTAGTCCTCTGCCCCAGGGGATTTTGCACCGGAGACCTTAGAAACACTCACAGATGCAGAGTGGAAAACATGACTTTCCATAGAAGTCCACTCATTTAGTGCCTTCCCAAGAAACCCCAGAAGACTTCCAGGCTAACCAGTAAGGCTCCCTGCCTTCTTGCCACCCAGATGCTGCTGCTGCTGCTGTGAGACAAATGTATGAACAATTTAAGAAGAACCCTTAGCCCCACCATGAGAAAGGCTTGCTGCCAGAGAGGAGGGAGACAGGAGCAGGTCTAAGGGAGGGTTTTACAAGAGCGGATATAGGGAGGAGCAGCAGGAGTCAGACAACGAGCTGACCTTTCTGACCCTCTCATGAGCAACCTGGGGAAAGTTTTGGCACAGAGACAAGTTTGCTTGAGATGTGCAATGTTGTGAAGAAAGGCTCCTCTCCATAAATAAGCCCCTCTTCTATTGCGGATTAGACAGAACTAAAGAGTGTCTTCCTTGCATATTGCTCAGTCAGGCAGCATTTCAACAGAGCAGAAAAACATTCTCTTTTTTTTTTCCTTCATTCCCCTTCAAGAAGCAGGCTGAGTGTTTGAAAGTTCTGTGGTTTGGTTTGGAGTTCAGTCATCCCTACAGAGAACTTGTTCTGCCAATCTCTACATACATGTCAGCCTAAATAGCAACAGATGTAGAGTACCTTAGATGTATAAAATTTTCATAAAATATAACAAACGCTGTTTTTCCACTTGGGATGAGTCATTAACCATATGCTTATGATACTGCTCTTTTCAGGGGAAGAGCTGAAATCTTATGTTTGGGCTAGACAGAGTCCAGTCCTGTGAGGTTTCCCAAGTGCAAGAGCAGGACCCCTTGCATCCCAGTTCCCTTAAGGTCCCTTGGGACCCTGGAGACAAACAAGTTACAGATCTAATGTTTTCAGGTTCTTTGTAGGAGCAATGTCTTCTCTAGGGTACACAATCCAGACTACTGCTGAGGGAAGAGTAGTACCCCACTGCAGGTCTGCATAAGCCAGCCAGCACGTGAGTGGGCAAGCAGGGGACATTATTCCAGGGGACATCAAAGCAGACATGGTCTCATCACACTTTCCGTGCTTGTGAAGGCAGGGAGGGTGTGCCTGAGGCATGGAGCTGCTTGGAGCATGACTAGGGGAGCTGCAGAGCTGCACGCAGTACTCTGTGGGGGCAGTACCCTTACAGACACAGTCATTTTGGCCATTCCCCCTGCTATGAGCAGTAATTAATTGAAATTGCTCTCAGATAATTTTTTACATGTTTTGGAGATGGGCCTGTTCTGCCTCCCATACCGCTGGCAGGGATTTCCCCCCACCTCAGCAGGAGTGGAAAGAGTCTTTGCTGCTGCAAATATGTCCTCTCCCTCCAGGGTTTTTTGCTCACCGAGCCTTCCCTCCAGGTTAGCTGTACGTGCAAATAGGAGTTAATCCCTGGCTGAAATATTATTTAAAGAAAGAACTTACTAAATGCTGCTCCACTGGGGTTTAAGGAGGTTATATTTTAGCTCATCAGCAAAACCAGAGCTGAGCCTAGAAAAACAGCAATCCATGAATATAAACAGGAAAGTGATAGTTGAGTTTTGCTGTGTATTCCAATCCCTCATATATAAGTTGTACAAATGTAGCCACTTATTTTTAATAGTAGCAAGAACACCAAATTTCAGTCCTATTCGGTACACCAGGAACATCAATCCATTTACCAGTGAGCTGTACTACCAAAATTGTGTCATCTTCCCACAAAGGTGTCCATTCCTGTGTCTTCCTGGTCTTAACCTTCTTGTAACCTTGGCATGATGTGAGGGAATGGCTGCTGGGACTTCAGCTGGGAAAGAGCTCACAAACCTAGTTAGAGTTTTTGCACAGTGAGGAGCGTTGCCAAATCCATCTTGTGCATGCACAAAATTTACTTTGGTGTCTAGGAAGAGACGCTAACCTGGAGAACAAAGACATTTTCCCAAGAATCCAGATAATGGCCCAAGTGCACCAGAGACAGAGAAATGTCTAGTGCAGAACAGCTAGATCCACTTGGCAGCTCCTAAGATGGAGGAATCTGAAATGGTGCAGCATAGGTAAAGAAAGTCCTCTCCCAGCAGTACCTGTCATAGCAATCCTAGTGGATTCAAGTGGACTGTGAAGCAGCCAGCAAGGTTTAGTTGGCTTGTGTGGGAGGACTCAGAGCATTCTGCATCTACCATAACCAGTCTTTATTTCACCTCTTTCTTCACAGACAATGCACATGTTATGATTAAATCACAGCTGAATTCTTGTGATCCAGAGTGACTGGATCTGGAGATCCAGTATCTCCAACCTTACAACATCATGCCTGCAGAGTGTGGAGGACTGTGATCCACTTTCCTTTATCAGCTCTAGCTCTGCTGTTCTGTGCACTGTTGACTGCTGTAATCCAGACCATGGTTTATTATTAATGACCTCTTCTTATTTATTTCAGTTACTATGAGCACTTAACACATACTCATCATTGAAGATTATGAGTTTGTTTTATGGGGATTACGTTGAGTAATTATCATTCCAAGTAAGAGAAATGAACTGTCATGCTCCCCCACTGCCAGCAGCTTTTAATCTGACCAGACAGCGAGGAACCCAGGATTTCACAGTTTAAACAGATGGAAAGGTCTGGGAAAGAGGTGTATCTTGCAGCTTCTTCTAAATGCGGCCAAGTTCACGCTGAAGCATATTTCTGTCAGGGGCGTATTCCAGAGGTGTGAACCTGGAGTGCCCAGTGAGCATTCAGCTCAAGCTTCCAGCTAAGAATAGTTCGTACAGCAGATTGGAGGAAGCAAGACTGTTCTTAAATGTCCTGGCCTTTGGCTGTAGTGACCATAACCTTGAATTTCACCTACCTGTCTACTGCACAGAGAGCAGAGCACTGGCATTATATCAGGCTGGGGCAGCTCCTCACAGGGTTTTTCCAGGGTTTTTTCAGGGATTTGATGGAGGTAATATTGAAAAGTATCATAACCAGAAGTAAGTGCCGGAATGCGGGCTGTCCTGTTGGGAATCCTGAGAAGAATTTAAAGGCTTCCTTTAACAGGGCTTTTGCACCACAGTAGGAGAATGTTTTTTGTATCTTCTTAGAAGCATAAAGCAGGGCTTTGGGAACAGAGGCAGTGCCAGAGCTGGAGCTGGAGCTGGAGCTGGAAGGGGGATTATTGGTCTGGGTTTGATATGCAGGGTAGGAGAGCAGGGTCCCAGTGACCTGCCAGTCTGTGTGTAGGTGCTGGTCTCTGGAGATTGGTGACACAATTCTGGGTACCATGAGGTGACAGACAGCTCCTCAGTGTGCACAGGTAGGATATTGTGTTGGCCATTACCTGTTACTCAAGCTCCAGGTGTGGTCTGAAAGTTCAAACCAGACCACTGCCAGCACAGCCCTGGCCAGGAGACTCTGGGATCTCTGCTCTACTCTGAGTTGTAAAACAATGACACATCCTAGTCAAGTGGTGTTTAACTAGGTCAGAGGCTGTAGCCATGGGACCAAGGTTGGAGAACTTGTAGTAGTAAAAACAAAATTAGGCTAATGATGGAGCTCATGAGTGTCCCAAATTCTTTCTTTGAATACTGAAAGCCATATTTTGCCGGTGAGTAGAGGCCAATTGAGGGGCATGGGAGATTTTATTGTCCTCTTTCAATGTACCTGGACATTGCTGAGAGCAGGTTATGTGGCAGTGGGATGAGTCCTCTGCAGAGTTCAGCAGTCACAGAAGTGCTGTGCAATACTGCTCTGAATGGAAAGGAGATGGAAGTTTTTATGCAATGCCAAATCCATGGAAGGAAAAAAAACTTGTCAAGGATTATCTTGGTGAAGGAGAGAGGTGTCACAGGCATAAAATGTCTCTTTGGACATAAGGTCTCTTCTCCCAGAAGTAAGAGATTCATGCTGTGATGCTTACTTAATTCTGCTAAAACCGTGAACCTCACACTCCTCCCAATATCTCAAAAAGTGAGGTTTTGATGTGAGTGTCACGCCCCACACTCTGCATGGACAGAGAGAAAGGTGCATAAAGGCACCGCTTTCTGACCCTTCCTGGAGCGGTCAGCCTCCTTACAGCTTGAGATGACATTCAGAATGTGGAAAGAGGGACTATGCTCAGGAGAATGGCAAAAATAGATCACAGTTTGACTAGGAGATCACACATAAATATATGTGGGCTGTGCCCAGGCTGTCCCACAAGAGAAAAATTTGGCATGTGTTGAAGATGGGCCAACACACAGGTATTGGATGGTTTCCAGGCATTATTGTTTCTGTAAGCAACACCAACAGAAAGATATTGGATCCACAGCAGTTGTCATGCAAAATCATTCTCAATCCATTTCATCCTCACGAGAACTGTTGCCCTCCACCTCACCTTCACAAGAGATGGTGATAGGAAGATCATGACTAACTGGGGAGAGTTTTTGACTCAAGCTGAGTTTTAGGAAAGGAGATGCCTCGGATTGACATAGCTGTGTTGGAATGGCTGATAAACAGAGCTGCCCAGAGCCCTGAAAGTTAGAGGCACATCACAGAGAATTTTACTGACATTGGAGAGGCGACAAACACCGTGCAGGAGGAAGGACGTAATGTAAGGGGGAGGGTGGAGGGAAGGAGAAAAGAGGTGGCTGGGCTGGTTTGTGAGCTCCCATTGCCCTGTGCCCAGTGTTGCCTAAATTCAAAACAGGCACAAGGAGCATGGCTCTCCGTGAGAGCGCTTGTCCAAGCTGTGACACAGAAAGGAAACCTGAGCTGGAGCGGGGTCTGGTCTGGGCACTTTGAAGTGATTTCTTTCAGTAAGGAAATAATTTCCTTTGTCTGTACATGTTCAGGAAAACTGCTTCATTGGAGACTGTTCTCAGGACATTTGGATCATAATTGTTTTGTCCAGAAAACTCCATAACTGGAAATTCAAAAAAAATATTATAAATGGTAGGAAAAAAAAAAAGCCTTGTGAATATATATTACATCCATATGCGGAGGGACAAAAAAGGAATCAGGGTTCAGTTAAAACCACAGTCAGGGTCCCATTCTGCCCTCAGCTATTCAGGGTTTGCCACACCACAAACATCAAGACAAGCTCCCACTGCAGAAATATAGGGGCATCTGTAGGCAGCCCTCTCCCTGGTAAACACCAGTGGGTTTTGTTTGATGCAGTGACATTTGGAATTTCCAAATATGCATTTTTGTGACATCTCTGCACTGTGAGGAGATCAGAAAGCAGCAATAGAGACAGACACAGGACATGCATTTACAGGTGTACAGAGAGGAGAAGGGACACCTGGTCATGGATGTAAAGAGGCAGCAGTTGCTGCCAGGGCTCAGGTTATTTTTCTTTCTGTTTGTTTCAACAGGCTTGTTGTTCCTGTTCCCTGTCAGCAAGAGTGCAGAAGCATTTGTTCCCTCTCCCCTGTGTCCCAGTGCCCTGCTGCCTGCATGTGGGACAATGAGGAGCAGGCCTGTCCCGTGGCCTCCTCTGGGATGCTGAATCCTCATCCCACTTGGGGCCTAGTCTGGGTCCCTCATGTGTGTAACTTCTACTGCAGCTGGGGCAAGTGTTATGTCTGTGGGATTAGCTGTGTCCCTGGGTGATTCCTAATATTTTCTTTCCTCACATTCTTCACATTGGAATATTTAACAGAGTTGTAGAGATCCGGTGTCCAAGAGACCGTTCCCCTTCCAGAGCAGGATCTCTCCCCCCAGTACACTTGCCAGCACACTTGCCAGCACACTGTCCAGTCCAATTTCAAGTGAGTCAAATGTTGGTGTTTCCATCCTTGCCTGGAAGACAATTCCACTCCTCAGGCAGTCCAAGCCATTAGGAACATTTTCCTGATATTCAGCCTAAATACTCTCTTTCTCAAATTCATCCCATTGCTCCAGGGATTCATGTTACTGAGGAGATGGTCTCATACTTAAATCTCCTGCTGTGCCTTTCCCCGGACAGATTCATTTACTTCTTTCTATAGAGGAAAGGGACAGGAAAAGGGAAAGGAGAAGGGAAAGGGAAAGGGAAAGGGAAAGGGAAAGGGAAAGGGAAAGGGAAAGGGAAAGGGAAAGGGAAAGGGAAAGGGAAAGGGAAAGGGAAAGGGAAAGGGAAAGGGAAAGGGAAAGGGAAAGGGAAAGGGAGGTGGGTGCATACTCATTGTATCATTGTCATAATGGGAACAGAGAAATGTTTCTAAAGGTCTCACTTCATTAAAAGACAAATTTGAATCCTCCAGAGTTGCTTCTTTGATGTCCCCTTGATGTCCCCTATTTACTACAAAACAGGTACATCGTTTGCAGCAATAACAGAAGCTTCTTCCCACCCAGAAGGAAGGGATGGGAATTGCAGTACTTTACTGTAATTCCTGTAACTTTAACTGTAACTGTACTTTAGAGAGAATGCATCTACCAAAGTTATTCTTTTTTTGTGTCTCATGCAGTCTTTAGCCTCAACAGGTAGTGCTCAGCTAACCATTGTGACAGCTATGGTGACTGCTTTGTTTCCTGTTCAGTAAAGCAAAAAGGCAAATACTTAATTTTAGGACTTGACTGAATTCAGTTTTTGTGCTTTTGTCACCTGTCAAATTTGAAATGTCCAAAACTTCCAACATGCTCCATGTAGGTCAGTAAAGAGCACTGTGGAGAAGGGTTTTTTTTAATCTGGGATCACCCTCCAGCCTGTGATAAACAGCTACATTTCAATCCGTTGCAAACACTCAAAGTAACCATCTCGTGTAAGGGTGAAATAATGGAAAAACTGAAATCAGCTGCTTCCTGCCATAATCTCTGAAAGAGTCCTTTGGAGCATAATTCCTAACGTGTATGTTTTAGTTTTCGTTTGACTGGTTCACTGGTGTTCAAAAATAGCATTCTTGTACTCCAAGAAAACAACACATACTCACTAATTAATGAAAATCTGAGGCATTTATGCATCTTAAATGAATTATGGAGGTTGTGAACTCTACTTACTTCAGTCTTTTCTTCGATTATTAAAACTATTTATATTTCCTCTCTTTCTAGTTCTTTTATGTTAGAAGAATAAATTACAAGCAACCATTCAGATTATTTCTTCCCTTTAGGGCAACAAATGTGATAAGGGTTCAGAAATCTTTCTTCTCAGTTATTGCCAGAATTACCTTCTAGAGGCAACAGGTTTCTACAGGCCTCATGCCCAAACCTGCTGGTTCCTTAGCAGAATGAAATGCCAGAGCTGTTATGTGCAAAAGGTATTTGTGCATCTCTGTTTCTGCCCAATACTTTATCTTCTGGCTGCATTGAAACCCCTCTCCCAAAGACTCTTCCTTTTTTTAAGTGTCCTAGGGATGTCCTGTGGGTGTCCTGTGTCCCTAAAACAAGACAGTGGGGAATCCTTCCTGTGTAGAGGAGAGGAACACAGATGAGTAAATGCACATCAGTGTGTCTCAAAAACTACTGCATGTTTATCTCTGTTATGTAAAAGAAAACTCTGATAACGGGCACTGGCTCTAAGGATCACCAAATTAATTGCTGGTTGTACCACATGCTGCTAATAAATGCAAAAAAGCCAGCCCAAGTATGAAGTGTTAGATAGCTGTGCTGTTGGCTAACATGTCAACCCCATGTTTGAGCCCCCTGGGCTGTAATGCTACCTCTGAGCACTAATAAGGGAACACCACCCCTGCCCTGATTTACTGAGGTGAACAGCCTTCTTCAGATCCCATTTGGAAACCCCTGCCTAGGCTAATACCCCCAGGAGACAGAAGGTGAGAGATAAGAGGACAGAGTTAAGGCTAAAGCAGTGGAGTTATTTTTACTCATTCTCTAAGTGTTTCAAATGCATATGTGGTGAATAAATGCTGTTCTGTTGTCTACCGCTTAGCATCATCATATTTCCAAATGTTTCACAAAATCTGCTTTTTTATCCTGATTTTACTTGGGCTCTGAGACTTTCAAAACAAAATAAGGTGGTTGTGCACCACTGAGGGGAAGTATAGGGAGATGGATGTTTTTGGGAGAGTGTTTTTACTGCTGTGTTTTCCATGTATGCCCAGTGATTGTGTCCTCACTGTGAAGGCCTGACTTCCAGATGTCCAGAAGTTTTTGACAAAACTCCAGTGGTTTTTTTTCTTTTTTTTCTTCCCCTGCCCAGGCAAATTTTCCAGTTGGAAACTGATGCCATAGCCAGGGAAAGCCAAACATATGGAAGTTTCACATTTTGCAGACAGGAAACACTCAGGGGACCAAAGGTCATCCACCAGACTGGGGCTAAAGCCAGGGTTACAACCCACATTTCCTGACCTCTGAGGCAGTTCTAAACCCACCAAACCCCCTTGTCCTTCTTTATACGCATCATATTTCCTCTACTCTTTCCATGGCTTTCAGGAGGACATAAAGCCCTGTGGACATGCTTTCCACGATGTATGTTCAGCTGGCTGACTCCACGGTCCTCTGGACCCTCAGGCACTCTTTCAGGAGAAATATGTGGGAATACTGATGTGCCTGCCTGCCCTGTGCATGTTAATACTGTCACCACACTGCTTTGTCAGCTGCCTGGAGCTGCTGGCAAGCTCCAGTCAAAGCACCCTTGCTGGCCTCCCTCTCTGCCAGCGGATGTTTGCCACGTCCAGGTGCCTGTGTGGCCACATCCTCCCCTCTCGTGTCAGCACATTGCAGAGCAGTGAGAGCAGGCTGGGCTGGGATCAATGGCATGTTGTTGATGAACTGTCTGTGCTGATTTCAATCCGTCCCAAGCTGCTGGGTGTTTGTACAGGCTGTTGTGGGGTGCTGGAGTGTTCAGGAGGTGCCCCAGGCTGTTACGGCTTCCTTGAGCAGACTTCCTCCCTAACCTCTGATGCCATTTTGGGTTTTGCCTTTTTTTCTTTAATATGTTCTCTCACCCCATGCCTAACTTTCAGACAAACACTATTTTTCTGGATTTGGCTGTAAAGCTCGTTGTTTTGGGCTAGGTCCTCTTTTACAGGACTCTATAAAGGTGGTTGGTCTCCCTTTCAACATAGTGGGTGCTCTGGGCCAAATCTAGAATAGCTGCTCTCCTTGAGAGGCTCTCCTGACACCAGACAGCACATGTCAGAGGGATTGAGGAGGAAGATGAGCTGTTCCCTGTGTGACCATGGGCATTGCAAGTTTTATTTGGACAATAAAAACGTCCCTCCACATTAAGCTGCATAAGCCAGAGGTCAGTTCACCCAAGGGATGGGACAAGGTTAAGCTTGTAGCAAGAGGACATGGGGCTAATTCCAGGAACCCTGTGGCTGCCCCAGGGGATTTGTTTATATTCTGCATATCATCTCCACTTGAAGCTGTAGAAAAAGGGGTATAAAAGAAAGGGAAGCATGCCTGTATGTGTATGTATATTTGTGTTTGTGATATTCCATGAGAACACCAGCGACAAAATCTCTTTTTCACTCCCCCCCCCGTCTGATTTATTAATAATTTGTGTTCCATTACAGAAAATGGGCTTTTATGTGAATTGTACTGTGCCCTGAAATTGTTTTAGTGGCAGATCATAATTTACTATTGGGGTTTCAGGAGTCAGTACAGACCACAATGCCATCTCCATATTCATATTTCAGATCTGTCAGAGCACCCGAATTGTTCATGTAATCAGATGGATTTCCATTCCAGTCCTTGAGAGACAAGAAAACTGGCCATCACAGAGAGATCCTTGGCAATTAAAATGAATAAGAGCTGCCACTCTCAGTGGATGTCTTCTGGGTTACCATGGGGGACAGAGATTGGTATGTGGTTTAATCAGGCACTAACAGCACCTTGCTGGGAACTTCATGGCTGATAAAGGCAGCAGCATCAGACCAAGTAGCTCCTCTCTTTTTAAAGGGAAAGGAGCCTTTTTTTTTTCCTTTTTTATAAGATGTAATAAATCCCGTGAAGTTTTGTAGTGTTTGATTCCAGAGAAGAGTTAGAGGGTTTGGAGTTACTTTTCTTCTCTTCCCCACAAATGAATCACCCCTCTTTGTGGGATAAAATCAAGCAAAATGTGCACGCTGGATGCTCAATACATTTGCAGGGTGGTTTTTAATTGCTTGTATTTTGCTTGTGCGGTGGCTACTAATGTGATATTTGGCTTTTTAAAATTAATTTCTCTGTGACTTTGTGGCTATTGAAGGGTGACAGATTGGCAGGCCAGAGTTGGAAATCCTTTACTTATCCCCAGAACAATTACAACGCAGGCAGCAGCAATGAAAGCATCCCCAGCCGGCGTGGAAGGCCCAGAACAAGGATGAAGGAAAGCCTTCTCTGGCTCTCTGCTGAGACTGCCATTAAAGATACCAATTAGTGCCAGACTGTATTTTGTGATGGAGGAGGCACCGTTCCACTAGGACAGGAGTGTGACTGTGGCACGTTTACTCCTCAGCTGGCTGCAACTTTCAGCCCTTAACGAAATGGCCTG
Source organism: Zonotrichia leucophrys gambelii (assembly GCF_028769735.1). NCBI lineage: Eukaryota > Metazoa > Chordata > Aves > Passeriformes > Passerellidae > Zonotrichia > Zonotrichia leucophrys. Next base: position 107,043,335 of record NC_088171.1, on the reverse strand, counting down.
AATTAGCCGCTGCAATCTTTGTGGCCTGATGCAGCATGGTGCAAAGCCTCAGGCGAGCTGCAGTGCCCCTTCTGTGCGGGGCCATGATGAGGAGGATCTGTGCAAATCTGCAGCACAGAGAGTGACATGTGGGGGGTCAAGCTGCTGCTGTGTCCATGGCATCTGCAGAGCCCATCTTGCTCAACCTGCCTGTCACCTACTCTTTGTTTAATGGGGCTGGCCACGAAAGGAATAAAAGATAAAGGAAATCCTCTCTTGTTGTATTTTTGCCCCCAAATTGGTGCGCCCATGTTTCCAGTCCATCACTGAAAATATTTGTACATTGTAACACAGAAATATTAAGGCTTTTTCTTACCCACAGCTTCATTTATACATTTACAGTTCCTTGGCATGAAGTGGGTAATGGAGTGGGTTCTTTAAGGTACAGTGTGCAGTGCTCAGAGCATTCCTGTGAGCAAGGGTTTTCCTTCAAGAAGACTTGACGGTGACTGTACTGCATCTTAGCTGTCAAGCTATTTTTTCCTTGCTAGGTTTCATTTGTGTTTTTCTTCACCTTTTGGAGACCCCTTATCTCTCCCCTCTTAAATCTATGCTCACCACAGAGCAGATATAATCCCAGATTTTCAGTAAATCAACACTATATGCTCCCTACTGACTAAGAGAATTTGATACTGACAGATTGTTACACCTAAAAGAAAAATACTGCCATAGTTTCTCTAACATGCTTTGCCTGCAACACTGAGCAAGGACGGATGTGTGATCCATTATGAATGTAACAATACAGGTAGCCTACCATAATACAACTATTTTTAATTTATATTTCATGACGAAGAGCATGGGTGCAGCCATGAATCACTGTCCTCCTCTTTTAGCTCAGTAAAACCACAGTGTCCATAGTACTGCAGCCATACAATTAACTCCTTTCAGCAGCAACGCTGCAGATTTTAGTCCTGTGCAAAGCCATTGTTTAATCTACACATGTATAGAAACCACCCTGTAGAATAGAAACATTTTACATTTATATGACATCCGACATCTGAGTTTCACTACGTGCTGGACAGATGTGTAATTAATGTTGCCTTTCAACCTTTCTGTTTGGTGAGTAAATTCTAGACTGGGAACTAAGTTATATTCAATCCTAAGACGTGATGCTGAGCATCAGCAATGCCTGTATGCTGCATAATTCTCCCGTGTACTCAGCAAAGGGATTAAATGCATCCCCCTCCTCACCCTCAATTTTCCTAGATTCCTTAAAGGGCTACTACTGCCTATATAATCTTCATCCCTGAACTCAAATCCTTTGGATCCTATGGGGCCCTTATTAACTGGATGTTTGCTATGCTCTGCCTTGAAATGGTCTTCAATCTCCTTATTGTTTTGCAAAGACCATGGCATGATTTCTGAGCAAATCCTTCCCTTTCATCTGCCCTTTATTAGCCCAGATGGACAGAAGTGAAGGAACTCTCCTTTTAGCAGTGTTCAGTGAACTACATAAAGATACGATACGCAAAAAGAGATGTTTGGGTCTGATGAACTCTATCCTGTCCAGACCCAGCACAGTGTAACCCACTCCAGACTGCTTCCCTCTAAGGACCAGTGATACCAGCCTGACAAGCTTAGGCTGTTCCTGAAAACCTTGAAGCAGCATTTCAACCTTTGGACATATTATTCCACCTTTGCAGAACAGAGATCTTCATAATGCTGCTTGGTTATTTAATCACTCCTGAGCTTTCCCCTGGTAATAAGCATGGGCTTGGCAATGGCAGAGAGGAATAGGTGGTTGGACGCTTTCCATGCCAGCAATGGTTACATTCCCATTTTCACTGGAGGGAGAAAAGTAGTGAAACATAAAGGAAGCAATGCGCCAAAATTCCATCATAAGAAGGAAATCAAATCCTCCTCCTTCCCCCCATTTCCCTTTGAGGCAGAAGAAGGTATTCACTTGTTCCCTGTCTAAGGGAACCTGGCTTTGGGTGACCAAATCATCATGCAAAGAAGGCTGGGGCACTGGCAAGGTCCTAAAGAGAGCCAAAGACTGCCCTTGCACGGGTTCACCAGCTGGAGTAACTCACTGGCACTCCCAGATGAATCAAGCACTACCGTGATGGAGAACGGAGATCTCTGGACCCCAGGGCAGACCTGGCAACACCTGTGGCATAGCCCAGAGCTCAGCTAGGCTGGAGAGGGTCTGCTCCTTTCTAAATACCCACAGGACTGAGACTCCCAACACTAGGGCTTACCAGTGGGAAAAAAGAAATTAATCAAAGAGATATATTTCAAAACAGAGCATGAGAATACTGAAATATAAGACAAACATTTTATCTGTCCAGTTGGTTAGAGACTACACAGACAAATTTATTGGTGTTAAATTGGACACCAGAGGACTTCCATATTGCTCTGTGAATGAATGTATTGCAGAAGTAGTAACATTAAATGCAACAGAGGCAAAGCAGTGTTAAACCATCCCACATGTTCTATACTCTGTTTAGTTGGGCTGATAGACAAATTACAGCTGAAAAGAAGAATTTTCTGCAGTTTGGGTAGGATTCACCTTAAATTTTCTTGTCATCCAGTGATGACTGTAGCAGCAGAGCAGTGCTATGTAATGGGGGAGTATTTTAGAGCGCTGGTTAAGGTTACTCAGGGCACTGGCCTAGGAAGGAAGAAAGGCACTACTGGTGACCCAGTGCTCACATGTACAGTACCTGGGGCTCTTCTTCAAGGGCTTCTGTTCCAACACTAACCAGACCCAATCTTAATTAACTGATGAGATTTGACAAGGCCATCTCAGAGCAAGATGCTGTGGCTACAGGGACTGTTGCTGACCAGTCTTGCTCAAATAGGAAGGGAGAAGCTGCAAATAGTAACTCGTGAGAGGTGCAGAGAGTGAAAGAAGAGTTAAGGCAGGAGAGGAAAGAAGCAGCTGAAACCAAGAAGTGGCTCTGGAGTGAGACTTATGTGTCGGTGCAGAGGCTGAAAACATTCCCAGGCTCCTCTGAAAGGCTTATTTGAAAAGACTGAATGAATTTCAGAGCAGAACCAATGCCTCAGTAACCACTGATTCTGGGATAGATTTACAGCATAAACCCACTGGGACAGATTCAGTGTTGGAGTGAGTGAACACAACTCTATTGAAGTTAATGGACTTGTGCCCGCTTATATCAAAGATGAATTTAGTCTATAGAGAAAGAAAATGGGATTTAACCTGCAAATCACCTGTTATAGAGACTAACAACATAATATGTGGTGAAAAGACAAGGAAGAATTTGGGAGTGTGCTTAAAATGCTTCATTCTCTGCTCATCCAAATAGTCTGCATTCCCTGTGTTTCTAATTACCTGAAACCTGTCTAGCACTGGGAGGAATAGTATTTAACATTCATACTAGAGTAGCAACCAGAGATCCTGTGAGGGTCCCATTACATTCAGTGCTCTACAAACACAAAAGCATGCCTAATCCCCACTCACAAGAACTTCCACTTCTTTTCTGTGGACATGGAAACCAATTAGAATTGCTGAAGTTAAGATTTAGAGTCAAGTTATTTAACACTTTGGGACTGACACCCAAGGGGTAATAATTATAGACATACCTGTAACACAGCCACTTTTGGGGACATCAAGACTGGAACACTTGCACTCCAAATATTCAAACACCAGATTAAAATTGATTAACACAATGAATGAAGGGACTGTCTAGAGTATCTGTGTTGTTGTCAATAGGGTAATAAATCAACAGGAGAGAACACTGATACAGTGATAAATAATTACTGCTTGGGTATTAAATCTTGCATTGTGCTCTGTAAGTGTTTGAGAGACTTGTGTGAAAGCAACTATAATCAAAATGAACTATCAAGGCTGTTACTAATCATATTAATAATACAAATACTGTTGACTTGCAGTTTGAAAGTATCATTTGCTGTATCCTAGCACATGGAAGATGAGGCCAGGTAATGAAGCAATGACAGGTGACCCAGGAATTTTTTTCTCTTGGAGGAACAATTTGTGAAGTGGTTACACAGACACAAAGTGGTGATGGTCATGTATTTGCCATGGCTGCATGCCAGTTCATAAGACAAGCTCACACCCAGAATCTGTGTGAAACATCAAATCCAACGAAAAACCAAATTGGCCTGTACCTCATAAAACAGTATTTAAAAGAAATCCCAATATGGGACCAACCATAGAGCCTTGTCCTTAACACTTTCTTTCACCATTGTCAGTAGATGCATTTTCAAGCAGATGTCTGGAATGGAACAACTTCCAGCTGGATTTTATTGTGTGTGTGTCAGTGGGTATCTCTATGCAATGATTCCTGTCACCCTTCCCTCCTGCTTCTCCTCATGTCAGATGCATGCCAAGACAGGGCAGTCCCAAAGGGACTGTCAAAAAACAGCACAACCCAGAGCAGCCCTGAGGCTGTTCTGAATTGCACCAGGGGTTAAACCTGCCTCCAGCCAGCCTCAGGATTGGGGGTGTACACACAGTGTGGCACAGGCTACTCTCTCCCCACTCTGTGGTAAACTGACTGATACTCAAGGGCATCTGAGAGCAAACTCAATAGAGCCAGTCTGGATTCACAGTGCTGTAGCAGGAAGCAAAGTCAGGTCCTTTATCCCTCCTTTGTCCAGAAGAAAACACCATCCACATTCTGTCTCTCGGCCATCAAAAGCTAATCCAGAAGAGACTCCATTTTTCCCAAGTGTTACCTGCATCCAAACCTGCCATGTAGAGAACTAACTACCCTGCAAATACACTCACCATATCAGCACAGGACAAGTGCAAGCAGGGAAAAACAGTGCATTTTCAAACAGGCATATATTGTTGGAGGATGCATCCTTTGCTGTCCAGGACTGGGAAGCCTCTAACACTGGTTAATTATCTCCAAGATGAAGGGCTTAATTGGGAATGTCACAAACCAAACTTTATTCTCTTTGAAGAGCTGTCTACCTCACATGGTGCCTCAGAGAAATAATAGACAGCAAAATCAGTTCACTTTTCATTGTTTTCTTTCAATTACATAAAAATGCAAGCAGTCAGGGAAATACTTTCAAATGTGTCTCTTATGCTTCCATCTGCATACTCTGTACTTCTGTGATGACACCCAGACTCAGGCAAGAGAATGATGATGAAGGTCAAGTGTGGAGAAAGGAAACTCTAAACAATAATGGATGATTTATAGCATACAGTGAATCTTATCTGGGTCACACTTTTGAAGGGCCCCATTTCTCAACTCTTCTAATTCTTGAATTAATTAAGTTCTCATACCCATTATTTTGTTTCTCTTTCTCTATGCAGCTGGAGACACAGAGGTGACAGGCTGAGTGATGCACTTCAGAGCGGCGATTCTTCTTGCGCTGCGTGAAAGAGCTTTCAGCAGAGCTTTGTCTCTGCAGCAACGGGACTCAGAGACACTCCTCACTGAGTCTTCTTCACCTTGCTCTTGTTTTGCTTATTCAGACCTCTTCCACATCTTCCTTAATGAGCACTATCCAGATTTCACTTCGGTGGCCTCTTGAATTGGAAGTTTTTCCTCGAAGAGTGCTCATCTAAAGAAGATTAAGACCTTCCTACAACCTCCAGGCATTTGTGATTACATGTGGCAATGAACTCTTTCCACAGAGGGGACAGCTTTAAGGGAAAAGACACACTTAGTCTCTCTGGCATTTCCCACTGCTTGCATGGGCCTCGTCCATCTTCGTGCATTGACACTCAGATTCTGCTGTTGCAAGTGCAATGCGATCACAAAGCTTGTCAGAGGGACCAGGCAGCCATCTCCTCACAGTCTGATCTTCCACATTTTGACCACAGAAGCTTTGATCCTACAGAGTGCCTCCTGAAGTGCATCCTTGGTGTGTCTCATGCATGGGTAGCCATCTGAGCTCTTTGTAGGCTGCAGCCTCAAAACTGTAAGCTCAAGTTTATAAAATTGCCTACCAGACCCCTGTGGCTCTGCCAGAAAAGAGAAAACAAAAATAATAATAAATTGTTAAGGGCAATCAAGAATTAGTTCTGCAATAAATCTATATGCAATCTGTCCCCTGTACTCCTGTGTGTTTACTTATATTTATAAGATTTGTTTTGTGAATGATTTGCCATTAATGGAGAAAGGAGAGATTAAGAAACAAAAGCTGTAGCTTCAATCCATCATTAGGGAATTAATCAATTGGCAGCCTGTGCAGACAGCTATTTAGATCTGTGGCCTGAACAGCTTAATTGGGGGAAATGTTTTTAAAGGGCTAGAATGATGTTCAAAGTAGCATAAATTAGCCCGTTTTGGACCCATCACATGGCCTAATTTAACAACTTTTATACCTCAAATTTGGCAAGTGATCACATCTCTTGAGCTTCTTAGCATCTTCCTATCCTGATATGCCTGTAAACTATATTTCCATCTGAAAATGATTAACTAGAAACACTCCAGCTACTCAATAAAAGGCAAGGGGAAAATGTCTGTGAAATACTTGGCTTTGCCTCTCCCTGTCCAGCTGTAGGTGTTTGTAGCCACTGATGCAAAAGAGAATAGAAGCAGGTCAAGTCCTCTGTCACCTCAGGTCTCAGCTCTCCTGCAGGGCTGATGGGGTTTTTGTGTTACTGAAAAAAAGAAGGGTGCATCTCAGGGTTTCTTACTTTTACTGCTGGTTTGTAAAGTGTTTTAGCCTCAGCAATACATTAAATGAGGTGTTTGAGTGGAAAACCACAAAACTATCTTTTAGTAGGAATTAGTGAAAATTCATAAATGCAAGTTTCCTGGAAGTTCAGCATTTTCTGGGATGTGGACCTTGAACTGGCTTTGAATTCAGCCGAAAGCCTATTTCTGTTTGGCCAAGTCAAATCCCCATGAACTCCCTAACCCACTTGCGTGCTTGAAATCTGGGACTGGTCCCAGAGGTGAATTTCTCAGTCTCAGCATGCTGCTGCCACCAGTGCAATCAATGCCTGTGTGCTCTGCTCCCCACGCCGTGGAGGCTGCGCAGTTCCAGCTCCTACGGTTACTTCTGGTTACCTAATGTGGGGTCGGAGAGATGCTGCCTGGGGACTTTCAAACAAAACCATTTAGCTTTAAGGCTCTAAATGTTTCAGTGTCTTTGCCAGGCAACATCCTGACAACACAGCTAAACCAAACTAACCTTATACATATATTGTACATGACGTTTGTTTTGGAGCAAACTTGTTGCCCTGCATTCCGGTCCTCCAGAGGCGTCATGCCATCCTCTTTATTCATCAGGAGTATGCCCAAATCCCAGAGTTGACTAATGTGCAGCCTATCCACATGCTTCCCGTCTCTGAAGGAAAATGCAGAGTGAAGCATCCAGAGACAGTTCCAGGCACAGTTGTTGTCAGCCAGGCGGGTTTCAAATGTGCTTGCTGACTGCATCATTGATAAATGTATGCCCTTTCAAGCTCTGCTAGAGATGCAATGGTACTTGTGCAATTCTTGGGCTGTCTCTTCTCCTGGTGGGTCAATAAAATTCGGTCTTTGGTCTTTAAGGAGTCAAAATGATTGCATATTCTTCCTGAGCTGTGCTAAAATGTTTGGTCATTGAGCATACAGCTCTGATCTCAGGCCCTCTGGAGGTATACCTGAGTTGTTCTGATTTATTCTGACCTTTCAGAGGTATAAATGGGATAAGAATCCGGTTATCTTTTCCTTCTGGTATGCCCCCTGTTAGACTGATGAACCTGGCATACAAGCCGTTGGTATCTTTTAAGAGGCTTTCCCTTATACATTTACTCACAACTAATTATTCACCAGTTTATACTTGTGACAGGATATGGTTTAGAGGATCTCTTCTACAGACCTCTGGGATCCACAGATTGTATACTTTGATAACCAAACCCACACCCAAGGCACGTTGCAATTTTGGATGCACTACTCTTTATATCTCATTCTTTATTCCATTGGCACTAGTTTTAAAAGTAGATTACAGAAAAATATTTTCTCTTGAAATAGCAGGAACAAAGCTGAAACAAGAGCAAAGATGCGGCAAAGACTAAAGGTATAGGAGAAAGTGTTCATTTCAGAATATGATGCCACAAAAAGAGAAAGAAAAAACTCAGAATAAACATCCCTTCATTTTGCTTCTCAAACTACCAGAACAACATGCAGGAGAAAGTAAAATGAAGACATAGGAAATGCCAGATGAAAAATTGCCATGCAATTCTTGAACATAACCTCAAGCCAACTTCACCTAATCACTGAGACATGTTGGGGCCTGGAGCAAAGGTTCGCACCTGATGGTGTGTGACCACTGAGTAAGTTCTTCAGCTCAATGGCAGTTCCAACCCTGGTTGTTGCTAAATACCTTCAGTACAGGACAAAGGCAGAGGTCCTTTGGTCCTCCAGAGGTCCAAAGGTTAATTATCACCAGTTCCCTGAGATGGAAAGACAAGAGCATCTTTTACAGCACAGCATCTTCCTCAACATGTGACACCTTGCCCCCTTACAGGAGCAGACCCATTCTGCTGGGGGATGTTCCCCTTGCATCTGCAAAGACAGGAGCAAAATGTCTCTGATGGGCATGGCATCCATTAGCCCATGGACACTTTTCTTTATTTCTTATACAACAGAATCAGCTGGCACAGGAAGTCTAATCTGCAAGCTCAAGCTCTGTGTGGGAAGTAAGATGTTGTGGGTCTGCTGTGCACTGAATTATTTCAGAATAAATAAATAATACTGATGGATCAGGACAGGGAGCAGAAGGTTAATCTGTTCATTGTTCCTTCAGCCCTGTATGTAACGTATGCATTTGGCAGGCTGCAAAGCTGACTCCTTTCCGTGTCTTAAAATACAATGCCACATACTTGAAAGCCTTTTAAATTTTGCACATTGAACATATTCAGCGCTTAAAGGAAAGGGAAAAGAAAGAAAAATAAATGAATTAAAGATGAAGAAAAATAAAGACATGATCTGACAACCTATGTAGTTCAAGCCCATGCTCCTATATCTCATAGAACTACATAGACCAATGTATATATTTCAAAATCCATTAGTTTTCAGAGTTCTAGACTAGGTGTTTTAGCTACAGAAAAAATCATCTCTGGAAATAAAAGCAAAATGGAGAATTTGGATAGGCACTGATAGAAAAGAAGCAGACTTTCATGGCAGAGGAAGTTTCAACCACTTTTAGCTTATTGGTTATTTTTCTTTATTCCTGGTACATATGGACACACAAACTGATGTGTGCAAGAGTGTCAGCCCAGACCAGCTACTGACATTACACAGGAGCTTACTGAACACACCAGAGGAGAAGCAAAGTCACACAAAAGAGCTCACAAATACATACTCCTGCCATTCTTCCTATCAGTAAAAAATTTTATCACTAATATCAGCAAGAATTTTCCTATTTCATTTTGCACAAAATCAGAGCAGGAAATATATGTTCTGTGCCTGCTTTCCCAGCAAATAGTTACTTTCACCTAAAGTGTAAAACTGCATGGGAGCTGGTCACCATTTGAAAAATGTGTATTTACATTTGTGGACAGGCCCACTTAAAGTAAGGTCGGGATGTTTTGCTTTTAAACATTAAGTTAGTTGAGAAAATTCTGTCACAGTAAAGGAGATAAATGTTCAGTTTTGAATAGGCTGTGTTTTTGTCACTGTTCTTGCTTCTCATCTTCTTATGGCACCACTGCAAATATCTTATTCTTCCAGTAATATTTTTGTCTCCTCTTAAAATGAGTTTCCACACTTACCTAATTTTGTATGGCATGAGCAAGAAGTGTCTAAGGCTTGGAGCAGTACATCATTTATAATACTCCCACTAATTGAAGAAATGTGGGCCAAATCTAAATAGTATGTCAACTTCAGCAGTTTCGGGAAAATGATACGTCAGATATCATTTCACTCACAGGATATAGTAGAAGGAAATAGGCAGTAATCAATATGCTATATCATTGAGTGGAGTTGACTTCTCCTTGGCAAAGAAGCATTAGTCTGTGTAGACATACCAGCCCAGAAATGCTCAGAAAGCCAATTAGCTTTACATGAAAGCTAGCATAATCTACAAGTAATACAAAAACATTAAATTCAGTTGTATTCAGATTGTATCTTTAATTTACTTACTTGTGAGTTGAGAAGGTTTTGCAACAGTTTTCTAAACTCAAATGGTAAGACTAATGCACGGTGACATCAGTCAGTGTTCAAGACTTTATCAAATAAATACAGGTTCATAACCTCGCTATCCCAAACTATATTTCTGCTCCCCCACAGCAGCAGCCGCTAAATTATTCCCAGCTAAACTCCCTTTCACCATGAATCATCTTACTAATGAGGCATGCCTACTGGCAAATCCCGCAACCAGGCCCCCCTGCTGTGGAGAGCTAACACCCCATCAGCTCTTATACCCCTCGTCTAGCACTGTATAATCTGTGCGATGTGCCACGCATATTATGTGCATGCAGCCAGCCCTCACCACAGATAATGCTACCAGGCCTTGGTTTGATTGGCTCAGATGGATGAAGCAAAGCAGCAGCTGGGAGGAGCTATTTGATTAATAATAAATAGATACAAAGATTTATGATTAACATGGAACATCTTAATGATTTACCATAGCAATGAAACCAATAGGCTGATATTCCAATCCGATTTCTACAAATTTGTATAATCCTCAGGGTAAAACAATTTAATGTGCTGTCTCTTTTATAGTTACAAAAGGCCTTTCATATGATCAATTATACATAAGAGTATAATAAATGTAACTTTCTTCATACTAATCACATCTAACTTAAATTCTCTTGTCGGTCTTTGGAGTGTATGTAGCATTCCCCATAAAGTTTTTAGTCTCAGCTCTTAGCAAAAGTTAATATACCCAGAACTTCCAAATAAATCATCAGTACAAGGGTCTTCACACTAGTAAAACTGTTCAGACAATGCAGTTTATTAGCAAAGCACTACCTCCTTCCAGCCAAGCCCCTTGTTTAACACTTGCTGCTTCATATCAGAGGGTTGTCTAGAGGTTATGGTGCTGGATCTTTAAAGTTTTGATAAGAATATTGTATCAATGTCATGACTCAGAGCAATGCAAAAGTAGCATAAAGATAACCTGAAAGTAATATTTAGCCTAGCAGATAGATCACAACTAGGAAATGGAACTGCATGAACACATGCAGACAAAAAGTCTCAAAAGCCATGTAGTTTATTAAAAGTTTTGAGACAGAATTACCATCTAATGTAATTTTGGTTTCTAATTTCTGTAGAATCGCAATTCATAAGAAGAAAGCGGCATGAAGTCCTTCATATGAAAGCAAAAGAGAGAGGCAGAGACAGAGTGATGTTGTTCACCTCATACGCACATTGAAAAATAATCTTTCAGTTAAATACAGGGGACTACGTTGAAGATGACAGCAGACACCAAAAGCAATTGAAAGAGACTGTGGAAAAAGTCTTCCTACTGTGTTCTAGCTACCTGTTTTGGCACATACAATGTTCTGCAGGCTGCACAGACACCGTATGAAATGTGCATCCATTCATGATCAGACATCCACAGAACATTAGATGGATGAAGAGTTAGTTGAAAAGCAGTTGAGACTATCTGAGCAGGTGGAAAAGAATAAAAAAATATCATGTGTTTGAAGGCTGGAAAGAGAAGACTTGGCACACAGCTGCAGGTTCCTATAGTGAGAGAGAGAACTCTATAAGAAACATTTCTTATGGGGCATTAGAAACCTTCAAAATTTTGGCTAAGTGTTGCAACTTTGGGACCTTCCTTGAAACCAAGTACTGCAAATGTCTCAGACTTTTGACCTGATAAAGAATAACCTTTGTTCTGTGAAAGTCTTTTTCACTTCAGGGTGGAGGGAATGAGAGAGAGACAATAGATGTAAAAGAGAACCATCATGAACAGGACTTTGGGACCTGTGTGCAAAAATACATACACCAAAAGTACATCCATGCCTGTGGTGCAATTAATGGCTCTGAAAAAAAATGTAACTCCAAACAAATCCAACCAGTTTGGAGGTTGCTCTTTTTTCCCCCTCTCTTTTTGAAAGCTGCCAGATTTAGGTTCTCCCTTTTAACTACAGGTGCCAAAAATTTATGTTTTCCAAGTGAAAATTTCAGTTCTGCCATGTTCACTTTAGGAATTGGCACTTTAAGGAACCTCCTCCTTAGTGCTAAAGACCCTTAACAAAATCAAAGTTACTCGACTAGCAGAAATAACATTGAGTTAATTGCCTATCATACGGTTTTGTAGTATCTGCATGCACTGTCATTGGTGTACTGTTGTGAGTTGACCTGGCTTTTGAAAATATTGCCCTTAAAGTCTGGCACATTTTTAGAACCAGGCTGTCAGTGAGGGAAAAATGAACTGGAACATCATAATCTGCTTCAACCATAGTAAAGAGAGAGACATCTGGTAGGCCCCTTGGCAGTCAGCCAGCAACGAAGACTTGAATTAAAATGATGAACATGTTCTCAGGAGTCTGCCTCTAAACTGAAGAACTTATAAGACTCGTCTGATTCTTGGAAGTTGGCTGTAAGTGGTGGCAGTGGGCCCTTCATCCTTACGCTGTGCCACGTGTTTTTCTGTTGTGGCACGAGCCATAAAACCATCTTAAATACACCTGTAGAGGGTCAGAAATGAAACAAAAAGTGAGTTAGAGGAGTAAGAATGGAACAGTTTCACATTTCCTAAAGCTACATAGAAACTAGGACAGCCTCCCCTGTCTAATGGAATTGATCTAACTTCTCAGTCAGGCTCAAAAAGCACCCTGAGGTCCTCCATAGCTGGTCTTACAGGTGTCCTGGATAAGCCTATGATTTTCCTGGGAAATAAAGACTTCTGAGATTTCTAACTATAAAAGACAGAGCAGCCTATTTTACCTCCCAACATATATCACCAGCTCCTACTGTCTTGGGTGTCTAACAAAGGGACAGGAATTGTGCTGGCCATCACTTCCCCAAAGAATCGTTAAAATAGAAATCAATGTCCCAGCTGCAAGCCCTTTCAGGAACAAAGCAGTGAGGAAGGAAAGCTGTACCAGATGACAATAGACCATAGCAGATTTCTGTTATTTTGATTTCAAAGCAAATTCCTAGCTGTGATTTGGCTTATGGTCAGCAAGTGAATGAAATTCCAACAGTGGTGGCATCCAGATCTGGATGCCACTAAGCCATCCCAGTTCTAATAAAATGTGCTGCTAGAAAAGATTCTTATCAGCCTATCTGCAGTTAAAAAAGAAGGAAAAAGTAATAAAATTCATGCTGCAGCCCAGTTTTGGAATTTAAAGGAGCAGTGGTTATCCAGTAGATGTGCTGTATTTGAATAAGAGGTTGGACACAGCAAAATGTGTCCCCTAATGAGACAGCACAGAAGTTCCTACATAAGACCATTTAAATTGGTAATGGTAATTGCTTTATGGCATTGTGAGGTCATTACATTTTGAGGCCAAATTGTCGCAGGGAAGATCTTTAGAGACCCTCTTACAAGGCCATTACAAGGCAGTATTACACACACAATGTGATTTCAAAGCATGACTTGGAGAAGGCCTCACTACAGTGCTCTTATAGTAAAATCACATTGTGAGACTACAATAAGAAATAAGACTGCAGTGCAAGTCTGTGGAGATTAGACTCAATTATGATGTCAAAACAAACTGAAACAATGTCAATGCAAGTTATACCATTAAGGTTGAAACTTAAACCTAGGAAAGCAAGGAAATTCTGCATTAAACCTGCCACATTACCTTTAAATCACACCCTTGTGCTAAGGTGTTGCAGCAGGTAGAGACCTCTGTTAAATTGTCTCTCAGCTCTAGGTATCATTACATACTGTGGATGATCTCTGTATAAAATTGTTGTAGTTTCATTGTAGAGATGTTTAAGTGATTAACCTAAAGTGTTTAAGCTATAACTGAAGATTCTACAAGGCTCAGGTTAACAGCTGATATTTCACTGGGTGTGTCATGTCCAGATGTAAAGGCCTTGATCCCTTGCAAAAAAATAAATGGAACCATTTAGGCACTCTGAGATGAAATAGTTGTTTCCAATGTCCCTGGGGGTTTTTTTAATAGGAATAACCAGTGCAGCCCAGGTTTTGTCAAAATATACTAGGGTATGCTCCTTCTCCTGACAGGTTACAGCCTGGCTTGAAATAGGAGGTAAAGAGTCTAACAGAACACTGATTTTTGCAATGTGTGTTTTAAGAAAAGACCTCCACTGAGAGAAATGTAAGCATGCGCTGGGGCCTGCCTGGGTGAAATGAACTGTGGGAGGTCGGACCAAAGAAAATATCTTAAAATCATCCATATTTGTTAACTCAAGGAAGGCCCCTGATGGCCACACAAGCTCTCCACTTCAGCTTTGCTCTTTCAGGTTATTGGAACTATGGAAGTGTAAATGGTGATGGGCTGCAGATGTAGCTGATGGAAGCTGGCTGATCTGTAGGGTTGTATCTGTTTTTGTCGGGTGTGGGCCCTGCCCATAAAACCTGTGTATGGTTTCCTAGAGAGTGTGTCAGCTGACAGGGAGCCCATAGTCTGTATGCTGACTTTCCTTCCCACAACCAAAGTGTATGAAACTCCTTGGGCTGACTCTGCAGGGCTCCCACAGACAGTTCATTCCTTCAGTTCTCTTTGTCTTGTGCTTGGGAACATCTGAGGCCTGTTCTGAAATCTAGCCCCAAACCAATGTGAACCTCAACCCAGTTCCTTCCAGATCAGCTCATTTTGTAGTCTCAAATTTCATTTGGTGTCCATGCATCTGTAAGCTTGGATGAATTTGTCTCAGGTTGAAGAGATGGTAACCGAACCTCCTTGCTGTCTGCCAAAGGATTTTCATATACAGCTTTGAGTATGTATCCACTATATTGGTTTCTCTAAGTCTGATTCTTTCTGTGTTTTTATATTGGTGCTATCCACTGTGCTAATTATACTGGCATCACCATCTGCATATTGATATCATTAATTAGCATAAAGAGTCACTCCTCTAAAATACATGGCAGTGTCTCTCTGACTCATTTGCCATGAGGGTAATGTAAGTGAAGTACAACACCATAATATACCATATTTAGCCCTGAGCTGTAATCATCTTTATTAATTGCTTAATGTAGCAATGCCTACTGCAGGAAGTGCCATCCTGCAAGGTCCTGATTAGCTCCTCAGGGGTTCAGAGGGTCCACATTTCCCTAAGAAATCACATGTGAGGACAGTCACAATATTTTTGAGGGACAACTCTGAATTTTGCCAGCTCAGCCCATTAGTACAGTCTATGGCCCTAAATAAAGACAGCTCACAACAAGTGTGGATGCATATACTGGGAGGGTCTGCAGCTAACAACTAAGGAAGCACTCATCACAAAAAGTCCCGAAAGTCCCAACAGAGAAGGTGAGCCCTGGAATAAACACACACCCACCTGGCACCTCCAAATACTTCTGGAAAATATTTGGGCCTGGTTTGTACTCTCAATGAAAGCCCATGCTATTCTCAATATTAAAATAAGAATGCAGTGAAAGGGAAAGAGAGACATACAGCTTGGAGAGAAAAATAAAGGATGCAAGAAAGAGTGGAGAAAAGCAAAAGCAACTAAAAGGGATTGGTGAGGAGGGGAGGAGAACACAGATACCATAGCAAGGGGCCCAAAAAAGACTCAGCAGGATGTGAGGTGTCAGAGACACCACAGGAAGAGGAAGAGCAAGACTAAGAAACAGTAGGGGACAACAAGACTGGGAGGAAACAAAACGCAAGTGAGGGAGAGAAAGTAAAAACAAGATGGTGAAAATGTTCTCTCTTCAGAAGTAAACTCAAAGATATGACTGAAATACCTTCCCAAGATAAAAAAGGGGCTCCAGTATTGGTTTTCAATAGGTCTTTCAAAGTAGCATTGCTAGGAAGAACCAAATGCTTCCAAAGACAATTTAATTGCCTATCACTGATGAATTAGTTCTCAGAAGGAATGTTCCTTAATGTTTTCTCATGACTCTGTCAGTCAGTGGTCAGTGGAGAAGCCTGTGCTGCTGAACACATCCAGCTATGCAAAGGCAGCCTGACTATAACAAAAATTATCACTGTATGGCTAAATATAACTATTTCTGCTAGATTAATTTGGTGACAACTGGAGAGATATTCCTTAAACAGATGTCATAGACAATGTAGATCTTACAGTATCACAGGCCTCATTGCCAAGACCCATTGACTTGGCTCACTAGAAAGCCAAGTTTACATTGTGACCCCAAAATTAATGATCTGTCTGAACAAAAATAAAGTTTAGTTATGCACTGGTTTTGGGCTGCACACAAGGACTGTGCCAAAGAGCCACAGCGCAGAGCCCAGCAAGGATTAGTTCTCCCATCCTGGTCTTGGCATGCTCCCCAAAGCCATGGCCAAAACACTCTAGAACTCTCACTGACTTGAGCTGATGGCTTGATCAAGCTAGGCTCAGATTGAACCTGAGAAAGCAAGAGGCATATTTAGGCTTCTGTATATTCATATATACACCAAATCTCTGTTTGTACCCTTGGCAGTGTCAAGGCATATTTAATGTTCATTAAAAACCCTGAACTATGACCTTTAGTGTCCATAATCACTTCCCTGAGGAACTGATTTTAACTTGATTGACTCACAGGTAGTCAAATGAACACCTCTCTGGCCCATTCAAGAGGATGGTCAGGTGAGTTAAAGGTGATTGAAAATTCACTTTTCCATTGAGCTCAAAGAGCTCAATGACTCAGGTCATTAATAAGAGTCACGTCAGGGCCCCAGCTTTGCACATGGTCACTGTTGTGAGACAGCATTACTCCCACTAACACACAGTGTTCAGTTCACTCTTTCTTCTGGTGCAGAGACGGCAGGTTCCCTTGCACAGAGGATAAACTGCCCTGGGCTCTGCACTAAAGCCTGAAACATGGTAAGGTGGCTTGTGGCAATAGGGAAGGTGGCCTGGCAGCACAGGCAAGCTGTCAGCAAGGTGCTCGCTGTGGTGGGGCAGGGGAAGGAGGGGAAATGTGCAGAATCACAGCACAATGAGAAGCCCTGCTAGTAACAAGCAGGCAGAGGCGGGTAAATCCCAGCAGATCACTTGGAGAGTCATTCTTACATGTCTTCTACCATTTTACTTAAGGTACCATTAATGTGGAATAAAATATATCTCCAAAGTGAAGGACTGCCTCTAAAACAGTACCATTGTTAATGTTTCTATAATTGATCTGCACCCAGCTGTTGTGTGTGCATCTATGGAGCACTCACTGTTTCAGTTGCTGCAGACTGCATCTGCTGTTGGCAAGTTACGAACTCACATGCTTTAAGCAGCACTAATTTGAAGTGAATGCCTTATAAATAATCCACACAAACAATCTCTGGCATTAATACACATTTAGTGATACTAAACCTGAGCAGATAAAGTTCACAGTGGTTCAAGAAGAAGACCTAGATCATTTGTGGCCTTTAAATCCCCCACGGGCTTTAACAGTAGAGAGAAGAGAGAGGCCATGTTCTTCCTGCCACCTTCAATTACATTTCCTCCCCTGTTTATTTTTCTTTTCCTTCCTACCCCAGTGAAAATATTCTCTCCAGTTTTACAGGGAGGAGAGTGGAAAAATGAGGGAACTTTTCTAAAAAGTCTTTTCATGTGTTCTTGAGGTTGGACTGGGCTGCATAACTGAAGGCAGTTAAAATAAACATGAATTTAGGCTGATGCATTGAATCAGAAAGTATGGCTTAGGTTATAATTACATTGCTCAAGCACATAATTAATGGGTCTAAAAAATACAGGTGTACCGTGCTGACTGAAGGACCTCTGTGGAGTACAAAGATCATGGTGATTCTTGAGATTGAGGGCTCAAGTGTTCTGTGTTTTCATTTGAACAGCTGTGTAAAGTGTTTGCGATGCAACCAGCCCTCCTCCCACTTCCAAACTGACTAACTTTGGGGTTTTGCTTTAAATTCAAAAAGTTCAGGCCTTCCTTACCAAATAGGTCACAAGCCTTTGATAGTGTGTCAGTCAGTTTGTGTTTTTTCATCAAAATGATTATTTTGGAGAGTTCTGATGCAAAACGACATAATAAATGTGTGTAAATATATACAAATACATATATTTGTGTGTGTGCATATATGCATACATATGTATATATTTTAACTAAGCTGAGAGTGGAGAATTTAGGTTCATTTGAGCACAAAGCTCTGAGCAGAATATGGGACATACAGTCCCACATGGTTTGAAACAAAAGTCAGTCTTTGTGAAATAAAACTGCTTATTTGTGCACACTGCTGCTTGTTTGGGTTCTTCTGCCTGCTCCTCCAAAACTAGTAAAGCTTATATTTGTGTAGTAAAGGAATGTTATCTTTTTTTGGGGTCTGCATCCTATTGTACTCGGTGGCACTTTTGCTGTTGACCTCAATGATAGAGCTGAGAGAATTTGCAATGAATAATTAATCTGATGAATTTAGCCTACTTTTCTGCCTGCACAATATCTGAGGGCAGATTGCACTGTCTTCAAACATATTTATTTGAAATTGCTTAACACACTTCCTTAGACCGTGAATTTGTCAAGGCTGATTCTCTGGGAGTATTGGTACTGAGCAGCATCCTTGCAGTCTTTGTTTCACACAAGTGCTACAAGAGCAGCCCAGCATGGATGGAGTTGTCAGAAATGTGAGGTGGTATTCAGGTAGGACAGCAATTACAGTCCTGTGCAAATTATGCTCAGTCAGGCAAAGTGCAACTTGTTGGTTTTGTTGGTTGGCAGCATTTTCAGAAATTTCACAGAAAATAAAGTTATATTTGTTTTTCTGAACTTCAAAGTGGAGGCAAATCAAACTTTCCAGTCAGATATTTAGAGACTGGAGTAAGGCTTTAGTCTTGTTTGGAGGGGCTCTAAATTTTCTTCATTGCTTTTCTTTCTCTCTCCCTCTGTTTTCCACTTCACTTTACAGACAGTGAAAACTATTTTTACTAAATGTACTTCTGTTTTATCACCAGTTACTCCTAGTCACAGATTTATTATGTTGTCTTCTTTGCACTGACCAAGAAAATGCATAGCATGGCTGGTCACTTCCTCTCATTGGCCAAAGTTAAATTTTCTCAGCCATCAGTGATGTGGAAGGATGTGGGAAATCTTTATTTGCATTATTTAGTTTGTAAACATATTCTACAACCTGGTTTATTCATCCAGCTATTTCCATTCTCAACCATTTCCCTGTTTTTAACTTCTTTTTCCACAATGTCCAAATCTTCCTATAACCTGGTGTTTCTGGTTATAACCATTCCTTAGCAAGGATCAGGGTGGCGGGGAGCAAAGCAGTGGGGGGTGGTCTTTCGTGGCCAAATTAATTTGACGTGTCCTGCATGACCTTTGTGCCTTGGAATGTGCTGGAAAATGTTGCTGCCCCACCGCCTGGGACTGTTGTATGAACACTGCAGAAAACGCAGGCTGCTTGTAGGGATGCTGAACAGCTTTGGGCTGGTAGCTGGCACCAGCAGGGCAGCCGTGTTTGCCCTGATTCTAGGAGGGGTTTCCAGTGAAGAGGTGGCACTTGTTTACAGCTCCCAGTATCTTCTGCCTCAGCCTTTTCAAAGGCAGCTGGTGCTTAAATGACCCTGATGCAGAGAGACTATGTGCGAAGGCATGCAGGACAGGGGGCAGTAGGCTCAAATTGAAGGAGATTAGCCTTCAATTAGATAAAAGGGAAGAAATTCTCTACTGTCAGGGTAGTGAGGTGCCCAGAGAAGCTGTGGATGCCCAGTCCCTGGAACTATTCAAGGCCACACTGGATAGGGCTCTCTCTAGCAAAAGGCGTTCCTGCCCACAGCAGAGGGGTTGGCACTAGATCGTCCTTCAGGTTGCTTCCAATCCAAGCCATTCTCTGATTCCTTCTATGAACTCAAACAGCAGAGCTTTGCAAGTGGGTTTAGGGGAAACAGCAGCCAGGTATTGAGACTCTGCTCAGTGGTTTCCCATTTCTCCGATTCCCCTCCATTCTCATGTCTTGATAGTGCTCACTACAGTTCTTAGTGATGAAAGAGGGAAAGGCTCCGCATTTATTACTCCTATCTGCAATAAAGCCTGAAGGAAAAGGAACATACCAAGGTTTTGGGAAGACTGAAGATAAATACAGACCTGAACACGTCTTGTATACAGATACAGGTGGGGATGGAAGGCAGACACTTTGCCCTGATGGCAAAATCATCAGACACTTGGCCCTGATGGCAAAGTCATGGCATTTCCTGCCATGTTTATCCCCTTTCAGACAGAACTGGGTGTTTCCAGCTCTACAGATTTGCACCATTTGAAATGCCAAGTGCATCTCCAGGGAGCTGGAGTGTCTTGCACACGCTATTCAAATCTCATTCTCAAAATCTGTATATGCCACGGAGACCTTGAAAACCACAAGCTGGTTGTGCTGTTTTGCCAGCCTCCCACCCTCCAGGAAATCAAGAAAACCAACCCTCCAACCCTTCAAGAAATCAAGAAAATAAAAGTTCATCCAAGGCAATTTCCTCAGCTCCATTCCTCCATCATCATTTGCTGTATCAGTTAAATAAACACACTGCAAACTCGCCTGTTTGTGACTGGCCTTAGGGATAGTCCCTGATGATCAAACTGCTGCAACACAAGACCTCAGTACCATTTTGAAAAGATCCAAGGCAAATGGGGGAATTGCATGATATAGGACCTTAAGACGATAATATGACTTTAAGATGTACAAATACATAAGATTTCTTGGAATTATACACTTTGCATATTTGAATGAGAGAGTTCTGAGAGAATCAAGGAACATTTCAGAGAGATTACAGGGAACACAAGGGAAATTTTTACTTAAAAATTGTACATATAGAACCGACTTTAGACACCTGCAGAATAACTATTAAAAATTAAATTACTAAGCCTAAACTAACTCTAATGTCCTAATTCCCCTACCCGCACCAAACCTTGATCAGCCAGTCAAGTTCCCATGGGGATGCAGCCTTCCGGAAGGTGACAGTGTATTTAAAGCACAGTAGTAATTATTCAGGACTCTACATTTAATGATATCTATGGTTGGCCCAGTACTCTGGCTGTGCAGAGCTACACCAGAGAGTGTATTTCAATCTCCAGGCCCCATCTCTCATTCCCCACTGTCATGGTTTGACCAGGAAGGAGTGGGAATTCTGGGAAGCTGTGGTCAAACCAATGAAGGTTTTGGGTTTGAGACTGGCGTCCGGTGTGGCCAGTGGGGTTTGGACACACCTCCGAGAATACACAGGGGTTAAAAGCAAGGCACTGCCCTGGCACTTCCTCTTTTGGACATCGTCGGGCGAAGAGGTCAGATCTCTCCCCGCCCGGCCCGCTGCTGCTGGGCGGGGGAGGGGCCAGCCACGTGGTAGGCCTGGGGCCTGGACAGAGATGGTGTTGAGGGGGCTTCGGGGGGGCTTCGAGGATGGAAGGGTGGAAGGTCCCAGAGAGTCAGCCCTCGGGCAGCCAGCCCCCCCCCTCCCCCCAGGAGAGCAGCCAGCCAGGAGGAGAAGGAGGGAGACTGCCCGGCCGCAGCGGCAGCGTGTGGGCAGCGTGCGTGGGAGTCGTTCCGGGACCGACAGACAGAGACTGAAAACTTTTAACCCTTTCTTGCATGATTGGGGCCTTACAAAAATGCTAATCCTCCTCGAAGCTGAATAAGAAGGGAGATGAGAGATGAGATGACTTGGCCCGGAGATTGTGGAGATGATTGGATGGGGAGAGATGATTTGGAGTGGCCTTTTGGCTGGACTTTTTCTTGTAGCCATGGACTCAGTTGTTCCTGTGACACAGACTGCATTTAGGGGGAGGCAGTGCCTCAAAACCAGGAGGGTTCATTTGTGAGGACCCCCCGGCCCCAGGGGGTTGGAAAAATATGGGGGGACAGTTGTCCCAAAAGCAGAGACTGTGCCTTTTTGGAGTGAGACAAGGCATCCTTGAAAGACCACCCTAAAAGCAGCTCTGATCCATGTCTCGGTGGTGAGAGCACTGGGCATGGAAGGAACATGTCACAAGCGGCAAAAGGACTTTTTTCCCCCGGGCGGTGCCGAAGTGACAAGGAAGCATCCGGGATTTCAGTGTGTTCCAGGAGAAGCCTATGGAACAAGAAGGACTCCTTTCCTCTTCATGAACTGCAGTTTGAGTATACTAAAGTGTCGTGCTGGGCTGGGCAGTTGGTGTTTTTTGAGAGAATGTATTGGATTGGGAAAGTCAGGGAGTGGGAGGAGGAAAAGTGGTTTTTGTAAGGTTTTCAATTTTTTTTTCCTTTTCCTTATAGTCTTTCCCTATTTTTTCCTGTAGTTTTAGGTAATAAAGTGTTATTTATGTTTAAGTTGGAGCCTGTTTTGCTTATTCCTGGTCACATCTCACAGCAGACACCAGGGTGAGGCATTTTCATGGGGCACTGGCTCTGTGCCAGGCTCAAACCATGACACCCACGCTTGCAAATCCAGGCCTGTAGCAAGGTGGAATGTGCTTGAATGTGGGACAAACTTCTGGAGGAAGTGCTGTCAAGATCCATTCCATTTCTTCCACATTTCCTTGGGCCTCTGTCCTCTCCAAAAGCCCACTCCAAATTTGGATTTAAACCCTACATATGTCTCCTGCTCATCTTGAAGACATGCATTACTAGGCTATAAGGAAATACTGTCTTATTCTCCCCTGTCTGGAGCAAACCATTGTCATTTTCAGTTGCTATTTGCTCAGAAAACAGTGGCTTCTGGATAACAAGGGCTGACGTGACCCAGTCTGCAAATACTGTGTTGTGGCAGCCTGAAAGATAATGTGTGTTGCCGCTGAATTCACAAAGGAGAAAAACTTTGAAACATTTTAAAAATGCAGGTGCACAAATTACTCATGCCAGGAGCAGCAGTGGCATTTTGTAATAAAATCTTGTGTTTATTCTCCACTGTTGAATACACATACCTTGCAGTTCTCAGGAGATCATCATCCTGTGCTATCCAATGAACAATTTACAGATGGATTAAATACATGTGCAAAATGAAATAAAACTTGCAGATTTATAATAGGCATAGGTTATCCTTGCAGTCGGCACAAATTTCCCATATATGAAGGGGGCTTTGGTTCACTTTAAAGTGTCAGTTTTTTCCTTATTTTTCCTTTGTGTCAAATTTCAGTCTATTCTTCTAAGACATTTGAATACTCAGAATATTACTGGGTTCTCAACCAAACTACATCCAAATAATCAACAAGCACCAACCACAATACAGAGCTTTCAAGTATTTCCTGCTTTGATTCTTTGGTCTTACAGAAATTTACTGTCCTTGATACCAATATATCTAGAGTAGAGAAAAGTGGGCCAAGAGTGTAGTAATGATTTGAGGGAGGTCTTTACTGAATGAATGCTGAGTCTGTGAACTCAAGCAATAGATAATATAGATAATAAGAAGAAGGGGTGCTGCAAACTCATCTATTGATCTGAAAAATTCAGTCTCTCTCATGTGACAGTTATTGTCTAGCCTCTGCATATTAGTTTGAAGAATATGTTTTCAATATAAATCATTTGCTCATAACTCTTATTGGAAAGCAGGCTGCTTTTCAATTTGCCTCATCCTTTTGCATCAGCTCCTCTGTATCAGCCTTTGGCCAGTCCTCCTTTTCATTTGAATCAACTCCTGGTCATAACAGTCACCATCTGATCCAGGTATCACTTTGCCTTTCCTTTCTCGTTATTTCCCCAGCCTTCTACAGAAAAGCATTGCATTTCGCAGAGTGGTGAGGACAAAAGTCCCATGGTTTAGGCCCATGAGAACCTTACTGATGTAAAAGACATGGAAGAATCTTACTGAAGTAAAAGACATGGTCCCTGAAGTCAGCAGAGGTTATACTTGCACTTGTATATTTGCACAATTATAAACCATAAGGCTTTTCTGGTTTTTTTCTGAAGAAAAAAACTCCTAACAAACAACAACAAAAAACCCAAAAACCCCCAAAACAGAGCACACACACACACACAAAAAAACTCAAATAAAAAGAAAATAAAACCACACAAAAAAGGGAAACAAAAGCATGTCCTCCAGTATATTATGAATATTTCTCTCCCTTACTATGTGCTGCTGCTAACATCAAGCAATGGCAAGTGTAGATTGATCAGTCATTGCAGGCAGCATGCTGGGCTGATGGATCAGCAGTGGCATATGTGCAGCTGTGCAAGTCTGGTATCAAGGTGTGTCAGCCTGTCTGCTACCTCGCTGCCCATCCAAGCCATCTTTTGTTTCTATTGTTGTAGTTCCATCAATCTGGCACATGAAAAGAGGAATCATGGTATTCTTCATTGCAGGTCTGTCTGTCTGTCTCACACCCACCAAGTCCTTGGCAACCATCAGCTCCCCCCAGCTGGAATGGGCTTTGTTTTGCCTTCACGAGACCATTTGTGTTTTGTTCTGAACCAGGTTTTCTTTCACCTGTTCATTTTGGAGGAGCAAGAGAGGGGATTATATTTGAGTCTCTTTTCTCAACTGTTTTGAAAACACATAGGCATGAATCCTAATCATACTTAACCTCCAGAGAGATTCAGCACCTTAATGCAAGTGATGAGCCTCAGCTGTGTTTTTCTCTTGTGCTGTTTTTTGTCTAGTGATGTCAGGAGTCACAAGCTGGCAAGCTTGGGAACAGAGAAATTCAGGTGACTGACAACGTTGAGCAGAAATCCATTTGTGCCCCTGGAGAGGCAGAATACCCGACAGACTGGGACACAGGTAAGCACTGCTGCTCAGGGAGCAACGTGCCCACACAAGGTGAGACAGCAGATGAAACAGACTGCAGCAAAAGAAAATCACGGATGAGCTCCTTGCAGAATTTTTTTCTTTCACAGGTATTTCATGTGAGGCACAAATTGATGTTTCTTTCTGCTGGTTTCTTTCACAGGTGTGCTTTGACAGTGAGAGGATACTTGATTCAAGCTTCATCTTTGTTAATACCAGAGAATCTGTCCTCTCTGTTAATACCAGAGATCAGCCCTATTAAGTATACTAACTTATAATGCTTCTTGTTAACTTTCCATGACACAACACCTACTTAAAGAAGAAAAGAGACAAAGCAACTCAAGAAATATAGAATATTCCAAGTTTCTTTCATATAAAATCAAGGCCACCAGTACATTGGCACTGCTCTAGACAGTGCCTAGCAGAGAAAAATGAGAGTTTTGTAGGACCTCAAACAAAGCTGTTGTATTATTCTGTCTCCAATATATGAGGTAACAGATAGACAACATTAATCACCACTAGAACAAAAACAAAAATGAAATCTCTAGGACTGAGCAGCCCTTGGCTTCTGCTTGGAGCTGCTGAGCACATACTGCAATGTAATTCCACTTTTCATTTTGCTTTGTAAGTTGACTTTTAGCATTTAGTTTTGAATTTTTACTGTGATTAGTCCCAAAACAACTAAGAAAATTGCTTAATTCCATTTTGGGGAAGATTGCACATATCTAGCTCCTATTGGCATTAGCACTGGACAAGGACAACAGGCTGTGGAAACATGTCCAAGATGGTTCTTTAGAAATAAGTGGTTCTACTGTCACCAAAGCAAAAGTTTACCCAGTGTAGAGCTGCTTGCCACCCTGCTCTACACAGAGGATACAGGTTGTTGCTTTTCTCTATATTCTCCCTTATATTTTTTATAGACATTTACCGAGTTACTTAGTGAAGAAAAACTTGACCTTTAAACTTTTCTTGGGATTTAATTTGGTGTAGTATGATTTCTCTCATGAGTTTTAGAGAATTCTGTTGTAAGTCCTTTTTGTGATTATATATTTACTTTGGTCAGGCATGTATTTATGCATTTAAAAACAATTTATTTCATGATTTAGCAGGGAGCAGTATGTGCAATATTTGTCACATTTATAATTACATCATTTTTATGGAGCTGATATAATTGGGATGTTCAGTGCTATTTAGAAATTGAGAGGGGAAAAATGCATGGTCTTCTTTCAAGTTTTTTTTGCCTTTTATTCAGATCACATTATACATACACATGCTGGATGTTTGACGAGGAGAGGGATGAAGAGTCAGGATGGCAACAGTGCGTTGGCTTTGAAGCCCAATTACGGTGAGACAGCTTGTCCCTCTCCTTCAGGAAAGGAGAGAGACAAGTCACAGAAATTGCTACTGCTTGGTGCCTCTGATATGCTGTGAGATGTAGTGCATGTTACTGTCTGCACCAGCACATCATGCAGCATACACACACTCTGGAGTCCAGCTTCAAAGAACCTGAGAACCATAGAACTCATGTGCCCTTTACCTCAAAAGTGTCCTTCCTTTTTCCAAGGAGACTGCTCTTTGGATACCTTTCAGTCTGTAGCCCTGCCATGCCCTGCATTAGATTATTCAGGCAAGGGGGAGGCACAAGGAAATTTCACCTGTGATTACTTCATGAAACCAAGAGCTTTGTATGATCAAGTGATTAAAGCACTGAATCAGAGCTAGTTATTATACACTGTGGTTATGCCATAAAGTAAGAGACACCATGCATTTATAAAATAGCTTTAGGAACAAAATGTTATCCTACCTTGGTATTAATAATCAGTTATATATTTTAGGTCCTGCAGTATTGTAAAATTGTACACTCTGACCATACCTTTATTTCTGAATGGTTATAGCATTTGCAGGAAAAAAATTTTTCTGATCCATTGTGCCCTGAGGACATCAGGGTCACAACTGTGATTATAGAGATAACCTTTTTGTCCTGATGCATTCATTACATGAATTTGCAACTTATTAATTGCAATTACTTCTCCCTTGAATTCATTTATTTTGTAATTCTTTATTTCAAAAGTAATCAACACATGGACTTTATGATGCTTTGTTATTGCTTTTTGCAATTTATGTTCTTTACTTGTGCATTTAATGCTTGCAACACCAAATCTGCCTGCACATTTCTACTTGTTTAAAATGAATGTGACCATGTTTCACCAACAGACAGGTAGAGTGCCTGGGATTAGAGACAATTACAGATGAAGTGTGTGGCAAATAGCCACCAGCCGAGGTTCAAAAGGTTTCCTTTTAGTCCCTGCAGTGTATCATCCCTGTCAACACAAGCTGCAATTGCGGCCATGGCCCCTAAATGCCACCAACTGGAGAAGCACACAGGCTTCATCAAAATCAAGCCTCCTCAGGCCCATTTTTTCACCAGCTCCCACCCTAGAGCTCATGGTGATCTGGAGATCTTTTCAAAATTAGCAAAGGGCAGCTACAAGCTCTACGGCTCAGCTCCAACCAAATTCCTCTGGCCAGTCTTTAATTTCCATAGCTAAGGAAACACTTGCCTATGTAATTACTCATTTCATCAACAGGTATTAAGGATAAATAAGGCTGGTAACTGCTGTCAGTTCAGCCCAATGCCCCCATGCTGTGGCTGCTCTGTGCTTTTGTTTCGCCATGTTGCTTTCAGTGGGAGATTTTAACTTCTTTTTTGGGGGGCTCAGAGGACTAAAGCCCTCTCATGAGCATTGAGTACTGTATGACATTCCTCTACAAACCCTGCCAGGGAGACCTTGCACTGCTGCACAGCACTCACCAAGACCATCGTGGCTCCATTTGTCACTGAAAGACCAAACTTGTGTTCAGAGCTTATGTTCCATGGAGCTTTTCTTGAAGACCAGCTGGGACTAGCAACTTTCTTTACTTATAACTTCTCAGCATAAAGTGTATATTTTTATTACAGATTTAACCAGGGTCTAGACTAGTACAGCCTGGACATTATCCAGGAGAAAACAAATGCAAAAAAAAAAAAATCTCCTTTCTTTACCATCAAAATCTATAGTCAGTCTTCAAATCTACTAGTTTTTACCAAAGACCCTTTTCTTGTAACTCATAAGCATTCATCACCTCTCTTCACGCACCTTTCTTCATGAATAACCACTTACTGTGGGGATTCCCTGTGGGGCTAATCATTCTGCTTACAGAAGGCTCCCCTTGGATGCTTTGTGGGTAGCCAGCCCTTTATAACTGGGAAAGAAACACAGCTCCCACTCTAAGATGGCTGTCTCTGTCCCTCCCTCTCAGCAGCTCCACTCACGCATTCACCCCTCCCCATATTAGTGTGGTCTGTGCTTTTTTTTCCTTTCAGATCATCTTCTCCTTGGGGCAAGGCTTGTGTCTTGGTACATTTCTGTGGAGTTCATATAGTCAGGTAGCTCTGATCCTGACTGGAGTCTCTTGGCACTACTGCAATATAAATATTATATAACAGTGGAGGAAATATCACATCCTGACTTGTGGGAACTCTTCCCTGGCCCTGTCCTGCTCTGCCTCCCCCTCCAATCTCCCCCACTGATTCTGCCTTAGTATCTTACTCTCTTTGTTCTCAAAGCTGGCTGCTACTGCATTTTACACATACAAACGTGCAGAAAGACCAAGATGTAGGTATTTCACCTTGATTTTTTTTGAGGCGTTGTTTGAAGCCATTACATGTGGCCCAGGGTGATGAATTAGTGGACAATGTGTGGATGAAAGAGTGAAGGTGTATGATAAATGACACTGATTGGTGTCTAACTGTACCTAATATTATATGTTGTTTTTTCCCACATCCGAAAACATCCATTAAAGGAATGTTAAGGTTGCAAACCAAGTGGAGAAGACTCCAGAAATTAAAGAATTAAGTCTTTCTTCATCCAGTGTCTATGAGAATTTGCAGTATGAAGTAAATCAAGGAATGTAAGGAAATGAAAAAGGAAGAACTTTTATTTAATATTTGATTTTTTAACAGTTTCAGGAATATTGTAGTCTTATTGTTTCTGTCCCCATTCATAGTGACAGCCACAAAGCAATTCTCCTGCCCTATGTGCTGCCTCCCACCTTCAAGCAGCCAGGTATTGATTTCCCCTTTAAAACTGGGAAACCACACCAACTTAGATTCCTTCCATCCAGCACACTGGATGGAAGTATGCTGGCAGATTTCAAATTATCCACATGTTTCTTGTTACCCACCATGCGCATAAAAAATATTTGCTCTTTTTCCAGCAGTTCATGTTTCCTCCCTTTCCCTGCCTTTCTCCAGAAACCACTCTCTTCCTTAGTTTCTTTCCTCTGTAAATAGTCAAGCACAAGTGAAGGTGCACAGGCACAGGATCCCTGGCTGTTACTGCATGGAAGGTGCCTCTGGGTACCTGCTCCAGTGTCTGGTCAAGTAAACCCTGCTGAAATCTGGGGACAACAAGGAACAGAAACTAGCAATGAGAAGCAACTATGATCCTCTGCAGTGGAAATCAAGCCAGTGAGATCTGAATTTCCAAGCAAAGAAACCTCAGGAGAGTGGCTGAGCAGAGCCAGAGCTGGAGTTGTATGCTAAGATGGCTTTGGTGTGGAAGGATGAGAATGGGGACCTGACACTGACTTACTGTGGAAAACCATTGAGAAGAGGGGTGTAACAATGAGAACTGGCTGAACAGCAGATCCCAGAGGGTCATAATCAGTGTCACAGGGTCTAGTTTGGGACCTGGCATTAGTCCCCAAGTACAATATTGCCCCCAATGCCCAATATGAGTCTAGTATTGTTCAACTTAACCATCAATGACTTGATGAAGGCACAAATGTTTCCTCAGCAAGTTTCCTGGTGACACAAATCTGGAAGGAGTGCCCAATACCCCAGCAGGATGTGCAGCCCTTCAAAAAGACCTCAACAGATTGCAGAGAAGGACAGAGATGAATCTTGTGCAGTTCAGCAAAGGCAAATACCATGCAGCAGCACGGGCAGAGGACGGAGCTGCTGGAAAGCAGCTCTGTGGAAAAGAACCTGGTGAACAACAAGCCATCCATGAGCCAGCAGTGCCCTTGTGGCCAACAAGGCCAAAGGCATCCTGGGGTACATTAGGAACAGCACTTCCAGCAGGTCAAGGGAGGTGATTCTGCCCCTCAGCCCTAGTGAGGTCAGATCTCGAGTTCTGTGTCCAGTTCTGGGATCCCCAGTACAGGAGAGACATGGAGAGCTCCCAGAGTGGGTCCAGCACAGGGCAGCAAAGACAATGAAAGGACAGGAGCATCTCTGTCATGATGACACTCTGAGAGCTGGGCCTGTTCAGCCTGGAGAAGAGACAACTGAGAGGGGGCTTCATTGTTGTAGTGTGTTTTAAGTTTCTCAGTTTGCTCCCCCATTTTATGTACTGTACCCTCCTTTGTTCCTTGTAAATGGTTCCTCTCTCCCCAGTTTTTCCCGCCACTGCCTCCTTGCCGGTTAATTTGCCTGGTTACCATGCTATTTTTAGTTGCTAATGTTACAGTTTGTAGAACCGCTCCTCCCTCATCCCACCTTATAAGTGGATGTTTTCTCCTCCCTGGGCACAGTCAATCACCCCCCACTCCTCCCAGGTTTCGAGAACCTTCTCCTCTCTGGGGGTTGTGGTTGGCTGTGGTCCCGGGGCCCCTCCTTTACTTTGTATTCGTTGGTTTCTGGTGTATGTCAGTTATGTTCAGTACCTCCCTTTGAGTTTCCCCATTGGATAGCTGGGCTCCCCTCCTCTCTCCTCCCCTTCCCTATAAAACCTTGTCGCTCCCCCTGTTCGGGGCCATTTTGCTGGTTGGTGCCCCTCCTCGTTGGTGCCTCCGGATCACCCAATAAACCAACTGTTCACCCCCAGCAAGTGGTCACCTCCTTTATCGTCTCTCGTGCGCAACTCCGAGCTCTTCCTCCAGCCCAGCCTGAGGCCAAGACGCCGAGGGGGGCTGGCTTCTTATGCGCAGGGGCGTTGGCCTTCTCACCCCTCGTGCTAGCCGGATCTAGGGCCGCATACGCCCTCGCGCACTTCATCAATGTGTATAAATATCTAAAGGGACAGTGGAGCCAGGCTCTCCTCAGAGGTAGCAAACAATAGGGCAAGAGGCAACCAGTACACAGAAAATTCCACCTGAACACAAGAAGAACGTCTTTATTGTGTGGGTGACCCTGCACTGGAACAGATTTCACAGACAGTTGTGGAGTCTCTCTCACTGGAGATACTCAAGAGCCACCTGCATGCAGTTCTGTGCAATGTGCTTCAGGATGAGCCTGCTTGAGAAGGGAGGTTGGATGAGATGACTCATTGCAGTCCTTTCCAACCTCGCCCGTTCTGTGATTCTGTGGTTCTCTTATGGAGAATAACACCTGAAACACTGGAACAAATGATCCAACACTGAATGAGATGAAAGGAGAAGGAGAAAAGGAAACAGGAAACATGTCCCCCTATTAAAGAAATATGTCTGAGAAGTAAAGACATAGGGAAAGTGTAGAAGCAAAATGTACCCAGCATGTTGGACAGGCTCACATCAAAGGAGCTTGGAAGTCAATGCAGAGCTGGTTTCTCTCTGCCACTGAGAGGTTCTAGAAGATAACAGTGTCTCAGTAGTCCCTTTTCTCTGGTAGTAATGAAAATGGAATCTTTTCCACAAACACCCAGGGAATGTTCACCATGAGGATTTTGGGGTCTTAGCTGTCTTTTCTCTAGTGCCTCAGCTTTTTCTGCAGTGTGAAGAAATCCCTTTCTGGTAACTTGGACTTAATGCTCTTCAACTCATGTAGAGTTAAGGACACATTTTCTCTCCAAACTATCATCCAATGGTCTAATGCAACACTCTCTCCAGCTCCTAGAAAGTGTTAATTTGACTAAGTCACTGTCCGCTTCCTCCTCTGTGCCACAAATATCATTCTGCTTCCTGCAAAGCTGGCAAACTGACAGAATTTCAAGGGATTTCTTGCACCTTCTCCCACCTGCTGGTCCTTAGTTGAGAGTATGCTGTCAGCCCAGCACAGGCAACATCCTGTGTCTCTTTTCTGGGCTTTTCTGGCCCCCCATTTCAGTTTTATAATAATACTGAGTTTCTTCGTATCATGTCTTGTTAGCCATAGGAGAGTCCATCCTCTATCAGCTATGCTGTGGTGCATTCTAATGTTTTCTTAAAGGATTAATTTGAAATCTGCCAGTAATCACCTCCAGTTTGTTTTGATCACAGTCACAGTCTTATCAGGTCTCAGGTAGCCTCCAGAACTGTAAAACCCAGTCTTCATCCTGAGCCCAGCCACAAACACCCCCGTGATTTTTTTTTCCTTCCTTTTCATTTTGTTTAATAACATTCCTCTCCTGTGTTTCATTCTTACATGAAATACAGAAACTCCTCAAATTTCTAAAATACAGCTTCACAATCAGCCTTTGCTCCCTAACTTAGCTGTCTGGCACACACACCAGCTACTGCTAGAAGAAAGGCTGCCTTGTGATTGCCTCTACCACTTGAAAGAAAGACCCTTTAAACCTTCTCCAGCTGTATTCTATATGGGGTTTTTTTGTTTTCTTGATTTTGGGGGGGGGGTGGTTGTTTTGTTTTAGGGGGTTTTTTGTTTGTTTGTTGTGTTTTGGGGGTGGTGGTGGTGGTGGTGGTGTTGTTTTTTTACATGGAAGTTACTTTTGTTTTTGCCTTTGACTCCAGTGCCATATGGCATGGATTGGCCACTCTGGGTCTGCCCATACCGCACAATCAGCTGTGGAACACGCACGTCATAAGACAAAGGGTAGGTTACACAGAGCTGAGCTGTCTCAGTGCTTTCCCTTCAGCTCAGGTACAGGGTGGACATGCCCTTGCTCATAAAGCTCTTGTGTTGCTTGTTGTTTGATCACAGATGGCTGCATATAGCCATAACGTCTTCTGCAGTGCCCCATCTGGACTGCCTTGTGGGGGAAGCTCAGCTCCTTAGAGGTTTCATCTTCTGCAGCACAGAGCATCTTGCAAACACTCGGAGGTATCAGCAGCGAAGGTTCTTCCAAGCACAGCACGGGCTGTTTTTACTGTAAGAGCTGACTTTAAACAGTATATAATTTAGCCAAAATATGACAGATTTATGTAGGGCACAACAAAAGCAACTCTCAGTACCAGTTTTCAAGATTTTATGACCACCTGTCTTGAAAAAACTTCTGGATTCTGTTTTGGATCATAAAGTGTTAGTGAGTGAATGTGGAGACTGTTCCCATAGCCTTTCTGAACTACCTGCCTGTGATTAATTATGGACAACTCTGAACGATTGTACCTCTCCGCCAACCTCCATGTTTGCGCAGTGACTAACATGGTGATGTCAGTTCTCACTAATGTATTTGCCAATTAGGAAGATTTAGTGTCGAGACTGAGGACAGCAGAGCGTTGGTGGCAAATCTGTAATTGTCCAAGTCAAATATCTGAAGACTGGGTGTTAGAAAAAGTGCTTTAGGTTTTACCTTCATGTGGGTCTGACTGTGAATCTTTCTGCAACAGCTCAGTTTGTATCACATCAGGACACATCAGTCACATCTTATTATGTCACAGCAAATCACTTTCTGGCTTACCATAATACTTAATCAACAAGCCCAATGCCATGTGCCACACTCCAAAGCATCAGTCAAGCAAATGCAATCAAGGAAATGTCTTGATTTTCTTTGGATGCATGCAACAGACTGCCAGTATTGGTAGTACCTCACAGCTCCACCAAGGCAAGCAGCCCATGATGCAAGAGCCCAATAAATGCTGCAGAAAGCAATCTTCCTCAACAAGCTTACAAATGGGAAGCAAAACAATCTGACTGTACACACACACACATCAGCGCAGAGCAGACCTCAGTGAACCTGACAGGTTCATGAATGCCCAGTCCACCAAACCAGGCTGAGATATGTGCACCACTGCTGGTGTGTGAAATACTTCAAATGATACTTGGAGGCAGCAGTCTTCAACTGCCTGAATCAAGGCAGTAACCCCGTAGCTTGTGTAATTGCCTCTGTACAGGAGTTCGTGTTCAGCCGTACCTCCCTCTGTGAAAAAGTTGAGCTGCAGGATAAGAGCTTTCACACAACCAGCTGCTGCCAAGCAGCAGATTAGCAGGTAATCAGTTGTCTGGTGGTAACTTTGTCAGCTCCTGGAGTCTTGCTGTGTGTCAGGGGCGGATGGCTGAAGTGTCAAGGCAGGTGCATGTAGGGCAGGGGTAGATGGCTGAGGTACAGGGCTGGATTGGCTGTGAGGAGAGAGAAATGGGTAAAATATTGCCCTGGGTCATCGGCTTCAGAGAGTGATGGTGGGAAGGGAATGAAGGCAGTAACACCATAACCCCTGCCTGAGGGACTGTGACATTCAGCAGAAAGGAAATAGAGGCTTTCACATGCTTGTGCATGGCTCAGCCTTGTACTGCTGCTACCCACACACATGTGAAAGGTTGAGAACTGCAATTTCCTTGAGTTCAGGATGGTGCCAGGTAACCCATACAAACACCAAACTCAGAAAGCCATCAGCAAGCTGTCTCATTCTCCAGCATGGATAAAAACAACAGCATCCAAGGCTGGCAGACTGTCAGGAAGCAATGCCAAGTCCAAGTGGCTTAAAAAAGAACCAGCCATATCAAAGCTACTGCGGAAGTTTTACTTAAGTGTTTTTTAAAGTGCACAGTTTTATTTCTATACAGTGAAACCAGCTACTGGGTTTCATATTTGGAGAAAACCAGTAAGAGAGAGTCCAACCTTATTAATTTCTATACTCACATACCCACACTGTACACACAATCACTGTGATGAGAGGCAGTTTTATGCTTTGGCCACTTTATGCCAGCTACACAGACACAAAGAAACTGTCCAGGGAAATAACTTTGACAGAGAGGGGTTTATCTGGCAGCATTTATCTAGCACTGCCTCGGCATTCCCTTTTCAGGACCTCTCCTCCTCCGCCCTCAGGATGATGGTGGAGGAAGGGATTAAGGAATAGAGGGAGAATACCAGAAAGGAAACATCACTAGGGAATACTAAGTCTTCAGCTTTTCTCTTCCTGACAGTAGTCCCTCAGCACTGGGGATGTGAGCTACAACAGCCCTGTGAAAAGAATAAACTAGTCCTTCGAGGACCCAAGAGCAGAAAAATAAACCAACAACACCCAGCACTTCTGTGACATTCCTGAGCTGTACAAATCATTTTCCCAAGTCCTCATACACTGCCTCCCTGCTCCAGCTATGCTGCACTGCCACAGCAAATCCACAGTGCTTGGACAGCTGGTGGTGGCTGGGAATTGGCCCGATACATGGAAATTATTTGAGAGGTTTGTTGCATTTTTATGTTTACTCACTGCATACAATGGCCAATGTTGCCACCACCACATAATACCACATAACTGTCACAGAACTTTTTTTTTTTTACTATTATTGTATTTATGCCTTTCTTCTCCTGCAACCCTGTAACAAAGAAAGGAAAATCCAGAACAGGACACGTGTTATTTAATATCTGTGCCAATGTCAGAATGCAGGCATGCTTTTATTCTTTTGCCTTTTGCAATGAATGTGTGATATCTGATATATTAGGTATTAATAAAGCAGGCTGCTTTATGCTGTTTATATTGGTAATATGATTCTGGATCTTATCCCCAGCTGAGGGGAGTAGGAATGTAGATTTTCCCCTGTATATTATTGCCCAGCCATGGCTAATCAAGTATACAATATATTCGAATTTTTGTGTATTGTTTTATTTTTGATTGACTTTAATTAGAACCAGCTCTCTATATAATAAATAGATATATTAAATGAGGAAAGGAGGGAGAAATGGCTAAAAGGCACAGAGAATGTGACTAAATAAAATTCAATAAAAAACTCAAAGGAATGTGCAGCCTTGCACTTCATCAACAGTTTTACAGTATTTCACCCATAATTGCCAGCACCAATCCCACCCATGCCTACAGCAGTGGTCTGTCCTAGAGGCACCAGTACCACACAGGGCTCAGGATCTCCATCTGCATTAACCAAGGGGTTCATGGGGAATTGCAAAGGGGAATTTCAAAAGTGTTATAGCACGGTGTGGAAAGCATTGTTTCCTCTTGACTGTGGGTGAACGGTGAAATTTAGAGATACCAACTAGTTCAGATAAAATAAGTCTCTGTTGAAGCTCTGCTTTGAAATGACATGTAAGAAGTTATGCACGTCCCTTTGTCTTTCCTCATATACACGCTTCCCAGTTTCTCACAAGTTTTCTTCTGGATTATATTCAAAGTCCTGCTATGACTATTGTCAGTGACAAAACTCAGATGTCATCAGGCACCTTCCCACTGAGAGAAAATCCTCTTTGTTTGAATGTCCAGCTCTTCTCAAGGAATGTCTAATACTTCCATTAATTCAGTCAGCACTGACCTTAATTTGCTTGCTCCTGGATAGGAGATGTGATCACATAAACCACTTGCACAAACTCCTGGGTTTATCCAGCTGAGGAAAAGAGTGGCTGGCCTGCCTAGTATCACAGCACTTGATGCCTGTTCTGCAGGGCTTTTTGCATAACATCTGGGGAGCGCCTACTTCTAAGGAAGTTTGAAAATGGTCCCTTTCATCAGCATCAGATCCCATTGTATTCAATGAGAGCTGCAGGTGTTCTGTACCACTTGGGGCCAGGCCCTTCATCATAATAAAAAGGCCAGATTTGAGCTGGAAGCTCTGTCATTAAAACTGCCTGTAGTGTATTAGTAATCTGCTGAACCTCCTAGAGGCCCAGAGAAACCTTCTGCTGTGTTACTTTAACTCTTTGTGATTATCAGAACAGTGAGGATTTAAGAAGGGGCACATTAAATTCATGTCACATCCCTTCTCTGGGTTGCCCAAAGACTAATAGACCCAACAAAACCTTTCTTGGGAATACAAAATAAAAGGAGCTCTCTCTGAATGAGATAGCACTGACTGTCAGAAGTGTCCACAATGTTGTTCAAGATGACTGACAGCCTCTCCCTCCATTTTATTATTTTACAGCTATTTTAATGTATTGAACACCTGGAGATGCTTAGGAGAATTTCCAAACCATTTTTAGTGCCTCTAATCCACACACCGAATCCATTAGCTGCCAAACTCTCCCCCAGAAGCGAGCACCATTTTGTGCAAGGGTGTTCAGCACAGGGTATGGGGGACATTTCTTCTCCAGACTTGGGAAATGTGTTCAAGGGGACATTGCAATCCCGAGGGCACCCTGATGACTCCTGCTTTTACTGGAAACAACAGGACAGACATGGGAAGGGAGCAGTGACTGCATAGAGACCCATTCTGGCACATTCCCATGGTGGGCAAATCTGCTGATAGGCACCACATGGGTCGTCTGCTACCCGGGCGGTGATGTGGAAACCTATGGAAGCAGGGTGCAACACGCTCCTGCACTGCCAGCCCAAGAGTCACTGTCGCCTGGCATGGATCAAAGTGGTGCTTTGGTATTGTGAGATCAGCCGGAGGGATATACAGGAAGAACAAAGACTAGGCTACTCAGAGAAGGCTAAATGGAATAAGGAGCCTGGCTCTTCCTGTCATATTCATTAAAACCAAATTATTGGATCAGAATGGCTGTTCAAATTGGTTCAACTAAATATTAGGATATAACCCAAATCTTCTATCCAAGTGAACATATGCATACGCTTTTCTGAAGCTCAAAAGATTTAGTCAGTCAAAATTTAAGAAAGGGAAGAGATTTGCATTCCTGGGGTAGGTAGTTGTTTATTTTATATTTCAATTTCCACATAAGTCTGTGCTTGCTGGAGTCAGCAAAGAACAGAAATTGTAACCCAAGAGATCTGTGTAGTGTCTTGGATAATCTAAAGATGAGGTTTGGAAAAGCTTCTGAGAAACTTCCAAGAATCTATAGCCAAATTTTCTAATATTTGCCAATCTCTGTTGTTGGAATTTTTCTCCCTGTCTAAAGCCACGACTTGTACAACTCAAAAGGGTCCACAGAGAGATTTTAATTTCTTTTTCTTTTCCTTTTTCATCTCATGAGATTCTGCATGTAATTTTATAATGAGCCAGAGGCCACAGTGATGTGAGCTTGAAAAAACAGGGTTGTAGCCACAGCAACTTGCAGAGGGTGTGAGGAATTAATAGCATCATGCTATAACTTCATGACATAGCAACATATGACACCATGACACAATTTTATCATAGCATATACTATAATTTTTTTACACTAAAAACAGACCTGAAAAAACCCCAAGGTAATCCCAGCCTCTGAGATTTGGCTCCTAGTCCACCTTTTGCAAAGCCTGTAACAGGCAAAATTTGGGACCAGAAGCCAATCTATTTTGGGATCATATCCATGCAGATCCAAAATTTCTCTAAATGTGGCCCTGTCTTTGTTTCATGCAGAGCTCAGTGGTGTGAAGCTGCTATCACTGGGGAAGGGAAGGGAAGGGAAGGGAAGGGAAGGGAAGGGAAGGGAAGGGAAGGGAAGGGAAGGGAAGGGAAGGGAAGGGAAGGGAAGGGAAGGAAGGGAAGGAAGGAA
The DNA here is from genome assembly GCF_028769735.1 of Zonotrichia leucophrys gambelii. Taxonomy (NCBI): domain Eukaryota; kingdom Metazoa; phylum Chordata; class Aves; order Passeriformes; family Passerellidae; genus Zonotrichia; species Zonotrichia leucophrys. The sequence goes on along the minus strand of NC_088171.1, from coordinate 107,005,195 downwards.
GGGAAGGGAAGGGAAGGGAAGGGAAGGGAAGGGAAGGGAAGGGAAGGGAAAGGGAAGGGAAAGGGAAGGGAAGGGAAAGGGAAGGGAAGGGAAAGGAAAGGGAAGGGAAAGGAAAGGGAAGGGAAAGGAAAGGGAAGGGAAAGGTCTTGACTACTCATGTTTGGAGGCCTGAATAGGCTGTCTCATACAACAAGTACCACTGCTCTTTCTTCCAATTAATCTTATGTAGCTTTACTGACAGAGCAGCTTCTTGGGCATCCAGAAGCTGTGTGTCCAACACAAAGAAGGACAGACTTCTCATTTAGTCAAGTTTTAGGGCATCCAAAAAGTAAAGTATCACCACACATGAAAATACAGGCCTTCTTTTTTTTTTTTTTTTTTTTTTTTTGTACTGTCACCTTTAGCATTAGAACAGTTCTTTTCCTTCACCCTTAAAACTACAACAAAAAGCTATTCTAAATCAATATTTCAGGAATTTCTTTTCTCTATCTCAAACCTTCAGCTCCTACAGAAAGCCTTGGAATCAGGTGGTTAAACCAATTCTCTCTTCTTCTGCTGAGGTCTCAGAGGCTATTACTTGTTCTAGAAAGCATGTAGCTTTGTTACCATGCTGTAATTCATCGAGCTCTCCCTGGAGATTCAGCCAGACTGAAAAGAGCACCCTGGATGGAACTATCAAGAGAGGAAGAAACTATTTCCAAGAGTGGGACATGGGAGCACATTCTTTTCTTGCCCATGTTGTATTTTCCTATCCCTAAAGATGCAGGGAAAAGGATCATAAGAGCTCGGGGTGGTTCTGCATTGCAACACACCTGACCTCTGGGGAAGTCTGAGCCTCGACAAGGATTCTGGTGTCTCTCACAGCAATGCCTCACTCGTCACCCCCGTGCTTTGTCTTCCTGTCCTCTCTCCTGCTGTCTTGTGGCCCACCTGGCAGTGCCAGTGTTTTGGCATTAGTCCTTGTGTTGGACTGTGTTTGTTAAGATGTATGTTAAGATGTATTTCCATTTCCAAACACACTGAGAGAAGACATGAATTACAAATATTATAATGCATTAAGCTAACAGGCAATGGTAAAATAAGAAAGCTGAACGGCAGGGATAAAGGAAAATAACTGGAATTCCATCAAAAGAGAAGATGAATGAACAGAACTACACTGACATCTGCTGGCCCATACATCAGCGCTGGTATTGTTACTGCCACCAAGAATTGCAGCTGTGATGAGGAAAAATGACACATTAAACTCAATAAATCCTTCAAAGATACCTGCCATTTCCACCACACTTATACATCACCTACTGCCCTGCTGCACTCTCTGGTCATCTGGGCAGGATCTCTTAGGGAAGAAGTTTTTATATTTGTACAATAGCAGGTTGTATTTCTTTTTCCTTTTTCCTTTTTTTTTTTTTTCTTGTTTTGTTTTGAAGCACGCAGTATTTCAGGATGCTGGAGCTCTGCATGAACTGCTGGGCTTGCAGAGATCCTGCACAGACAGTCAGTCCACGTGCAGGACCTGGTTCCATACAGTTTGCACTCCAAATCCCCCACATGTGGAACACCATAGCTTGTGGTCCTGCACCCCTGTACATGCACCCAGAAAATCCTGTAACTCAGTGAACTTGCTGTGTAAGCACTGATCAGTTCTCCAGCACATATGCATTTGGTCTGATGAGTCCTACAGAATCATCATGTAGCCCTTAGGCATTTGTTTCTGTCCAGGAAATTTTGCAGTGAGATATGGAAGCAACTGCTTTCAGATTTTGAAATTTTGGCGGATAGCAATTTATATATTTTTTAATGAAGATACATAATTTTTAAGTATAATTTTTCATCTAGGGGAAAGAGGCTCTTTAGGAAAGAAGGCTGTTACACTTATCAGAAGATACATATGCAGCAGTGTGATTTTGAATATCTTATTGCATATTCACCCATCTTTACAAATCTTTCAGAGAGATGTTGGAGTTTTTTGTAACACTGAACCCTCATTTTTCTAAATTGTGAAGAGTAAAATGAATGCACTCAAAACACATGTTCATTTAGACTCATATATACTGGGAGAGCTACATGTGGGAAGAGGAGGCTCTAAAGACAGTGGGAAATTAAGTTTTTTCCTATAACTTAGTGACTTCTCTACAATTTGTACATATTAATAAAGAACTAAAGCACAGTCCTTATAACACAAGCTAAAACAAATACTGTGATATTTTAATACATGAAGAAAAATCCATTTAGTTACCTCTCAAAAAGACACCTCCTCAAAACATTATTTTCATTTATTTTCATTATTAGTAAGTTAACAATGATATTCTATTTCTTTTACTGAAAAAATAACAGCCTTTTGGTAAGCAGCTGATACAGTTGAAAATATGCAACCCGCACCCTTTCTGTCTTAATCGGGGTGACAAGGGGGTGGGGCTGGACCATCTGAAAAGGAGCTCTGCTCTCCGCTCCCTTTCCAAATCACTGCTGTGGGATTTCTCTGGGTGGATTTTGATTGTTCTGCTTTTACTGCATGCAGAGCGTCTTCTTTGCACATCTAAGTGCAGAGGCGAAAAGATCTCGCTGTTCTTGCTGTTGAAAGAGTAGGGCAAAGAACAGACTTGCATTCATACATGAAAACCCAGACATTTGTTGGAAGTCATTGTTCCTTAACCATTACCAAAGACTGAAAGGAAGCAGCTGGACGAAACAATCAAAATACGTTCCAAAGCATGGATAAAAATCAATTACAATATTTCTGGCTGGTTCTCATGATTATTAACAGCAATTAAGTCAATTTCATAAAACAATTCTAAGAAAACAAAATTTAGTCTTATACTACCTAAGCAAATTCACCCCCAGCCTGGCTTCCCCCAGAATTTCTCCAAGTCAGAAGACCTAGGAGGCTTCTGCAACTAAGCTTATCAAAGAGAAGGTTAAGGGGTAACTTGATCAAACACTATTTTTATTTCAAGAAGAAACACAGAGATGATAATAAAATTTTCAGTCCACTAGACAGAGGTATAATAAGAGCAAAAAAAAAAAAAAAAACATTACTAAACCTGGTAAGAACAGAGCCACTAACAAAGAAAAGGAGGCTTGATAGGATTGTCACCTCTCTGTTTTCAGAAGCTAATGCTGATCCAAATAATCAGAAGCAGGGTGCTTTTCAAACAGTGTTAGGATTTGAAGGGGTTTGGTTTAAGTTTTTCCTTTTAATGGGCATATTTTCTATATTGTGCTACTCATACAAATTTTAAGACTGTAAAGAGAACATTCTGTTCATCTGATATTCTGTCTTGCTTTGGCCAAAATATTCCTAAGTGTTAATTGCCACTTTGAGATCAACAGATGCTCCTGATTTGAATTATATTGAGCTTTTAAAAAATCATTCTAGATTTGAAAAATATCCAGCATTAGAAATTCCACTGAAATAACAATACACTGGTTTAAAGACCAATTACTGTTGCAGTTCAAAACATTCACCTCATTTCCCACTTGATTTTGTCTATTTTCTGGACTGACATTCTTGTGATATCTCTATCTGCCAGACTAGAGTCATCTCTTATTCTGTTTCTGCTCCTTAGGAAAGTATTAGCTGTCTGTGATAAAGTTTCTGCTTCTACTCTTCTCTGATAAGCCAAAAGGATTGAACATCTTCATTCTTTCACTATAAACAACATACTCTGTGTTTCTCGCTATTTCCAAAGATATTTTCCTGAGACCTCTTCTAATTCCCAATATTATTCCTGAAGGGATTATTTCCCTTCAGCAGGTAGCTAATGTAGGCAGCTGGCAGGGCACAGCCAATGTGGTGAATCCCAATGAGCCACAATAACTTACCCATCATTGGGGAGCCAATTCTGCATGAGCCAAAAGGGTGCTGTACTTTTAAAATACTGCAGCTTGTGTCATTATTTTGCCTTGACAAACAAGGTTTATCATCCAGATTTAATGAGTTATGGAGATGTTATCTGACTAGCTGGACAAATATGGTATAGACTGTCACTTAGTAATCGTCACAAATGAAAATAAATCCTTACATGTCTGAGTGTTTCTGGAGGTGTCCCACGCCCAGCCACACAAATAGCAACTTGCATCAAAGTAATAACAACATACAGATTTTCAAAACCAAGGCCATGTACCCCACAAAAATCTGTCAGGAGATAACTGTGTCTCTACTGGCTCTCCAGATAAGTTCTTAAGTCTCTTTAGGTTTGAGTACCTCAGTGATGCACTGTGCTTGGAACTTCCCCAGAGACTTTAGCTGATGCTGATAAAGGTCTTTTTTTCATTTAGCAAAGGTAGCTGTGTCAAACATATGTCATCTTTTCTCAGTTGCTGAGGCTTTCTACATGCTTTTGAGTTCAAGTAGGTGGGTTTTCTTAATCTACTGATGTCTGATCTCATTTGACTACAATAATCTTAAAAATGTTCTGGTGGAGGTGTAGATTCCTGATAACAAGCTTCTTTCCTTCTATTTGAAGAACCTGTTAGATGTAGCCTTTGAGTGTCTTTGGATGATGGGTTGAAAACCACTGACTCTGTGTTCTTGACAGCTGCATGCAGTGGCTATACTGAAGATGCTATCTCAAAAGTTGAGATCAAGAACAGGCAAGCTGAAACTCTGATGAAAGTGTATTATAGCAACTGAACTTGTGCATTTTATCAGCACAGAAGTGCTGATAAAATGCACATTTTAAGGCACATTGCATAAAATCTTGCACAAAATCCTTTCTGGATGCAGGTTTGATCAAAAATAACCCTGGACTAAATCTGAGATGGTTGTTTTTCATTCCATTCAATTAAGACAATGATTGTGATTGTCAGTAAAAGGGATTTCCCAGAACGTTTTGTATCTACTTTGTAATCAGTTAAAAATTTAAATGATAAATGTAGTTGTGGATTTATGCAGTAAAATAGATTTTTCATGGACAGTCTTGACAAACATGTTTAAGAATAGAAAGGAAAAATTATTTTATGTCCTGTGTTGACTCCACAAATGAAGAAATAACAGGGATATGATTCAAAACCTTTCCTAGGTCAATTAAACACTTGTCTCCAAATCAGAGCAGCACCGCACCCTCATTTTCTGGGAATAAATCCATTAATGAATGAATGAAAAATTTTAGCTTGTAGCAAAGTTTCGCATTCAGTAAAAAAATGTGGCAGAGGTTGAATTTTATTACAGTCCTGAGACAGAGTTATAAAAACAGAGCAATTGGCAGACACGAGGTCTGTAATGTAAAAAAACAGAAAATGCAATGCCAAATGCAGGAGAGCAATGAGGACAATGGCAGAAAGAAAACAAGAACAGCAATATTATTTAGATCCACACTCCCATGACAATCACAGAACAGATTCTGTGTCTTCAGTGTTCCTGTTTGTAGTGTAGCTTCCTCGTTGGGTTTGTGTTGACACCAGTGGCACACATCACTCCAGTGAAATCACCCAAATAGGGATTGCCAAGAGCCTGGTGCAACTTCAGCTGGGCTTCATCACTCCCTGGACAATTGGCCATGACACACAGCAGTGTATGCTGGGAGCCGACCTTATTACAGAGAATAAATCTTTTGCACGTGGGGCACGTCAACCATGTGATGCATATGCAGATCCACTGTGCAGCACAAGTGTAATATGGCAGGCAGATGTTGTGCTGGATCACTTACTTTTGTTTCTTTTAGTGTTGTCAGTTCTATTTAGACATCATGATGCACATTGCCACAAGACCCATGAGTAGTATAGCAATACAAAAGAGAAAATCCACAATTCTCCAGACACTGAAAAGGTAAACATGTCATGTTGCTTGGGAAAAGGTTTCTGGAAGGTAAAACACGGTTATGATAAAATCTTAAGGGTGCTGTAGGATGCTGAAATGCCTCAGTAGATATGGCTGGGGCCATATCCAGTAACACATGCTTTACTCTGCATTACCCAGTTAAGGGCATGAGCACAAAAAACCCACTTAAGTCCTTTCAGGTAAATCTAAACCACAAGGTATCTCCAGTCTCAAATACACCATGCAGTCATGATATCCTACTACTTTTCCATGCTTTATGTGAGTTGAGTGGGTTACCTAGATCACTATACAGTTCACACAGTGAGCAAGCAAAGAGGCATTTAGTGTCTCCCCTCCAAATCTGACATGGGAACCAGCCAGCCCTCGTGGTGCCAGAGCAGCTGAGGCATGCAGATCTCAGAGCCCTGCTTTATGTGTGAAAACACAAACCAGCGTGGCTGCAGGCTTTGCTCCTTTTTATCCTTCCTTCTTCTCCCAAGGCCAGCCTAAGCAAAGGTGAAGGTTGGGTGAAAAAAAAAAGCAAACAAAGCAAAACCAAAACCCCAGAAAATAACAGTCCCTGATAGAAATATATAGTGGAGAAATAAAAAGTGTCCTTTCCTGTGCTCTTAAGAAGTGCCCATTTCCAGCCTCTTACAGTTGTCCTTCGACAGGCAACTGGCAAAGCAGAGAGAGAAGGGACAGAATAAATCTGTCCTCCAGGAAAGTGGCATTCTGGGTCCTGCAGGTTCACTCTTCACCCTTTCCTTTTTATTTCCTCGGGGGCAGCAGCGAAGGTTGATGATGCCCTGGGCTCCCAGTTCATGGGCCACTGGCTTTTCCTTCCGTCCCCTGCTGGGCCTCTGTCATAATGAGAAGTAGCAGTTTTCAAGGGTAACATTTTACATGCCATAGCTGTCTCTTTCTAGGTACAGGAAGGTCTGCACAAGAACTTACGCTGTGCACGCATGGCTAGGTAAGAATTTCAAATAGTAAAAGTAATAATAATAATAATAAAAAATACCATTCCCAAAGTATTAATTTATTTCTGAAGAAAACCGCATTGAAGTTTGGAGATGAAAATGAAATACACTCAAATTTCATAAGAAGTGTATGGTTAATTCCTTTTTTATGAAAATCATATAACACAGATTTGCAGATTATGCACGTCTTTCAGTGACACCAGTTGGAATTATTACGTCAGTACCTTTGAAAATCTTAAATCTGTAAAGAATGTTTAAATTCCAATTAAAGGAATTGCTAGCTATAGTTAATTAAATGTACTAGTAAAAAATTTTACTTAAAATATTCTTTATTCATCATGATGTATTTTTGAATCTCATAAAACAGAATTACAGTCACTTTGAAAAGAAGCTATTCACAAAATTGTCTGTTTCCTTTAAATGGTTTATTAGTTTTCTGAAATTTGCCACTGTATGAAATTATGTTATTTTCAGAAATAAGAAAATTGCCATCTAACAGTCTTTTATAGTTTTGGGTTGGCTTGGTCTATTTTCTCCTTCCTTTGTTCCTCCATAGCAAGACAGGAAACAAAGGAAAAAAGAGGACAAATGGAAAGAATAGGAAACTGAAAATAATTTTTACAAATACTGACACCCTCCCCAAGTCAAATACAAAAATGTTTTAATTTTGAGAACAAACTGATTTTAAAAAATCATATAAACAGTCCTCTGAACCTTCTCAAAAGATGTCAATAATTACATTTTTTTACATTTTTGTGGAAAATATAATTAGTGTTAACAGTATTTTAGAAATATCACCAATCTTTTATGTGGACGTTATGAGAAAGACAGTATTGCAATTGCATGTTAAAATAAATGGGAAATTTATTAAATAATTATCATGCTTTCTAGCTTCTTCTATTTTTTGATATAGAAATACTGATAAATTGTTTCCTGTATTTTTAAAGATATTTTAAAATATTACCAAAATTCATTGTTAATTAAATATTATTTGATGATGAAAAACCAATAGAAACCATTAATTCATTGCAAGAATTCCTGCATGGTATTGAATGCCCACGATACATTAATATTGCAGATTATATCCGAAAAACAAGCTAAAGTCTGGGTGCCTCTTCAAACCTGTCAGAAATGAACCTTCATTCATTGTTAAAGGTTAATTAAAATAAAACAGCCAGCGTGGTCCTGAGCTCAGCATATCAGAGCAAGAAGCAGAAGATCTGGATTCCAGACCCTTCCTCTGCAAGACTAGCATAATGTATTGTTTTCCCATTATTTATTTGTGTTGTGAGAGCTCCTAATGACCCCCTGGTGACAGAGAAAGAGAGAAGGATTTCTCTAAGACAGTGACGGCTCTGAAATCCCAGATCTTCTGAGTTCTTGTCCAGCGTTCAGAGACCACACTGTCTCTTTTAATTATTTGTGAAATGTTGATTTCCTGCTTCCACATACAGGATAATATTAAAACTGCAATTAAAGGCATTTAAAGAAGAAGATTAGAGAGACATGTGTCCCAGGAATTGCCATGCTGGGTGGCAATTCTATATTCTCAAAGCAATCAGATCACTACACTGTTACAGATCTGCATGTCCACCTTGAAATTGGTTTTCCTTCCTTCCTTCCTTCCTTCCTTCCTTCCTTCCTTCCTTCCTTCCTTCCTTCCTTCCTTCCGTCCTTCCTTCCTTCCTTCCTTCCTTCCTTCCTTCCTTCCGCCACTTCCTTCCGCCACTTCCTTCCGCCACTTCCTTCCGCACTTCCTTCCGCCACTTCCTTCCTTCCGCCACTTTCCTTCCTTCCTTCCTTCCTTCCTTCCTTCCTTCCTTCCTTCCTTCCTTCCTTCCTTCCTTCCTTCCTTCCTTCCTTCCTTCCTTCCTTCCTTCCTTCCTTCCTTCCTTCCTTCCTTCCTTCCTTCCTTCCTTCCTTCCGCCACTTCCTTCCGCCACTTCCTTCCGCCACTTCCTCCTTCGCCACTTCCTTCCGCCACTTCCTTCCGCCACTTCCTTCCTTCCTTCCGCCACTTCCTTCCGCCACTTCCTTCCGCCACTTCCTTCCGCCACTTCCTCCCTCCCTCCCTCCCTCCCTCCCTCCATTCTCATTTTAATTTCTTTTCTTTTTTTCAAATTTCAGCAGGGAATTCTCCCTTGTCACCCACTGTTTGTCCTTGATTTCCCCTATCACGGTCCATCAGCATCAGACAGGGGTTTTCCTTAATAAACAATTTCTGAAATTAAAGTTCAGGCTCTACCTTTAGCTTCCAACACTCTGTGATTTCCATTATGCATAAGATGCTCCAAGAGATGTTCTTGGAGAGAAAAGTCAGAGCAGCAAAAGGCTGCACAACACATCTCTGTGCACAGATTCACTGCCCAAAGAAATACCTGTGCAGCCATGACATGGGGATGCCATACTGCACTCGTTCTGAGGACAGTCCCACTCTCTCCCAGTGGCTTTGGCTTTACTTCAGGGAAGTAGTAACCTCATGTTTTCTCATCCCAGCCTGGCTTCCCAGTACAGAGACACTCATAACTAATTACTGGGACTTCAATTCTTGCCTTGACCAGCTGTGTCAGAGCAAGGATGCCACGGGCTCCCCTGTGCTCTAAGATCTATAATTCAACTTCCATATAAAACAAGTCAATATTGGACAAAAGAATGACATTTTAAAATCATAAAATAAGTAGCTTGGTATTTACCTAAGATGCTCTTTTCTTCCCATAATTTTATATAACATGTGGTGGTTTGTTTATACTTCTCCTTTTTACACAAGTGGAGTAATTCTCTTCAGTTTCAGAAGATTCCTGGGCAAGTGAAGAAGCACAGTCATCAAGAAGAGGCAGAAGAGGATGGGCAGGCTCTGGATACACTGAATTTGTTATGCTCTGAAAGAAGTTAGGACCCACATAACTTGTGGTTTTCTCTCTGGTTAAAATAGTGTTTCGAAAAAGATTCCTGATTCAGGCAGTGTAAAAGACACCCAGAAGTTAACACTCCCTGCTCCACTGCACCAACTCACATTGGCCCTGTGCAGGTCGGCACAGTGGGAATCACTTCCCATCTTGCAGCAATAACTAAATTCAAACGCAGTCAGGGGCTGCAGAAGCTGTGTGCTGCTCCTCAGAGGCTCAAGCACCCACACTGTGTAGCCTCTGCTGGTGGGAGTAGATTGGTCTGCAGGATCAGCCTTTATGACTGCTTGCCAGAAAGTTCTCAAGATACCATTTCCTTTAGTGAGCTTGGTGAGCCAAGAAAAAGCAACTTTGCCTATGCTATGAGCTGGCCTTACTGCTGGGTGAGCGCGAGCATGATCACTTTTTCCACCTCTAAATGATGAAGGGTTAAAGAAAAACAACTGAGTTGATGTATATGGTGTGTGAAAACATCTCTTTACCAAAAATTGAAGAAACATAGCAGGTGTTCATTAGTAAACAGAGTAATGACATCCCCCCAAACTTATCTAAAATTAATGTCAATGGGGAAGGAATTACCAGGTGATGCAGTGCACCAGAGCATAGGAAAACACATAGGTGTCAACCTGAAGTTAGTGAAGATTAGGGTTGGAGTTTTTTTTCCTTCTCCTCCTGTCTTTTGTTGCTGATCTTTTTGTTTCATTTTGTTTACTTGTTGGCTAAGTTCTGATGGTTTTCCTTTCATTTATTTTCACTATTTTATCTTGAAGTTCAAATAGTTTTTTCTGGCCAACTAATTCTGAAAAGCTGCTACATGTTCACTTTGATCATTATCTGACTCTCTCTTTTTCCTTCCAATTTTTTCTTTTAGCTGTTGAAATGCCACAACAGAGGATATTGTTTTGGAATGTAAAAGGCATTGTTTTCTACAACTCCCGTTTCAAAGACCACTTGCTAAACAAGACTGAGAACTCAAGCAGAGAGGAAAGAGAGATGATATTTAGATGATTATTTTAAAGATTTGATCTTTCACAGTTACTCAAAACACAAGGCCAGACTATTCAATTAGGCACTAAGCCATTTTTCATGGCTTGCAAATTAATTATTGAAACTGGAACCTGTCACCAACTTCTCATCTCTCCAGACTTTTTTTGAGGATCCAGAACAAAGCTGAGTGATAGGGCCAGGGTCACCAGATCACTCTTGATGAGCCAAAAAAAGGAAGATGGGGCCTTCCATGTTTCTGAACTCACCCAAACACTGGGGAAAGCATTTGCAGAGAGTATCCTACACTGGCCACATGCAAGACAAAATGGGTTTAAACTGAAAGAGGACAGGTTTAGATAAGATATTAGGACGAAATTCTTTACTGTGAGGGTGAAGAGGCACTGGAACAGATTGCCCAGAGAAGCTGTGGATGCCCCATCCTTGGGAGTGTTCAAGACCAGATTGGATGGGGCTTTGTTCTCATGGAAGGTTCTCTGTCCATGGCAGAGTGATAGATCTAGATGATCTTTAAGGTCCCTTCCAACCCAAGCCACTCCATGGTTACATGAAAAGTTACTGCAAAACTAGGCTAATCACTTCTCCAGCTCCAGGACCACTGTAAACAGCAGCCATTTCTGCTGTGGATTATGTATCCTGACGGATATGAAGGAATTTTCTAGGATAGAGGAAGCAAAGTTGCTTTGTTTTTTGGTTTGGTTTGGTTTGGTTTGGTTTGGTTTGTGGGGTTATTGGAAGTTTGCTTGGCTGCTTTTTTAGGGTTTTTTTATTGCTGCCCTTGTTTGGGTGCTTTGCTTGGTTATTTTTTTAATAGCTATCCTCCTCCTTCTGTGAAAGATGTGAGGAGTTTTCTGCTACATGGGCAAGCTTCCCACTGGCTGATTGGAACCTTTTAAATGGGCATCAGCTAACACCACATTGCCCAGCTCAACAATTGCTGTGGCACACTGACAACCTTGAAATATTCCAATGGTCAGCATTTGCATTTGTACTGCCAGCATATCTCTGATCTGCATTACCATTCTGACCCCTCTTTCCTGTTCTTATGCACTGTGACTGACCTTCACAAAGATACAAATTCCAGTTTACTTCACTTCAAATGCAAGAGTGTGAGTCAGCCCCCTGAGGGAATAGCAAGGAATTCATTATAGCAACACAAGAGAAAGATGTGGAGGAAATAATGTGTTTTCTTTACACAAAAGGGAAAAGGAATAGATGTGAGAGCATCAAGCAAAGCCCAAGAAATCTTGAGATGCAATCTGACATAGTGGCACCGAACTCAATTCTTATTGTCTGTAGGTGTATGGCCTTATTAAGGCTTAAAAAGTAAGCCAAGTCTTGTCTGATCCCTGCTGCAGCCTGCCAAGCAAAGCAGCTGCTTCCAGAAGTGGAAATCTTCATGATCAATATAAAACCACAAGAGGTACCACACTATTGTGGGTGAGATCTTTCAGAAAAATAAAAAGCCAAGATTCCTGAGTCACAGAAAATAGAAGAGGGCAAGACCTACTCTGTTTTCTTCTCTACCCCACTATTGGTGTTGTCTTAGACATATCTGTCATGTGCTCCATCAGCATGACTGCTTTTCAAAAGGTCCTAAGGAAAGAGGCTTCCAATGGAGTACAAGACTCTCCTGAAACCAAATATCTGTTAAGGATCCCATTATCTTTTCCCCAAGGAAAAGCTGTTGGCCTTGCTTCTCCTTCCAACTGAGTAAATAGCATTCTGATTATTCTAATTCTTTCCAAAGCTAATTTTCCACTTTCCTATCCTCCTCTTCACTTCCAGTGATATAATGCCAGACAGTACAACATTGAGCTAAAAATCTGTCCTGTTCCACCAAAGGTATGGCTGCATTTAGAAAAGTGTCTCACATGTGAGGTCCTTACCAATAAAAAATACTATACAAGGGACATATTTTACTGCCATCCACTCAAAATACAGTTGAAAAAAGGCAAAGGAACTCTAAAAGTTGACAAGTAACATGAGCATATTTTTGTACTGGATCCAGTGAAGATGGATCCAAATTAATTTCAGCAGGAATCCAGAAGCCTGTGTTAGTGCACAGAGCAACATACCCTCTGATGCTTTTGTTGGTAGGAAAGTAGAAATCATGTGGATTTCTAAAAATGTTTTATCCTCTCATGACTGGACAGAAAGACCTAATTATTAGTAATTACTGCCCAGCTAATTTTATTTACAATTTAAATGAAAATTAAATTTTAAAATATTTTCTGTTCTTAACATACTTGCATTAAAAAGCACATTTTTTTCTGTATAATTTTTAGCATAGTGGTTTTGTGATCCAGAATGCTTTGAAAAGTAATTGGAAATAGTTGCAATCCTGCCCATTTTTACTATTTCCTGTATTTTTTTCTCCTCTAAGCTGCCACCTACCACTAATTTTTATTTTCTTCTCGAAAGAATGCTTGCATGCAACTTGGAAATGCCTTTAAAAAATAATCACCCACCAGCATAAAAAGTGCTAAACTGCGGCTGAAATTCTTGCACGGATAGATAGATAGATAGATAGATAGATAGATAGATAGATAGATAGATAGATAGATAGAAGATATGGTGCAAATATTTGTTTCAGAAACATTCAGCAAGATTCACAAAGAAGAGCTAAATTCTCAGCGCAGTGCACAGATGGAATTAATGGCAGTTCAAAACTCTACTAAAATCTGGAAAAGTCCAATATCCATTACCAAACTGGCCCAGAGTTCCTATTTCTCAGAAATTAGGTCGTTTCTTCCAAGCATGGGACTTGGATTAAACTTTCTGCTGAAATTGTTTTAAATACTTTTCACTGTTTGTTTTTAAAACAGATGTTCTTTGATACGGCGGCTTCAGGAGGGTGCGGATTTTCACGTGTTCTGCAGATTGCAGCTCTGTTTTCCTGCAAAGCTCCTTCTATCAGTCACACAGTATCTCAACTTATTTACAAGCACTCAAGGAAATGGAAGAAAATATTGAGTTATTTGGCAGCCACCAGGACTCCACTCCTCGACAAAACAGAAACAGGTACCACAGAATAGAATTCATAAAATCAAATAAGGTAGAAATGGAAAAGACCTTCCTTACCTCATTGTGACAGCGCTAGCCACTTTCCCAAGCACTCACACTCCTGTGCTCTGCCCTAGTATTACCTGTTCCTGAGGACAATTTTCCTGCCTTTAATGCTACAGTTACTCAGCTTTTCAGATTTACAGCTGCTGAGAGTTGAGCAAACCTGCTAATGTTCACATCTGGGCAAATAAGTCTTGACCAAAGTCTGATAAGGTTTTAATGCATAAAGATGTGATTCCACCGAAGTCTACACACCTAAACCTGCCACCCCTCTTCAGCTTCCCTCTTTCTATGAGACATGGTTATTCTTTTCCTCTTTAGCTTGGTGCCTTGAGGTAAGTCCATGGGTACAGGCCCAGAGATTGAGGCCCCTTCCCACTCGAGGCATGAGGATGGGAAGAAAAGCTGCCCCTAGCAGCTGGGGAGCACCCAGAACAGCAAGGGGCTCGTGTAGCCAAAAAGAGCCATGGCACAGACTTCCATGTTTTATTATCTCCATGGTGTATGGGGGTAATGCTTCCCACTGTGAGCTGCCCCTGTAGCAATATTTTCTGGAAGCCACTCCTGAGGCTAAACTGGCATTACTGATACCTGCAGAGCCCCTGACCTCCCTGCTAAAGCCATACAATGGGAGGTTATTTGTACTCTGGCACTACTGGTATGGACACAAGAAGGCTAGGAAGCAGCCTAGATAATTTCATTTTATATACACTATAGAACAAACAGCACATGCTTGCAGCTTTCAGAAGTCACTAGAGATCTGGGTCAGATTCAAATCAGCAACCTAGAGGTGAAAGTCTCTGTATCCCATTACCAAATCCTGAGACATCCAGTCCCCCATGCACATATTAATAGTTGATCATTATGAATTCCATGTTGGGATAATTAATTACCGCATCTGAACTCTGCCTTAGGAATTATTAGATCATTTGGGGCCTGTAATTTATTTTATTTAGCACTGTATGAAAACTGTTGCTTTTTTTTTTTTTTTTTAATCTCCTATACTTTAGGCTTTGAGAAGTACATAGTGTTTTCTGCAAAACGCAAACCACAAAACAAATATATCTCTTATTGGGCCTGGAGTAGTCCTACAGGATTTGTTAGCAGGCTCTGATGATAGACGTGAGCAGCCATGCATCCAGCTAATGAGCTGGCCCAAGGGATAAAGAACACACCAAGCCACTAGCAATGGATGTGGAAAAAGAGCCAGGGGAATGATAGAGCATGTTGCCAAATGATGAGTCTTAAAGGTGGCTTCCCATATGAAATTAAAGGTTTTTGCAAAAGCAAAATCTGTTTTTCTCACTCAAAAATAAATCAGATAGTCAGACACATTCACTTCTGAAATGAATGTTCTCTCTGACTCCATTATGTTCTTAACAAGATGAGCTCGCTTTTAGAGAGCCAAATCCTTCAGACGTGATTTAACCTGCACTTTTGGGAGGCTTTGGTAGGTGTTGTGTAATGAGTCCTGAATAAAGACACAGTTGAGGACTGCAGAAATTTTGGTCCTTTGTGGATAGGAGTTATAATTCCAAAGAAGCTGTAAGGAGCCTCTTCTACACATAGAAAGGTAAGGAAAAATATCTCCTTTTTTTTTTTTTTTTTTTTTTGTACAGACCCTGCTTGCTATTCTGTTCTTTGCTGCAGGGATTTGTCTTAGTTAGGTCAGAAATTCTCTTCAATCTGAGGGCCAGATTCTGCCCTTCAGTACATGTGTGGAATTTATTCCTTGAAATATATATTTTATTTGTAGTAGTGTAGACTAAAATGCTGTCTATTGATTTTTTTTTTTCACACAGAATACTTTGTGTTGTTTTCACGTGTGTCAACAATTGGTAGGTATCTAACTATAGAATAGAAAGTGTCTCAGGAGATGTAAAAATACAATCCAGGTTTGTTAACATTTGTAAGCATCTATAAGGTTCAACCTGGGCAAGACCTGTCTGCTTTACCCTAAATAATGCAGCTAATTTTATTTCCCAGAAAAGGCTCAAGAAAACAACTGCATGAAACACAAAACAAGTACACTGATAGTTTTGTTTTCTAATGATTTCTTTCTTCCATCTTCAATCACCTGCTGATAATTGACCCTGTAGTCCTAGAAAATTCCCATGAATCCTACAAGAAATGCACTGGCTTCTCTGAGCTTTATCTTAGACAATACTCAGAAAACCTCTGGTTTGTGTCCTGCAAAGGGCGCTGGAAGAGGATCTTAATTTTATCATAATTTTCTGTCCTTTGGTATTCTCAGTACTCACCTCTACCTCAGCTCACACGGGGTGTCAGTGGTATGTGGCACATGCTGTGCGTTTGGCCTGTCAGGAAGGTTTGCAACTGTGAAAGAGAACCACAAAATCATGAACTTTGCAAGTGAGTTTTTAAGAGGAAGTGGATGTGAGGTTTACACATATGTGGATCCACATGCGTGGGGGATCCCCAGGGTGCTGGAGTGGGGATGTCATTTCTTGTAGGGAGCATTTGTGCTCTCTGGGAAGACACGTGGGATTCTGGGTTTATTTTTTCCTGAAAGGCACTGCTAGAGATATTCTCTCTGCTGTTATTTTTCCAGTGGGGAGTTTAAATTTCAGGGAACCTCTGTTTATTAAATCAAGTTCGTGGAAAGAAGGTTTTGGCAAGAAGAGTCTCATGGAAATAAATGCAAGGAGCATCAAAATGACCTTGGTAGATTAGGGCACCAAGACACTAGCAAGAAAAATGCCTGGCAAAATACAGCATGCACACTTCGGTAAGACAATAGCAGTTTGATATACCTGAAACACCTTAGGACCTCTTCTGCAAACAATGAATCCATGGTCACCCAAAGCTGCTCAGCAACTCTGTCTCACACCATACCACTGATGGAAACTGAGAAGAGGGGATGTTTCTGCTGCACAGGACAAAAAGATTGCTCAGCTGTTGATTGGTGAGGCTTCCTCTGATGGGAGGGAGCTGCCTGATATGACTGTGTGATGGGATTTATACAGCCTGGGTACCAGAGGCAGTTACACGACCACATCATTAACACCTCTGAGATGTCCCAATCAGTTGTGCAAGAGAGGAGTTTTCCTCATTGCTACTGCTGAAAGCATGTTTCATGATCCATTCATCCCAGTCACACCTTCCTCAATTACTGATCTCATTTCTATCACTTTTTTGATGTGTCTACCCTTCCCCTTTTCCCCATTTATAGTGTTCTAGACTTTTCACACAGCTTTAAGACCTCTCAAGAACCTCTGGGATGACTTCAGGCTCCCTTTTGCAAAGCTTTTCAAAGATTAAGATGACCTAACCTCAGGTGCATCAGAAGTTTAGAGTACTTGTAGCCAAACCTCCTCTGTATCCTTACAACCTGCAAAAAGCAAGCCTGAAATCTAAAGAGAACAAATCTTAGTGCAGTTGTGAGGCTTTCTTTGAGCAAGCCTCATAGAAAAATTAGCTCTCAAGGCCTTTTTGAGTTTTGTAATTCTCACAGCTATTTGTTACAGAACTGCAAAGCTTACAAGAGTTTTAGAAACACTATGAAAATTCACACTATATTCTCAGATCTAATTACAGGAATGTGTGACTGACATTTCAAAGAAGGCTTCAGATTCATTCTTACATTATCCCAGAAACGTGGTCCCACCCTGAAACCAATATTCTCCATATTCAGCCATCTTTCCCTCCCTTTTACTACCAAGCACAATAATGTGGCTGCTCATCACCATTGATCCAGCTCAGGTTGAAGCCTTATAGATGTTTACAGTTGGTACATCAACTGGGTGTATCAACTGTGCACCATGGAAGCCATGGATGCTAACATAGCTTCCCTTGGGAAAGTAAAAACTTTATGAGCATGTGTGGGTTGGGGTAGGGGAGAGGATGACATGTTTTCTGAGATGGACATCCACTCTGAATCCCATCTCCCATTAATGTAGAGCTACATAAATTGATTTTTCAGACAGGATGACACTCCAGAGCAAGGTGACAGGCCAGAACAGTGGCTGGACAATAAGATACTTAGGGAAGCTAGCACAGGCTTTATAGAGCTCCAGGGGAGAGTGCTGAATAATATTCTTCAAGCCAAAATCATCTCTAGGACATAAGCACTAAATTATGTTTCCACTTCCCATACTGACAGGTCTCTGGAATCTGCAGGAATTCCCTACTCCTCAAAGGATATCAGAGTGCACAGTATGCAGCTTTCAGGGATTGGCAACCTCGCATTTGTGATCTCCTGTAATGAAATTTTTCCCATCATGCCATAGGAATAAGGAAATAGAGCACTTGGAGACACTAAAACTATCAGCAGTTCCCTGCTCGGTGCCTGCACTGCTCCTTCGCCTTTAACTTTGCTAAATTGAAACAGTTTGCTGATTTATACACCAACTTGTGAGGAGATATTTCCAATTATTTTGGCATTCGTATCTTGGACAAGCTGTTCTCTCAAATCACCCTGGCACTTTACAGCCTGCACTGACTGGTATTTTGTATGACCCTGGCACTATTAGTCCAGCCTGGCTAGTGTTTCAATTCACCATGGCACTAATGATCTGGAAGTTGTTCTTGTTTTCCAGATTAATGAGTACCCTAAAAACCACGCAAAATTGGAAAAGAAAGAATGTTTTCAAAGGGGAAAAACAAGGCAAATTGGAGCTGCTCACTACCTCTTCATCATGTTCTTTCTTCATCTTCCTCCTCTGTAGCTACTTAGAGACACTAATAACAGTGGTGCTTCTGTGGAGGAGTGGCATATGTCCAGCCGCTCAAGGTGCCCACCATAGACACCTGACCCCAAAAAAGCCCTGTGGTGACCCACAGGAGGGAAGGCTCTCTGCCAGCTATGAGCTATGGAGAAATGCTATGGAGCTATGCTATGAGCAAGGACAAATGACTGAAAGGGGAAAGGCCTCATTCTCACTCTTGTTGTGTGACATGGTTGAAGCTTTCAGGTCAAAATCCAGCTCAAGATGGGAGCTGCTGAACCAGCACTTCCTTCACCAGAAGATGAGAGCTGCACCCTCATGGTGCTGCCACCTCAGCTCAACCTCCCTCTTCCCTGATAGAACATGGAGGAGGAGCACAAGCCAGAGCAGAGCAAATGTTCAACCCACACTCCCAACGCCTGTAGTTGCTGCCAGCAGCCACAGGTTGGGAAGAGAGGCAGGCTCAGGCCAGTGTCTCTCAGCCTGTAGCTCACACAGAGAAGTTCCCTGAACACCATCTCCCTTAGGAAGACATGGGGAACCTGCCTTGGCTCTGGCCTTCACCACCCCAGGGTGGTCCACACAGGCAGGGATGGGGGAGTGCAGCAGACCAGGAGAGGGAACAATGCTGTGGGATCCTGCTGTTTTATTAGACATCTTCCCTGTGTGAGAGGGGCTGGCTTTTAACTTTATTTCCAAGGGTCCTTAGCAGGTCAAAGCTTTCACCTGAGGTACATGCAAACACTGCCCAGATGTGATGGACATTCCTAAATTTACTGCAAATCCCACCTTTTTGTTTCTTTATTGTGATTTGAATGGGCCTTTCTTATGTATCTTTATAGAAACAAGTCCTATGCCACCCTTGCTTTTAAAGAGAGAAAGAGAGAAGAGGGGGGGAAGGGAGAGTGAAAGAGAGAATATCAGGCAGCCCCTGCAGAAAGGTTTTAGAAGATTTTACATCTCAGCATTTTTTAGCTTCACTATGCATTTTCCATTGTACCCTATTATTGGTTCAATATGTATACTGTGTTATTTAAATGTAAGGGGGAAAATTGACTAGCAGTTATGGGAGAAGGCAGAGCTGTCACAACATATTCCTGCTAAGCCATGATTTGTTTTGTGTTCAGTCACACATTGTTTGGATTTCAGCTCTTATTTCAGTCCTGGCCTTAGGGTTTTTTGAGCAGCATTGAAAGTCAGATACACAGAGTGCTGCACTGAATTTAGTATTCTGTATTTCTAACACAGAAGATGGAAGAAGAGGGCTTTGTAGATGGAGGGAGGGACACAGGACAAGTTCGTCCCTCATTATTTACACATAGGTAATCAAAAATGAGTTTGTGCTGTACAGAATACCTGTGTGCATATGTGTGCCTGTGTGCATGTGTGTGTGTGTGTGTGAATAGAAATATGTCTGGCATCCCGCAGGCTGACTGCCCTTCTTGGCTGTTTTGGCTCCAGCCCCACAGCTGCTCAGGGAAACCCCTGTGCCCACAGATCAGGTGATGTAAGAGTGGGAGGCCAGGAAGGACCCAGGCAATCTTGGTCTTCTCACCACACAGCAGCTTCATCTCTCCTAGAAACACCTGGTCCTCACATGCTCCAGCCAGGTGTTAGAGACACAACTCAGATACCATAATCAGAATCTGTTATACACACACACACACATACATACATACATACATATATATATGTGTGTATATCGGTATATATCTATATATACACACATATATACATATACATATACACACACACACACATACATTTTCACCATAAAGGTGCTCATCTGGCAAATCTGACTGGATGAACCATCCTAATGCCCAGATTTTTCTGGAGATTTTTATCCTTCCATACAGAAGAATATCTATCATTAACTCTACACAGACATGGACAGGCAGAGGAACATGAGCCAACCATGCAGCTACTGCTATCCTATGATGTTTACGAAATGCACTTCTATTTGGTCATTATGTAAGTCATTCTCTGAATTCACAAACAAAACCATTCTTCAGAGCAGTGATGAGACAAAAATGTCAACCCAGCTGCAGCTCTCCTAAGGGATCTGTCACAATGTGTCGTCTTAACAGATAGACTATTTATTGTGCTATGTCTCTGTTCATAAAGAAAAGTGCTTGAAACATGAAGGAAAGGAAAATATGAAACCAATTTTTGGACAGAGGGGAGAAAATGTGGTGGGACCTCTCAGTACTCCTCTTCAGCTTTCACAATGGGGAGTAGAACATTAACTTTGGGAAGGACGCAGCAAGGTCTTCACCAAAAATGTTGTCGTTGTGCCAAAATAAAGCTTTGTCTGATTTTAGAGCTTTCTTTTGTTCTAAGTACAAATTCAGTGTCTGCCACCTTCTTTATATAGTCATCACCCCATCTAGCAGCTAGTAACAACAGCAGAAAGAATATCCTAGTATCTTCTGCCTCCTCCCATCCCACCGAGCATACACAAATGCTGAGCAAAAGACACTTTATTTCTGACATTTTTTGAAAAGCCAAAGCAATAATAGATGTAACTTAAATGTTCTTCTCTGGGTCTTTTTAGCTGTTGCCATTTAGACTTACTGCCAGCCTGCAAGGACATTGTCTCTAAGAGATTATTTTTTATTGCCAATGTCAATGAAACAGAATAGAGAGGAAAGAAGATGCTGTAGCAGTTACTAAATCTGCAGAGAATAATTTTTGTTGCTGGTGGCTTTACTTGTCTTTTAATATGACTTTATTCACGTGGCATGTTCCAGGGAACAAAAGTCTCTTGGAAAGGGAATGATCTGGAAATGTAGTCATAATATAACAGCAAGGTGACCTCCAAAGGTCCATATGCCAGGGCATCAGTGTGAGGAAACTTGAGCCTCTGGAATAGCAGCAAAGAGCTTCCCAGCAATGCAGAGCACCATTCATAGCCTCACCTTGTTATTCTGATATTGGTGAAATCAATTAAGACATGGGATACTTCCCACAGGACTCAGAAGCTGGCACAGGTGGTCTCACCCTTGACCTTAATGGCCTCTGAATCAAATTTACAGGACTTTATTAATGTTGCGAAATTATTATTTCAGTCACAGAAATGTAAACTGATGTAAGGCTGAGAGAGTTTAACCAAATCTTATTCACCTCAATCTAGACTAAAGGATATTCCCAATAATAACTGCATTTTCATAGCATAAAATCACCTCACAAGGAAAATTTCAGTCAGGGGAAACAAAGAGGCTCCCATAAACAAAAGAATAATTTTGATATAGTAATTGATATCCAGTTTGGGTTATTTATCAATTAGTTAGAAAAGACTACTGGCAAAAACCCACATATCTTCCTAACTTACAAGTGGATTTGGCATAGAAATTTTCCAAACCTCAAAATGTATGTTTGTCTTAGTTACTTGAAGGAAAAATCCTGATCTGTAGAGGACAAGATTAACTTTATCTATCTTATTATTTAGAAATTAGGCAGAAATCCTTATAGTCAAAGACTGACTTTTGGGAGTCTGTATCTGCTTGCACCTGATGAGTAGAATCAAAAGTTACTAGTTTTGGTAGCTTCTTAGTCCAAACGAAATGGGGAAATACATTGACACATCACCACCACAACCCCTTACAAACCACGGTGCCTGCTGCTACCCCTGAAATGCAACGTAGAAACACTGAAGTGGAAAGCTTACCCACGGGAAAGCTGAGACACTGGGGCAGGATGAGCAGAGCACTTTTCCTCCTGATGGATGTTCAACAAAACCTTGATAGTGAAAAGACCCTGTATCACATCTTGTTCCGATGGTGAAGGTTTAATGTCTCAATTGCTGTTCCTTTTATAATTTATAATGCTACACAAAACACTGATGAAGAGGATCTCATTGCATTTCTTCATATGAGAAGGATGCAAAGGCAGAGATCCAAAGACAAGTTAAATTGCAGAGGTGATTTTATGTTTATCAATCTTATCTAATTTTTCTGTAATGCAATTCATCCCACAGTACAATACAATATTTGTTAAGGCAACCTCCATAGCCAAAGTCCCTCATCTGAAATACTTAGTTAGATTAGAGATCTGTTTTGGCCATTAATTTAGCTTTCATTGTAGGTCTCTTCAGCTTTTAAAAATGTTCTGTGGACTCTTTTTGGCCATCAAAAAGACACTTAGAACAGGCTTCACAGTGAACTGATAGGAGTCCACTGCAATGCAGTCATCTCTGCAGAGCAGTGAAGAGAAGCAACACATGGCATTTTGCACAGCTGAGTAGCAAAAAGTACTCCTCAAGGGCATCAGGGCAACCTCAGCTCTCAAACTACTGTAGGACCTCAGTGTGCACAGAGGGCGAAAAAAAAATGATAGCAAAGCTGCTACTGGTTTAAGACAAAGAAAAATTTATCCAACATCAGATCCATGCCATGTAAAAATCTTACAGTAGAAATCATATATTATCTGTATAACAGGAATAAAGACCTAATCTGATTTTGCTACAAACTGAGCCTATGTTTCCAGCTAATCAAAGTATTTCTAAGCTGGTCCTTAGATGTTAACATAATTCCTGCTGAAAAACACAGCGATTGCTCTGTTTTTGTAATACATTCATCCCAAGGTTCATTTGTCCATCTGTTAAGTACTTGCATATGTTTGTTTTAGGGGATCATGTGTATGCGTGTAGGTGATGGGAGAATTTCTACCAGGAGTTTTATTACTGTTGAAACAGATAAACATATTTTCCTTAAAACCCCAGGCATGATTTATCAAAAAAGATTGTTTTGTTTACTAATGATTCCTCGTAATAGCAGGGCTTGATGCTCGTATTTTCCTTTTTCCACACATAGCAAGGTCTAATTTAATTGCTGCAGCCATCCAAGACACAGTTTGTAGCAATGAATAAAAATCATAAGGTGATGAGTTAGTACATATTGATGAACTCTCAGTCCTATGAGCCAGTTAATAATATCTCACCAACCTTGATAAAATTGGTTAGAAGAACAAAAAAAAAACACATGAGTTACTCTGGTTTGTGAATGTTCTTACAAAGAAATCCAGTTCACAGGACAGCAACCACAATCCAAAACACAACAGCGATTCGAGGCTGAGCTTAGTTTTCCCCAGCTAAGTCCCGTGAAGGCCTCGGGGACCCGTGCATGAATAGCTGAGCACAGTACTGAGGAGAGCAAGGGAAGGAGATCTGCCTGCTCAAGCATAAGGAAAGGTCCTTGCTGCCCAGGAGGCAGCAGGAAAGCTCTTCTCAGTCTTGAAGCAAATAGCATAGTTGCCACTAGAGAGATGGAGACAACTGTGGGAAGACAGTGGAAGGATGTGTCTGGCACAGATGACCACATTCTGGTTTTGAAGTTATTCTTCTTGCATGGGAAACTTTGTGCAATTTCAAGGGAAAACTCAGACCCTATAATATTGAGAACCACTTAGTAGCTAACACTTGTGCCAGCAGATGAGAAACTCATTCCTCCCTGTGCCTTGGGAAGAACTGCCTGAGCAAGTTCTCCAACTGCGCAGTCTGGCTTGCCACAGACACAGCTCTAGCTCTGCAGGGAGAGGATTCGATAAACCTTCCCTTGGAAAAAAAATAGGGAGCTTCACAGGAAACAAGAAAATGATCGGGAGCTTGGGAGTTGAATGGATGCAGCAGGAGTGGTCCTCTCCCCCTGGCAAGCGCAGGAGAGGAAGGGAGGGCAGGGAAGCGCTGTGATCCTCTCAGCAGCGCAGTGAATCTAAACTAACAAGCAAAGAAAAAATTCAATCAAAACACGTGCTAGCGCCTGCATCATTATTGTCCTAAGCTACCTCATGCTTTGCCAAAAACCCTTTGCCCTCATCTCCAGGAGCTTTGTTCACACAGATAGAGTATAAATAAAATTCCTGGATAGATAAATATCCACATTGTCCTCAGGTGACTTTTAAAATACACGTTTTGTACAAAGAATCTAACATTTTTTAAAGCTTTTTGGACCCATTCCTTCTGCAAACATAGAATACCTATGATGCTTTGTAGTACAGTTAGCTTGGTTAATGTTTTTTCATAAGGAATTCTAGCAGGAACCACCATTACAGAAGGAACTTAGTTGTTTGAACTGCTCTAAATAATGTAAGTTTCACTTTCATCCCAAGAAGTGTTAAGGATGCACAAAAACACACAGGGAATTGTGTGCTAGCACCACTGATTATATTACTTTCAAAAGAGAAATAAAATCTTACCCTGAAGCTCAGAATTATTAGAGTGAACAGCCAGAATCTATTATACTATAGAAATATCACACAGAGAGCATTCATGAAAGAATTTGCCAGTCAACTTGCTATGGTACGAAGCTGTTCATTTTGTACACATTGTCTCGTTACTTACTTTCCTCCTTATTAATGAAGAAGTCATAATATGTGGGTAAATTAAAAGTCTTTCTGCTGTAACAGAGAAAAATATTACAAAATTCATCTGCTGGGTCTTAGCTACGCTGCAGTTCTGCAACAGATTTGAGCTGGTAGAGGTGGAGGTTCCCAGTGTAAAGGTCGGCTCCTTCCTTCATGCCAGCGTTAGCCCCACACAGCCATGACATAAGCCAGATGGGGAAACTGTTCTAGACAAAAATTAATTTTCACCCCTGGTCTCCCCTTGCTGGATTAACTTGGAGCTGGTCAATTCCATCACCCTTCTCCTGTCAGCACACAGGAGGCCACAGGAACACACAGACAAGCAGGAGACTTCCATTGGAAGCCTACACATTGACAGAACCTTGACATCAAGGGATCATGAAATTTTCCCAGGCTAGGGAAAATCAACAAAAGGGGTTCCTCACACCAGGGCAGCCTGGAGAGCATCCAGTGGGCACCAGCACAGACATCCACTGCTCTTTTTACAATGTGCCACTGCTCTGGAGAGGTTGGACCAGACCTTTCTAAGGGACCAAAGTGCGCTCCAGCACCACTCCAAGCACTGCTATGGTGCACTCTTTAGCGTCATTAAAACCTCTTCATCCAGCCAGATCTGCTGCCTCTTTGCACAGTGCCATTAATGTTATTTTTTAATAAGTTGCATTAAAAATGTTACAGCTAACATGAAAGGCGTTTTACCATCACTCCCTCTGGGCAGTCATGCCCCAAGGATTGTGTGTCACTCTTGCTCTGTCTGAGCTCCCCATCACATTTCAAAGGAACATTTTCATTAGTTCCTGGGTGACTCAGGAACCTAATTCATGTTTTAGAAGCAACTTGGGAACTAAAATTTCAGCTAAAATCCCAGGAAATCGACTCTCAGTCACTGACACTTTTGCGTGCATTCCCACATGGTTTTGTTCTTAATTTGTCTAGAATATAATAGAAGCAAATTAGGCACCAAGGAATTGTGCCTTATAGAGATGCTTGTATTCTTATGCAGACTATGTAAAAACAAAACAGGCTTCAAGTTTTGTATTCCTCAAGGAAAAATAAATCTGTGAGACCTCTAAGAAACCCATTGTCTTTTCCCAAGCTCTAACACCCAGGAGCACTTGCTAGGCAGCAGTTCATGCCTTGGCTCCACATCTGGACAAGATGTACAGAGGCAGTTTCCAATTCTTCCTTTAAACAGTAAGGAAAGCCTGGCACTCCAGCTGAAAGGCAACCCTTAAACACTCTGGTCTTCCCTTCAGGCAAGGCACATTACAGCTAACATCCCCTCAGAAACACAGATAAAGCTTTGGCAAAAGCAGGACAGAATTTGTTTTACAATTATTAGGCCAGTTGCCTCTTTCGCCTCTTTACAACTTGACTTAGATGAACATAAGAGTAAATCCTCCCATTGTCAGCTGTTTTAAAAATGCCCTTCTGTGTTTTCCAGCCTGAGTTTTTTTGTTAATTCTACCATCTTTGTATCTCATTGTTCAAAAATTTAGTATCTAAAGAAAAACACACAAAAACCCCCATCTGAAGCTGAAGTGTTCCTTCTTGCATGGTGACTAAAAAAATTTAATTTTCTTTTTTTTCTTCTTCCTCTTCTTTCTTTTTATTTTTGGTAATGAGCATCAAGTATTCCAAAGGCTACTGAAGCCAGTGGAATTTTTTGCACCAGCTTTGATGGGTTCAGATCAGCCCCAGAGCACTTAAATTCATGTCATATTTTCAATTCTCTCCTGCTCAGGCTGTTTCTCATGTGGAGACGAGCTGAAATAGAAGTAAGCCCATTAACCATTCTTCGTCCAGACCTCCTCAATACAGTCAGAACTTTGTCATGATTTTAAATACCACATTTATGGCCCTGATCTACTTTTTTTATTATTACTTAACCTTTTGGATGTGCCTGAGTTCACACAGTCAGGGACCTGCTCTTCAAAGATAAACAAATTGTTGAAGAACTAAGCAATGCAGGAAATTCACGTGCTTCACCACTGAATTAAAGGGTGGTAGGCCGAAAAAAGTCATTAGTTTTAGTGACCACAGTGGGTTTTATATAGAAGAAAGGTTTCATTCCCTAAATTGGCTCACATGTTATTCCTAATGAATGTCTAACAAAGATTCCTCTCTATAAAATGTGATCATTTTACACAGGAGATTTATCAGTCGAATTCTTGGAGAGATTGAGGCATTGGAGTCTTTTAAAAGTCCATTTTTTAAGTCTCTACTCCACATACTGCTTTTATGACCTAAAAAGCAAAGGGACTCCACATGCTGTAGGGTTCAATTGAAATTATTGTTGGAAGGTAGGAATACAACAGTAGGACTGCATTCATCACAAGAGTTACACTTTCTGTTGCTAGAGCTCAAGAAAAGTCCACAAGGATCAGAGTTGCAAGCCAGCTCTTTCATTTGCTTGTTCTTTGTGCCACACTTTGTCTCTCCCTCTCTGGCGTTAAGAGGGTCACTTGGTGCAGGCAGTGCTCACGCACGCTCGCCCTGCTAAAACTTTTCTGGCAATTTGTTCAAAGGTTTCCATGTCTTGTTAAAATGCTAAGGCACGTACAGCCAGCCTGTTTTTCATAAGCAGGAGCTCAGAGGGCCGTGAGGTGCACACTGGGGCACCTGTGGGAGGGGGGAATTCACATCACCTGCTTTTGGAATTTAGGGTGGGTGCAGATCCTGTGGTCAGGGCAGTCAGCTCCCTCTGTGTTCAGCAGAGAAAGCTGGGCACCTCTGAAGGGCAAGTCTCAGCATCTACATCAAATACTATTTCTTTAGCACAAAGTATAGGAAATCTTTTCCTTGACTGAAGACCAAATAAGCCTTTCAAAATCCCCTTGGCAGGCCGCATGACTACAAGCCTTAGCATTATCCAACAATAATAAACACACACACAGAGAAGAGGAACCATGTGGCCACAAGCCATACGGAATGCAGCAGCAGGCCACATTGGACCTCCTGCTGTATGCTCTGTGCTGAGGCAAGAGAGGTATAAATACCTTGCTCTTCATGCAGTGCATTACAGCACTCTGGCAAAGGAGTCTTGGGTATTAACAAAAGGGCTGTGCTACCATCGATAATAGCAGCAGAGTGAGAAAAGAGGAAAAGGAGTAGACAAAAGAAATCATGCTTCGGTGCCAAATATTTGTAGCTGTGCTCACTCAGGACTAGCAGCTCTGTACCTTCAAAGCTACCCTGGGGAAGGCAGCAGTTTGCAACTGCTGTAGTTAGTAGGCAAAAGGCATTGGGCATTGGGTTTCTCTTCCATGGCACACTGAGATTTAAGTCTAATGCATGTGCAGTTTTTAGCGACGATCCCATCAGCCACCCATCCAACACACAAGTCTTAACACATATTGTCATCATGTAGTTGTGTGGAAGTGAAGGGGGCACTGCCTAAGCACTGCCAGGAATGGTCAGGCAATCTTTATAGAGTTCAAATTAAAATGGGGCCAGTACAGCCCTGGTTAGGTGAGAACACAAGATGATAGCCCTGTAGGTCTCCTCCAGTGCTGCCCTGGTACAAATGAACTGTTGCTGAGGGGCAGCAGCTCCCACCTTACACCTCTACACCCAGGTGAGCTCCTTCGTTCCTCACTTGCTCTACAGCCCAGGTAAGGTACAGATCATGTGCAGGATGCCCAGCTGCACTCAAGGAGACTGGGAGGAGACATAGCCCTACCTACATGAAGCCCCAGGAGTTAGCCAGAGAAGCACATGAAAGGTGGCATGTGTGAAACCTTTCAGATGGGCGTAATCCATAACAACTTCAGCTGAGCCACCACTAGAAACTGAGAGGTGTTTAGGACTACTGGTATGGAGGATCCATCATAACCCAACCTGCATCCTTCCTACCCTCCAGAGCAACACTGCCTTCTGCAGACTGACTCTGAGGACCTGCCTCCATGCTGTCCAGACTGCACCCAGCTCCTGTCTGGGCACCTGACACAGACCAAAATTGTACCACAGTTTCTTGACTCAGCAGAATGGACAGCGGGAGACAGGGAAGAAAGATCTTGCAATTGTGCAGACATCACTTCCACACTTACATTTCCTGATTTTTTTTCCTCTCAATAATTGTACCTTTAACACTTTTGTTTGTTTTGACAGAAACAAACCATCTGTGTATTAAGCCAGAACATCTGATTTAAAAAAAAAAAGACAAAATCATTATCAAAGCAAACAGTCTTCATCAAAATGACAGTCCTTTTTGCCTCTTCTTTGCCCTGTAAGTGTTGTTGGATACAATTAATGAGTCTTTGGATTACAGGAAGAGAGCAGGAGACTCTCAGCCTAGAGGAGGAGACAGTTTAGTTCATTCCTGCCTATATCCATTAAGGACGTAAGACAGGAGAGAAAAGGGGCTGTTGCTCATGAGCACATTCTACACAGTTTTCTTTTGGAAACTTACTTTGCAATCATTATCTTGGCTCTCTCCCTCTCATTTAACCTCATCTGCCTGCCTTTAAATTCATGGAACAGATTTGTACTGCCTTGGACTCCGTGCAATTGGCCGCTGCAATATCCTAGGACTTTTCTTTTTAATTTTTATAAAAACATTTGATACCATTAATCATATTGCCATATGTAACAAATTGGCTGCCTGTGGTACGTTGCCTCAAACTGTCACATGGTTCCAATCACAGCCCTGCCAACTGGTTGCTGGAAAGTCTGACTCTTCCTCTCCGCGTGCCGATGGCGGGGTGCGCGCGGCTCCGTCCCGCGTTAACGACGCGTGGCTGCCTCGCGGGGAGCACCGGGGCCGGGAGCTACAAGCACACACATGTTTGTAAGTGCTGCTGTACATAAGCAATAATCTGCCCGCTATCAAAGACACATCATTACGGAGTCAGCTTTCTGACAGCGTTTGCGAGGTTTGAAGGCTAATTCGGCGCATCTCTAATTTGCAGCTTAACTACCTGCCAGAGTGAAAGGTGGAGGAGTGGGGGGAAGTATTAAATTTAGCTGTGTAAAATAATTCAGGGAACAAGAACACCGCTCCTGTGATTTGGCTTTTGCGACTGTCAGGGCTCTTGTCAAGGCACAGCTGGAATGCTGTGGATTTATAAGAACAATAGAGTTATTGGGGGGAGGAGGTAGGGAGAAAGTAATAAAATGCTATTTGTAGCTCTTCAGCTAACACTTTGACAAACGCTCTTTGGATCTTTCTAAGTAGGCATGGAGAGTCTGGTTTAAATAGACAAAACCCTCAAAACACCATAGCTCCTGATCCTTTACAGATATTGTCTTGCTTTTTTTGCTCAGAGCAATGATAAAAAGTCCACTGACTGTAGAGAAAGGCTCAGAAAAACGTCAGTAGTTTTGAATATTCTGAACTGTCTTTCTACATGTCAGCTGAATGTGGGAAAGGAAAGGACACTACTGAAATGAATTAATTAATCATAAAATAGTTTGGCTTGGAAACAACCCTAGAGATCATTCAGTTCCAACTCCCATGGCAATGGGCAGGAACACCTCCTACTAGACCAAGTTGCTCAAAGCCCCATCCAACTTGACCTTGAACCCTTCAGTTGTGGGACATCCACAACTTCTCTGGGAAACGTGTTCCAGCACCTCTGCACTCTCACTTAGCTAAGAATTTGTTCCTAGTATCTAATCTAAACATGCCTTCTTTCAGTTTAAAACCATTCCATCCTCTCCTCACCAATTTCCCTTGTAAAAAGTTGCTCCAGCTCTCTTGCAGACCTGCTTTAAGGTCTCCCCAGAACATTCTCTTTTACTGGCTGAATAACCCCAATTCTCCGCTTGTCTTCACAGGAGACGTGCTCCAGCCCTCTGATCATCTTCATGGTCTCCTCTGAACTCACTCCAACAGGTCACAGTAATTTATATTATTTTAGAGCCCCAGTCATGGATCAGGGTCCCACTGAATTAATTATGATGGAAAGGCAGTAAAAAGACAGCCTCTGCACTCAAGAGATTTTAGTCTGGTCTCCAAGTTCACTGAGATTGTTCTCCTCTCTCAAACCTCTCAATTTCTGCCAGCTCTTAGTTGAAGAAAATACAGATACCTCTACAGATGTAGGCAAGGTATAAAAGAGCCCCACTGGGACACCTGTTTCCGCAGATCCTTGATCAGACCCAGAAAAGGAAGCCAAATGGAGAAAAAAAGAAGGAAAAATTTGGAGAGAGCAAACAGTCCTCTGGCATCCAGATACTCAAGTTCTCTTGGCTGGATCAAGGAAGGGTGCCAGCTGTAGTGATGCTGCAGTGATGTAAAAGTTAAAATGTAGACAGATCATGGTACATAGAACCCTGATGCATTCATATTCTAAGGGCTAGCCAGCTTTGTGCTACTTTGTTTTATCTATGAAACTATCTAGGATGAATAATTAGAAAAATAAATCTTGCCATTTTATTACTGTGCCCATGTAATGAGCTGATGAGACATTATAACCACTATGCTGGAAGAAAATGATGATTTAAAGCTCAGCAACATGGAAAACTCTGGACTCATGGGAGCTGCTACTCAGCGCTGGACTTTGGTCCTGAACTCCTTGACTTCACTCATACATACAAAGAGACAGATAAGTGCAAGCCAAATGCAAAATGAGTACAGGAATTCAAATTCTCAAAGAAAAAACATGCTATCCCCTCTGATCCATTATTTTCAAGAGACAGGTTGTTTTTTTTCCAAGCTGTTCCTCAGCTTTGCTTGTTCTATTTTTCTTAGAAGATATCTCAAGCTATTGCCTCACAGGCTTTTCTTTCCTCAGAAGTTACCACAAGAGGATTTTTCCTCAGAGGTCTTGATCTTTCAGACCTTTTACCTGTGTTTAACTCAACATGTGATAAAAATCCCAGTTGTAGACTCATTTGTGAAAAACAGACAAGTATGCACAAAAATGCTTACAGGATCTCAGATCCACAAGGCAAAACTAAATAGTTGTCAAATTGAAAATGCACAATACTGAATCATGCTGTCAAAAAGCTGACACCTCTACAATGCTTGGTATCTTACTACCTACTGGTGACATTTATGTGGGGGTTTTGTTTTATTAAAAAAAAAATAAAATGTTTCACGAGCCTGAGAACTAAAGCTCTTGAAAGACTACATGAAACATTGCCAGGCTGACTTTCATGAACATATCACTTTCTGAAATTTATATAATCAAGGGCATAATTTTAGAGGTGTCTGTAGATGCCTTACAGTATTTCAGCTATAACAACAAGATAATAGTTTCAGTTCTGCATCGTACCCTGCAGTACCTTCACAGAGCAGGCTTGTCAGGTGAATTGAGCTATGCATACTTCCAGTACTGTTTTGGTGTAATATGGACCAAATAAAAGACACTATTAGCTTCACCTGGGGAAAATTTTCCATTTTTTGGTCTAGAGGCCTTAAAAGACCTGACTGCAAAAGCTCCAAGTATTTCTGGAAACATCCAAGTAGAAAATAACACACACATCAAGAAGCTGTAAGCAACCACTACTATGCTGCATAGCCCCAATGGTTTTTTATCACATGCTTGACCACTGCTGCACAAGGTGGTCCCAAACATTTGCCAAATGCCTTACTAACAGGTAAAGAAAAAATCTCACTGTAATTAAGCATAGTCTTAAAAACAAACAAAAACCCAAACCAACAAACCGCACATGCAGGATAAAAAAACCACAAAACTTAAAATTTCATGTGATTTACTCTACAAAGCTGCTCAGTTATAACTCAAAGGAGTGAGACTTAATTTGGGGCTCAAATGAAGAGGGAACAAAGACCAAGTCTAATTTACCTTTCCCAAAAACAAATGTGATTGCCATTCATCTTCCAATACTCTAACAGATGGCTAGAGAAGGGAAAAAAAAACAAACAAACAAAACCCCAAAACAAACAACCCCACACCTCAAATTTGCAGACTCTACAAATTGCTCTGACTAAAGCAGCAGCCCTTTCCCAGTTTGAACAATTGCATAAAGCAAAAGTTGCTTGATTCTCTTTAGTGCAACTTTACACACATGTGATGTTTATCTCATACACCCTCCAGTGTGAAAGGAGGAGAGTGACTCAAGGGTAGCCACATTAAGTAAAGTCAAGAAGCCTTCAGAGGTTGAGTGTTTAATTTGTCAGTACACTTCATAAGAACACAAATGTCTGCAGAATCTCCATAATGTGGACTGTCTTTTTTTCCCTTTGACTGAAGGCAAACCTCAAAGCAGTCCACAGCCCTTCTCTCTGGTCACCAGTAACTGGAGCTGAGGGAACAGCATGCAGTTATGTCAGGGGACATTTGGGTTATAGACAGGAAAAGGTTCTCCACCCAGAGGGTGCTTGAGCACTGGAACAGGCTCCTCAAGGAAGTGGTCACAGAACTGGCCTGAAAGAGCTCAGGAAGCATTTGGACAATATTCTCTGGCATCTAGTAGGATTTTTGGGGCCCGTCTCTGCCAGGAGCTAGACTTCAATGATCCCCATGGATCAAGTTCCTGAAGTATAGCCATTTTCCAGTAACCATGCACTAGCATTTTACTGTTAGGCTAAGGTATATACTCCTAAAATCTAGCCCTTAACTAAATAAAGAAAAAATATCTAAGCCAAAATTTCTCAGCTGAGAAATCCAGATCATTATTTTCAGCTACACACTACCTCAAAAAAATAACTGAAAAATTTAATAAGGTACTCAGAATATATTTTTTATTTTTTTTATTTTAATTCATGTGACAAGTTAACAGCTAAAGGGTGTGCGACTTTTTAAGCAGGTTGTGCTCTAGCTATTTCATATTATCATACATAACTGCTTATATATGAATAATCAAATATATGCAGCAGAATACAAATTTTTAGATTTAGATCAAGTTAAAGAAAAAAACACACACAAAAAACCACCAAAGCCTCTAGGCCTCTATAGGGTAAATTAAAGCATTTAGTGAAAGGAAATACTGGCATAAACAAAGGCTTTGAATTTCAAATATCCTTCAAGAACCTATTAAATAGAGACTCTACTGCTGAGAAATAAAAAAAAAAAAAAGCTGCATTTTGCCTCTATCTCTCAAAATTGCAAAAGAAATAGTCATTACATTAGCTTAGACTCAAAGTAATTTTTCCATTTTTAATGCCTTATGATTACTAAAGGTTTTTAAGCTCCTGAAGAAGGCAGCAACACATATCAAGGAGACAAAACTGGAATGCAAATACCTTTCTAGCTGTCTATCAATCTAAGAGCAATATACTGAGCTTTACTCTGCTTGAACCTTCATGGCTTCTCTGCAGGCTTCAGCCTGTATTACAATAAACTCTGCACATGATGACAGGCATTTGCATCTCCACAGATTTGGTTCCCAAATTCAAAATGGATGTGCCAAAGCTCAGAATCCTCTCAAAAATCTTTCTACAGCATCATGAAAACTCTGGGCAGAACATTGCTTCCGTCTGTTTAAGGGAACCAGGGAATACTCCTCTGCTAAACTCCTGGCACCATCATCACTCCTAACACCAGCCCGAGAGCTGGCTGCCCCAGTGCTGCCATCATGGTCTTCATCCACTGAAAATAATTCCTCTCTTATCATGGAGGTCGAGCTGTCATCTTCATCCAGCTCAGATGGCAGCACACGGCTCCCAGAGGGATGGCCTTCTTCTCGTGCAGCCTCCGAGCAAGCACAAGCGCAGCCTCTGACCCAGCACCGAGGAGTTTCTGGCCTCACCCAGTATCCTGCAGCCCTGGCCATCATTCCCATCACATCTCCATCATCAGGCAGCTCGGGTCTCCGAGAGCCGCCACCGCTGCAGTGCCCGCTCACAGGTGGAGCACGACTGCTAAATTTGTAGACTGCAGGGGAAAGTAACAAGATTAGATCAAGCAGAACAAAAAGATCCAAAGCCAAGAAAAAGCTCGTGTCTGATTGGCCTTACATTACCTAACCACTAAATATTTTAAAGGTGTCTCATACCACTTCCCCCCAGCCTCACCCTAAGCCTTTGAGAAAATAAATTGTTTATCACAAGACTCAGCATCATTTTTCCAAGGTCAGAATTAAGAATTAACTGCACTCCATTTTGCTGGCCTCTACAGTTGTGAAAACTGCCCTTCCTGTCTTCCCAGTAAGGGCTGAGAAACCTCATGCTCTGTTTAACTAAGGCTGGAACTAAAGCCAGGGAAAATGACCACAATGCTCTTGGATTTCAGTGTTCTTCCAGCTCCATACAAACCACTGCAACAGTCCTGCAATCAATCTAGCAGGCTCACTTTAACAGAAGACTAGAGCAAGAAAAAGAAAATTTGAAAAAAGGTAAAAATCTAGCTACGAACCTTTCTTTGAGCTTCAATACTGTATTTTACCTTTCATTCAAGAGATTAACTCATTTGATTTACTCTTAACTCCTTTTATCACCTCTGCCCCTCCCACATCCTCCACCCCTCCAGTATACCTGTTCCTAGTTTCTCTTTCTATCATCTCAGAAGTACTAAGGGAAGGGAGTTTTGACCTTGAAATATTGCTACACAATCTTCCCAGACAATCTTTATCAAGGCCCAGTTGTGGCCTTTGAAAAGGGCTTGTGTTACACCATCAAACCTGCTCCCAGGCTACAGGAACTCCCATCACTCTGAACTGCAAGCACAGAAGGGAGTTTGGAATTCTCCATGAGCTGGCCAGGAAGATTGCCTCCTCCTGAGAGGAGGTTTATATATATTAAAAAATCTCTGCAATTTAGAAGGAGGCTTCCTGTACCTGTAAGGTGGCTGTAAGGTCTGGAAGCTAGCTGCCTACCTAGGCCTTTGCCTATAACAAAGACACCTGGCAGCATCCTTGCCTTGCAGTTCTGCTGCAAAGAAGCCTTTGGGTTCCTCAGGACAAGAGCCAGTAGGAAATTACTTTGCTGCTCCTTCTCTATCTCTAAGCCACACTGGGGGGATACAAACCCAGTAGAGGCTACATGGCATTTGCTCTTGGTGAGCTGCAGAGCCAATCTGTACAGTGGAAGGGTAACACTGCTGAGGCTGGCAAGTAACTCCACTCAAACCATAGTGAACTAGCCTGAACTCCAAGCACTGTATAAAGATGCCTTGAGTAAAGTTTCAAAGCTAGACATATGTCACATAAAAGAAGGAATTCTCGACTAAGCCCTCTAAGATGCTATTTCTCTGTTTTGTTTGTGAGTTAACAGGAGGTTTTAGCTCTTGGAGAAGAGAGCCAGAGCAAGGACACAAAACAAAATTTTGTGCAGGTCAATAAATAGCAGCCCTGAAAATGCTAACAGGACAGCGACAGTGGGGTCACCTGGAGCTCTTTTACTTTCGAACTCTTATTTTGAGGGAGCTTCCTATGTGAATACAGACAAGATTCCTATGTGAATACAGACAAGAAGACAAATGAGGAATAGCAATTGAAATTAAGTAGCACTCATCCCCCTCCTCAGCCAATACTACCACCCCTTTCTCACAGATCACCTTGAACGGTCCTAGGTTCATCTTCTCCTTGGGATGCAGGAGCTGCCTGTCTACGCCTCCTTCTCCGGGATCTACCTGGCCGAGGTCTGGCAGGCTGCTGGGTTTGGCTGTCTGCTGCAGCATCCTCCTCCCCAGGGGGACCCAGGGCTCTCAGGCTGCTCTGTTGAGCCATTTGAATAGGGTCCACCTAAAGCTAAGGGTAAACGTCAGTGAACAGGGGAACCTATCATGAAGTTACCAGTTTCACAAAAAAAATGGGAAACAGAGTCCAAGAGCTGTAAAAGCTCAAGTTTACCTCATACATCACAAAGTAGTCTTAGGGCTAATTCAACACCAACAGCCCTTCTCCAGCATGACCAGACCTTACCTTGCAATTTAGCTCTACTCCTTTTTGAAAGGGCCCTCTTTCCTTCTTCCTTGGTAGGACCACAGTGGTAACTCCACTGCTAGGACAGGTGGAAAGGACTAGGGCTATAAGAAGCAAACAAACCAGTGGAGGAGGAGCTAGCACAGCATCTTCTCATTTGTAATCAGCAAAGCCTTTCCAGGCCTGATGAAATGAGAAGAGAGACCACAAAACCTGCCTGTGTTGTTTGGGTCTTAAAGGAGCCCACCATCACAAAGCTTCCTTGGTCCTCAAGGAGGCAAAAAGGAAGGGTGAGCTTCTCCTTTGGCTGAGGTATGCTCAGCACAGGGACAAGAGTAGAATAAACAGTTTTTACTTCTTCGTAACATATAAGCATGTTTCATCGTACTGTTTTCTAAGATTTTCCTTCAGTTTTATTATTTATTCTATGGAAGTGTCTGCCATAGTAACGGGGTAGGTACTTCTTCCTCTCTTCCAGGGGCACCATTTCCCAGATCTTGTGAAAATACAGTTTTCTTTCTGGACTATGTGACCATTGTTCAGCACCCCCCACACCCCCTTAGGTTCAACTAGCTCATAATTTTCACTGGCTTAAGTGTTTTTTGGACTTCTTCTAGCACTATATGTGTTCCTCTGAGACCTTTTCACAACTCCTTGAGGACCACAACACTTCACCAAAAAAAACCCTTCAGGTCTATAGTGAAGAAGAAGGAAATTATTATTTGCTCTGCCTTCCATACACTTGGTGATGTACAAAGAGAAGAAGCAGATCTAAAACAAAGGACTAAACCAAAGAAAGAATCATTGCCGAGTCACTTGTCACTTGGTGTTTGAAAGGGCAAAGTTGCTAATGTCTGTGCATGGCAGCCTGTCCATCTGCACACTCCCAGGTTAGGAGACAGTCCAGAATGGATGAGGGTGGATACACTTTCCAAAAGCACTGAAAGCTTGATGAACTTCCTGTGGACATGGGCTGTTTTGGTATTTATGATTATAATCATCACCTTAAAACAAAACAATGCTGAGCCCTGGGTTAGAAATGCAACTGGGCTGGTAAATCTTGTGTTTTCTCCTTGTCATATTTCAGAAGTAGCTAATTAAATGCAGACTTACTAAGTGAGCAGCACCAGACCGCAGAAAGCTCGCTTCATTTCTGGGCTCTGCTATGTACGTGTTCAGCAATAAAATGCTTTTTCCCCTCCCGACCTGTCAAAGGCAAGGGCATCATATCATGAGTTAGTGCTGGGGGATGTGGGGGTGGGTAAGGAATGGTGGCCCAGAAGTTGAGGTGGACAAAGGCTTGATGATCCAGCTCATATGACCTAATAGACTGTGTCACTGCCTTTGGGAAATACAAGCCTCCTGACACATGCCCTTGGCTGGAAGGTCAGAATAGAAAAGGCCAAGCTCAGAAAATGAAGCCCTCCAGCTGAGAAAAATAATCCAGCCATAGACTGGAGAAAGCTTTATATTTTTCCTCCAACTTTATTTTTTTTTTCCAAATTTTCAGGCTTGCTGTAGTGCACTTCACATCTGATTAAATTAGTCACATTGCATTATGCCATATCAAATGTGACATGTTGCAATGGAATGTGAACAGCATATAAAGATGTACTGGCACCACAGAGCTGCTACCTGCTTCTGACACATCACTCAGCTAGCAGCAGGTGAGGGAGGCATGCAAGGTCCAAATCTTTCCTTGTTATTTAGTGTGCTTTTGCAGCTAAACAGTAGTTTCTTGTATGGTTACTTAATTTTGCACCAAATTAGTAAACAGTTACTCCAAGAAACTTTTAACTAACACACATCTGCTTGTGATAATATACAAGGAAGTATCTAATCAAGATTCAGCCCATCCCTTAAAAGCATGCAAAATATGCTAACTAGAAGTAGGCCAGCAAAGTGTAGAGCATATAGACAATTGCAGCCTACAGAGAACAGGGTAGAGGCATCATGTTATTGCTTGTGTGCATAGAGTTAATATTGTTTTGGGGGCTGCAGGAATCCCACCATGGGGAAACTCTAAAATGTAGCTCACTGACTAGGCACCTCCTGTCAGGCTGATATCAGTGCAGCTCTTGTAGGGCTCTGCAATGAATTGAAATTCCTACACCAATGAAGAGTACAAGGAAAATTTTAATATGATAGTCCACCTTTCTTATGGTAAATGCCTGCCCCCCTGCATGGCATATAGATCAAAGGATTAAAGAAAATCCATGCTAATTTGATCTCAACCAGACTGCTACAAATGCACAGCCCAATTTGTATTCACCCTGGACTCGATGTTTTATCTGGAGTTCTTGCAGGATAGGTTGGAAGAGACAGGAACAGTTTCAGGGAAAAGGTCTATTGAACTACTTGCCAAAAAGGTTCAAGCTCATTGCCACTTTTCTTTCATGTTCCTACAAGTCAATACCAGTTTCCAGCATATACCAAATGACTGAGCCGTCCTGTGAAATGACTGTCTCAGCAGTCAGCAAAGCCATTTTTTTGGGTAATCCTAAAAGACCAGAAAGGAGAAGTCCTGGTACAGGGCTGGCTATACAGCTTATTTCATAAATATCTAATGAAATGCATTTTTTAAATCATGAAGAAATCACTTTGTACTAATCATCTGAGTTTTTTAGTTACAATTATTAATTGTAAGTTTTTTAGTTACAATTATTAACTGCAATTTTTTTTCTCTTTTGCAGTACTGTGATTTCCTGGACAATCCTGGTAGCCCCAGGCTCAGGGGTTTTAGGGAGCCATAGCACAGCAGAAAGCTCTCCTCACTTGAACAAAGCTCCTGTGACTAAAAGAGTTTAACTAGGTGCATGCAGTGGGGACTCCCAAAACTCAACACCATGAGACACTACATGAAGCTGCAGAAGGAGGATGGCTTGGCTGGGAGGCTTTGGTAACTCAGTCTCAGTGAGTCTAATTGCAGAGCTCATGCTCATTACTGTGTGCTCCCTGGGGAAGTTGCATCCTATTCTGTGATTATTTCACAGCATTCATCTTTCTTGTTCTGGGAAGAGAACAACCAGGTTCTGACAACTTCTGTGGTGCTTCTTTGACAGTGGAAATCCTTTTGCCTAGGGTATCTGGGCACTGCACTGTCGGGTAAATACACAGTTACAATATATCTGTGAGAAAAATAGTACACGGGCTAGAATTGTGAAAGTTGTATTCAGCCTCTTAGCCACATTTTACAGGATGCTGTCTGCATTTCAGACACTCATAACCAAAAGTGTTCAATCCACACATGAATGCAAATTGGTGTTCTGAATTTTCTGATGACCTTGTTCAGTACTCTCTCACAGTTTCCAGTGTTGCCTGAGGGCAGGTATCCCCAAAAAAAAAGTGCTTGTCTGTCATGGTGCTTCATGATAAAGGTTTTTGACTAATTAAAATCAGGACCATGGCTGTATACCTAAGAAGAAGCTAACATACCAGGGTGCCTGAGCACACAGACCTTGCTTGGGATAATCTCCATTGTAGGGGTTCACCAAGAAGCCAAACCCACTGAACTATTCTAGTGTCTCTGCAGCAGAGCTCTGAAAGCCTCATAGAAAAAGCTGCAGCTGACATGGGATACATTTCTCTTTGCTTTTCCCATTCCCTGCAATTGACTAGTTTTGAATCTTTTCCAACGTGTGA
This sequence comes from Zonotrichia leucophrys gambelii, assembly GCF_028769735.1. Lineage (NCBI taxonomy): Eukaryota > Metazoa > Chordata > Aves > Passeriformes > Passerellidae > Zonotrichia > Zonotrichia leucophrys. The sequence continues at coordinate 106,965,015 of NC_088171.1, read as the reverse complement.
TCCAGAAATGGAGGACTAGTCCCATTCATAGATTGTCCTGGCTTCCCTTTTCTGTCTTTCTGTGGACCCTCTTTCTTCTCATTCAATTTGATACATATTGAGCAAATGAAATGAATAACAAAAGGCAACTGTGTTGTAATTAATGCACATATGTAAAACCAGTGCCTGCATAGCTGACCTTTCCATTTCTGTGTATTTGGCTGGGTATGAAAGAATCTGCCAACACAATTTTCCATTGGCAATGATGTGTTTATGACTGTACCGAACTGTAACACTCCCTGTTTTCTGGTAGATGAATATAGTAAGAAGGTTGGTGATTGTGAAACCAGGTCTGGATCTGAGGTAACCCAGCAGAGTGCTACTTCAGAAGTTTGAATCAGTTCCAGGACAAGTAAGATGTGTTCTCAACATTCCCTGGATTCATCTGCTCAAGTAGTCCCTGTTCCAAATTTGGGAAATTTGAAAGAAATACATCAAGTACATGGTAATGTACTCATACCTGCAGCATGTCTGATGGAGAGCAAAGGGCTGATGTTTGAAGAAGACTGATGGGTACTGACTCCCAAAAGAGAATCCTTGGAGGAGGAAGCTGGGCACACCACAGAAAGCACTTCAAGCTCAAGAGCATATCTCAGGTAGGTTCTGAATTAAAAACACTATGGTTTTCCTCTTAGGCTATGGAAGGCCTTACTTGCCATGTTATCATCAAAAATGAGTACCTTCCTACCAGCCCTTACTGGCTACATCCTTGGGTGGAATAATTCCTATACCGCAACATAGGCAGACCTTTCCTGAGGCTTCAGGGTTAGGATACATGGGTGTATGACCTGGTCTTTGGTTGGTAATGACTTCACATAAATGTGGCATTTGAGCAGCTGCAGTCTGGTTTGGGATTGCTATAATTTACACCACAGATGACACTGGCTCCTGTCCAGGCCAGGATCTGGAAGGACCACAGCCTTCATACTCACTGATTGGCCCAGTAAAGATGGGGAAATTTGATGCTGCCCCAGCAGTAAAACCAGGATTTTAACTGCCTGTTCAGCCATTTGATTTGTCTGGAGACCTGGTATGCGTATCTCACTGCTGGGGAATGTAGAGGAAACACAATTTAATACCGAAGCCACTGGAGTGGAAAAGCTGTGATGTTGCCCTCCCTCTTCACCCGCAAGGAGCATCCACAGTGCTTCCAGGAGCACATGTGCACACACAGATGTGATGATCACAGCATGGCCACTGGTGCATCCATAACCATGTGTTTCCAGCCACCAAAAAACCCCCTGTGCTGCAGAGGCACATTCTGGTGGGCACAATGGGAGCGGGAGCTTCTGCCTTTGCAGGAAGAGTGGGAGGTTTAAAGGAGGCCTATGAATTAGGACTGCTATTGCTCCTATAAAAAGACAGGGAAACTTCTGTTTGATCACTCCTGAGCTTCATGGTTGCCACTGGAGGGCTCGGGTGAATGGGGAAAAGGAGGAATTGTTATTAAGCCTAGTTAACATGAGGCCTAAAATTTAGGAGTGTAGGTATGTTGGGCTCTGTACAGGCAAGAAATGAGTCCGAGAGGGGCTCCTTTAGGAGCCATTTCAGGTCCACTGAGATCTGAATGGCTGCATAAGGCTTTTCTCCCTGCCCAGGCTTCATGGAGACCTCATAGGCACCACCCTGGTGACATGATCATTGCAGTTTAGGTGAATCCAGCCCTTCAAGCTCAGCCATCCTCACAAGTTACTGCAGGGCTACAAGGGACTATTAGGAAATAAACTCAGTGAATTTTGCTGCAGAAAGGCATCCAGACATCTCCCTGGGTACTGCTAGGGCTTGTCTCTTGTGGAGCTGCCTGCTGTCTGCCAGCCCCTGGGAGTCCAATGAAAGGCAGCAAAGGCTAGTGCCTGCTGTTCAGGGCCAAGGAAACAGAGGCAGTGGGAGGTAAGGTTGGCACAGGGCCACAGGGTGGGCCAGAGGAACATTTAGGATTAATGACTGTGATTGACTATTTGTTTATTGCTCACCCTAACTGGCAAAGGCTGTTCTGACTGTCATTCAGAACACACAGAAGCAAGGCAGCAGGTTCTTTGTGAGTGGGGAAAAGAAGAAGCCTGAGGGACACCTTCAGCTCCCTAGAGATGCCATTGGTGAAATGAGCATGGTTAAGAGGCCACTTTCCTTGGTAGCCACCTAAGTGAAATCTGAGGAGCACTCAGGAGGGCTGGTGAGCTCCCACAGCCAGGTGCCCACCCCAGATGAGCCCACGAGGTCCCTGATGCTCCAGCTCCTACAGCAAAGGAACCTGGGCATGTGTGAACCAGACTCTAGAAAGGAGCCAAACTCTGGCACAAGGCCTCAGCATCTTGACATAGCCTCTTTCCTGAGGAAGACAGAGGGAAGGAAATCTGTCTCAGAAGACTTTCCCTCAGTGTTTAGTGGAGCCTCTCTAGGCTGCCACTGAAGCCTAGCAGCCCCTCACCTGTTATTCACACTTCATACCCAGGCAGCAGGTAACAGCTTTGCTGGTAGGTATGGAGCCAGCTTGTGAGGATGTTTTCCAGTTATCCACAGCCAGGCATCATAGCAGAGTGCAAGCTAATCTGCTAGCTACTGACTTTGCATATACACAGGCTTTAATAGCAAGTGAAAGGCACTTTCTGTGAGCTCTGTAGCTCTTATACGATGTTTTCAACTAATATCTGTTCACTCAAATTAATAGATTTCTCCTATAATATTTACAAGACTGTGTGGACTCTCTCATTTGACTAATTAACACATCTTTAAATTCCTTTGACTGAAGCTTTTTGTTTTCTGGTGAGTAATATTTAATTTATCAGGCTTTAGATCCAACTGTTTGGGGGAGGGGAGTCATAGGCTTATTAAAAACAGTCTTCAATATTCTGTCTTCTCATAGTAAGACAATGTAACAAGTCTTCTTGTACTACATCCTTTTGTATTGTGAAAGCTTCCATTTTATGTGTGCTTTCATTTTAATGGTGCCATTTCACTTTATGTGAGGAAGCCAGGGTAACTGATTTTTTCAGAGTTGATGGTTCAGATCACCTTCACTCCAAGCCTGATTCTGCTTACAAGAAATACGCAACACCATGAAAACTGGCATTGTCTTTGTCCCAGGAGACTGAGCACTGCTTTGTGATGAAAATGATCTTTGCCTGAAGCCAACAGAAAAAAAAAACAAGACAGGATAAAATCCTCTACCATCTACCACAGCTTCTGTCACCAGAATTGCTGAAGAGCTGGAGGCCCAGTCTTCCATACTGGAAAAGTTACTCACAGCCTTTACAAAATGAATATATTAGAAGCTGATGCCTCCAAAACAGAGCTCCATACCTCTATAGCTAGAAGGAAACCAGGTCTGGTTTTCCTCACAATGACACCTCAGTATCAAACATGCATTTGATTTTCTCAAAGTGCACTTGTGTGCTCTTCTTGGAGTGCCTGCTTCTGGACTCATGTCATCAGGCACGGACATCTGACTCTTTTTAATTCCTCACTTCAGCACCTCTGTGCTACAATTAAAATTTATCCACAAGAATAGTCAATCAAAGTGGATAGCACAGATCTTTGTAAAAGGAGACCTTTGCTTTAAGGAGCAATAAAAACTTTGTTTTAAAAGAACCACACAAGTGGCATCTGATTTAGCAGCCTTTGAACTCAGCAGCCTGAGTGTGGAAGTTCAGGGTGCATGGCTATTTGTTCAGGTGGATAGCAGTGACACTTGAGGGTCATATTTTTCAGATTTTCTTTCCTATCATAACACTAGGAGATTTCTTTTTAAAACAAGAAAAAATACAGCTGATGCCATAGAGAGAGTAAAGAGGACAATCTGTCACTTCTAATCCTTGCAGGGGCTTTCGTGTTTAAATCATACAACATGGTAGTCTCAGAATCCTCAAGAAGAGGTTTGAGTATCAATATTGACTAGTAAGGGTATACCTACTAGGTAAATTGAAGTAGATTTCTGCTTTTTCTTTCTGAAAAAAAATCTGTTTCATAATGCTCCAAGTATTACTTAAAATGCAATAAGTACTAAGATGCTTACACATAAAGGTAAAAAAGCAACAACAACACAGACTAGCTTACACTTTTTTATCATTTTATTTCTATAGTGAAATTTACTTTCCCACATGGAAAAATAAAGCAAATAGTAATATAGGTCCCTAAATGTACTTTTCATAATGACCTTATAATAAGCAAAGCTGGTGGCCTCACATGTTATATAGTTCTCTTAAAACAAAAGTGCCTGCTTATTAACTTCCCCTCCCCAGACATTTTTGCTGAAGTTCTCAATACCAGGTGTCTACCCACACTGACTGGTTTTAAAAAGCTTTTTTGCCAATATTTTTCAGCTATTTTCCCATCTACTTTAGAAAAGCAGCAAAGGGACTATTCTTCCCAAATTTAAAATTCTGGTAGCATTAACTTTGAGGCTTTTGAAGGCCTTATGCTTCAAAACAGGGATCTGATATTTGGCACAGTGTTACCTTTCCAAAAGGAGATGATTTACCGTGCAAACCCTTCAAAACATGAAGCATCAAGATTCTGAAGTGTTAGATTTTAAGAGCTTCATCTCTCAAGCTCTGGTTCCCATTAGGCATGGTGGAGACAAAGATCAAACAGCCTTTTCTCAAAGGTTCCAAATTCCTGACATGGACAGGTTGGAGCTGGGGAGAGACTCGATGCAAGCTCGTGGGATCTCTGTCATGCTCTCAGTGGAGTCCCAGCAAAGCACCAGCAGCCTGCCTCAGGGATGGTTGTTCTCATGGGTCCTTTGTTCTGCTGTCTCACTGGAAATATCAGAACACTCTGAGCTGTTGAGAACCCTAATAATGGCAGTCCTTTAAACAGAATTCTGTGCTTTGTATAATACACTAATAATACTTATTCTCCTATGCACACACGTTATACAGGAGTCATATGTACTCATAGGCACAGATGCACATGGGCTGTTCTAAAAGTTCAGATTCTTCGTGCCTCAAATTCAGGACTTGAAATTCTTGAATACTTTGGATCTTTACTTCTGTGAGCCTTAGTTCACTGCTCATAAAGATAACAGTCTTTATTTTATATCTGTGTTGTGAAATTATTCTTCCTTAATGTTTGAGGCCATCCAGTTCTACAGTGAGATGTACCATAAACGTGTCCACAAAGAAATGAGGAATTCTGTCTTCTGAGCAGCATTTGAATGTTGTGAAATACATAAAACACATGACCACACACCAAACAGCTGAGTTGTTCACTCTTTCAAGCATTGAGTCCTGCAAAGATCCAATGGAAGAAATGGAATTTGGTCAGGTAACAAAGAGTCTTACCTAAACATAACATTCATTCAAGGACAGTCTGAATTCTGGGTTTGAGATCTTAATACATGCTTGCTTATCCATTTTATTTTTTATCTTGCATTCTATAGCATTCTTTTAATTTTGTTTGTGTGACACAATCTGAAGTATGAAAGGATCACTTTGGCAAGCAAACACTGCCATTCATCTGTACTGTAGAATTCATTTCATTTGTGTCTGCTGAAAACAAAGCACAGTGAATATACTTATTTTAAAGTGTGTCAGTGTAAAATGACATTTAACATAGAAGGTATCTTCAATTAAAAAGAAAAAGAAGTAGTGAATAAGGGAAGAAATGAACAAAAGAAACAGTATGCCCAAGAAAGTACTAATTTAGACTAGCAGAGAGCTGAGAAGAGCTATTGAACAATTTCATTATCACATCCTTTTCAAAGAAGGAAGGCTCCTGCTTTCTTATTTCACAATAATTGGATGAAGAAATGTGGGTGGGAGCACAATTCATTGCAGAATTTGATGAATTATTTACTAATTAAGAAGAGAAACAGGATAGTATGAGCTATATTACTTTCATATGAATGTTCCTTTTACTATATTATTTATGCACATGCAATTGTTGCTTTTATTAACTAAGAGGTTAATCACTTGAATGGGATGCTTTGCATTCTTTACAATTACATACACCAGCAAATTGGCTAATTTTATGTGAAAAAAACAACCTAGCAATTTTTCTAGTACTTATCTGTATGGTGCAGTTTAATAACATTTTTGCACAGTGCAAAATGAATAACCCAGCTGGTCCTGTGCTTTGGCAGCAGCGCTGCACATTGCACCGTGGCACACACAGGCTCAGGAGCACTGCAGAGGTGATGACACACAGGTCCCCCAGGCCGGAAGATGAACCTGTGCATCCAGGCATCCTGTTCATGGGGCAGGCTTAGAATGACTTCAAAGGTGACTGCCTGCTTTTTTTCTGCAGCTGGGAGTGCCATTTTGTTCTAGGAGCGTTGTATCTGTAGCAAACCAGTCTCTGGCTAGACTGGGTGAAATTAAAACTGCCCCGCTCCATGTGTTACACCCTGATAGTGCAGGGGATGCAGAGAGCCCCTCCTGCACTCAGCCCTCCAGTTTCTGGGGCTGAAGGACTCATCCCTTGCACTGCTGCAAAGCCTCAATGTCCCTGCATGCAGAGCACTGGTGCCATTAAATTGCCCACAGCCACACTGACACTGACAAGCCCTTGATGGTCTCTCCTCTCTGCTGCTGTTCCACAGAAAGCACATCCAGGGCTTTGCGAACTGGTGCTATTCAGATAAGATCCAAATAATGGAAAAATGTGCCTGGAGGAAAAGGATTTTTCATCTGGACATCTCTTCACATCTAGATCACGTCACCAGAACTCCAGAGCCCACACTGTAGCTGTCCACGCCACTTAATTTTTATTTTTTTTACGCACATGCAGATTGTTTTTTAAAAAACCCCAAACATATGGTATCCAGATAGAAAAACCTACCCCTATTTAAAATATATAAAAATATGAAAGAATCTCTGTTTAGATTCCACATTTACATGTCCCACCCTTTCTTCCCTGATGCATATAAAGACTTTGATATGTTAACATCATTTGTTAGTCATTAGAAAAGTAAGTAAAAGTACATGGTTTGGGTTGATGATGTAATGAGTTATTTAATGATTTTTACTGATTCAATGAAAAAGTATATCTTATTGTTCACTAGAGATGGGGGATGGGAAGTTAATATACATTTTGCTTTAGATATGAAGCATTTTGGGAACATTAATGGATTTTTTTTTCAATTGTAACCACATGGGGTTTTATTAAATTTTTAAATGAAAAAAAATGCAGATGGGGCAGCTCAGCCATCTAGCTCACTTTTCACATCTTCATAACACACCAGAGTTGCAGCCAAACCAAGCATTCATGACTGCAGCCCTGGGAAGGTCTGGGGAAAGCCTGAGCCCTGCAGTGAAGGAGTCCATCACCCACTTCCAGGAACAGACATTTTTTCCCATTTATCAAACTCTTCCCTCCTCAAGAGAGCACAGGAACACTCTGACTGCTGTGACTGTTCTGTGCAAGCATCCTCCTTTTACCATGCATTACTGGGACACAGCTGAACATGACACAGGAGTCCTCAACGGTTGAATCCAGGAGAAAAAAACATTCTTAACTTGTCCAAGATGACTGAACTTCCCCACCAATTGGCAGCCGTATTCTGAAGAAGACATGAGTCAAACATAAGTATCCAACATACCCAGAAGAAAATTAAAGGGTGTGGAAACAATAATGACAGTAGGAGAGAAGCACAGTTTGTGCTCTCCAGTTTTCCAAGGAAGAAAGTATCCTTAGAGCACAGAAGCATGACTGAACTTCAAACCATTATCAGGTTTGGCAGGCAAAATTCCCTTTCAGAATCAATTTCATTTGAGAACAGTTATTCCACAAAGACAAATAAACCACACATATAAATATAATAAATAAAAACATTCTTGTGGAAAAGTAGTGGAAAACTTTCCGTTTAATAATGTCAGAATATGCTAAGGAAAAGCATAAGCATAATGACTATACCAGCCCCCTATTTCATGGAGCTGTGGATGTGAAATTAAAAGAAGTTTTCCAAGTGAATTTTCTTTTACCTTACTGAAATACTGAATTTCAGGAAGATGAAATGAAAAACTCTATCAACACTGACATCTTTCTCTTAAACATTTATTCATTAACAAATATGTTGACTTTTTTTATGGGAAATCCATCAATCAGAACTGTTTTACTTGCCCCCATATTTCTGTTGTTGGAACAATCAAGCTCCCATTCTGGGCTGGGAAGTAGCCCTTATGTGTGGAGAGGCACAAAAGGCTGTGGGGGGTACTGGGACCCTCAGGAATGGGCACCAGCAAGCCTGAGAATCAGGGAGGTCTTGTCCCCTCCGGCAGCACTGCTGATTTGAGCACAAAGCTGGGCTGGGGGCAGCAGCAGGCTGACCTTTCCTTCCTGGAGCCTCAGCATGTGGTATCACAGCTCACAGGCTGGAAGTGAAATATGGAATATGCTCATTCCTCTGACTGCCCCTGCCCTCCCCAGATAGGCATAGATTCTCCTAACACACCAATCCAACCATGTAACTCTGGATTTGAGGGCTTATTGGATTCAAAGCATCCAGTCACAGCCTAGAGAGAAGCTGAGTGCTGAGCAGGGCTGCTGACTTGTAGCAAAGGCAGACAAAAATGAGCACAGTGGTAGTGATATCTCAGCTGGAAGGAAGATGCTGAACCAGCTTTGCACTTCATTTTGCCTCACTTTGAATAGAGGAGAGGCAAATAACCCAATGGGATACAGCACTCTAATATCAGGAAAATCAAGAAGTCACACCAAAAAGTCACACCAAGAAGTTTTCCAGACACACTTTGATGTCATCTTGTGTTTTTTCCCAGTCTTTCCCAGCTTTAAAAGTCTTGCATTTGCTTGGGTGCTATGTGAAAGCTGCGCTGGTCAAGTGAACCCATTGTGACGCTTCAATATGGTTGGACTAGCTGTATCTGCACTTTTAAAATGAAAATTTAATAACAGTCCATATGGTTATAATTAAAGAAAAATCCATTTACATCTTAAAATGCACACATTTTATTGAAACCAGGCTACATAAACACATCTGGAACACAGCTTTAGATAAAAAGCATATGCAGGGTCTGATTCTGTCATTGCTTATGCTGGAGTAAGTAAAAATTTACACCATCAAAGTGAGTTGACAGGTGTAAGGCCAATGAGAGATCAGAATCTGACCTTGGGCCTTTCATTTCAACAAACAGAACACTGCCAAGTTTCACTTCAATGTTGCAGCTTGGAAGAGAGGGGAACCAAAAGTTTATAGCCCATATGAAGGATTATTGTATTACGAGTAACTGAAGTTTATAGAAAAGTTATTTCCAATGGTTAGACCTATGGTTCCACTTCCCACAAAAACAGACAGCAGAGCAGGCAGTAACTTAGTAACTTCTCAGCCTTGGTAGGCTTCTTTTATTGTACTCTAAGCAATGTCCAGCATGCACTGCTACAATTAGGCCATCTTCCATTCTACCTTCCTGCGTTTAAAAGAAATGTAACAGCAAATAATTGTATCATATTTAATCAAGTGGACTCTCCATTTTTTCATGGGCTTACCTTCTCGTTCAGGGGCACTCCACCCACAGATAAAGGAACTGTGGAGCTAAAATGCATGAAGTCCTGAGTACTTGCAACATGTTCTGAAATAAACAGCTAATACAATCTTTCAGCTCTGCTCAGAACAGAACCTCAGCAGTGACACACAACCAGACAGGTGGATTCACTCACTTGGAATTGCAGGTATCTTGGGGTTAAATGTGTTCCCTTCCTAGCAGAATTCTGAAAAAAGACAGCCAACTCATTATGGCAGGATGTTAAATGTGCAATGTATTGCATTATGGGGCACAAAGCACACTCAAGATAAATACAGTCCTTCTTGTTTTTCTCATGTATCTGTTCCACCATGTGCATCCAGCAGGGCAGTAAATTAAAAACACTTCACCGAGGTAATGGTAGATAATTTATTCTGGTTTTACACACTGTTTTTAGCTTCCAGACATAGGAGGAATGACGCTCTATTTGCAGCCAACCTTATCTCTTTTCCAGTGGGATTCACTTCTCTATTGATCAGCAAGGGCTCAGGATCTATTTGGTAAGATACCCGATTTTTAATTTGTAAGTAAAAATTAAAACCTTGTAATTCTGGGCTATGTGCTTCCATGTGTGTGTGTATGTTATTGTGCTGAGACAGGCTTGTTCTGTGTCATGTTGTGACCAACAGGACGAACATGTGTACCTGCACACTTCATTTAATCCACTGTTACAATGCTATAATTCCTAGGATAGAACGTGGCCATCAGATAGCAGACCATCACTCTATTATGAACACTTAAGAAAACACGGTGCTTTATATTAAACACTGGAGGTGAATTTTAGGTTTGAAGGAATTCAGTTACTCAGAATAGAATAGAATTTGGTCCTGAGACAAAAGCTACCATCTTCACCTTTTGAAGCATGCCATGGGATCCTTAATGACCACAGATGGTCGAGGCCTCAGCTTTATGTCTCATCTTAGAGAGACAGAACAGCCTTTATAGATCTAGATGCAACTAACTGCTGGCAAAAGCTGAAACTTTTACATTTAATGAAGCTGAGGATCTAAGAGCAAATAGCAACTATTGAACCTGTTATGGACAAACCCAGAGTCTGATTAAGTCCATGGAGCATTCACTCAAAAAAAAGCAGCCCGTTGTGGTTTGCATGTCAACTCTCCTTCACTGTTAAAGAAATCACTAAGTTCTCTGTGGTCTGTGGACACAAAAAAGGCATCTACTCTGTGTACCAGGACCAAAGACTGTGCTTCCAGTGAAGCCTGTGAGCTGTGCTGGGAACAAACTCTCATAGGACTGAGTATCTCATCTGGATACTCACCTGAGAGAAAACACAGCTCAAAACAAGACATTTGGCTTTTGCAATGCAATTACCTTGATATTCTCATTAATACAGCAGAGTCTGCTCTAGGGGCCTTACAGGATGGGAGGCGTAGCCTGGAAGCTCCAAGTGACAGACGATTTTTGAGAGCCCTGTGCCAAAGGAGGAGTGTTTCCCCAGGGATCTGTGAATTACCTTTCAAGTTACCACAATAAGGCATGTTATTTTAAAGAGCTTTAGAGGGCAGGACTGTATGGCAAGTCTGACAAAGCACACAAATAATCCAGGGGAAATAATAAGGCTGTATTCTTCCGGCTTATCTTCCCTAAAAAAACCCCAAAAACAACAACAACAACAACAACAAAAAAAAAAAAAAAAAAAAAAAAAAAAACATTGGCATGCAGCTATGGGGGTTTTGGGGCTATAATTCAGGGCATTAGGTTAGCCTAATTATCAGGGCTTCTTCTGAATTGGGCCTGGATGTATTGAATTCAAACCCCCTGAACTTGTTCAGTTTGCAGGCCACTCTACAGCTCCCTGATGTTTTTGTGCTTTGCAGTCATTTTCTGCTGCTCTGCTGCCTAGCTCCACAATTAACTGGAATGTACAAACATTTCTCCTGGGTTTGACGGGAGCAGAGACCTGTCTGTGTGCTCAAGGTCATGTGAGAAGTTTCGGCAGGGTGCACTGTCTGAAGCGACAGCCTCTTGACATCCCCCTTGCAACCCAGTGTGCTCATTCTAGATGTTTTTTGACCATAGTTTGGCTGCTCTCAGTGTTTATTTTGGAGCTGGGAACTATACCCAAAAGGAGAGCGGTGTTTTTACTGCCCAGCGGGAGGCTGAGCCTGCGAATCGGATCTGATCTGACTCACCACTGCAGGAGAGAAAACAAGCACATCCTGAGCCTCCATCCAAGTGCAGAGTCCTTACCTAAACCCCCAGCCCCAGGAAGCTCCAAGAGCTGGAGTTTGGCAATCCTTGAGTCTCTAAAGCATTATCCAGAGACTTGTTCCCATGCAGTCACATTTTCAGTGAGGAGGCTTCCTATAGCAATAGGGGATGATAAGGATCACCGTGATTTTGCATAATTCTACCTAGTTTGAAGTAAGTGGCTTTTTTTGTAAACCACTGTGTTCCCCTTTTTGTTCATTGTGTTTAAAATACAGTTCTGGTTTATAATATTTTTTAATTTTCCTAACACATGAAAACATACAATGAAGGATGTAAGGTGTATGGTCTGATCTTGCTAGGAATCATCTATATCCAAGTCAGACCTGCAACAGAGCAAAATAGCCCCAGTGGAAGGCATTGATGCTGACTCACAGCAAAGGAACCACTCAGGGTTGTGCCTCTTGGCTGTCAGGCCCTGAGTGGCTGGGGGTGGGGTTAAATTAGAAAATCTCAGTCTTAACTTCTATGCTGGCTGTTCTTTGTGGCAAAGCAGTTTCAAATCTAAATATGAAAATCACTATAAAATCTACAGTATATTGATACTGTTGAGCACAGATAATGTTGACATTGAAAGCAAAGCCTATTCACTTTTCACTGTTGAGAAAAATGATATTCAGAGAGAACTGAAATAGGGCTTAACTGAAGGTTAAATGAAAGCTATGAAGGGGGCTCCAAGGGAAGTGCTACATTTTCCCATCTGTTATGGACCAAGGGGAAGGAAGGGAGCAGAAAGATTAGCAGGAAGTCATCTTTAAAGCTGGAGACATAAGATAAAAACTCATCTGAAAACCAAGTCTCTAGTCAGCAGTATTAATAAAATGCCAGGTTCCTTAAAAAATAAGAAAGAGTTGCTAAACAAAAAAAAATTAACTAAATCACTGTTTTTATTGCAACATTTAGTCTTTCATTCTCCTAAATATGGAAGCTCAAAAGTTGCATGTCAGTGGACAATCTCCCCACCTACAATTAAAAGAGTAGGTTGGTTCCAAGGTGTGATATGATAGACATGTATAATACTGTATAATATTGCACAGGGGCTATTTTATCTTTCTAAGAACCATACTGTACAATACTGAACTAGTTTTGCTAGTCCCTCTGATGGATACAAAGTGCAAAGTGGTATCCATATGGCCCTATGGAAGTATAACATCACATTCTTCTAGCTTATACAAGTTTAATGGCACTGAATTAGCATGGGCTGCCCTTTGGTGCTAATTCTTTCTGCACTCAGGGGGTTAAAGGAGCTTCATACCATCCAGATGTTCAGTGGCTCCTGCAAATGAAAGATTAGCAATTTTTGCAACTGCTGCTCTTTCTTCTGCTCCCTTTTTAAAGCTGATATTTTCCTTAAGAACTTGCTTAGTATCTGAGTCAGAGGAATCTCTTCCCTCAGGTAAATCAATCAATAGGCTGCACAAGAAAAGGAACAAAATGTAGGGGAGGTAGGCCTGAGTTGTATTAATTTGTTTACAGAAATTGCCTTCCAGGGACCAATATATTCATCCCAGTGTTTCATTTTCCTCTGTGAAATAGGAATCAAACACAGCATTATTTCAGGGTATCAAAATAAAATAATAAAAAGCAGCTCAAAGTTCTTCAAAACCCCCATATTTTTAGTGTTAGTCAATAAGTGTGCCTATTAATTTTTCAGCTTAGACTATAGATAAATTATACAGGTACCAGAAATACAGCTCTTTATTCCTACCTGCCACCAACAAGGCATCCTGGAGAGAAATAGGAAAAGTAGCAAAAATTCATTTCAATAAACAAATACCAGCTTCATATCTTCTAAGCCTGTCTTTTGTATACATAGGTTTACTGAGGTTCCTGCTGCTGCAAGAGCTGTTCAAGCATGGAATAAGTAGAGTTCCAATGAGACAAAACCTTCTGCCTCATCTGGCATTTTAAAACTTGTTTTCTTGCGACAGCTCAGCTAGAATTTTTCTAACCTTAACAGAATTGCTAGATTTCACGTCTTGCTCCAAAATGTTCTTTTCCAGTGCTCCTGTTATGGTAGGGGAAGCAATGAATTGTCTGAGGTAGAAAGCGATGTCGGATGTGTGTTACCAGCGCTGTGACTGTGCTCTGTGAAACCTCCCTAATGAAGACATGCACCAGGCTGCTCTTAATGCTTTCTCTGCTTTTTGTGAAGTCCAGACATGCACTCTGCCTGGGAACAAGCTCCTTCTCATGTAGCTCCACCACCTTTCACACAAAGAAAACTAGGTTGAGATAGCAGCACCTTGTATTAGTTAAGCTGATTTGGGGTCATGTTGGTAACTAGTTATTTGAAGAAAGTACTGGCATAAATTTACGACTACTTGAATTAATTGCTTATTTTATTTAATAGGCACTGATGTGTCTGTTTGGTGTTGATCCTCAGCTCCCTGAGGGCACTTACACCCTTCCCATACTCAGCCTCCCTCAGGGCCACCCCTAGGCATGCCCATTGCTCCAAAACAGTGAAGATCCTACATATCATAATCCCCAAGCTACAAGGGGCAGAGAACAGTTTGGGAGCACTGAGTAGGACAAGAGGAAAGAGGCACTTTGAGGGAAAAGGCTCTTCCACAGCAGAGGACTCCACAGTTATGGACTTCCAAGGATTCCAGCGTGGCCCATCAGAGGTGCACCACTGCAGCCTCAGACACACACAGGCTGTAAATGGATCAGCACTGGCATGGACCATAAGCAGGCTGGGCCATGGTGCACATGAGCCAGGTCACCACACACATACCCAGCATTGCTCCAGGAGTAGAGGTTATTGGCAGGGAGACAGCTGTGCACTGAGGACTCAAAGCTACAGTGAAGAGTAGCTGCAAAATAAGGAAAGAGAGGGGGAGAAAGAAAAGCAGAGGGAAATAAATATGAAAAAAAGGACCTTCAATCAATTTCACCAGTGTAAGGATCTCAAGGAATGGAAGAGCTGATTCTTTAGGACTTCTCCTGAACTCTTGTTCCCTCTGAAACATCTTTCCTGTGTTAGTGGCTAGCTGTGCTTATAAATTTTGAAGAGATATTGTGAAGAGATAAATTTTGAATTTTATTGTGATGTGCTCTGTTTAGCAGCAACATTTATTGCAGGTCAGATTTAGGATCAAGCATGGTCCAGCTGCAGACACTTGACCCTTGTAAGCAAATGTTTGATTTTAATTCTATATTCCCATTTAGCAAAAGTATATTCTCAGCAAGAGGAGGGCTTAGCATGTTTCTTTCTCCTAACATGACAGATCCTGAAAGCTGCTTTTGTAAACCTCAGGCTTTGGGAAGGGATAGGGAGCTCCAGTGACTGGTTTAGAGTCTCCTACCATTCCAGCAGACACAGCAGTTTGTAGATGTGGCAGGAAGGAGTTACAGAAAAGGGGGCAGGGAGCAATGAAGAAAGTTAATGATCAGATCGAAGAATCCCACTCTTGAAAACTAATAGCATTACCTCTGTGTTTGTAAGACCTACAAACTCAATCAGAGCATAGCAAGTGGGAGAGTTCACTACCTGGCACCACAGCCTAATTTGGGAATTGTGCAGAGCAGTGATGAGAGGCAGGTATTTGGAGGGCACTGAATCAGCAGCGATGACAAACTCACCACAGAGACTTTGCTAATCTATCAGACCAGAGCTGCTGTTGGCCAAGCAGTTAGATCAAATCCAAAGCCCTGTGGGTTGTCCCCAGTAGAGTGAGAAAATCATGATGATCTACTATTTTGGATATAGTTCTTTTTATTTTACAGAAATACATGAAGCCTTGCTTCCCAGAGCATGGGCAGAGAACCAGACAACAGGAGCCTGTTTCACTTTTTATAGCTCCTGGCTTCTTCCAGTCAGCATTCAGTCCCCAAACTCTCTCTCCAGGTAGCTGTTTTGTTCCAGGGCCACATTAGTAGTACTCTTGCATCTGTCTTGTTTTACCTCACTGACTCTTCCCTCAGTTGCTCTGGTCTTTCTGCTGTTTCTTGGAGACACTGAATTACAGACCAGCGTATGAGCCCATGGGTTGCTGTGCCAGCCACCAGGGACATAGATTGGTTTGTAGCTAATGTGAGGTTTGTGCAACTTCTACTTACTTTTTGGGTTGGGAAATGGTTCCTTTGTTGGGATAAGATTCCTGACACAACAAAAGTGTATTTATGGTTTTCCACAGCCATCTGAGAAGAAGGTGAAAGACTTCTCTCATCACCTGAAATTCAGCCAATCTTGTGAGAATAATCTTAAAGTCTGCATGTTCACTAAATCTTTTGCTTTTGCCAGTTGTCCAATGAAACAACTCCCTCACCCTGCAGGAAGAAGTACTTGAACCTCAAGCCAGTGTCAAGGGATGACATTATATCCACCCCTACCTTGCAGGCTCCAAACGCAAATCAAGTATTTGCAAGAGTGAATGTTCCCTCTGAAACACCAGATACAACACGAGCTCTGTCCCATAGAACAAGCCTGTGCAGTTCAGGAAATATCTTGGGACAATCAAATTCTACAAGGAAGTCATGGTCATGGAAAACATCACAGCTTCACCTCCTCCCCACTGCTTCTTTCCTCTGCACAATGGGGACACAGCTTTCCCGCTCTGACACTCTCTGCCTTTTTATATCTCCCTTCTGCCACTCAGCTCAGCCATAATCCCACAGCACACCGTGTTCCTCATGTCTGTTGGCTTCCTTGAGTCTGGCTGGCCTTGGATCACACTGTCCAAGGCATAAAACAACATCGGTGTTACCTCAGGGCAGGAACAGCATCTCTGTCACATCACAGGAGTTACTGTAATTTAGGCAATAAAAATGAGAATACCCGTAAGAAAAGTCACCTTGGCTGTCCAGCTCCTTCTCTCCTTGAACTCCAGTGGCTTCTTGGCTTTTGAAATAATGTAGCACAGAAAGCTGGTCTCCCAGGCACTGAGTTTCTTCTGCTGGGCTCTAGCCAGCTGCTCTCTTTGCCTGCTTTCTCTCTTCATTGACAATTTATTGGCTGCCCTACACCTGCTTTTTTTTTCCCCTCTTAAATTTTCTCTTTTCTGGGCAATCCTTGTACTTGACTCAGCTGGCAGTATATTTCCTCAGTACCTGAGTGAGAGCGTGTCGGCTGCGAGGGGAAAGAAGAGACGTCCCTCCCTGAACCTGCCACGGCCGTGCCTGTTAACATCAAAATACAGCGTGCTTGGGAAATGAAACTGCTCTTCCATTTCAGCGCTGCCTCCTGCTTGTACCTTTATACTTGGTTTATTCGGATCATCTCAGAAGGCTCTGGAGGATGGTCTCAAACATCCCTGACTCCCACCTCACCTCTCCTTGCTCTAGGCTCAGAGCTTAGTTTCCATGCTCCCCCTTCCAGTTGCTGTGCCCAGTGCCTCCCATGGGTATTAGTTTCTATGCTCAGCTTCTGAAAGCATGTTTAAATTCACTTTACATTTAAATTAGCTAAGGGCCTTAATGTTTGGATTATGACTAAAGAGCAAGTGGGTTGTAACTCTTTCCTCTCCACTGAAATTTAACATTTAGATTAAGGAAGGTTGAAATTTTTCCCTCTCCAGCTCTGCCTTCATTCTTTCTCCCGGCAGGTCCTATGACTAGGGATAGAGGACACTTCTTCCACTAGTAGGAATAAACAGCCTGTCCGTGCTTGGGACTAATCGGGACTGGCCACAGGATGTCACTATTACTCCACAAACATATGGAGAGCGAGGTGTTTGTTTACAGAAGGCCATGGTCTGAGCTTCAGCTGTCTGATTCTACTGCTCAGATTTCACCAGCCTGCTCAGCTCTGGATTGGAAATTGAAGAGTCACATCCCGACGCTCCTCAACAGAGCCACAATCCCGTGCAGAATTTGGCGAGGCGCATTAAGACACAACTTGCTTGTGCATGAGCATGTGCACACATCAGGTTCAGTTTGTCCTAACTTTACACAGCCCTTGGATTTCACCTTGGATATGGGATTCAAATGCCTGAAGTGAGCCAAGAACTGCTTGTTTCAAGCCAAAATCACATTAAGCCTCTGAGTATCAAATGGTTCCCTGTAAAACCTTAAATGAGACCAGGTCCCCTCCAACTCAGACAAGGCTCATAAAACTTGGGGTAAAATTCAGTTTCAAGTTCATAACGAAACCCAAAGGCAGGTTTCAGGTTTGCATTTGGATTTTGCTCTGAATGTTTGTGTGGCTCTGCTCAATGCAAGGTCACAGGCACTGGGGGGGAAGGCTTTTTAAATGTTTCTGTTCTCCAAAACAGAGATAAACACGTGGCTGTGAGCTGGTACAACCATGGGGTGAAAACTAAAATGCAGCAGTAGATAGAAATGTCCATTCAGGAGAAGCAAATCTTCATTAGTGGAGACAGAAACCAGACTAAGTAAAATGGTCAAAAGAAAACATCCCTGTCCTGGGAAGCTGACTATCAGTGTGTCAGCATAAGGACTCTTACCTCTTCAACACCTTGTCCTTTCTTTCTTATTCCTTGAGATGTATGAGCTGTTGTACCTCAGATCTGATGTCTTGGGGAATCTCCAGCAAAATCCCTTCCAGGCCAGTAAATTTTCTATTCACATCTTGCTCACAAAACATCCCAGTTCACAAAAATATGTCCTCTGATTATGTATTATCCTTGATTGGTTGAGTTCTGAGAACTTATTCCATGTTTACACCTCACTATATTGAATTTGTGGTTTGTGGTTAGTGGTACCATTTTTTTTTTTTCTGGGGAACCATTTTATTATTTGCAAAAAAACCCCGTATGTATACACAAATGCTATTATGTTCTTAATTTGTGCTTTTTTATTTGCTACCTTTCTGGTAGCACTGGGCTTAATTTTTACCCTCTGAATAATGAGGTAGGTAAAACACCAGGGGTAGTCATATTCCATTCCTCTATAAAACAGGATTGTTTTTCTCAGTATTGGTTCAGGAATGCCTGTTTTGCAGGGCTGGTGGTGCCATGATGGGTAATAGGCAGCAGGTGACTCAGGTGGAAGAGAGACCTCTACAGAAGATCATTTTAGACAGACCTATCCTAAAATGTCCTACCAGGGCAGACTTCATGAAGGTTAGGAACATTATTTTGGGAACTAAACTTCACTGGTTTGACCATGGTGGGCTAAGATCAGTTGAACAAAGGCTATTAGAAAAATCTGGAAGAGATTTAGTTTCTTAAGTTTCTGTGGAGCAGAAATATAAAAATCTATAAAATTGAAGAGTTTTTACCTTATCAGAGGTGAAGAGTTTCCACATCCTATTTTGTGTTTGTCTATTTCTGTAGTCTTAATGCCCCCTCACCAAGTCCCATGGGCTTTAACAATAACCCTCAGGCCTTGGCATTTGCTACATCTCACTGTTTAACTTAAAAGACTCTTGACTGGGACTCTGCTTGGTTATCTGGTGCTTCTTGTGCTGTCTCCTGCCACCAAAAGATAGACGGAAACATTGTTCAACTAGAAGACTTCCCTGCCAATTCCAGCTTCCAGCAAAAAGAACAACAGACCAGAAAGGTGACTGCTGCCTCTAGGGAGGAACTACTACCCCAGTCTGGCAGAATTACAGCTGTCCACCTGAATTTGAGTGTGAGCAGCTTCTGTTTCAATCTCCACTCTGTCTGATGCTTTGTGTGTCTGCTTAGGCACAGAAGTTGAGCAATCAAAACAGCTACAGCAGGTGAGAAACCTTGAGCTAGGGTGGTCCAAAGGTACACAGTTAATGAGTTAAAGAAAGAAGCTGTTGATGCATTTAATAAGGTAGATAAGAGCTTTGTATTTTTCATGTTATTAAGTCTAAGACAGAATTTGTAAAATAGAACTGGCTGCCTGGCTAGTTTCATTTGCACAGAAACAGCAGAAGTGGCATACCTTGCCCTTAGAGCTGGGTAAAAAACTAGCTGCCAAATACCTGTACTGAACTGCCATGGCTGCATTACTAACACCACTGGAGACAGACATCTTAAAGCCAAATGGAATGTCTCATGATCTGTCTTTTAAAGTCCTCAGCCTACCTTGTCCTTGCTCCACAGAGGATGCAGTGCTGCAGGTCCATACAAATGGCAGTTTCAGTAGCCCCTGCTCCAGCACCAGTTTAGTGCTGACAGCAGGAGGGTTCCAGCTTCCACAGCACTCTTTCCAGCCCTCCCTTCAGCTCATGGCACATCCCTGCAGGGAGGCAGGCACACAGCATGTGCTCATCCCAGAGCACACATCCTTTATTCTCTGTGAAGATATGGAAGGTCAAGGCAGGCAGCACAAAGCCATTTGACACACAGGCCAGCTCATATTTCCACTGTTTAAGAAAATGAGTTGTAGACATACCTGTGGTTCAGGTAGTAAGGCAGATCTCTGTCATGTCTCATTGTTATCAGACAGTAATAAATTATTCTGAAGTCGCTATTATGGGGCGAGGAGTTACCTCACCTGATCTGATCAGAGCACCATCGGTGTAATCCACAAGCCCAGTAGACCAGGCTGCTCTATTTTTGTGTTTATCTCTCCTTCTCTGATGCAAGTACTTCCTGTAACAAGAACGTTCATCTAAGACACATGGTACCCAGCTCTTTATCTATGTTTTGCATTTAATACCACGTCCCTTGCAGCTGAGCTGCAGCTCTCAGGGCAACAAGGACAAGTGGATGTATCCAACAACTCCATGCCCTTTCTGTCTGTCCAGTTGCACTGATGATTCCACCAACCTAGATTGGACTCAGAAGTCATAATTTGCATTACTTACTCTTGTTATTCCTACCCACATCACACAAAGAGCTCAGTGTACATCAGCATATCAAGATGCTTCTGAGGCCTTATTCCTCCAGAGGCAAGCATGGCAGTTCAGGTTAGAAATCACTGCCCTGGAGCCAGGTGGGTAGAGCAGAGCTATAAAGAAAATTAAACTTGTATTCCTTCTGCAGTAATTGCTGAGCCACACTAGGTATTTTATGTTGTGCCTTTAGACATGTGCCATGATATTTGAGTTAAATGTCTTCTTTCTTCTATTTTGTCTATTTTCGATCTCTCTCTGTGTTTTACACCTTCAAACTTCCTATGGATACTAATGTGCATTTGTTTGTTTGCATCCTAGAGTTCAATAAGGAATAAGGACACCTGACTAATATGATGCTCTCTGTCCTGTCTTTTTGTCTTTGGGACAAGCAGAGCTGCTTTGAGGTACCAGAAGAAAGCACAGCAAGGTTTTTTAGAATCAGGCTGAATGCACAAATGGCTAGAGTGCTTTCAGGTGGCACTTCAGCATGTAATGGTTGAATTGATTTTATTTAGCTTAGCCATTCAAATCACAAAATGGGTTAAATACAAATGTAATAATTTTACAATGCATCCACTAGATGGTAGCCTATCCTTATCCTTGCCATTTCCCAATTCCATAAAGACATTTTATACAATGACCAATGATCCATTCCATCTCAAGAAATCTCATTGTGTATATTCCTGCTCTTAAAAAGATACTTGCCCAGTGGAATGCAGCACATGAGCAGGGAAATGCACCTCATACAAATTCCTCCTTCTCAGAAATGCATTTGCCCATAGTCCCAGTTCAGATCTGGTGCAGGTTTTAGTGACTCTTAGGAAGTATCCAAGCAGTATAAAAATATATGATCCTGGCATCTGCAGTTTCATTTTTATTATTTCAAATGCCGAGCAGACATTCACATTGGTCAAAAATGGTGTTCCTGCTTACACTGGCACCTAAAATTATGATATTTTCTAATCTTAAGAAGGCTTATCTAGGGCATGATTAGCCTTTTACTAAAGGTCAGATTCTGTACAGAAAGTCTAAGAGATTTTTCTGCATAACATTTTGGAAAGAGGTAATCAATAGTGGGTCAATGTATAAGTCTTCCTCTGAGCCTTCCTGAAAAAGATCAGGATAATCATGAATATTTGTGCCTCCTAAGCAAAGCACATTTCTTTGATCTATTTTTTTTTTTTTTTGCTGAATATATAAGAAAGGAGCGAGAGAAAGGGAGAAACATACATTATTAAGAAGTATCATCCCTCTTCACAATGGTATCTGTGTACCAACAAAGACAAATACAATCACCAAGGACTTTAAAGGAGAATTGAAAACAAAAATTACAGTGTTTTGTGCTGTGTGTGGCATAAACTGGTTGAAATAAAAGCATGCCACACAGCAGCTTTTCTGCTGTGCATGCCTCTAATCTCTGTCCTCGCAGCGCTGCCAGGTAGGAGGGCACAGAGAGCAGCAGGTGTTTGACAGACATTTCACTTTAATGGCATTATATCAACATGCCACAAAATGTCACACTTGCCTTTAATTAGCTGCACAAGCATTTTATGCTCGTATATATATACATATATATACTGCATATGCTTATAAATAAAAATATATTTCCAGCAATTCCACTCCAAGCTGGTTTCACCAGCTCCTGTAAGGGACTCCAGATGTGTCTGAAGATCAGCACTCACCAAGGCAGCTGACAGACTCAGACACTGAGGTTGAAGGCATTCAGGTGAAAACCTGGGACAGAAGACATCTCAGAGAGCCAGCGTGAGCCCTGATCTCTGTCCAGCACAGGGAGGTGACCATCAACCATTGCAGTGTGGCACAGATTGCAGGCTATTCTTAGCCTCAAAAACACCCTGACTCCATACAAGGATATTTCCAGTGCTTTTGTGTCGTGAACTTCTCTACAAAAACTTTTTTAAAAAATAATAAAATTAACACAAGCCTGGTTGGCAGGATTCCTGTGTGCAAATCTGGAAGTACATTTACACCCTAAATTGTTTTTACTCAGCAACTGAAAATGCTTCCCTAGTTTCTGCATCTCATTTGTATGATACACGGCAGTTAACAGAACACTTAGGAGAGTTATTAAAAATGCTCATTCCATACCATCTTTGCCATTTTTATATTATACCAAGGGGAGTGAAGCTCACTAATGCAATACTAAAGCCCTTCAGAGTTCTTACTACTGTACTTTTCCTGCTTGGTTCATGTACCATGAGTTCATATAATGTGGTCTGAAGGAAAAGGGAGGAAATATTAAAAGGAAAGTCTCCTCTGACTTACATTTGTGCTTGGTCATTCAGTCAAGACCAGGTAGAAAGGAAGCTGACCAAAAGCACGTGGCATTTTGCAGCCTATTTTCAATCCATCATCACAGAGGAGCCACCAGCATCGCTGAGAGACTCGGTTTTGGGCAGCCCTGGGTCTGTATTGGAGCTGGCTGGACCTGGGTCATGGCAGCAGCTCTTGGTCTCATCTCACAGAAACAAATCCTGCAGCTGTCCTGCTACCAAAACCTTGCTGCATAAACCAAATGCATTTCTTTCTTCATCACATCAAAAAAACCTCCACATACCTCTATGTTTGGGATTATTATAGTGGCTCACCCTACCAGACTAAAAAGATGCCTCGTTCTTCTCCTCTGATGCAGGCCTTATTGCTATTGCTGGATAATTCACAGTCTTGAGGACTGTCTCCTTCATATCCTACATCCCCTGCCAGACATAGCAAAATCCCAGAAGAAAATAAAATAGAGAAATGCAGCCAATTGCAAAATGTGCTCATCAGTTGTTAAATTTTAAGTGCTAGTATCTGACACAAGAAAACGGAGGGCTGTGTAGTGTGATCTCAGGCATTTTGTAGAGGCACAGGAAGAATGCAAACACGCTGATGTTTAAGGAGAAGTCCCCAAGCAGCACTGTTGATCATTTAATGTAAAGATCTGCTCAGAATTTAATTGCCATTATACGAAAAATAGGTGAACACTATCCTGATTTTTAAAGAGGGAAAAAAAAGTAGAGATTACACAGTCCCACAATAAGCATCAATAATGCTCATGCTGCAACTACAGCATTTTATACACCCAGTTTTGGAAAGGATACAGCAGAGGCAGGAAACAAGATGAATAGGAGCCTGATATAATTTTGGTATGAAAGGAACCAAAGAGAATGGGACAGTTTAGCACAGAGAGATGAGTGGGAACAGGCAAACTGCTTTACTTAGGGTGTTATAAAGCAGGAAAATGAGATGCTCATAGTTATCACAGACTACATTGAATTATTCTGAAAGCCTGGTAAAAGTAAATACCTTCTACATATCCTACAACTAGTCTTGTTGCATCAGATAATGTCAGTCTTAAGCCCTAGTATGATCCAAAAGAAGATGCTTCAGAAAGTCCAGCTCCTGATCTGAGTCTGAATTTTATAGCTAGAATGAACTTGAATGTATCTGTTAAAAAGCATTGCCTTGTCCAAAAGATAATATATGTTGCAGAAATAAGCATTCACAAATGACATCTGTATTTCATGTTTATCTGCTTCTCTGCACTATTCATGAAGGTCACAGTTCCCACTTAACATGGCAACACTTATCAAAGTCTGGAAAGAGAATGCCATTTCAAAGGAAACATTTTCTCTCTTGACGGTTACAGCAGCTATAGAACAGCTGTAAATAGTTCAAGGCTTATTTGCCTAAGAAGGTCCTTAGGGGTAGAACGTGTTCTTTAAATTTATATTTATTTATTTCAAAGTACTGTAGAAGGGTCAGCAAGGCCAACCCTGCTGAGTAGGAGCAGCAGTAGCAGCAATGCAGGGTGGACAGCTGCATCCCCATGCTCAGTGGATGCCATTGGTCACACCCAGCAGAGTTCACATTAACAAAAATGTTCTCCTTTTTAAGACAGAAGACCCTTCCTCATGTGAACTTCCAGCCCAGAGCTGGTGTGCTAGCAGGACTGCACAGGAACATCCTCCCAGCAGAGTAAATTGCCAAAGGTGGAATGCAACCAGTGGCTTGGATTAGTGATCAACACAGTGGGGCAAAAGCAAATCCCCAGGGCAGATGAGCCCCAGCTGAGATCTATGAGGCATTCAAACTGGGGCAGGATGATTTATTGGTAAGGCAGGTCAGTCAACTTGAAATTTATTTTGATTTGCACTCTCTTAAACACTTTACATTCAGACAGGTGTGAGCTCCATAACCACAAGGTGAGTTTCATTTAATAAAAATAATTTGCAAAATATTTTCCTGCAACATGAAAGCTTGAAAGAAACTAATTTCTACCCTAGTCCATAGATATAGAAGCTTTCACCAGTTGTTCATATAGTATGAAGGGCGAACATTCCAGCATCACTGGCAAGAGGATTTTTAAGGTAGCTTTTGATCCTTGGGGGGGCTAATGATCATTAAATAATGACATATAAACCCAAACCACATTGTGCTGAATAATCTTTCTGCAACCAGGCAGTTATATTCACATAACATAGTGATGTGACTCATTGATTACATTATAGGCTAAGCCACAGCTATTTAATTAATTTCTGTTGAAGTCTACTGGGTAATTTGCTGAGGAGTGCTCTGCAGGAAGCACTCTGGCAGCTTCTATATGTTGACTTCAGGGCTGATAACTCTGGTAGTGACCAGCAGCAGTTCCCCAGGAGACTGGGATGACGTGAGAAGATACAAGACTTCTTCAGGACATCTCATGTCTTAGGGCAGTCTGAGTGAGATTTACTCATGGCCCAAATCAAATTGAAAATCTGCTGTTGGGGTATCTCTGATTTCAGCACTCACATCTTCAGCCTCCAATGGTTCCTCACATTCCCTGCTTGTCTGTTTCTCTTGATATGCTTTCCTCACTTCCTTTTCCCACCAAAGTGTGGAAATGCTACTCCACAGAGCACCTTGTTATATAGAGGTGAGGAGGTGCTGCCCTGTAGTGTAGGTCCCTAAGCATGGGCAAGCACCTTGATTCTATTGATTACAGCAAGATTTATTAACCAAAGCTATCCAAAAATCCTGCAGTGTTTTTGTGCTGCAGCTCTTTGTGCCAAAATCCCACATTTGGATCATCCTCTCACAGCCTTCAAACCTTTCAGGAGTTTTCATTAGAATTGTCTGTATCTTCAGTTTTAATTTCATTGAGAACCTGCAAGGGCTGCCCTTGAGCACTGTACTCCTGACAGAGCTGGGCAGCTTGGCACCAATTTCATGCATCCACCTGGCTGTTTCTCATGGAGCAGACATCCATCCCAAACTCACCTTTTTTTTTTGACTCAACTTAAAAAGTGGTCTGGGTGCCAGTCAGCGAGGTGAACACTTCATAAAGGCCACTGGAAGAACAGTGTGGTTAGTAAGGGTACCTGTGCTACCCTGTGCTACTCTTCCAAGATGTTATCACAGGGAGACAAAGGAGTAATATATCCCTTCCTCTGCTGGAGAAACCTTGGAAGCAGCCTGGAAACAACTCTGTGATGGCAGAGGGATGGACGATAGGAGGACTCTTTTCCTCCTGGAAAAGTTGTCTCAGTGTGGGGTAACTATGTATGAAAGTGGTCTCAGAGAGAGAGGAAATCATAATTTTAGGTATCATTCAGTGAGGGAATGCTTCAAATTCAGGATACTTTTCCAGCAAAAAACCATTCAGGACATTCTTCCAGCAAAAAACATTCAGCCTCACTAGTTGAATGTTTGGATGCATGATGTGCAAAAGGCAACATTCATTGCAGGATGGAGAAGGAGCAGATATGCACATCACCATGCATAGGATACTGCACCAGGTGACAAAAATCACCATTCAAATCATCTAAGGAGCCAAGGAAATGGCAGACACATTATCCCCAGGGATCTGAGTAGGACAGTGTCTGTGCTGCACAAGAGGGAGGAGGTTCACACTGGTCAGTGCAGAGGTTCCAGTGCTCCATTGCAGGGGAAAGTTGAGGGTTTGGACCTGTTACTGTGTGAATTTTTTTTTTTTTTTTTTGTGGCACAAAGTAGTGTTCCTGCATCCTGGAGGGGGTTGGACACCACCCTGGCACCTCTTGAACAGGCAACAGCTCTGCTGGGCCACTGTCAACCCCGTCCTGCCCCTGGGGAAGCGTGGGACACCAAACCCAGGGCTGCACACCTACTGCAGACCTAAGGACTGGGGATGCTAAGGAAAAGCGTGTTACTGGAGTGAGAGCCCTGCTGTGCTGGCCCAGCAGGAGCTCAGCTGCTTTGGAACCTCCCTGGGAGATATTTGGGTATGAAAATGACCGACCATCACAGGTTCTGAAATGTTTGGGCTGAATCCCGAGGAATTTCCCATGTCCTGGACATGCAGAAAGTCTGGGGTGGAGCTGGGGATTTATCCTGAATCTCAGGCTGGAATGACTGAACCACTTTTCTTCCTTCTCAACTCACTGGAGACAAGAGTTTCAGACTCTTGTCATTTAAGTGTTTCAGATACTTGTCATTGTCAAATGAGTTTCAGACTTGTCATTTAGTGCTCAGACAGCCCCTGAGTTGTCATAGATTTAATTCAGGTACACTGATAGTCCACAGAATAAATTGCATAAACAATCTAGGGCTACTGAGGGAAAAATAGCTGCCACTTTTTCATGTTTTTATACACGAAAACAAGATACAACATTACAAAAAAAAAAACTTTGGTAAATTTCTTCTCCATTCTTTAGGAGAAAAAAAAAAAAAGGTCAATTTTTATCTGTCAAGTTTTCCTTCTTGACTTTTAATGTGATTTTAAATGGATTATGCAGACTTCATCCCAGGCATGCAATGATTCCTCTGTCAATGATCAACTTACAGCCAGGGCATTTAATCAGGAACTTTTCATATACATTCATTTTTAAACACATAAATAAATAATCTCAGAAGCAGCAGAACTCAGTATTAGTAGCTGAAATACACTTGCATATTTCTGAAGTTCACAATCCCGTTGCCTGAGGAAAGAGCAAGAGAGTGTGAAACATTTTAAAGTGGCTGAGAAATACTGAATTCGTTGGAAAAGCTGCCTCTCCCCCTTTGATACCAGCTCATGCTGTGACAGCATCCAGCAGAGCCTGGCTTTGGTACCAGAATGGCATTAAAATGTGATTGCTACGAAGGTGACCAGCTTGACATATGGACTTACATTGTGGGGATTTTTTTCCTCAGGACACAAAAGGAAAGAGGAACCCTTAACTGAAGCAAGCTGAAATGAAGAGGCCATGGTCCATGGTCTAGGCCAGCTTGGAAGAAAGAACATGACTAAAAGCCATGTGGTGTGAGAGGCCCCCTTTTATATTCACTTATCACCAGCTACATAATGACTAGTTAAATCCTCATGAGGGAAATGAACGCATAGATTTTTTTTTTTTTTCTGGCAGCTGAAGTGAAATTTTATTGATTTGACAGCTTTTCAGATAAATCACATACAGATCTAGAATGCAAGATTTCTGTGACTAAAACTACAGTTTGAAAGAAACTCAAACAGCTCCATCAATAGCAACTGATAGAGCTGAATATCCAGAGGGAATGTATAAAGTGATAAAAAGCTTTGGGGGGGGGGCAGGTGGAAGCTGGGTCAGTAATTGCAAGATTGCCTGTAAGGAACATGTGATAAATGTAGATTTCAAAATGCCTCTAAATTTGATTGTGCACAGAAGTCAGCTGGAACAAAGAATTAGAGCATTTCTAAAATTTAAATATTTTATTTCAGCCACAAGTATTTGCTTGTCTGTCCAAAAGGGAGAAGTGGAGTGGCACAAGATTGCCTATACATATTTGGAAGAGAGAGTCTGAAAATAAGTTCTGGGGGTGTCAGTATGGAAATTTGTAAGTTTTGTATGATACTGTGGCAGGTCCAGCCAAGGAGGCACGGTGGAAGGGAGAAGATATGTCCTACATGGAAGAGCTTACACTGACCATCTGGGTTAGAGACTCCTTTTTCTTTGCTATTTGGCCTCATAATGTCTATAAATGCATGAACCATTTCCACTGTTACTATTATCAGAACAGTCCCATAATTTACTCTTTGATCTACAATTCCCACTTCATGACTGCTCCAAGAAGCGATGCTGAGGTGGAGCAGCAGGCGGAGTCCCTTGCGGAGTGCTTCCTCCCTGGAGCAGGAGGTGTGTGACTAGAGGCCAGATCCAGCTCCCCAGTCTGCTCTCCAGGGCAGACAGTTCAAACAGACCTTGTGTATGAAAACAAATAACAGCTTTAGGAAGCTGAAAGTACATCATGGCTCTCGGTTCATTAGCTCTAGTCCACAGCTCTCTCAGATACTACTGCCAGAAAAGCCCTTCCAGAAGCTCATCAAGCGCCATCTTCCAGTCTGGTAGGATTTTTTACTTCATTGTTAAAGAGCTGATCCAGGACCCATTTTTACTAAGACACTTTTTTTGTATGTGTGTGTGCTTAACTCCCTCCCAGCTCTCATTTTCTGAGCATGAGAAAGTCTTTTCTATTGCAAATTGCTCCCACACTCTTCATGCCATCATAGCACCAGTTCACAACAGGGTTTTTAGGCTAAGTTCATCCTTCTTGAATTGGGATGACCCAAAATGTGGGCAACATTGAAGCTGAAAACCTTTTCACTATTTATAAGAACTTGTTAATAAATAGCAGTTTACCCAGCTGATGATTTGACGGGGCAGACGAGATATGCTCTCAGCTCCCAAAGGCTCTTGAGTCATTTCTTGCTCTAAAGAACACAACCAAGAATATATGGCAAGACCATTGGTGTGGAAATAATTACAACACACTCACTGCTGAGCCTTTGAGTTTGCATTTTTTTGGTTAGGCTGATTGCTCATTGAAAAGGGAATATATGGACTTATTTCTGGAGAGGTTATGTATTCAGTGACAGTTCTGAACTTGTGGATACATTCCCTTGATCTCTTTTTAGTTTAACTTGTAAACATATGAGTTTTCTATTATGATCACATTTGATTATGTCAATATATGCATTGGATAGTTTGTTCAACATCATGCTGACCATGAAAAACTATTATTATGTCCATATTTTTTAGGCTAATATTAATTTGCTTTCATGGTAAATGGTAAATTAAGGCCTTCCATCCAGTAGTGCCACACTGACACTGCCTCAAACGTAGTAATAACTTACAAGGGATAACACAGAAATGCTGTCCATCTAGTGTGTGGTCTCTAAGCAGGGAACCAGACAACAAACTATTCCAAGCTTGCTTGCATGTGATATAAATGATGCTTTTACCCTTCAGTTGCTTTTTCATGTATATTCTCTTCTTGCTTTCTCTCCTTACATTTTGAGATGATCAACAAGTAATTTGGCCCTACAGCTGTTTAACTGTAGGGCAAAACTCTCAGTATGTGCCACATAGTTCCACAAGTGCCACTATATTCATCTCTCATTTTATGTAGCATATTTTTTTCTATCTACATTTTGGTTTCGTCTGATTCAAGTCACCAAAAATACTAAGATCTGGAACACACTACAGTTTCCGCTTTTCAATCAGCAACAAGTCCCCTTTTCTCTAAAAATATGCAGTTGGATATTTTTATAATTTTCTGCCAAACTTTTTGTTATTTTGGATTGTGGTTTTTCATGAGTAAATAATTTGGGGCACATCAGGCTTCTCCTTCCTTCGTGAAATACTGTGGAAGCTTGTTGACATTTTGGAGCAAAGCAGCAAAGAGTGTTGAGAAACAGTAGCTCATTCCACAGATTTTGCTTAATTTACTTGAAATTTCTCCATAGATTTGTTCACCTAATTGGTAACATGTGAATCTATCTTATTGTACATTTTCTTTTTGCCATTAGGTATGGAATGCTTTTTGACAGTCACTGTCACGCAGGGTAACATTTTTGTAGAGTAAATGGAGGCCTAGCAATTGCATATCATCCTCTACCCCAGAGAAACAAAAAATTATGATTCCTGATGCACACAGATGCTTTTCATCTTCAGGGAAATACCAAGCAACTCTCTTTGCACCAGCCTCTGATGCTGTTAATGTTCATAATTACTATATGTTTTCATAATAGCATATTAAGTTTTTTTCTTCTTTATTAGCATTTTCATTAGCCTTTGTTTACTTCCTAAAATGAACCCAAGTTCACTTTAGTTTGCTTCCTTGCTTTCTTAACTTTTTCTTATACTAGTAATTACCAACCAGTTGCTTTATTTTAGGCTGGAATGTTAACAGCCTTGAGCTAAGTTCTCTTTAGGGCTGGAACCTATTTAAGCAGGTCCTGCCCTTGTCTCTCAACAGCCCCATGACACATTTCCACAGGCTGGGGGAAGAGTGTCTGGAAAGCTGGCAGCCAAAAAGGACCTGGGGGTGCTGGTCAACAGCTGGCTGAACATGAGCCAGCTGTGCCCAGGTGGCCAAGAAGTCCAAAGGCATCCTGGCCTGGATCAGGAACAGTGTTGCCAGCAGGACCAGGCAGTGATTGCCTCTCTGTACTCATCACGGGTGAGGCCACCTTAAATCCTCTGTTCAGCTTTGGACTCCTAATTACAAGAAAGATCTTGAGATGCTGGAGTGTGTCCAGAGAAGGCAGTGGAGCTGGTGGAGGGTTTGGTGTATAAGTCTGATGAGGACAGGCTGAGGGAGCTGGGTTTGTTTGGTTTGGAGAAAAGGAGGTTCAATGAGGACCTTATCACTGTCTACAAAAACCTGAAAGGAGGCTCTAGTCAGGTGGGAGAGTCTCTTCTCCCGTGTATCAAGTCACAAGGGAAGAAGGAATGGTCTCAGGTTGTGCCAGGGGAGGTTTGGATTGGATATTAGAGACAATTTCTTCTCGGGAAGGTTTGTCAAGCATTGGAACAGGTTGTCCAGGGAAGTGGTTAAGTCATCACGCCTGGATGTAGTTAAAATACACATAGATGTAGCACTTGGAAACATGGTTCAGAGGTGCACTTGGCAGTGCTTGATTAACAGTTGGACTTGATGATCTTAGAGATCTTTTCCCAACCTGAATTATTCTATGATCCAAAGTCTTGGCTGAGTGGTACCACCTCTCTGTGAATCTAGAGGGGCCAGAGGTTCAGAGGTTGTAAAGTAGGTGTGTCATTTGCCAGGGTCAGGCACCCAGCAACAGGTAAAAGTTCCTGTACATGCTCCTGCATGTTCAAAGTTTATATCTGCACAAAAGGCAAGCACACTAAAATGGTCTCAGAAGATGTACCTGAGCCTGTCTAGACTTTGTTGTACATAAAAAGAAAACTAAAGAGTGAAAACAACCTCTTCTTTCTGAAGCATCTAAATGTAGGATGAATTGAGGTCATTTTCTTTGCATCATCAAGACATATCCAGTGGTATATCAGATGTGTCACGCACACACCTTGTGAAAGCCTCAAGAGTTAATGCAAACCCAGGAGCTTACACATGAAAGCAGTGGGAACATTCAGAAAGACAATGTTTCAGCCTATCAGTCTTGATAAAGGCCACGATGGGTAAAAATGTCAGTTTTATGTGTGTTCCAGCCACTCTCAATCAATCTACTTTCGTATGTAGGTTACCGAGTGTGTCTTTCCCAAAGCCTTGAAGGCTTTAAATCTTGTGCCCAGAGTGATGCCATTATTTTCATGATAAAATTGATCCAGGCAGACATCAACTTTCATTTTCATGGTACCAGACTGGTGGGATTGTACTTTTCAACTCAATGATTCTAGAAATTCACATTGCAGTGGTGATGTATTGAACTGATTCTCCTTTGCTTTATATATCACTAACACTGCACAGGGGAAGTGATTTTTTTTTTCCTTTCTGCCCACATTTGGCATGATGTAACTGAATTGCTCAAAACCAGGGAAATTTAATAAAGTTTCCACAAGATCTTACAGTGAATGCATTTAGGGTGTTCTAATTCTAATTCTAACCATTGTATTATTAAATGTGCTGAAATGGATGCAGGGATGAAATGAAATGATAAAAATTGCATTTTAAGGCCTGGTGTGTAGTATGCCTTTCCTGTTTCCTTTTTTATTCCCACATTTGGTTCTGTCCCTTTTTTACTCTTGGAAGTTCCAACACCTCTTCTGTAGCCTCTACAGCTGTCATGTGCTATATTTGTCTCTCATCTTAGGAATGCTTTTTTGTCTCCTCATCTTTTCCCACTTCCCTCTTAACACTTGCACCTCTTGTTCATCTCAAGCAGACTTCATCTGCAAGTTGTCCTGTCCTTGTCCTCCCCACCAGCAGTAACTTGCCAAATCCTCAAACAGTTGGGAGTCGGTCAATGAGTGCTGTCACATGCAATTCAGTTCTCTGTTACAGATTCCTTCTCAAAAAAGGTATTTCATTTAAATTAAATTTGTAATTTAGCAATTAATTCTGTTTTAAAAGTTTAATTTTTCAACTTTCCTGGAGTATTTTATAGATGTAAACACCCACCTTCATATTTATATGCTAGTGTCATAGCATCTTCATGCATCCATGATACCTAAAATTATTACCTTTGTTGCAAGAAGAATAGCTTTCACCTTAAATCCTTGAGGCATTGAGAACATTTCCAGGGGATGCCTTTCAGTTTCTGCAGAACCCTGCTGCTTCCATCTCTATCAAAGGCTGTGACAGTTCTCCTGAGGATTTGCTTCTGCAGAAACACAGGTGTTAATTCTCAGCAACTCTGCATGTCCAACCTGCTGTGAAAATTACAGAAACTCAGAGCTGTTCTAATTTCTTCTGTGCTTCCCACTGCCTCTGAGGGAGCAGCTCTCCAGCATTGTCCCATTTCTTCTTCTTGTTTCCTTCCCTGATGTCTCTTGGACTTTACAAGGGAAATAGAAGACATAAGAATGAGTATCTACCAAAAGTGGGAAGTCTCTGAGTGCAACAGCCACATCCTACTGTGAAGATCCACTGCCAGTAAAGCCCCTCAACCTTAAGCAAGTTTATAAAAAGATTCCCAAGGGTAACAGAGTCTCAAATCCATTTTCTTCATAGAAGAAATTGTTTAATCGGCTCAGAAAAGTGTGAGTAAATGTTGATGTTCAATTCTGACAGGGTAGGATGGAAAATTTCCTTATTGAACAATGTTTTAGCTCTTCGTGCAGGCCTCTTATGCTTATCTGAAACACAGAGGAAGATTGGAGTTTTATAAACATTTCCCATTTCACTAGCTGTGTACTGGGGTTTCATCTCCAGGCTAAGTTCATAATTTAAATAACTCTGGAATATCAAAACAAAACAAGACTTCCTTCCCAGGACCACAGGATGCCTGAAAGTCTAGATCCAAACTCATAGTTCCAAGAAGCTTAAGGGTGACCACGTTATTGGTTAAAAGTGGAGTTTTTCTCATGTTACTCCCCAAGTCTGGTGGCTGCTTAGGTGCTATCTAATAGAATTATTGGAGTGGGAAGCCATTGCATCAGGGGTGCAGAGAGCATTATCTGTCATACTTGAAACAAGTCTACTGACAGGCTTTTCAGGCTATTCCAAATTAATACTGTTCAAATTAAGGACTTTCTGCTAATTTATTGGTAGGAATATTCTGACCAGTCATATATCAGACTCCATGCTGATGCTTTCAACACACACACCCTTCCCATTCTCTAGAATCTCCACCTTTATTTCACTTCTAAAGTATCAGTCTTCCTTTTTTTAGTGCTTTCTTTCACCCTGTTTTCCTTCAAAATTCCTTTTCCTTCCCTTCCCTTCCTTTCCTTCCCCTTTTTTTTCTTAACCTATTGAAACAGAAATTGAACTAACATGACATTTACCTCTGCCATGGCATGTATCTTCATGGTGGTCCGCATCCCTTCCCAATACTATCTGAATTGTTTTTGTAGATTTATGGCATCGACTTTTTTCTACTGTCTGGACAGTGTTACAAAATAAGGCCTGATTTTAAAGTTGCTCCTTGTGATTATAGATAATTATTACTCATAATTAAGCATATTGAAATTTCCAGAACATTCATTCTTACTAAGTTCTCAATCCAAAGACCACTGAAGCTAGAGGAAGGGCTTCTGCTGA
Organism: Zonotrichia leucophrys gambelii; assembly: GCF_028769735.1. Classification (NCBI taxonomy): domain Eukaryota; kingdom Metazoa; phylum Chordata; class Aves; order Passeriformes; family Passerellidae; genus Zonotrichia; species Zonotrichia leucophrys. The sequence goes on along the minus strand of NC_088171.1, from coordinate 106,930,599 downwards.
TGTGAATGGTCCTTACTTTAGACCTGGGCACACTGCTTGGTATAGTTCAAAATGAGAACTCCACACTTGGGAAGTTAATGTGTACTAAATCAAACCTTTTGAGGATGAGTCATGGCTATACTCATCTCTGCTCAGTGACATTTAATAATAGTGTTACAGATTTCCCAAAGTAGCCTTTTATATCTGCATAAAAATGTAAGGAAGCAAATACTGAACCAGCTTGTTGTATAATGAAGAGGGCAGAAACTGTACAGCTTTTACCACTGTGATTCTTTTATCTCCTTTCAATTTAACATTCAGAGTTGGTGCTTCTGAAATAGAAAGAAGTTTTCTTAAGGGATAACAACACCGCAGGGCTTGGAATTACACAACTGCATGAGAATATTGAGAAGGCTGCATACATCTCCCAGACAAACACTTCCAAGTAACCACCACTGGTAACCCAACATAGTACCCCAGCCCATCTCAATGTGGATATGGTTTCCAGAAAGTACTGGCTCATGCAGCACTGTTGCAATAAAAATATTTATTTATAGACTTCTAATAGTTTCTCTGCCACAGTTGCAAATTCTGACTTCATTCTTGTGCCTCACTAGGGTATTATTTGGTTATGGAGGAAGTACAGAAATACAAGGAAAAACAACCCATTAAATACAAAAAAGTCTATTGGATTTCATCACTTGGTGTGTACTACTTTGTGGCTTTCCAAAGGATGATGTAAAGCATCAAACCACAGTTGTCTTATATATCCTGCAAATTCTGGGATTTCAGATGGTCTTGTAGGTGCTAACTTCTCCCAAAACCATGACCTGCTGTTGGAAGATAAGTTTTGCTGAGTTCCCTGAAGTCAGCTCCACTGGGAGATGGAGCTCATTTGGCATTTTGTGGGTTTTGTGTTGGCTGCTGTGCACAGAAGTCTCTCAGCCCAATCAAGTTCTGAGAAAACGGACTTGGGAAAGGCTCCCAAATATCTGCTATATGAAAGAGCTCAAAAGTGAGACTTTTTTTTTTTTTTTTTTTTTTTTTTTTTTTTTTTTTTTTTTTGCCAGGGGGAAAAGCATGAGTTGGATGGGCACAATGTGGGGAAAGATGTTTTATAGCGCTGGAGTGCTGGAGTCTGTGCAACTCCACAATTTAGGAAAGCAGTAAGACAAAAAATCCACAATGAAGCACAATCTAACAAGTTCACGTGAGACTGACTAGATCACTATAGACACAGTGATCACCAGACCACTGTAAATATATTGGTGACTGTCCACAAACATCAGGAGTCCTACAGCTAAGATGGACGAGCTGAAATACCAGGTTTGAAATGGAAGTATCCCTAGAGTAACACCTATTTTTTAGGAGAACAAAGATGATCACTGACTCATTGTAATGCTATGATACAAAGGAAATTCATCAAGTCAGTAAATTCATTCAGTTTTTAAAGTTCTAGGGAATATGGGACCTTAGAAATAATTTGTGACGTGGCTTGGAATTCCACATGCATTAAGCAGTGCAGATCTTTAGTCTTCCACATCCCACTGAGGAAGGGAGATAAACAAATCTGGGAAAGCACAAAATGATCAGATGCTCCCATGTGCTGCATCTCTGCGTCAGCTGTCACACAAGGGCTCTTTTTTAGACATGGGAAACAACTCCTTGGATTAACTGGTCTGACCATTTGCAAGAAGAGGTGTAAACCGTAGTTTTACTTGGTTTTAAGTAGTATTTTAAAAGAAGGTTCAAAATGCAGCTGTGACCCTAAAACAGTGACTATAATGCATTCAGATTCAGGGTCCTTTCCTTTCAGAGGGAAAAATTTCTAAAGATCACGCTAAGTAACTCTTGGTTTCTAAAAGTAGAGCTACAGAAACATCAGCAAATAATTTAAAGCAACATAAAGAGGGCTTCTATAATATAAGATGTGCTTTTGCTGTTGTGGGAGGTGTCTAAGGACTATACATCAGAGGCTCAGGTTAAAGATACATTGCTCCAAAAGATTCAAACATGTCAGTATGGATAAATGTTAGGAAAAAGGAGGCTACTAAAAGTAAAAGGCATTTCTCAAAAAAAAAAGGGGGGGAGTTCATGCATAGGTGAAGAAACCAGTAAGAATTATGAACATTTGAATTTATAACATTCATCTAAATTTTATATATATGCATGCTAATATATTCTAATGAAAGCAAGAAAGACTGAGAAGCATCTGCCTCTAGAAAGAGGCAAAAAGAAAGAAAGAGGAAAAAAGCAAAAAGACCTACAAGAAAGTTACTGGGATCAAAACCCATCAAAGGGAAAGACATTGCAAAATCTACCCAACTTATTTGTATTAGCATGCACATCAGAAGCTAGAAAGTTTTCACACCTCACACAAGGGAAATGAGCTTGAAAAATGTCTTACAAGAAGAGTATCAGTGATGATGTTTCAGGGAAAATTAGTAATTCAAATCATAACAAATCAGAGGTAGGATATTTTTTAACTCAAAAGCTCTGAAAGAGCTCAAATATGAAGTTGATTACCACCAAATTTGGCTTGAATCTTAGTTTATCTGACGGTCCTGTTTTGTAACACAGGACTGAAAAATGGCAGCCATGACACAGTCTTTAGGAAAGCTTTGCAAGGGTGATTTTCAAAAACTACAGACCAGTAAGCCTTACTCTGGCACCAGGAAAATGCCTGCAGCCATAGTAAAGAGGGGAATTGACAGACACTGGGCTAAGCCAGTTTTGGAAAAGGTCAGCACCTGTTTAGTCATCCTGAATCTATTTTGGAGAAGGCAGCAAGCTCACCAGTAAGTGGTGGTCAGTTCACGCAGTAGGGTTTATTCATCACCACAAAGCGTTCTCAGACTTCCAGCTCACAAACCCACTAGGCTTTGATGGAAGATGGATATCTTTTCTGCTTTCACAAAGCATCACATGAGGATTTCCCAAGGCTCTCAATGATATCCCTGTCTCCACCAAAGAAAATGGGACTCTTATTAGAAGCAGGATGAGGCTGGGAGTTTTTAAGCATTTTCTGTTCTGTTTATGCATCTGCAGTGGCACATCTTTCCTCCTTCATTTATAATCTTTCTTGACTTCGTTTTAATGAGTTATTTTTATTTGAATTCTATTTTTCTGTTGCTTATCACCCCAAGTGCCTCTGCAGGAGAGTGGGGCATACTGTTTCCTTTGTAAATTAAGTATTAATTACATGATTAATTATTATTATGTGCAGTTTCCTGGAAGGTCTTATACAAAGACAGTTAAAATGCATAAATTCTCCAAGGTATGTCTGCAGAGTGATTATGGACTTCACGCTTATACAAAGCTATTGATTTTTCTCATGTAGTCTAGTCTATAATACCATATTCTGCTCCAAGTAGACGCTATTCTACTATGTCCTTCCTCTTTATGATCAAGTTTTGTATAAAATTTTATGAAAATGGTAAAAAAGGAAGCTGCACAATTTTTCACACATAGACAGAAATTTATTTCCTAAAAAAAAGCCTGTTCCCTTAGGAAAGCTGGGAAATTGCATTTAATCTTTGTTTTCATTAGTTGCCCTATATTTCCATTTTGCTTTCACACAATACTGCAATGACATTAACGAATCTTGTAGGCAGTGAAAGGATTTGCACTCGTTGGTGAACTCATAAGAAACACTGCAAGTATTTTTAAGCAAGCTCTGCTTTGGCAGTGGTTACCCCACAACAGCAGCTTGGGTCCATGGGGAGCTTACATTCTAGTTTATTTCAGAGGCACTTGTGACCCTTTTGGAGTTTTGTGCCTCCCAGTTTTCCTTCAGAAGATGAAGAGCAACAGCTGCATGTTGGAGGGTCAGTACAGCCCTCCCAGGGCTCAGGGATACCCTGCTCCCACCCCACTTTGGGGGGTTCCCAGCACTCAAGAGGAACATCCCTCAGAACATTTTCTTCCATTCAGTAAAGCTGTGAAGGTAGAGGCTTCTGAAAACCCCAGAAAGACGGAGATGAAGTGATTGTCATGGAAATTCAGAGTGAAAGAGGGGTACAGACAACATGGACTGGAGACCCTTCTCCTGAAGACCAGGCCACACTCCTGAAGACCACAGACAGAAAATGGGGCTTCCTGCACCAGGGAGGGTTTGCCTACATGCTCCTTCTGTCTGACTCAGCCACAGTTCTCTTCCTCCTCCTCCTGATCCTCACATGATGGTGGTAAGGGGAGTTAGATCTTACTTAAAAGGTTCAATTTGAGAGAGAAATTCATATTCTCAGCAGTACTGGAAGTTTATCTAATCCTATCAAACCTCGCTGCTACTGTCATAACAGATGTTCACCAGCAATAATCTAAACAATACAAAAACACACAACATCCCCTCCCTAGGGAGAGGGATGTTCTGATTTGTAGATTAGATTTTTTTAAAGACAAATTGTCATCAATTTCTCTAAAAATGATCTTGTTTGACAGGATGAAAGTAGAGAACAGTCTCCTCCTTATGGAAGAGTATGGATGCCATTTGCCCCACTGACAATTAGGCCCCCATCCTAGAAGGAGATGTCCATCTGCTTCTATATCTGTCCTTTAAACCATCTGACACTGAACATTTTGCTATAACCACCTCAGTCCTATTTGCCAATTGGAGCATTTATGTTATTCTTGTAGACACATCAGGAGCCATATTAAAACCTTCTTCTGCCCCTCCTGTCGTCCAGACTACGGACAAGTGACAACAAGGTGATGGACAAGCACATGCTTGTAAATGTTGGTAATGTTATTTTATTTTGTGTACAGCTTCTTTTATTAAAAAGCTTTTGTACAACCCTTAGTTGTAGAGTAATAACCTTTGATTAAGTTGATAATTTTACTGCAAATTATGTAACTAATCTTCTCCCATAATTTATGAATGGTTACATGCAAAATAATGAATTACCATATTAATAGTGTGGTGAGAGTAGGACTGTCTGAGTTTCCCTAGTGGCCCAGGGTCCGCCTCTGGTCAGGTTCAGATGTAGATTTTGCACAGGCAATAATACCTGTGTCATATAAGCCTCAAGACTGTTTCTGTTTTTAATATGAGGCTGGAGAAAGTGGATGCCTGTGCCTACACCAGCACTCCCACTGAGACAAGGTAGGAGGAGAGAGCCAAGGTAACAGGCAAGTAAGAGCAACCCTCTCTAGAATTATGAAATAGCACAATACAGCTGCCACCACAGAGTTTGCAAGTCCCATTAGAGAGATGGAAAAACACTAGTAGAGAGGAACCAAGTAAGCCATACTTTGGGTACTTGGCACACTAAGTAACCATCACTTGGAAGAATCATCTCCAGTTGACATACTTGTGCAATGGGAACTAGAGTTCTGAACAGGAAATTGTGCAAGGAGCCTGAGCAAAGGCAAAACTTCTTCCTTCCAAGCAGCTTTGACACGTAAATGTGAGTGCTGCTGGAGTGGGAAACCTTCAGTGTACAGCTCACCCTCACTCTGTCCACCAGAGCCGGTGCAGGGAAGGAAAGTGGCAAGCGAGGTGGGCACCAGGGCTCAAGTGTTAAGCCAGCTGCCCTCACTTGCCTTCATCCCTAGGTTTGAGGCACTCTCCCATTACACACCCTTCAGTAGCACATGAAGCCAAAACACCACCCCAAAACATGCAGGTGTGCTGAACACTGTTGCCAGAGGCAGAAAGTGGCAGGAGAGGGAAGGTACTGCAGGCATTGAAACGAGGGAGCAGGGTGTGAGCTGACAGTAGCAATACCTCCAGTGCCCTTCCACGGGGCTGAAGAGATCATCCTCAGCTCCCAAAGCTGGCACTGAGACTGCCCAGACCCCTGGCCCACCTCTGCCCCTCGTGTCAGGTGACCCCCCCACACTGCAATGCCACCCAGTAGCTCGGCCGTGTCCTGTCTCCCATCACCACCTCAGCTGCACATCCAGGAACAGCCACAGCCAGTGGTAAATTGCGGCTGTAAAGCAGGGATGTTCACGGACTCAAACTTTAAGTTCTGTCCCTAAAATGAATTGGGAGCATCTGGCTGTTTTGCTGTTGGTGGGTAATGATGCAGCCCGTCGCAAGCCCAGATGTGATTCTACATTCCTGCAGCTGTTCTGGTGGGAGTTTCAACACCCGAAACATCTGCTATTGGGAATCAGAGGCACGATACTTACATGATCTTTTAGGGCTGTTATTTTTGTATGTTTGCAGTTTTGTTTTTTCCCTTCCTTTGGAAAATACATTCTATTTATGTAACGCTGCTTTCTGTTCGTCCAGTAGTGACCACTCCCCCCGTGAGGGTATCCCCACACTCTACACATCTGCAGCGTTGTGCATGAAAAGCAGCAGATTCACGTTGTCACAAATGAGGTTTATGGGGGCTGAAGCTGCAGAACACTATGGTCTGTCATGTAAATATGTATGTAGGGAGCTGCTAAAATGAAATCATTACTGTCTGCTGCATAAATATGTATCGAGACCATCTTAATAACACAGAAATGTCCATCCATCAGGTAATTACATACTTAGCCTATGGGAGAAAATGTTATTTTGACATCCAGTAGTTACTGAAATCCATTTTTAAAAAAAATCATCAAGGCAAAAGAGATGAGAAGCCCATACCATGACTTTACAAAGATGATAAAGGGAAGTTTAAAGCTTTCAGAAGAAAGCAAATTCTGAGCTATGGGGAGGTGATGAAGCCTTATAATGCCCATATTTATCTACTAAATTTTGTAGGGAAAAAAACCCACCATCTGACTGGGACCTCTAAATACCAGGATTAATCCTGAATGAAAGTTCATTATTATATTACTCAAAGCCATTAGAAACAGACTTATAATGGAAATGCTGACTTTGCACTGTAACACGAGCAGTCGTTATTAAAATTTCTTATTTCCTGTTACCATGGACAGTTAATACACTGAAAAGAAACAGAGGACCTGGAAAATTTATACAAGAAATCATGTCATGCCACTTCTTACAGTGCTGTTAATTACAGTTTGGTTCCCACTGCGCAACTTGGCGCAGGTTTGCCAGCCCCCTGCATCTGGAAGTCATCCCTTGTCCTCCCCCTTCAGGAAGTTATTCCTACACCTTTTAGGTGCTGCAGAGGACGTGCTACCAAGTCTCCTGTGTGCTGATGGACCCCTACAAAAGCAGTAATCATTGTGCCTCTGGTCCTCATGTTATTGTAGAGAAGAGAGGGGCAGGGAGGCCATGGTGAGGTTTGGAGGGCTGGTGGGAGAGTCTGTCCCACCAACCCTCTTTTTAGAGAGGAAAAAGCCAAAACAGTTTTGGTAAGAGAAGCTGAGGACACCAAGGACAAGGAGGCAGGGGCAGCAAAATCTTGGGGGCAAGTGTCAAGCAATAGAAAATGGAAAGGTTGGTCAGAAAAGGAAGGCAGGAAGGCAGTCTGGAAAACTGCTGCCCTCTGAAATATTGCCTTATTTATGCACTGCACGATGGGGCTGTCTGGAGAAGAGCCACCTCTGGACAGGGTAAGGGCTCCTGGGACAAACTGGGAAGCCTTGAATTATCCGCCCCAGCATAGGGAAGCAATGAGGTAATGGAGCTGAAGAGGGAGACAGGGGAGCAGAGGGAAAGGCACGTTAAAGACACCAAGCAGAAATATTGTCTTCTTTTGCAGTATGGGACAAAGCCCCCATTTCACTTTTTCAGGTTTTCTTTGGATTGTTTTCAAGCGGGGCACCCTGGGTTGCTTGCTACCTCTCGAGCAAGGAAACTCCAGCAAAGCAAGCCCAGCTCCTCACTTTGGCATCTCAGTCAGCAGTAATTTATATTGCTGTTCCTCCTTAATAAAATCCATCGTGCACTCCAAAAGAGTAACTAGGACACTTAGTTTTTATTCCACATGCATCTCATTTGTCTTCAGCAGGTTCTTCCATAATCTCATCATTATTGCAATCACCCTCTGAGGACAGCTGACTTGCATTAATCAGCTAGGCCTCTCATCCCTCACTAGATTCTTTACAGTTTTACTGTGCCCTTGGGCATCCTAACTTTACTTGAAAAATTAATAAACCTCCCCTCTCTTATCTTACCTTATTAATGTCTGTCTTTGTAACCCATTATCCCTGCATCTCTTCAGTGACCATTTGAGGATGTGGTTACCACCAAAGGATTCTGCCCTGGTGAGGCAGCACATGAGAGTGCCCTACATAATTGAAAAAAAAAAAAAAAAAAGAAAGAAAAAAAAAAAGAGGAGTGGAAGTGACGAGAGAAAGAAGGAAAAGGACCATGAAAACTTTCAACCTACAGTATTGTTTACAAGGGAGTATAAAAATATGGGAGATGCTAAAAACACAATATAGATTGTTCAGATTCTTCAAAGAGTTCCTTTTTGCCTTATTTCTCGAGTCATGTAAGCAGCCCCTTCTCCTGCAGTCCCTCCATCCATACCCCAGCTCCCACTCATCCCTTCCTGCTCCCCTTCCCTCTCACGCACCCTGTTAAACCTGACTCACTCATTTTGGATGTTTTGAAATCCTGGTACATTAATCACTTGTGTTTGCACACACTTTATGTGGGTTGTTGGTCATGGTCTGTAGTTATACTGGCTGTCTCCCTTGCTTACTTAAAAGTACAATCCAATTGAAAATAAAGATTTTGCAGGTTTGCTCATTTCACACAGCGATAGCAGCTGGTAAGTGTCTTTTGCAATTCATCAGAGGCCTCCCAGACCACCTGCTCTTGGCATCCTGCAAACAGCTGGCTCTGTGTAAGTACCATAAGCTATTATCTTACTTAATAAATAATGAAATAAAGGAAGAAAGCAGGACAAAACCACATCTTTGTAAATAACATACACTCATGACTAGCCATTTCTCCTGTTTTGGAGATGAAGAAAATCAAGTTAGGGTCCTTTGCTGGCTTTAGCAGTACCTTAGCATAGAAGATGGAGATAAATCAACACCACTACATAGGGCTCTGTATTTTCATTCTTTCTTTCTTTCTTTTTGAAACCTGCTCTATTTCTGAAAAGGCCATAGGGAGCTTTTATGAAACTTCAGCTAATGTCACCAGATGTCCCACTATTGAGAGGTGACTCTTGGTCTTTGAAATACTGCCCCACTTAGTTTTTTAATTTTTTTAATGAACTTTTTTCCTCTCTTTCTGGTCCCAAGAGTAGATACAAGGTCACTTTCTCCTCCCCAATGCTCCTCTGCCCATGAGGCTGCTGCCAGGTGTCCTCCAGGCTGGGGAAAGAGCTGCCAGCTTGTCCATCAGGAGACAGGCTGGAGCTAAGTTCAGAAAGGCCATGAGCCACCGGAGCTGGAGCATGAAACGCATCCCTGTGGCTGGGAAGCAGCTTCAGAGGTGAGAAGGAGGAAGTAGATGATGGGGGAAAACAGTGCCAAAGTATTCCCTCTGAAGACAAATAAAGGTTTTAATAGGAAAGTGCTGCACATTTTGGGCACAAAGCCTGTATCTCATAAGGATTTTTATTTTTTAATCTATGAATTCTGTGAGGCGCATCTAACAGATTTCTTGCTCTGCAAACAAAGGCAATAAATAAATGCAATCTGTTGCATGAATGATTTATATCAACACAATTTAAATTTAGGGTCTGATTTATCTTATTTTTTTAAATGGCCTCCTGTTTTATGTTTGCCATAAACCGAGGATGCGAGAGGTGGCAGTCAGAGACTTGACTGCCTGAGCAGAGGAGAAAACTGGGAAGTTCAGAGTCTGCCACGGTTTGCAGACATACAGCCACTCTTTCTCCTGCAGAGGAAAGCCTTGCTCTGCAGACTGCCTCATTCCCTTTAATGGCAGTCCTTCTGTAGGAAGGTAATAATCACTGCAAGAAAAGAGATCTGACCCCAGCAACTGCTATTGCAGGTGAGGACTGGGAGAGGAGTATTTAAAAGCCTGCTTTTAACATCCTGTTAAAAAAAAGAAATGTGATGGTTTTCAGAACAATTATTTCCTCCCCCTTGTCTTGCAACCACCCTGTGATATTTGCTACTGAAACTGCAGACCAAGGTATCATTCCTTCTCCTGAAATCAGATGGAACAGCTGGCTCCAGAAGTGGAGTGGGAGGGAAGGATCCCTAGTTTGATCCCATCTGTCCCAGGCAGTATGGCAGCACTGACACTGGGATATTTCAGTTTGCTGCCCTCATAGATCAGTGGTGAGTTAGTTAATACCCTCCTGACATGGCACACAGCCAGGAGGGGGTGAGGCAGGTACTCTGATGGGTCCCTTAAAATCCTGTGGCTGACAGGGCCATGCCATACACTTCTAGTGAAACATTTAAAGATCCCAGGAAGCATGACAAATGTTCATGACATCCATGCAAGTCTTTCTGTTTCATGGCAACCTTCCTGCCCTTTCTGGTCTCTCCCTTCTCTTGTTTTCAGGAGCAGTCAGCTCCAGAGACCAAGCCACAGGTAAACAAAAAAAAAAAACAGCCAAGTATGACCCTGGGGTGATGTTGGGGACAAACAGCCACAAAGAGAAGCCTTGAAAAACACTCTGGTGTGAGCAGCACCAGTGGCTGGGTACTGCTGATGCCTTTCTGCACTGATTTCCAAGCCTGCAACATGGCAGATCATCTCTTTGGACCACTGCTATTCCAGCAGCAGGGCAACTCATTCAGGGAGCATGGTTTTATGAAGGGAACTACTCATCCCAGCCTCTGCAGGTAGTGTTTTCCTGTTAAAATGGGAGAAAAGGAGCAGTGGGATTTGACAAGTGATGAGCAGTTAGACTTCTTTGATGAATCTGGTGAGGTCTCAGAAGAAATATAGCAGGATGGGTGGCAGCACTTCTGTGGGTCTCAGTGGGGTCTGCAGAGGATGGAGTGAAAGATCTAAGTCAGTCTCAGATACTGAATGTTTTGTGGCTCCTCTCTAGTGGCATTTATGTACTTTTAACACTAAGATGAATCCTACTGAGCAGCATGTAGTATCTTGTGCTTGCACTGAGCTGGAGCCTGAAGCAAAAGCCTAGACCTAAATGTTCCTCCATTCTGTGTATGAGATTTTCTTTATGCCCTATATCTTCCAGCTTTTTCTCTTTTTGCCACTAAGCATTTTCTGAAACTTGTGGCTAGAAGCTATAGTTTTTATGATATTTTTAGTACACTGCAATGGTTGTTTAAAGTGCACCTTATAAAACTGCAGTCCTCAGCCAGCTCCCTATAAACTGGTTCTGTTTTACATCAGCCAGCTTCAAACATTCCTTGCCATTTTTCACCCTCCCCTTTTAATAACAAGGCAATCTATAGCAACCATTTCTCTTGCATGTGGTGATGCAGCCTACTCAGAATTCAAGACAGGAGGCTTTTACTTTCTTTATTTCACCAAGACTAAAATCCTCCAGACACTATTTTCATTTTTAAGAGCAGCCTGGGTAAACACTGAAGATGGAATTAAGAATTTTGCTCTTGACAGAAAGAAGCTTGAGTAAAATGAGCATGGGATATAGCATAACCTAGCCAGGAACTGAAAAAAACCTAGTGTTCATTATGAGCACAGGCTCGGTCTATCATAACTTCATAACTCAGGGTCCAAACATCCTGAAACACATGGGCAGTTCAAATCTCATTTCTGGTCTGGCCAAATCTGTGGTTGAGCTGGTCTTTCAATATTAATTTTGAGGAGTTTGGCTTTTCAGCCAGCAGATTTTGTTTTCTGTAGGGCATTGCTGAGAGTGTATGAGCTTTGGTTTACATCTGCTCTTCAACAGCAAGGATATTTCTTTGAGAATTAGGTGAGTTACCATAAGACCTGCAGTACCATATTCTTCCTGATGATGTTGACTACTTCTTCTTCCATCAGGACAGAACTACAGCAAGTGTCATCTCCTGTAGGATACTGATGTCTCTAATTAAGATGTTACAATATTCTGTCGGAGAGTGCCTGGACTACTCAGCCAAGAGCAGAGCACCACTGCAGCAGGCACATGGCATATATATGTAATAAGAAACTTAATGCTGTGAAAAAACATCCATCAGTGAATCCCATTCATCACTCGTGCGCCAGCCTCAGTGGGACTTGTTTTCTGCTTGGATGGGGAACACATACTTTCAAAACCTCATTAGGGACTAGACTGGGGATGCCAGAAAGAAAATAATTTTACTCTTTCTATCATGGTTATTATTGTTATTTTCTTTCAGTGTTATTTTTGATGAGTGAATGGAGTACCAAACTCTCACTTGTGGAAGTTCCTGCCAGTCTCTTCTGAATATCAGATTCCACTCCAGCCCTTCAGTGCTTGCTTGTCTTTCTCCAAGTATCATCATGCACAAGGCAACATGTTTTTCAAGCTGCCTGCATCTGCCATTGAAACTCCCATACTTTAGTTAAAAACTAAAAGTAAATGGAGGATATGGAGTATCAATGGGAGGTAGCACTCAAGCTGATGGTGCAGCAGTGTTAATTACACAATACTTTTATTGAGCAATTCGCTGGTAATTCTTACTGCTATTCCTCCTTAATAAGATCCATTGTGCACCATAAAATAGTAACTAGGACACAGTTTGTATTCCACATGCATCTCATATCTCTTTAGCAGGTTCTTCCATATCCATAATCTCATCATTATTACTATTACCCTCAGAAGACAGTTGACTTGCATTAATCAGACAGGCTGCCATTCCCTTGCCAGATTTTCTGCAGTTTTATTGTGCTTTTGGACATTTTAATTAACTTGAAAAATTAATTAAAAATCTTACCTTATTAATATCTCCTACCTTCCCCCTACTCAGTAATCCATTATCACTGTTTATCATCACTGACCATTCAATTCCAGAATGGTCTTGTAATGGGAGAGCACACCAGAATGCCCAGATAATGCTGAAATGATGGGGTGACTCTGAGACATCTTAAAGTGCTCGATTCTGTCTTTTACTTAAAGTACACAAAGTACTTAAGGACTGTCGGAGAAGCGAAACCAAATGGCTACAGCTCATTAAAGACAATTCCAATTCCTTCCCACTCACAATCCATCATTAATGCTCAGATCTTTCTTCCATGCTAGTACAGCTGGGTGGAGGTTGCCAAAGAATGGATTGAAGGAAATTAAATGAAAGCTAGCTCTTTTAGAGATGCCATGACACATCCCTGAAACGTGGTCACCAACCATACTAGTTCCAGTTTTACAATGTTCTTTATGAAAAAAAGAAAATGAAACAGAGAGCTACAGAAATTAATAAGGACTCCATGGAAATTACTCTTAAAACATATGCAGTTTAATAGAGAAAAAAACCTTTCTACTGGTATTTTTTAAATAAGCTGCAGAACTCTGTAAAGAACAGTTGCCTCAACATTGAATTCTTTTGGGTAGTTTAAAATTCACAAGAGGCTGCAATTTTTTGTGCAGAAAATAAAGTGCTTGTCAGAAAGGGTATTTTTTTTGTACATTTTTGTCTTTTGTACCACACTTCCATCAATTGCCCAGCACTATTAATATGGAACTGCTGGCATGAGCAGTTCCACTGGGCCAGCTAGACTAACAGCAAAGAAGAGCACACCATGCCACTAGGGTGCACAGGCTTCTCCTCAGTGCTTCTGTTGGAGGTGCCAGCTGGGATCTCACCTCAGCTCTTCAGCTCATACACAAGGGGGTGCCCAGACTGAAAGATTTGGAAATAGACCAGCAGATTTTTGATTCAGTGCACCATTATTTTTAATTGCCTCTTTTCAGTGACCTTCCAACCATATGTCAGTGGAGTCACTACAAATTACCTCAACTTTAAAGCTTACTCAGTGTTGTATCTTGATCTTCCGTTAAGAAGGGCCAAGACACAGCTGAGCCAGTTCCTCAGGTTTTAGGAATGGGAGTCCTCAAGCTGCTGAAGTGAGAGATGAACACTTACCTTGGAATAGCTCATCTCCCTTTTCCCTGAGAAGGAGAAAGACAGCACCTGTTACTTTAGTCAACCACAGAAGGTCATCTATAGGGAAAATTAAGAAATAAAGCCAGGTTCCTACAAACCACTTGCAATGCTGAACATCCTTCACAAAAAAATGGGGCCTGTTGGAAACCTGGTGAAATTCAAGCTTTACTTTCCTAACAGTAAGGGAAGCTTGTCCCATGGTAAAAGAGTTTGGCTCATGGCTTAAGAGATATGGGTTAAATTCCACTCGTGGGTATCCTGTGTGTGCAAATAATTTAGATGTTGCCTGTCATGTTGCTCACCTGTAGTCAGAGCCATGTAAGCAGCTATAACTAACACTACTGCTCAAGGGAGAGAACTAACAGCAGGGGGAAAGTGAACTGATTATTGAAAATGTAAACCAAAAAGAAGTTAATTGTTCCAAACAGATAAAATATAAATATTCTGAGCAAGCACAGCACACCTGCAAGTCCTTCCAAACAGGACAATTCCAAGAGCTCTCCGTAAAGGACAATGATCCAAGAAAGAGGTACTCAAACTGCCAGCAGTCTTACTCATTCTGAGAACAAGGAATTTGGGTTTTAGGTGCTGTTACAGTTTCACACACAAAGATATTCACCCACTTTTCATCCAAGTAAATACTCACTTTACCAGAAGACAAAGGAGTGACCAGTATGGCTCAATTCCTAACAAAAAGGACTTTGAGGCAGTTTAAAGGCACACATCCTACCACAGCCAGGAGAGAGACTTCTGTATTATTTAGTAACCTTAGGCCTTCCAAAAGGAGAAGAAACCCATTGCCTGGTTTCATGGTACTTAGATGAAGTTGTTTGGGTAGGAGTATTAGATATTTTTTCACCATGGACTTTGATAAATAATTTACAGTTCAACCAATAAGTTCGCTGATAAGTTCGCAACTGATAAGTAAGCAAATTGAAATAGAAACTCTGTCAGCTGCCCAGCTGAGGACCCAAACTCTTCAAAGGAAACTGCATTTACTAAAAATGAGCCAGAAAACTTCATGGCAGGGGACAAAAGTATTCTGCTTCATAGTTATCATTATGGACCCAGTCTTATCCAGTATATGGTAAAATACAAGAATTGTTAACATAAGCCTGGGTCACTGGATCAGACGGACCCTCTGCTCAGTACCACAATGCTCCCCACACAGAGGTGTCAGAGAGACAAAGAAAGTGTCTTGTTCTTACAATGAGTGAGTGAAAAATGTATGTGAGTGAAAAATGAGTGAAAAATGAATCCTGCTCCAAACTCAGTCAGAGCACTTCCAGCCATGAGTGCAGAAGGGAAGGGAGTTCTCCGCTAACACTGCTAAATCAACAGAGGCAGAGTTTATGCTCAGTCACAAATTGTGTATCTTTCTCATTCTTTTTAAATAGATGGTCCAGAGTCTTCCTTAAGCCCCCTGTCCTGCTCTCCCTTTGAAACTAACCCGATTTATACTCTCAGTTGCCTGTGCACATTGTCAAGCAATAGTGACATCAAGTGGCCTGGTCACCAGCATTTTTGTTTCCCTGCTCATCCCCAGGGCAGATATTGATCGTCATCAATCCTTTGTGTAAACAGATCTGAAATAAATCCAGTATCAGACACTCATCCTGTGGAGGGTATTGCTCATCAACTTGATTTAAGTTATGTTTATATGTGAGTAAAGTGTGATTTACAAGACACCTTCCAACTTCTCACTGTATGGTAGTTTAAAAGTTCTCTATCAGAAATATACCTGTATAATCCTGACAGTAAGAAGATTAAGAGCCACCCTCTCTCATCTGATATATAGCACAAGAAGAGCAATGCAGCAGGAATGAGGATTATTTATTGTTTGAATTCCATGAGTGCCTAGTATCCACCAGCAGAGATCAGGGCTATGTTGTACTAGACACTGCAAACACATGAGGAAAAACGTTCTAGCACCAAAGGAGCTTGGAGTCTCCCCGATGAGAAATGAGAAGGGCAGAAGCAGTCAGAAGGTGGGAAAGCACAAATCTATGAAGAGGCAAAAGCAACATAGTACTGTAGTTCTGCCCCAACAGGTTCTGAGGAACAAGGAGGCACAAAACCCTCTTGTATGGTGATGCAACCCCTAAAAACATGAAGGCAGTTGTGATGGCAAAACCATCACTGTTGGATGGAACATCTTCCCCCACACTCTTTCTTCTGTAACTGTGATGGTGTATGTGAAGTATATTTAACCACACTTTCAGGGGTTTCAGAAACCTTTGGGGTTGGGAAGCAGTGGACAAGGTGAGAAACAAGTTGGGCAAAGTGATAAATATCACGAACATACCAGCTTTAACCTAGTAATGGCAAGCATGAGATCCTGGAAGACACGAGGGAACTTGAGTGAAAAAAATGAATAAGGGTGGTAAGAAGGAAAATGGTACAAGATAAGGGATGCTTTTGCCTCTCACATTAAAGGTGGTGGTCACAGCCATATGATAGCACAGCCTCTCTCATCTGTCTGCAGCTGTCCAAGCTCCAAACTGGTCACCGGGCACACACCTGGATCCCTGGTTGCCAGAGGGGCTTGAGGCCTCTGCAATGCACCTTCAAAGATACTGATAGGCATGCTGGTTAACTTGCACCTGGCACTGGTTCCTCATCTGGTGCTAAAATCACACCTTGCTGTGGAGGTACATCAATGGGAGCACTTGGGTCCTCCACACCAGAAGCACAATACTGGGAGCTGGATTTCCTGCTAGGGGAAAGTTTAAGGAGCCAGGTTGACTATGGATTTGTCCCATGTTTCTTTCTGTTTCCTGACATTTAAATAGCCAGTTTCCCATTCCTTACCCCCATATCCTTGAGAAGTTACCAGGTTTGCACAGCAGTGTCTACTGGTAGAGCCCATGTATGGGTACTCAAGGCCCCAGTCCAGATAACAAGTGTCTCATGGAACACCGGAACAAGCTGCACATCCAGAGTGACATGTATGGCACATGCACAACACAGTGCCACAGCGGGAGAAGGAGGCCCTTGGAGCTGGGAGGCCCAGATTACAGACCCCACCCCCCCATGCTGTCAGACAGCCCTGGTTATAGCTAAGTACAGGTGCAAGTGAGAGAGCATGTTCCTTGTTATTAGTTATTCACCATGTGTGCTCCAACACTCATTAGTCTCCTGTTTAACTAGAGTTATTCAAGTAAGGAGTAGTGACAATACCATATGACTTGTGTGAACACACACATGGTGAATAATGAATAGTGGATGTCCAAATTGAACCTCTCACTGGACTGAAAATGCTTCATACAAGCTGTTTAACAAATACTTATAACAAATAATTATTACAAATAATTATTAACAAATATTTCCATCAACAAAAATTGGACCTTGTAGAGGAATAACTGATGCATGCACAAAAGAAAAAACACACACCACCGGCCCTGGAATTTACCCAATTTACTCACTGTGAATAATCTCAGTAGGCTCTACTTTCATGCAACTATGGGAATCCTCCCTTGGATCCACAAGAGGAGGAAATACATCTTTATATTTCTACACACTATTCTTTTTTTGTTGCTGTTATGGCTTTTTGTAGTATTCTAGACAGTGGTAGTACTGAAATAATTTCCTTTGACAGCAGACTGTTAACTGGAGGCACAGCAGAAAAGTAGGACAACATTGCAGCCACACAGGGGCTCATTCACCTTTTCAGGTTTCAAAGGGAGGGGTTTTTCTCTCAGTAGCAAGCTGCTTAAGTAGGATGCAGGGACTATGCAAAATGAATGGAGACTCCTGGGCACAGACTTGTTCCATCATTCAAGTCTGTTAAGGGATGACATTTACTCTGGCTTTCTCATGTTAGGTTGTCATATCACGTTGAATTCAGTACTTGACCCCAAAATGAGTGGTGGCAGAATCAGAATGGTGAGACAACAAGGAAGATTACATGAGCTGGAAATTATCTCTTATGAAGGAAAAAAAAAATTTAAAAAAATCTAGCTATATCTCTTGATTTTTATAACAGGTAGTCTGAGCAGATACTCACAGAATATGCATGAATGCTTAGCAGCTTGAAAACTGCCCCAAACCGCTTAGGAGCTGCTTAGGTGAAACTATTGTGTAAGACTTCCAAAGCAATCAAAACCATAGCAGTCTGAAATGGTTGCACCTTCTACATTGTGTTCTGCCACAAAGTGCCATGAGCCTTGAATTAAATCACAGAGACACAAGCTGAAAGTGAGCACCTGTAGCCACAGCTTGATACTAATGTAAAGTTTACCTCACCTCACCAGAATGATCCACGATAGTGTTATAAACCAAATTTTCACATCCTCTGCTGTCTGGCATAGCACAGATCATCATCCTTGGAAAATATATAACATAGCAGAAATAGAAATATATGGACCCAGAGTGCCAAAAGAATTTTCCCTTTGCAATAAGGATCAACTTTCATTCTTAACACACCTCTTTGGTCCATTTAATTTCATATTGCACTGTTTTGTTTTCTGCACAGGAGCCATGGGTAGTGCTGCAGATAAAGGGGGAAAATCCCAGGGCTGTGTTAAAAAATTTCCAGATGTAAAGCAAAATGGATTAATACACTTTTCTACAAAGTGGTAAAATGAAAACACATCTGATGGACTTCCACACAGTTTGCCTCGGGCAAAGAGCATTCCATTAAAATAAAAATACATTTGGTTAGAGAAAATTAAATGTTCCCAAGAAGGAATAGTTTGAGGTCAAAGGTGAAGCCACTTTACTTGCGCACATGTTTTCAATCTATTTGACCTCTGTGATCAGCAAAGCTCAGATGTGCAAAGGGGAAGAAGCTTAAAAGAGATCAGGAAGAATAAAAAAGTAAAATACAAAGAAATGTATAAAAGATCTGCATAATATAGTTGTAAACTGTCCATAATAAAAGAGGAAAAATTGTGAGGAGTTTTTCTGTGATCCTGCTCTGGGTGATATAGATCTTGACCATATTGCAGAACAATGTTTCTTCTCATCAGCTGGGACAGAAAGAATGACTCTTAAGCTCTTGTGGCAAGGGTTTGTGTGCTTGGTGGTGAATGGTCATGAAAAGACTCTAGGGAAGTGGATCAAAAAGAAGAAAAAGAGCAAGTGAAAGACTTTCTGTTGAACCAGTGCTCCATTTCATGCACACTTCCCAATGAATGTGTTCCGGCTTCTCTCTTGCATGCAAATTTTTGAGGCAGGACTTTGTCCAATAAACCAGGAGATTGGGGCAATCAGGCAGAGGACAGAACACTGATGTTTTGCTGGGTGTCAGCTTTCAATACAATTTTTGCTGTGGCTTAAATCCACAAGGGATGAGCAGTACATGTCCTGCCTCCTTTATGAGACCAACATAATAAAAGCTTTACTCCAGCACTCCGGAGAGTCTCCTTGGCAGACAGAGGGGACAGGTTGAGCAGGAGCAGGGAAAATGGGATTGTGTGTTTTGCCTCGGCCTCTACTCTCTAACAGACACCATGCGACAAAATCTCTATCAGCACAAGGTGAATGTTTTGAACCTACATTCGACTATGTCCAAAGAGAAGCAAAAAAGCCAAACCAACCTCAGATAAGGTTTCCCTGGAGTTTGCTCCCTTCAGCTTATATAGCCCATAATGCTACAAACTGCAGACCCTTTTATTGCCAGCCATGGGCTTACAAAGCCTGCTAACACTGCCTGTTCCCTGCCCTGCTGTCCAGGGAACTGGTTGTCCCAACTAGCTGTCCCCTGCAGCCCATGCTTGAGAGAGGAGCCTCTCAGTGATGGCTGTGCCTTGCAGCTGAGCCTTAGTCACGTCAGCAAGAATGGATTTTGCCCCACACTCCCAATGGAAGGCTGTCACACGAGCATGGACTGGAAGACCACAGATCTTTTGGACAAATTAGACTCACCCAAAAGCCATTGGGTGAGTAGCCAATTGGTAGCCAATTCAGCCACTCGATCCTTCACAACTTATTTCTTTGCTGTGGGTTAGCAAATCCTTTAGCCCCTCTCCATCTGTGGCAGCTGTGTTGCTGCCTATATTGCTGCAGGAAAGAAAGGTGCAACCAGGTCTTTCCCTGGTTGTTGCTGCAGATTGAGCCATGCAGAGTGCTGCAGGTTGCAGCCCTGGTGGCTCACTACCCACCCACACTCTAGCAGGCACCAGTGGTCAGTGCATCTGCTCTGCAGGGCCCCAGACTCAGCTGGGGGCTCAGTGCGTATCTGGGCTTGGAAGGCTTGAGTGGCATTTCCACGGTGACTTTCAGCATTCTTTCTTCTCCTCAGCTGCTGTAAAGCAGCAGATAACCACAAATGCATTTTTCAAAAGGAGAATGTGTCTGCACCTCTACTAACTCCTGATCAAGAACAGCAGCTCTGTGTTTGCCACAAATTCATGTTCTCACTGCGCCTGAAATCCCAAAGCCAGTGCAGACGATAGGACCTGAATAAAAGTCAACTGTACAATATGGGTTAAAATCAGATGAAAAGCTGTAAGGCAGTGCTCAGAATATGCGCAGTGTTCTAACGTGAGTTTCAGCTGCAAATCAATCCCAAATTTCTGACCAAAATTAACCTTGCTTTGAGTCAGTCCCAAAGCTCACACCCCAGAGCTTTGGGGTAGTACGAATCTTGGAATCAGGCTTGAATCATCAGCAAGATCAATGCTATTTACACCTTACTCGATGGCAGCAACACATCCAAAAGGGATTTGCTACACCTCTCGGAGTAGCCAGGATCTGGAGGTCAGCCTTTTTATTAACAGGCAAGGCTGTGCCATGTGAGGAACAGCAGAATTTACACTTGCCATCTGCAAAATGAATTGCATGTTCCAGGCATCTGCAGCTTCATAAATTATAACACAGTGTCAACAGTGCACCTGTGAGGAGATTTGAGACAACAGGAGCAAAGAAACTGCCAGTGCACCAGGGGGATGCACAGGCAGGATCGCTGGGAAGGCATTTGGCTGCTGCCTCCTTCAGCTTGCCCGAGCTTTTCCCTCCTGCACGCCCAGCCGCCAGCAGATTTGCACCACCAAGAGTCACAGAGAGTGCACACTTTTATCACACTCTTATCAGCCTTTTAAACGCCGGGCTCCTTCCTGTAATTAGGTGTGGGGATGAGGCCCTGCTTGGCCTTCCTCTGTGGTCCCCCCTGAGCAGGAGTGGTGAGGGGCCCTTGGGGGAGAGGGGGCAGGCAGGGGGCCGGGGGCTGGGGTTTTGCATATGAGATTAAGGAATGAAGATCCCGTTCATTTTGCTTTTATCTGTCTGTGTGCCGTAGCGCTGGAGTGTCTGCTTTCCCTGTGTTATATTCAGGGAGCAGAGTGACTCATCTGCAAGCACAAATTACCTTGCTAAAGTATTCTTAGGAGAAATAATTAGCCACAAGCACCTCCTCTCCAGCCTCCTGTATGTGCCTCCGGGGACTGGGGCGCTTGACATAAATCATTTAGTCCCGAGCCCTAGCACACACCTTTCCCAAAGGAGTCCATAATTGGCAAAGTAGTTGCCAACCGGGTTTAAAGTGATTTGAAATTGTTTTCCATACAGCCTTGCTGATAGCAAAAGGTTTCCCCCTTTCCTCAAGCATGAGTTACAGTAACATGATTGGATGTAACCCGTTATTCAGTTCAAGCTGTGATTCTGATACAGTATAGACAATATAAATTCCCCAGAGCTCTGTGAGGCCACCTCAATGGTCCATTTAAGTCCAATTCAATTAGGCTCACTATAGTTCTTAGGATTTCTTAGGTATGTTTGCAGCAGCCTTGGGGTTTGAATGTGAGAACAGTATTCATCTAGGAGTTTTAAATTAGGTCTCAGGTGTCATCATTCTAAATGAATTATTACAGTGGTGTGTTCATGCCATTACAGGTAAGGTTATGTTAGTATCTCCACTCAGCCATATTAATGCACCGAGGGCTGGAGCTTGGTATGTAAGGTCCTTGCCTTACAGTGTCTGTTTTAACCTCTTCCTCAAAATAACGAGACTGCCGTGTTTAAAATATATGTAAATAGGTTGTTTACTTTCATTTTCTGACTGTTTGTCAGCAATGTGAGTTAGGAGGTGCTGGTACACACACAGCACTGCCAGTGCACTTCCCTCCACAGAGAGCTGGGGGAAAGGGGCCCTGCCCAGCCTCACTCATCCTCACTGCCTATGGCAAATAGGGGTGCAGAGAGGAATGGAGTGCCAGGATGATACCAGGAGAAGGACTGCAAACCTTGCTCCTGCCTTTCTTTCAGCTGTTAAGTTTGCTTTATTTCCCTAGCCACAGCTTGTGGGGAGGGAAACATGAAGATGTGCTTCATTTTTCTTTTCCCAGCTTTTCTCCATTTGTGTCCACATCTGATCTCCCTCTGGTATTTAATGCTTCTCTCAGTGCTTTCAGGAATGAGTGTGGTGAGGGAAGGGAAGCACTTCAGCAGCCCAAATGGGCCCTCCATATTTCATGTCTACAGATGCACACCATTTGGCTCCTATAACAAGGCAATGCAAATACCAGCTATGTAGATGAAGCTTACTTCAAAGAAGGGAAAATGAAGAAGCAGAGAAGATGATTAATTTTTAGCAGGGAACTCCAAAAGCCTAAACTGGCATTTGGATTGAATCCTGAGACTAGATTTAAAGGTCAAAGATAACATGTCTTTATTGGCCTGTATGTCTAAATTATGTTCATTGTTTTACTCTGGTCCCATCTAGTGGCTCCAACAGAAAGTGAGAGACCTTCGCTCTGTTTCTGTATTAACTGGAAAAGCCACAGTCCCACTAAGGCAAAACAGAGAAGGGGCAGGGGATATTTCACAGGTGGAGACCTGAGAAAAAAGGCAATCAGTTGGCCTTTACATAGTTTCACACTGGCTGTCATGTCTCCTGGATCCAAGCCTCCTGAGACCCATACAGTACTTTCTAGAAGAGTATCCTACTTCTCAGAGCCATAACCTTTTATGATTGTTTTTATCCTGGAAATTTCACTTGGTTTATCTCCACTCTGATTTGCTACATCTTGCCCCTATGCTCCTGGGAGAAACGTGTCAATATTTTGCCTGTGTTATGTAGAGGAATAGTCAGAAGAAAAGACTCCAAATCTTTCCTCTGCTCTCTGTCATATCTTTGCTAGGGCAGACTGTAGCCCTAAGGTCCTTCCAAGATCAAATAAATGCCTCCAGGAAGAAAAGATCAAAGGAGAGAAAAGCTTAAGAAGTCACTAGTCTGGGTATTTCCTTCTATTAGAGTGGCCCATCATGATTCAAGCAGTCTCCTGGGTTACAAAAATTATGGGGCAAAGCACGCTTCTCTGGGGACAGAGACCCCCAGGTGAGAGAGAGCATCTGCAGGGCAAATCCACACAGGCAGGACTCACTTTTCTCACAGCCATCTAGAGGGGAGTCAGACCTCACCCAGAGGCCAAGTAGCAAGATGAGTACCAATTATTTCCCAGATTCTCAGCAGGGCCTGTGGGCAGTGCAGCACTGCCACAAGCTTCTGGGCATCTCACAGCCAGGGTTTGGCTGAGCACAGAGACATGGGATCCATGGAGGTCACTGTTCCTCCAAAGGCATTTGGGGCATATGCTCAGGGATGGCTTTGCTGTTTCTGGACCTGAGCTGGGATATCCTGACTGCCTCATTATGCCGTAGGAGTTTCTCTGGGGAATTAACACTAACTGGGGCATGCCTGCACTGTGCAGAGATGACCACTTAACCAAATATATTAGGTCACCTGCTAGGTGCTGGATGTTTTCATTCATTTTCTTGTTGCCAGTTTCAATTTTTAATAGTAAGTTTTGTCTCCTCATTTTCCCTAAGCATCACCCTCACTTCTTTCAATACTTCTAACTATTAAAGTGCAATCAAGGTCACTTCAGAGGGTCACTCCTGGGACTGTCCTTTGTTTGCAAATACCCAAAGGAATTAGACCCAAATGACTTAGTCACATATGCAAATATCTTATTGAGTCAAGGCTTCGGTGAAAGGGAATGTGATAAAAATAAATATCTCCTAAGGAGCAAGGTTGATTTGCAACTCCTTACCTTGTTTACCAGAACATTTTTTCTGGGAAAGCCTATGACTTTCTGAAGTTTTATTTAAGTAATTAATTATACAGATGTATTTTCTTTCCATTTAACTAGATTTTCTTGCTAGAAACACTTTTGGAAGTTTAATCAATGAAGACTTAGTAGGAAAACAACAGTTGCCCTCTTCTTATCTTAAGAAAGGTAGGACAATTCACAGAATAAAAATCTTGACATCCCTGCAGAGCTAACCTAAAGCCAGACTGGCAATTAGGAGAAAAATCCTTCCCTAAAACAAAAATACTCAACAGCTTTCTTTTGGACTCTCAGATCTAGGAACCAGTTTTCATCCATGAGGAACTTCTGTTCAACACAAATATTGGAGAGGAGGAAAGAAGAGTAAAATTCCTTTGCCTCTGTCTCTCTGCTTGCCCAGCCTTACAGTCTGCTCTGGCCTAAATGCTCTAAACAAAGAAGTGTTCACAGGTTTCCCTAACATTGTACTGTCTACAATCATCCTCTCTGGACAGATTCACTGCTCTGGGCTCCCTGGTGTTTGTCAAACGTTGTTTGCATTGGGAGCACCTGAGGACACTTCCCAGCTCCCTGGCTGGGCAGCCCAGTTGCACCCAGCTGCTCATCTGGGCAAGAGCAGTCACAGGCTGCTCTCCACATGCCCTGCCTGCCCCAGCAAGTGAGTGCAGGCTGGGGATGATGTGCTTTTCCTGGCTCCCTTCCTGGCATCCTGCAGCTCGGCCCTGATGCTCGGCAGGTCCACAAGATGCAGCCTTCTAGTCCTGGTTGGACTCCCACTGCCCTCAGACCTTTGTATGCAGAGAAGAGATTAACTCTTTACTGCCAGGGGACTGAGGCAGTGGAAGAGATTGCCCAGAGAACTTGTGGATGCTCCATCCCTGGAAGTGTTCAAGACTAGGTTGAATGGGGCTTTGAGCCACCTGGGCTGGTGGAAGGTGTCCCTGCCCATGGCAGGGCGCTGGAACTGGATGACCTTAAAGATCCTTCCAACCACCAGTCCATGATTCTATGAGTCCATGAAGTGAATAGCCACAGGAAATGTCAAAGACACGCTAAAGCTACTTGCGGGCGATCCTGTTAATTTCATCACTGTTTCCTTCCATCACCAATAAGTGGCTACCACAAACGATGAACAGCACCGACGCCCAGAGCATCCATACCTCACCCTCCCAGAATCCATACGGACCTTTTGCCTGACACGGGGCTGCTCGGAGACACTCAAAGCAGCAGATCCCGCAGCGGGAGTGAAAATGCGCGTTCTGCCACCCCATAGCTGCCATCGCTCCTCCGCCCGTGGCTTCCAAGGGTTTCCGCGGAACAACAGCGACATCCAGTGGCCGCATCCCCCCGACCGAACCGCGGGATTCCTGCTGAGGAACGACTCGGGACCATTACAGATGCTCTGCCTTCATTACGGGGAAAAAAACCAGGGCACAGAGAGAGACCTGCCGGGCTGGGGCGAGCACAGCCCTAAGGGACACACAGGGCTCGCTTTGCAGCCGCAAACCTGTGCGCTCCTGATGGCGGCTGGAGAGTCGCGGGTCAGTCGGGGCAAATCAGAAAGTGCCCGAAGAAGGAGGGCAGAAACACCTTCGTGACGGGGAGACAGTATTTCTGAAGGGGAAGGTCATCTCTGTGCCTCCGGCCACTAGCCCCACGAAACCACAAAAGAGATGGGGAGCAGCTTCACATGAGTGAAACTGTCCTGGCGATGTTTTTCCATCTCCTTGTTTCAAACCTCACAATTGTGCCTGTAAATTGTCCAGTTACAGTCAAGGGACTAAAAAAAAAAAAAAAAAAAGGCAAAAAGGCAAATGCTGTGATTCTCCTGATATCTGCCCATCACCGGAACCTTGGCTCCAAAATAGTGAGTACAGGGAAACAGGCAAAATCAAAGGGTCAGTGATGCTGCAACCTCTCTGACTTTTTTTCCCCCAACAGTCCAGCTTTAGTGTAAATGATGACAAGAGCTACCCTTAAAAATCCAACCTGAGGCTAAGTCTGCACTGGAAACCTCTATCTCTGGAACCACATTGGTTTAAGCAGTGACACTTTTATTCCTGTTTTTTATTCCCGGTAAATCCCTAGAGCAGGATTAGCTGTACTAGCAAAAGTTCCTGTGAAGGAGTGATGGCAGGCGAGTTAACAGGCAGCAGTCTCGGCTCACGAGCAGCGCCTGGGGCAGCCCCAGCTCAGCCTCGGTGGCCTTTCCTCCTGACCCTCCTCCCTCTGAAGCTCAGCCCGTGAGCTGTGGCTGTGTGCTGGGCTCGAGGCTGCGCCAGCTCAGCTCTCCTGCTGCAGAGACTCTTCATCATCACCCTTGCCTGCAAGATCCCTCACACAGCAGCAGCCCAGTATTTCCAGGAATATGCATTTACTGGCAATAGAACTGACTGCAAGTGCTGCAAGGTAATTTGCCATGACTCCTACACCAATCTTTCCTCTCGCAAGATCTGCAATAGTAAGAAATACTCAGTAGGTGGAAAAAATGCCATCATAAAGGAGGGAGAAGGGCTCTGTGAACCTGAGTCATTCCTTGTGCATTAAAGATGAAGGACTGGAGTAACTACATGAGAAGTCACTTCCCAATTTCATTATCCTTGGCTGCACTGTAGATATCATAGCTCTAACATTTAAATATGTTACATGGATGCTCAGGGAGGAATCCATGGCCCATGAATGTTGAGAAGTGGTTTCTTGGTCCCTGACAGGAAAAAACCCCCAGATAATTAATTAAGGTAAATAATAGCTTTATTTCTAGCTTTCCCAGTTACTCCAGGGATCTTCAGGACTGCTAGTGAATTGGAAAACAAATCAATAACTAATTAAGAAGTAAACATTTGCTGTTACAGATCAAGCCCTGCAACCTCAAGCCACAGAAGGGGAACCCTCTTCTTTAAATTTTCAGTGTCTCAGGCTGGTTTAAGGCATTGACAGGACTTTAGTAGACCACCTCCACCTTACACATGGTAGATTTTAGAGAAGATAGAAATTCTGCAGATCTCCTACTGAAGCCCCTCACAACAGTGCCTGGGACACCCTCCTTGCTCCAGCCCTGCTCCAGTCTCCTAAGAATGACTTTCTTTCTAGAAATACTGGAAGAGGTTTCCTCAGTGGCAGTGAACATTTTGGGGATGCCATGGGCATGTGGGCAGAGCTGAACCCATCCTGGGTGTGACAGCACCAGGACAGGGAAGGAGGCACCTCTCCTTTCAGGGAATACATGCCACTGATCTCATGACAATAAAATGACTTCTTACCACTGTCATAGGGCGGGCAGGCAGAGGGATGTGCCCCGGGCCTCATCATGGAGCTACTCCCATTGCAGAGCACCCACGACTGTTCCATGTGTGGAGGCTGAAGAGAAGAACAGACTCTGCTTTTCCCCCCTCACTTAGCACCTGCAGTAAAAGCTGGACCGACCCAGTCTGTAAAAAAAAACTTTCTCACACAATTTGCTTGTGTAACAGTGTTGGCCACTGCAGTAGGCTTCCCCCAGGCCTAACAGGGGGTAGCCCATGGGAGACCAGCTGCTGTGAGATGTGCAGCACTCCAGCGAGGGGCCCGCTCAGCCACGGTGGTGGTAACGCGCCAGGACTGCTGGAGCCGGGGTGCAGCTGTCAGCAGAGATCCGGGTGCCAAAATCACACCAGCACCTCATTAACCTGCAGAGGCAGCTCTGTGCAGCACAGGAGGCAGGCATGGTAGAGGAGGAGGAGGCCAGGCTGCTGCTCGGGTGTCAAAGCACAGGCAGTAATTGACAGCTACATGCTGGCAGGCAGCAGTGAAGGAGAAATCTGTGTGCTTGTCCTCCCAACATGAGGAAAGAGCCGCGTGGTTCCCTAACAACCCCATTTCGGCATCCTCTTCCTTTTCGTGTGTGTAATAGCTACCAGCAGCATCTCCTGTCAGTTGCTGACAAAGGATCCCACCTGGCACTGTGCAGATGCTGCCTCATGAACAACAGGCCACCAGGAGAGAAGTGTTGAGCATTGGAAGATTCATAGGAATCGAATTCTTCTTTGTTAAAGAGAAAAAATGTGGGTGGCAGGAACAAAAAGGATGAGAATAGAAAAAAAAAACAAACAAAAAAAAAAAAACACAAAACAAAAAAAAAAGACAGGGAGGAAAACCTGCTGTGGGGAAATACAAGAGGAATAAACTTACAGGAAAACAGTCAGACTTTTGTGGTGAGTTTGGTCCCCTCTTTTTGGTCCCCTCTTTTGCTTTTAACCTGTGTCAGGATTTTCAGTCATGGATTCTGCCTTCAGATGGAGGTCTGAATTTGCACAGATAGTTCCTTCAATTCCTACAATTCCTTCTAACTCATAAGGTTTCCAAGTAGTTGTCATTTCCCTTCCTCCAGGAAGGGCCAGTAGGTAAGAGGAAAGACCCATGCCGTGATATTTTACCCAGGTACTTCTCAATCCTTCCTTTGTATCAGTGTAAGTTCCAAAGGTGCTTTTCCTTGCCTCTAAAAGTCAGTCAGTGGGGATGTCAGGTAGCACCGTATCTATGACCACAGGCTCTACTCTACAATTTGTCTTAATTTTTCACCCTTTTTGTTTTGTGGAGGCACAGCTTCTCCTGCTCACCTGGCAAACTGAGTCATCTGACATTACATTTGCACTTTCCCAGAGGCCAGCAGGCTTCAGCTACCAAGCCATCATCATCCAGCCTCCCCCTATGGGCATAATATGCTAATTTATACCTACAATCAAGCATCTGTGATACCATTTGTGCTGCAGATACTGTGGGGGGAATTGATGGTTATTCAGATCTTGTGTTAACTGAGGAAAAACTGATTTATTTCCCCACTGAGTGGAGCAGTTACTAAAACCAGTGTGGATGAACTCTGCTTTTTCAATGTGCCTTGGCTGCATGCTAATAGTTTGGAGTCTAGGTGACTCATTCATTGGAGAAACTTTGCTCTCTGAATTATTCACTTATTCAGCCTACTAAGCCAGATAATAGGAGATGGCAGAACCTTTCCTCATCTCTCAGAGGGTATATTAATATCCTTTAAACATTCATACTCTGCCCAAATATATACATTTCAAGACTTATTTTTGCCTGTGTTCTTGATATCCTTTTATTCTAACTTCACCTGTACAATGCACATTTAGCTGGGAATAGAGCCATATTTCCACACAAAGAAAGAAGACAGGTTCCCTTTTTTACATAGGCATCTTACATGTGAAGATGTTCAAAATTTATCACCTGTGAGGGGAAACACCACTACCCTCTTTTCTGTCCTATTGTCATTGTCTATATCTAAAGTCACTTCAACTCTAAAAAAAAATTTTAAACCAGAAACAAGTCTATATGTGTGGATTAATCATCATTTACATACCTTAGAGTAGTTTTTCTCTGAGATAAAATCCAAGATACACATTATTTCTTGTGTGTATTCAAAACAGATTTCATGACATCTTTCTAGCTGTCTACCTTTTCACTTACACTAATCTCCATTTCAATTTCACGTTCTCCACTGAAGTTCTTTTCTGTACTAGGTCTAGGCTCCCCAAACTGCAGACCCCTTTTGCCTGCTCTCATTTTCATAAGGGCCCTACTTCTCTGTCTGCTTTACTTCCCACCCAAGCTACAAGAAACAGGTGAACCTACTACTCCCTCCTCTTTCCTTTTCACAACTTCTTCTGTGCTGATCCCTCCCCCTGGAGAACAATCTCCCCACCACAATACTGATCACTCACTGTGCAAGTGTGTCCCCAGGCTGTTCCCAGATCCTCCAGGAATGATGAATCACCAAAATCATGGCATCATGGAGATCCAAGCCCCAAAAGTGAGCAAAGTACTGGAAGGCCCTGCATGCTGGCAGGGATTTCAGCATTGCTATTGCCCTTATCTATAATTCACCACATAATTATTCAACACTGTAAATTCTGTAATGAGGAACGATACTGAGCCAAACAACAGACAGACAAGATAGGTGTGATCCACCATCCTAGATCCCTCTTCAAGACTCATTTCTTCCAGAATCTCTGAAAGCTGATTAGGAGTCCCAGATGGCTGAGATGCTTTTAATATACTATTTTTATTTCATTTTGGTGCCTATCAAGGCTGGTAACTCCTTTTCAGACAAGGACCAGATCCTTCTGTGGTTATAAGGCACCTAGCACAGCTAAATCTCACTCCAGCTTGTCTGTCAGCCTCCAGTTATGTAAATCATGATAATATCTGATTGCATGCCTCTCCATTGTCCCTCTCTTGGGGCTTCCAATACGAGAAAGTCAAAGGCACCAAGTCACCCTGTGCACTGTCTATTGCAACACACCCCTCTCCCAAGTTCCTCTACCAAATTAATATATCATGATAATATGTAGAAAGTCTTCACTCAGACTTCCTTTTTTTACCATTTATTCTTACAATAAAAACTTAGCAAGGTCACAGGTAATGGTAATAATAATGGGATTGGGGTAATTTTAAACATATATAAGGACAGTTTCTATTCACAATAAGGTGAAACACCTCTTTTCTCCTGCTGAGGCTATTTGCTCTGAGTCATTATTTATCTCTGGCTCTTCACAACCCTGCTGTGTTAATACTGTTTCAACAGAGATTTTTAACATTAATGAAGGCACTATGTTCGATTTTAACCAACTGAATGTTGTATTCTGCATAGCCGAACCTTATTTTTCCCCTTCGCTTTTTTTCAGGCAAAGCATTACATTTTGTTTCAACTAAGTTGGTTTCTGAATAGACCAGATTTAAATGTCTGCAAACTTGCTTGCATTTCCTTCACCTAGGGATAATAAAGCAGCACATGAAAGCCATGTTTCTGAAGTTCAGCACTGAACAACACACTGAAAAAAAATAACATGGTCAGTAATGGGTGAAAGAAATGACATGGCGAGTGCTATTTTAAGAAGAATTAACACTTTTGAGGATAATAGGGAACCCACAGGGGCTGAGTGTGGCCTGTGGATATGAGCAAGGGAGAGAACCAAAGCAATTCCTTCCTCCACAGCCAATAACAAATACCCCAAGCCATAGAAATACCCTTGGTGTGTGGTTGCACAATGTAGGGTCAAGAAGCAGCAAAAATCCACGGCAGAAACTAAAAGAAGAAAAAAAAAGTCTTCCTTGGAGACATCTGGACTCCTATGGGCCCATTGCTCTGTACTATCTATGCCATCCCTTTGTAGCAGATGAATAAAGAAGGGAGAGTGTTAAATTTCCTGGCATCTATTTTAACACGTCTTCCATTCTGGGACCTTAATTATATCCAGGTGGTGTCCAGGTGCAGTTGTCTGGACTATCTCCACTGGGCACATTTGCTTGTAGAATAGTCTGGTTAGAGGCTTTTTTGTTTTAGAAAAATGTGTTCTCCTGGCCATTTATTATGGACTCACACTCTTCCCAAATTTTCCCTATGTCCCCAAACTGAAAAATAGCTAATCAAAGCCATAAATAAAAGAAACCCACTTTGACAACTGATAACACTTCTAACTAAGTTTATACAATACATTGAGCATCACTGATTTTTCCAAAATCCACAGCAGGGGCATATTTTAAAGAGTGCAATATTATTTCTGAGATGAATACAGTCTGGTTTTTTTCTTTTTGTTCTTGAGAACACCGAATTTCACCATGAAATCTAAAAAATACCCTGGACTTTATGAAACAGTACTATGAGAAGAAAGAAAGCCATAATAATAAAAATTGATGGCACCAACATACAAGAAGAGCTTGAGGCCAAAAAAAAACATTTTAAAAATGAAACAACATTTTTGGGAAGAAGAAGCTTTTCCCAATGATCAGACACTAAATTTCACTACCAGATTTGGTTCTACCCTACAATCTAAGGGCTAAGTGCTGTCAGAAATGGCATTATGGCAAACGATGACTTCCTAGATGTGGGTTAGCAAACAAATGCTTTTAATGGTAATATGGTCTGACAACATCATTAACTGAGATAATCAACAAGTATCTTCGTCCTCAGCAACCCTCATTCAGAAGGCGACAGTTTGGACTTGATTTGGGTCATATCTGAGGCACTGTAAAAGACAGATGATTAAAGAAAATATCTTTTAAGGCAAACTGTCTCAGCTGAAATTAAATGGAAAACACAGGAAAAGAAGTTTTATAAGTAAAGTCATTAACTTGAAAGAACAAAAGTGCAGGTAAGGCAGCCAAACTGAATATTAAATATAAAGAAAATGTTCTGCTTCCCTAAGACAAAGGTGACCAGCATGCTAGAAAAGGAAGGATGAGATAATATCCTGCCTTAAATTAGAAAAGCTTTGCCACAAGATTTTTCAAGTCTGTTAGCAAGTCTCTGGTAAAGTAATAAGGTTGTGGACAGTGCCATAGGACTGGGGAACAAGGGCATGACCTCCAATTAAGAAGGTGAAAAAATTGACCCATATTTACAGGTCTATTAGAACCACTTGAATAGCTTGCTAGGCTTTAAAATAGTGTTCTGTGGGGAGTCTAATTAATGATGCAGAGGTAAAAGCAATATGGGATAAAATGCAACATGGGTTTACTAAAGGTAGACCTTGCCAGACTCACTTAATTTCGGTTTTTGAAAAGAGAACTGTTAGGGCAGCAGGGGAGGTATTTCCAGCAAAAATAGGGAAGCATTCATGTCTTTGTATGAGGCCCAGGTGATACCATATGGAAAACTGCTACAATCCTGGTCACCCATGTTTCAGGGAGATACCTTCCAGCTGGAAGAGGCGCAGAGAGGTCAGTGGGAAGGTTAGGAAAATGGATGTGAGATGTCTGGCTGTTCAGCCTAACAAAGAGTGGCTGACTGGGGATGTGTCTGCAAACAGAGACCTAGCTAAAATAAAAAGCACTGGGACAGAATGTGTACTACAAAGTGGTCAGAAGTAAATTCAGGCAGAAAGGAAAACAAGCTGCAAAAGTCTGCAGCTCAAGCAAAGGTTTTCAACAAGAGTGGAGGCACAGAAAGCTAACTACAACTCAGGCTGAGCTGAAGAAAGGATGATTTGAGAAAGGATGGCCCAAGAAAGTGACCAGTGTCACTTTGATGACTCTCAATGAAGATTTCCTCAGTTCCCACTCAATGATTTCAGACAATTGCTATGGTTTTACATAAAACACATGCTCTGAACTAACTTTCAAACCAAATTATTCAAATTAGTTCATGTTAAGAAACTAGCACAAAACTAGCATTCCAATAATTTAGCTAGTGGCAGGAGCTGCTGCTGGGTGCTGACAGGATCCCCTTGGCCATTGAAAAGTCCTTGTCTCGTTTTGATGGAGCAAGGTGTGATGAGGAGATGAGTGGCACACTATGGTGGATCCCATTTTGCTGCCTCAGAAACATTCCTCTCCATTTGAAATCTGTCTTGCTTTAGAGGCCTTCCACACAGGAAAACAATTGTGGGTTGTGGCGCTCTACTTCCTCTGCTTTCACTTCCTTGGAGAATCAGAACTGACACACAGAAAGAAACTATTTAAAAAAAAAAAAGTGAAACTAGTTAACTTGTTTACACATTCAAAGTGTTCTCTCTTGAGCTAAATGACCTTCACAGGTCACCTCCAACCAAAATTATTCTGCAGTTCTGTGAAGTGGTGCTACAGGCCTTGTCAGCCTCTTTTCCCAGCTGACCCCTCCGATGGAAGCTGGAAACAGTTTGGAGCAGAAGAGCTCCATTTGATGCCAGGTACAGTCTGCCTACAAGGATGGCACTGCAAGACCAAGCCGTGAGAAAACTGCTCACAGCATCCCCAAACTCATGAATGTTTGAGCGGGAAAAAACTAAACTTTGGTTAACAGTAATTTCAGTGGCATTGAAAACTTTGAGACAAACATAATAATGTGTAACCGAGTCAGATTTGAAACCTGCTGGATTTGACACAAACTCTGCTGCATGAGGAAGGCTTAATATTTTTTTTAATGTCTGAAGGATGGCCTGCAAATCTGCAGCTAAGCTGCGTTAAGGGTTTAAAGACCATTTATTATTTTCTACTGATCTAAAATCCTTAAATCACCTTAAACTCTTAGCTCACCTAAGATCTTAAAATAGAAGAACTTAAGCTCCCTGTGTCACTGTATCGAGCATTAATCTGATCAATATTTATTAAACTTATGCAGATAAAAGTCTAGGCTTTATATTATTAAAAAGTTGTGAGGTTTTAGAACAGTCATGACTAAATGTGACTCTCGGCCAACTTTGCAAAGGCAGTGCGCATTCATGTGAACCTTCACACTTCAGAGACAGTTTATTCTCTATATTGCAGACACCCCTTCAATTTGGGGACTCCTCTTTATCATTTATGAGGTAGGGGGCCGCTATAATAAAGAATAATCAAACAATACCACACCAGTTTTACCTGCATGACTGAGGAACACATCCCACAATATTTGAAGTTTGTATGGATAACTGCACTCCATCATTTTGTTGTCCTTCAGTGGAGTTTTAGTTGCATGTTGCACAATAACCACACATGATGTGAAACATAAATAGGCTTGCAGCTAGTATTTTGATTTATTTTTCAGATCTTAGAGAATCAATAAGGTTGGAACAGACTTCCAAGATCATTAAGTCCAACCCTTGACCAAAAACGATCATGTCCACTAAAGCATATCCCAAAGTGCCGCATCTGCCCCCTTTCTTTGAACACTTCTAGGGATAGTGACTCCACCACTTCCCTGGTGAGCCTCTTACTATGCTTAATCTCTCTTTCAGTGAAGAATTTTTTCCTAATATCCAGCCTGACCCTTCCCTGGTGCAAATTGAGGACATTTCCCCTCATTCCATCCTTTGTTGCCTGGAAGGAAGAAGAGGCCAACACCCACATTGCCACTGCCTCCTTTCAGGTAGCAATAAGGTCTCCCCTCAGCCTCCTTTTCTCTTCCCTCATTTCCAGAGAAAGTTAACTTTCCCTATTCAGTGTTAGATGGTCTTTCACTTCCTTCTATCACACTTTTTGTTGTAAATAAAGGGTAGTTTTGCTTTTTCTTTCTGTTCCCTTAATGAAACCGCACCAATGGAAATGTAACTTCGCTTTCCCTGGCACCGAGGACACATCCAGAGCTGTTAAAAATGAGAGTAATAAAAAAAGGAAGGAAAAGAGGCTTTAAAGGACTAGCAGCTCATGTTACTGGAGCTGTGAACATTACAGTGGAGAGGCAATTAATGGCTCAGAAGAGAAAATGGGCTGCAGCATCTTCATATACCCCCAAAATTGTAGGGGTGATGGGGCAGCCTAAGGGGCCTGGCAAAGTGTCAGACAAAGGTCTTCCATGCTGGCCCTCATCTCTGCTTCACCCTTCCAGCAAGCAACTCAACCACATTCACCCTTGATCAGTAAATAAACAACTTATACTCCCTTATAGTCTAGAAACCACCTGTGACAAGAGCTATAGCTTGATTTGAGGTATTAAAGAGGAGTAAATACCTTTGGGCTATAAATTTCAGCAGAAATTAAGCAAAAGTTTTCAGGGGATTTTTTTTTTTTTAAAGCCTGACATTTAGAGACAAAAAAAAAAGAATCTGAAGACATTGCCCAGCCTGGAACACACAAGCCCGAGGAAGACCATAAATTAGATAAACCTGCCCTCAATGTTTGTCATTATATGCAAAGATAAATTAGGATTTAAGACCCTGCAGGTTGGGTCATCCAGGTGCCTGTGCTCAGGGTAGCCAGCTCTGGAAAGCTGCTTCCTTTGGTTCTCTGTTGCCCATGTCACACCTCTGCCCTCCTCTCTCCAGGGCAGGGCACGGCTTTCAAATTCACCTCACAGCTGTGGAGCTGTGGAGCTTTTTGCCTCTAAGAAAAGCTAAATTGGAGGCTAAGTGCCCTGACTGTCAGCAAAGCACAGCTGATAGCAAGAGCCACCAGGCAGCCACTTCTCTTTGCAGGCTGCTGCCCCACCTCAGGCTCAGCCAGAAGCCCTTCAGGTGCCACAGAGGCAGCTTCCCTTTCAATTAATAAATCTGAACTGGGAAGAGCCGTGGAGAGGCAGGAATTATGCAGGGCAGTCAAAGGGGACAAGGCAAAGGCTAATGGCCTGAAGCAAGAAAGAAAGACAATCCAAGATGAAAAGATCTTAGCAGCAAGGTCTGCCAGGAAGCACCTACAAGAACTCTTAGAATAGTTATTTTGGCTTTGGGAGGATCAGGGGAAGGAAAGAGAGGATGCAAAGGCTTCAAGTCCAAGAAATAAACAAACACACTCTAGGAATACTAATCACTACAGAGACACTTCATGTTGCTCCACTGTGAATGAGGTAGCATCCTCTCCACAATCTGGCCAGAAATCTGTAACATTTTCAGCAGCACAAAAGTTCAGTTCACAGTTTTCCCTCTCTGCAACGCTGACATGTCAAAAATGAGGGAAAAAAAGGCCCATTTTTTAAATGGGCAATCTAGTAAACTACACCCATGTTACTAGCATCCTTTTCTTAAGGATCTAGCAAATTTGGAGGGGAAAAGAAAAAAAATACTCTATTTAAACTCTCAGAGCTTTTCCAGCCCAGAAATGGATATAGCATAGCACTCAATTACACCTATCCCTCTGCTGGTTCCCTTTCTCATTAGAAATACATCTGAAGAAATCTGCTACACCTCTCTATGGTAATTGATTCACTCAGACCCTTTATAACATCTGAGAAACTATGTGAAATGAGACACCTAAATATGGTTCAAGGTTTTTACCAAAACCAGAGGTGTATTTTGTCTGTTTGCTATTTTAGTAGGCAACTACTGCTCCTCACTTCCCCATTTGGTTCAAATTTCCTAGCTGGCAGATATGCCATCCCAACAAAACTCTGACTTCCCAAGAAATACTTCACACAAAGGGCAGGGCCTAAGCTCTGGGTATGGGAAGAATCTCGGAAAAATCTCTATGAAATCACCGCTTTGCTTCAATTTTGGCATAAGGTTTCTTTCTTCAGTCTCTTATATGCCCAGATTCAAGTAGCAAGGAAGATATAAATCTGAATGCTAGATGGCAAAAATATTTTTAAAAGTAACACTTACTTCCTTATCATGAAAAAAACTTACAAGCATTTATGTACAGGTTCTTAAAGCACTCTAATTCCAGTACCTCCAGCATGGTAAAGAGGAGGGATACAACACCAGGTGCAAGGCTGTAAGAGGAGGTGAGTCAGATGCCAGTGCAATATGCTCTCATTATACCTGATGTATAATACTGAAAAAATTATATTGTGACATTAAATAGTGTGAACAACCCAGCAACAGAGCACAGAAAGAAACAGTGCATCAGTATGATACCACAAAAATCAGGTCGTGAGTTAACCTGAGATGGCATTAGCAGAACAAGCTGAAAACTGATCAATGTATATACACCAGAAATTATTACAGAAATAGAATACAAATAATATAAACCTTTAAACTTCAGAGGCTATATCCATTAACTTCTTTGGCTTTATTCCAGAAACTAATTTGGCTCATGTCCTGTAAAGAAGGCATTTGCACTGACAGACTGTCTTTGTTTATACTTGAGGATTGACTCTGCTTACAGTCATTTGTCAAAAGCAGCTGAATGTAAATGTCCCAGCAGGGAACTCCACAAATTTCAACAGTTACAAACAGTTTCCCATGTACAAAAGGTTCAAGACAGAGTTCAAGTTGCTCAGATCTTTAGAACATCAGGGAAAGGATTAGAAGCAAGATCTGTCTTAGTAGGGAAGTTTTCCATCCTCAAAAACTCTGCTGAGCTGATCCTCTTGAAGCTGTCCGCGGTATAGATCCAGCAAAGGCCTTCCCCTTGCTCTTGTTTGTCACAACTTGGCTGTCTTGGTAAGTCCCCAATGACTTCAGCAAAGCTAAAGCTCTGATCCATAGGAAATGGCTGAGAAACATAACCAAGTACTCATATCCAAAGCTGCAGCTCCATTGGTAGCTGAAGATAACCCAAAAGTAAGCTGCTGACAAAGGGCAGCAAGAAGGGTATGAAAGATGAACTTCTTTAGCAGCAGCCCACGAGTAGAATAGCTTAAATAGCTTAATGAGAAAAAAACCTTCATATGTCAGGGGACTTTGCTTTCTGACAAGCCAATGTTGAGGACCTGCTCTCAGCTCACTCTGACTCTCCCTCCTTTTCCATGGGTGACATGAGGCTGTGATTCAAATTCTGAGCACAGGATTATTTCTATGCAGAGCAACTTAGGAAGAAGTTCTGTGCTGACTTATGATTATCTGTGTGACTAAAGTCTACCTTTCTTTGCCAAGGTAATAAGCCCTTCCCCTAATCTTTCCTGCAGCAGAGTAAATATTAGATGTAATACAGCAGATCTGGTGGCAGTTTTAGCAGAAAGGTGCTGGTGTCATATCATGTAGGATTGTGCACATAAATGGCACCTTTTGAAAAACCCACGGATTTGCAGGGCTTAAAAAACCGTGTAGCACCAGTGACACCTGCAGGAACATGCTGGTTGGAACAGCAACAGGAAAAAAATGCCAAAATGAGAAGCTATTTTAAGGATGTACACACAGTGCCTGCCTTCCAGGCATACTTAAGCCTACTAGGGAATCTTTAAGATAAAAATTTGGGGGAGAGTTGTTTAGAAAGGAGAGAAAGTAAATGATCAAGTATACACACAAGTGAAGATCAAAGCACTGTGCCAACATTTAAAGGCAAGAAAGTTTGATCCAGTTTGAAGTATAGTAGCTAGATCACCAAAAAAAGGGACTAGACGGGGAAAGTCTTCAGAGAACAATACCTAGTGATTACCAGTGACATACAAAAATCTGCTTTTTCCACTTCCCCGTTTGCACAGTAACAAATTGAATTTCACCTCATTACACGATGCTGTTCCACTTTAGCCTCACAAAAATCCAGCCACTCCACTTTATGCCAGTTTACCCTATTTACACTAGGAAAGCTGCTTCTAATGCACTTCATTAACACTGCTGCTAAAACATTGCATTTAAAATAGATGCATGCAAGTCGAAAACAAAATCAAAGGAAAAAAGGAAAGGAAAAAATCCTGTTCTAGATTAATATTTTGTGTCTCTTGGCTTAAAATGTCTTTTATGTTTTGTGAAAAAGCTGTGTCAATATGACTGGGGAACTGTTGAGCAAGGCACAGAGAAATATGTGTCATAGCAGATCTATCGATACTACAGAATATGGAGGAACATGAACTACCTGTTGCAAAATGGGAAATCTGGTAATACAGGAAATACAAAAAATGTGGTGAGTCTGCAAGAAAAAGGAATTTAGCACTGAATGATACAAGTGAAGGGAAGATTGATATAATGATAAAATATTAGGATAGCGCTGTTAAAAATAAAAAAAAGGTAAAGAGCGGGATCTGGAATTTTTTGGAGAGAAGAAGGCAAGGAGTCCTTGATCAGATTGGATATGACCCACTGGTGAGGTTTCTTTCTGAGAGATGGGTGATATCACACACTATGATGCTGTGGATGGCTTCAGTTCCCCAGGTATGGCTGGGGCAGAACATGACAAAACACAAGGTGACAAGCTGGGTCCAAGGCCAATCTCAGCAGTCCAGCTAAGGCCTCAAAAAATGCAGAAGACAGTGCTCAGAGCAGCCTACATGCACTCATGTATCTCGGGAGAGGACCACTTCAGTTTAATGATCCTCTTAGGCCCAAAGCTGATGTAAGGAGTGGAGGCCCAAGGGAGATCAAGTCATGGCAGTTAAGTCCTATTGGGTGCCCACAAGGCCCTCACACAAATAGACTAAGACTTAATTCCTCTTGGCTTAGCTTTCTCAGCAACAGGTGCTGCATGAGTTCTTTTTGTTAGAACCCAAATAAGATTTTTTTCATGAAGGACTAAGTGTTGTTCACTAGTGAGACTAAAAAGCCATCCCTCCAAGGTCCAGACAAATTCCTCCTAAAAAGCATGGCACTGTATTTCACCCAACTTTAGACTTTGGTCTTAGGTGCACATCTGAGTTTTGGTTTGTTTTATGATTCTATCAGTCCAAGGGAGGAGTGAAATCTGCATCTGACAGTGGTATCAGATTTTCCCTCTAACCATCAGCCTTACTGATGCCCTTCATCAGCATGGGTCCCAGCCATGGCTTGCAGGACCTGCACTGACCATGGGCTCAGAGCAGGCATAGGAAGAACCTCACACCATCAGCATGAAAGCATCCCTTAGGTCAGTAATGCAGATTACTCGTGCAACCCCCACAAGGACTCACTGTCCACAATAGTCTTCTTGGTCTGAACCCTTCCCCTGGCAATTCCAAGTGTTTACACAGCCTGGGTGAAAGGTAAGGAGTACAAGGTACAGAGATCTTGTGATACCCCACCTGGAGTTCAGTATCCAGCTTTGGGGTCCCCAGCATAAGAAGGATATTGACCTGTTGAAGCAGGTCCAGAGGAGGGATACAAAGATGATCAGAGGACTGGGATACCTTTGCTATGAAGACAGGCTAAATGAGTTGGGGTTGTTCAGCCTGGAGAAGGCTGTTCAGCTCCAGAGAGACCTTGAAACAGCCTTCCAGTACCTAAAGGGGGCTACAAGAGAGCTGGAGAGGGACTTTTTTATAAGGGCATGTGGTGATAGGACAAGAAGCAATGGCTTAAAACCGAAAGAGGGCAGGTTTAGATTAGATATTAGGAATAAATTCAAGGGTGGTGAGGCACTGACATGGGTTGTCCAGAGAAGTTTTGGATGTCCCATCCCCATCCCTGGGAGTGTTCAAGGCCAGGTTGGATGGTGCTTTGAACAACCCAGTCTAGTGGAAGGTGTCCCTGCCCAGTACAGATGATCTTAAAGGCCCCTTCCAATCCAAACCTTAGCATCAATGCTATGATTCTGTGCCTTTCTCTGCTGGAAATAAAATCTACATCAGAAGAATAAAGAGAATAATCTAGCCCCTCACCTAAACAAAGTCCATTTTGCCTTCCCATCAGCTTCTTTCTGACTACTCTATCCTACTAACAGTAGCTCAGGAAAAGTGAGGAAGATAAGACCAACTAGATTCACAACTTATTTCCCAGTACAGTTGCAAAAGCTGACAAAAGTAAGCCAGAGGTACTACTGAAATGTCTGCCCACATCTCTAAAACCAAGTTTGCACTTAAAAGCACAGTCCTGTTAGAGTGTTTATTCTGACAACTTCTAACATGTCAGCTCAGCCCAAATGGAGGCAGAATCAGGTGTTTCACTGCCCCTCAGAGCACCTAAGCCTGTCCTCCATATCTCGTATCAACTAACCTCAATTTACCTTTCCTTGGCTTTGCAGAGGGCCCTGCTGCAGAATTCACAAGGCCTCGGTCAGCTTATAAATAAATCTCTGTTGATGCCAGCACTCAGCTCTTGTGGCCTGTACCAAAGAGCTGAGGCAGAGGCCAAGCTGGTGTGAGAAGAAAGCAAA
Source organism: Zonotrichia leucophrys gambelii (assembly GCF_028769735.1). Taxonomy (NCBI): domain Eukaryota; kingdom Metazoa; phylum Chordata; class Aves; order Passeriformes; family Passerellidae; genus Zonotrichia; species Zonotrichia leucophrys. Next base: position 106,889,458 of record NC_088171.1, on the reverse strand, counting down.
AGATGTGAGCAAGAAAGAGGAAGAATGGAAAAAAATGTAACACATCATAGATATAAGATTATGTGTTCTTATCTACATATGGAAATAGCTAAATTTCAAAAATATCTTTTTGATAAGCTAACCAGAATGAAATCTTTAACTCTGTATTGCTGACACAGTCAAAAAGTATGTCTTATAAACTTTGAGGAGGATTTGCTCTAAAAGCTGACACAGAAGGATCTGTTTGCACGTGCTCAATGCTACTGACTTTACAAGTTGTATTTTAAAAGAATGACAAAAGCCTTGCAGGTGCAAGACTGGTACATGCTGCACTTTAAGAAAACAGGTGGGTGTAGTGGCCTTTGTGTTTTGTGTTCTGACATGCTTTGGAGATACATAAATGCTGACCTCTAGCAGTAACTACAAGCCCAACTTACTGGCCAAAATCTTACAACAAATGCAAAAAGCAGATCTTCAATGTAGTTTGCATTGAATATTAGAGTTCTCATCTTATATTTGAGAGACAATACAAAGAGAACGTCTCTCAAATTTTTACATTGCTGAATACATGTGTAATTCGTATAAGTAGAAAAGTATAAATTATCATATAGTATAACAAAACATATAGTGGTAATTAAACAGTAGTTCAGCCTACAAGAACATTCAGAAGGCTGTTAGGTAAAATATACTAATATACTATATAAATATACACCAAAAAACCCCAAAAAACCCCAGAAGATAAAATGGACACCAAATACCTCTCACATTTCTTTAGTTTTTATTCTTCCATTTATTTCCTAGTCTTATACTTACTGACCAGGTGATGAAAAGAAATTATTTACATTCTAAAGTTATGCGTGTTTATTTTGTAGAGAAGTTAATACCTGATAATTTCAGAGCCATGCAAGTAAATAGTCCTTAACAGTATGGAAAGTGTGTATTGAAAGAAGATCACCTCCAAGCTTTCTCAGCTCTCACCACACATACTACTACAGGCAGCCATCCAGGCCAGCCATTTTCCTGGCTCATGCAGAAAAATAAACACAGCCTTACACAGTGTGTAAGAAATATACCATTTATCACAGCCTCCATCTGAGGGCTTGTAACAGAAACAGAATTGGATTTTTTCCCCCAAGGAGTAAGAACAAACACTTCTGTTTCTATGATCTCTCAAAACTACATCTGAAGAAGGCTGGTTTCTTGCAGAATACTTGGACATCCACATAAATGCTTTACACACCTGAATTCTCTACTGCTGCATCTGAACAAATATAGTGAGCGCTGTCCTTCTGCAGAGAACACATACATCCAAGTTTTTGAAAGTAGTTCCTCTTTGCTTCTGATGGCCAAAAACCTTTAGTGAAAGGAAGTAATCCTGTTATGTGCCTGGCAACAAATATCGTAACTTCATTGGATGTTTCATATAGGCAAAAATCGGGTTCTAAATGCAAATTGTTTAAAAGAAGTAGAACAGAGAAGATAGCAACTTTAGAATACTATTGACCCTAAGGGTAATATATAACTTTATTGTATTTTTAACTAATATCACCCGTGAACACAAATATAAGAGGTACTGCAATTGAAGACAACATTTTCAGCAATCAGAATTAAGATATTGTGGGTAGACTACTTGGGAAAGTCAGACAGAGGCAATAGCTTTTACCTGATCAATTCAAATAGCTGGGAAAAGTACACAAACCTTGGTCATGCACATTTGTCTGTAGGAGGACATTTCACAGAAGGCTTGTATAGATTCTCCAAATAGTTTAATCTCCTGGAAAAGACTAAATCTAATTTCAAACAGTGGCTACTTACGTCCCTCATCCATCTCCTCTTGGACCTTGTTTTTCTTTTTTCTAAAAAGAACCCGATCTCAATGTTGCAAACTTTTTGGGACATAGAATTTTCAGAAAAGCCATTCGAAATTTAACATGACAGAGAGGGTAAAGAAATGGGTTCAAAGAGGAATTGATCCACAAAAGCCAAAACGTTGCTTCATACAGGAAGTTATGGACACAAGTTCCCTGGCAGGGCCCACGGAAAATCACTAGTAAAGAGTATGGGGCCCAGCAAATGGCAAACACACAGACAATTATGGCAAGGGACTTTGCTATTTTCTTGTCCCGTTGTAGTTTTGATCTGGTCTTTGCACAGGAAGAAACAGAAAAGTCATTTCCTGGGGTTACAGAATTGTCTGTGGATGGAGATGAGCAGTGAGCTCCCAAAGACAATTTCTTTGGTCTCATGGAAGAAGAACCACTGTTCTCTGCTTCTGATGAAGGAGATGATGCCCCTGGCCTTGGCAAGCCACAGAACCTCCAGGACAGGCTGCTCCTCCTGGGATGCTCACAGTCCTGCACGCTGCCGCGCCGCTGGCGCCGCTGGATGTTGTGGAAGATGTGCACATTGAAGTAGGTCACCAGGAGCAGGGGCACAAAGAACTCCAGGGTGGATGCACACAGCAGGAAGTACCAGTTGTGGAAGAACTCGGCATAGCACTGATCCACAGGCACCACGCTGTGTCCAGCCACGTGCTCCCAAAACAGGATGGCTGGGCCGTACAGGAGGAATGCTAAGACCCAGATGGCCACCATCTCAATGGTAGGGTTGGATGTTATTCCCTGCTGGGCTCTGTAAGATACCTGTGAGGGGAAAATACATTAAAAGTTCAGACTTGTAGAGACCCATTTTGGGACCAAGAGAAGCAGATGGAGACAAACTCAAGAGGTGCTTGGTAATATAGAGATGTGGCTGTGCTGCTCAGATGAAGGTCCCCCAAGCACATTTATTTCATTGATGCTGACAGAGCATAGGGCTGTCTCTCTACAAGTCAATGTCACTGTAATATTAGAGTCCCAACATTGTTAATATCAGGGTCCAGGTCCGTGGGATAAAACACAATCATCCATCAATGCCTAGTAATTTGGTATGCCTTGTTTGGCATACCTATGGTCTGAAGTGCCAGAGGAATTAGCACTTTATAGCTGTTGGGAGCATGACTCCCACTCACTGGAAACTGCACTGCTTTTTACAGCATTTTACAAACAAATAACTTTATGCATCATGGTGCTTAACAGAAAAAGTGACACACAGATTCAACCTATAAGAAAATTACTTGCTAGACAATTCATAAGGATGAAGGAATAGATACCACACCTGCACCACAGCCCTTAGCTGATGAAACTAAAAAATCACCCATTTTCTTCATTCTACGTCCACTCCAGGGCCAGTACATATTTTTTACTATATGTTGCAGAATTTAGAGATACAATGTGGCTCACATCCTGCTTCACCCCTTTCACAGGACAAATGTGTAATTCTGCAAGCTCAGACATCCAATTGATAACAAAAGTTTGAGTTAATGTCACTAGAACTATCATACAAATGTCCACAGGTCTTAATTGTATTTGATAAGGTGCTCTGAATTTTGCAATTTGTAAATGCTGTCTTTGGCTTTCCAGCCAAAGATTTCTTACACACCAAAAACTTTGGTGTTTGTTTTCCAAGATTTTTTTCCTTAAATAAAACAGAATAATGAAATAAAATAAGAAGGCAATTATAGGAAGTTAAATTATTATCACAAATAAGACTGAAATTCTATTGCATGAAGTTATGTTGACAGTCTCATACACACAAAAGGGCTGGAACCTTTAGTTCTCTGTGACATTCCCTGCCTCCTGAGCAAACAGTGGCTGGTGAGAAATGCTGGCCTCCACCCCAGCATGGCCCAAGACATAAAGCTCACAGCAGGCATGTAGGATTCTCTGCAGAAAGCAGAGACAGAACGTGTCTGAAGTTTGGGATTCTGCTCCAGACACAAAGAGGAGTTTATTGCTGCATATCTAGAGGCAGTGATTGCAGTCTGCCCTTTGTTCCACTTTCTGCCTGTTTGCTCTTGCTCCTGGTCTTATTAGAATAAGTTTTGACCACCTCTCAGGTCTAGACACCCTCCCCAGTGTCCTTTATTTTACTGCCCTAGATCCACTGTATTTAACTTTCATGCCTGATTTTAGGTCCAAACGCCAATCCAGTCTACTCTGAATTTCCTCTTTCCCTGCCCCTTTTTTACCAGTCAGCTGCCTTACCCTTTTTACCCCCTAGACTGTTTTTCCTCAGGCAGTAACACAAGAGCAGCTTGCAGCAGAAATTGTGAGAAAACTCCTGGTTGACTGGCTCTGCAGTGAAGCATGCCCAATGTAGAATATTCACCCCATCTGGCTAAAAAATATCTAATAATCACCACATGCTAGTATATTTTTGAGGGGTATTATCTTCATTAAATTTGAGCTTATACTCATCAACATGGCAGAGGTTGGTGAATATAACCATCCAAGGGAAAAAATCAGAGAAGCTCTAAACAGGTTACTTACAGCTTTAGTGACTGACAGGAAACGGTCATAGCTGATAAGAACAATGTTAAACCCTGAAGCTGTGCAGAGGAGATAGTCCATGACCAGCCAGAGCTTGCAGATGCCTCTTCCCAAGTGCCACGTCCCTGTCAGGCTGTAAGGGATGTAGAGGGGCATGCAGAACACACCTGCAGACAGCAACAACAAAAACACCATGAGGTTCACAGGGATTGCAAACTCTTGGAAGCAGAGAGACACACTCTTTTGGTATTTGAGTAAAGAAATCAACAAATCTATTAGTGAGTATGTAATTTGCATACATACATTCTTAAATTCTCATGAAATCTGATGGTGACTTTCTATGTTTTAGATCTTAGTGTGATTTATGTATGCTGGTTGTTGAGAATAAGCTGAAAACAATTCAGCAAAGAAGGATTTATTGAGGATGAAAATCCAAGTTTAACGAATTTAGACTCTCTAAAGGTATAAAATTAGTGCTGCAGCATATATGCACAGTGGTTGCATTCTGACAGGTAGCCTCATCATTTTGTTTCCTCTGTTCTTTCATCTGTATTAGAATTTTGCCTCAAACACATCTGCAGATGTTGCCAATGGCAGTTATTCCTGTAAAATTGGTCAGCATTTGTAAACTGAAGACAATATATTGGGAAGCCTGTGTGGCGTTCTACCAGAGATAGAGCAGACACAGCAGAAGTATGAAACTCTCACTTAAGGAGTGTTTTAATCTCATGTTTCTTCTTTACCTGAGAATAACTCCAGAACTATTTTGGTTTGTTAAATTTGTGTTTTGTCCAAAAGAACTTCCACTGAAGTTCCTAATTAAGAAAACAATATTTGTGTTTTATTTTTAAGCCAGCAACTTCTTCATTTTAACAGTAACATTCTTTCAAAAGTGTGGTGCAATAGCTGATTCTACATTCCTGAAAATGCTGAACTACCAGAGGCAAATAGAAAATTATACATTGCATCAAGTTCTATTTAAAACTCTCTAGATTACTCCTTTCTTGACAAGCCCATCAAGATCTTAGAAGTTACTAAATATATCCAGGGTGATGTGGTCCACTGACAATAAAACTCTGGGCAATGAGCTGCCAGACTGTTATCAACAGGGAAATGCTCATGGCACTTTCAATTCTGATGGCTTATTTTAACATATTCCTTAAATACCAGCAGCATCACTCTGGTACTAAATACTCATTTTTCATGTTTGCTGATAACTGCTAATGTTCTCACAAACTTCAGTGGGATCAATGTTTGGCACCATGTCAAAAAGTAATGACTGCTTTTAGCTATACATATAAATATAGAGGCAAACCCCAGGTTTTAAGCATTGATATTTGAAGCTCTTCTTACTTTTACTAATTGGTGGATGCAAAAGACATGAGTCACATCCCCATAAATATTCCAGACTTTTCATAAATTAAAAAAAAAACCCACAGCAATTTCAGAAAATAAAGCATTTCCCAACCAATATCAGAGACAAAAATCTTAAATTTACAGTCTGTATAGGCCAATCTAATACTGATGGCAATCATTTCCTCTTGGCTGACTTAAGAATGCATGAGGCACCAGCCACAAAGAACAGATGCTGAAGGCAGATATTTAACTCTCTTATTAAACACTGAGATAGGAGGAGAAACAGACTTTTGCAAACAACCTGAACAATGAAATAGCAGCTCCAGCAAATTGTCTGCCTTAGCAGGAAAGCAAAGGCTTCATTTTCTGCTCCATGGGGCAAGTCTCAGAATAAGGCAGCACATGTTATAAATGGTGTAAATGAAGGAAAACCTTAAAGGCTAAATAATACACGTGCCTACACAGCACTGACGAAGGAACAGCATTTTGGGGGGATGGTATTGTCAGAAGTGCAGTAGGTCTGTGGCCACGATTTCCTTTCTCACAGTTCAGTGCATACTCTGTGACCATCCTGAAGAAAAAGCCTTTGTGTGCAGAAGTACCTCCTTGCCAGCCTCAAGTCAAGACATTTGCTGGCACATCTGCCACAGAACTATGGTATTGTCAGGATTTCTCTGCCACATGGGCTGTTTCCCTGGCTTCAGCCGTGGAGGAGTGCTGCAAAAGGCGTTCACTCCACCATCACCTCACTTGGCATCACCAGCCAGGACTGGATCCATGGCAGCTCCAGCAACAAACTCTCCCGGAGTTCTCCAGTGACACTATGGGAAGAGGGGACCAATTAGGAATATAGATGAGGGACGCCAGCAGGGGTCAAACTGGTATCAAACAACTCATTAGATCAATAGCCTGTGTTAAGCTGAAGCCAGTAAAAACTCAGGGTGATAAAGTGTCTTGCTGTAGTGTAATAACATGCATAAACCATTTGTACTATGTAGAGAAGTAATTCATTTACATGGATGTATCACACATAGCTGCCAAATATGTGTCGCCTGTTCTGAAGTGTGTGATGAACACCTTATATTTGGAAAGACAAGGGTAAATCATAAACTGCAGTAAACAACCCCTTCAAGAAGTATTCACATGTACTAGTCACTACTTTTTTTTTGAAGCAACATTAGAAGTATTTGCATGAAAAAGAATGCATTTCTCATTATAACATACTTTGAGATATATTGGGCAATTAAAATACTTCATGGAGCTTGCACCATTCCCCATCCTTCCCCCAAACACAGCTGGGAAACAGTTCTCTCAGAAGAAAACACACAGAAAATAAACACCAGTGCTTCTCTTAAGAGTCCTACAACACAATTAGCACAGGGCTCCACAGCTCTCACTTACCCACTGCAAAGTCAGAAACAGCAAGATTCAGAAAGAAATAGTTACTCCGATGCCTCAGGTTCCTGTCCATAATGAAAGCAAGGATCACCAGCATGTTTCCAAGGACGGTCACCAGACACAGCAACACCATGAGGAAAGCCAGCAGTGCCAACACACCCAGGGAGAACTCGGAGCTCGGCGCCTGGCTGGACCAAGTCTCGTTATGCATCTCAGCAGCGTGCGGAATTTCGGCGGTGCAGTTGTGCATGGTGGGTGTCCAGGCCAGGTCAGTCTGGGAAGGAAGTTGTGTCTGGCAAAGTTATCCAAAAGGTTGAGATAAGTCTATCAACAGGCTGGGCTGAATACTGAAACATAAAAAGAAAATATTCACAATACCAAAAAACTGGAATACAAGAACTGAAGACCTGGGTTCTCTAACATTTCTTGATTTGAATGCACCTATTGGCCTTAGAAAAGACACCTCACAATCAGTTTCATTCCTGGACATGGAACAACTCTTCTCACAGTCAAGCAGTTTGCATATTAGCAATGTGTGAGTGGTTTTGCACATCAAATTGTGCTGAAGCCATATCTCATTTTCATTTCCACAGTGAAAATTATTACACTTATTCACATATTCACTTCCACAGGATTAAAATTATTACAATTCTATTTCCCTTACAGTAAAATGTAAACACTTTTGCACTTGCTGCTACACCACTTTCTAAATCTTACAGTTAATAACAGAGAGATATTTCTTAGTGTTGCTGTTTACAGAGCATTTGTAGTACTGTTCCATGCAGCAGAAGCATCACCAATACCTCTTCAGCTCACCCTAACCAGAAGTTCTGGGCAAACCAAATACTTGGACTTTGGAGGTCTTTATGGTGTGGGCCATCTAATCCTGAACCTTTCAAGTAATCCTTGACAAGCTTTAACTCTGTGAAGTACCAAGCCTTTAGCCCTTTTCCGGTGTGAGAAAAGATATGCCTTCCTCATCACAACTCCATTTATTTTGGTGGGAGTGCACAGAATTTGGTAGTCCATGGCTGTGGCTGACACTCACTGACTCAGTAGCACCACAGCACACTGAGTGACCAGCATTTCAAACTGCAGCCATAATGCCAGGTACTTGGGAAGATACAGGGCAAGGAACAAGGAAAGAGAGAGTGGGCAAAATGTGGGGAGGAAAGATGCAGTGCTCTGCTACCATATTGAGGAACAGAGGGAATTATGTTGTAAAGAGCCATTAAAGCAAAAGGTGTAGCATGACAGAAAAAGAAGAGACCTCAGGAATGGCAAAATGTGGCAGTGAGACACAGCTGCCTTAGGTGTGTGTGCCCAGTTGCAGCCTGGGAAGCAAAGGGGAAGTACTAGATCTTCCTGTGCAGCCACCAAGCCACGCTTGACATGGGTGACATTATGGTAAGAGCACATTGCAGAGCTCAGGGTGAGGGAGGTGATGAAATCTTCTTGAAGCAACTCAAGAAAGCTTCTGGACCACAGAACCCACTTCTTATGTAGGACTTTCAGTGTTCATGGCATCTGCTGGAAGGGCAACACAACAGGTCTAGCAGTGAACAGGGTTCCTGGAGGCTGTCAGGGGGAACTTTCAGACACAAATCCTGCATGGGCTAATGGGGGTGATGCACAACTGAAACACCTGCACGGTGGTAAAGAGGGGCTGTGTGGGGATGTGCTGTCAGTGCCAGACTCAGCTGTAGTGATGATGAGGTAGTAGAACTCAAGATCCTAAAGGGGATGAGGAAGGAGAGCAGCAGTGGAGACCATGGGCTTCAGGTGAGCAGATTTCTGTTTAGAAAAGTGGTAGTGGGAATCCCACGGGAGCAGATCCAAAAGACAAGGAGCTCAAGGAAGCTGCAGGCCTGTAAAGACAGCAACATCCATGCACAAGAATAGTCCATCCCTGCTCTCAAGAAAGCAAGCAGATGTATCATGACAGTAGCTAACCCTGGAGACTACAATGTGAAAAGAGAACATGAAGGAGTTTGAAGGAGGGACAGAATACAAAGGAGATATTTAGAAATGTTGTCTGGCAACATAAGAATGATATTAGGAAAACAAAAGCTCACCTATAGTTGATGTTTGTAAAGGACATCAAAAACAACACAGAGAACTTCAACCACCCCATTAGGAGCAAAATGGTGAATAATAAAAATATGGGTAGCTTGCTGGATGGGACCAGTAATCCAGTGACAGCAGGTGCAGATAAGGCTGAGGTACCCAATGCTTCCTTAGCTTCATTCACCACTATTTAGGTCTCCCTTTCCTCCATGCTTAGTGAATGAGTTCAAGGATGAGAACTGTCACAAGCAGGAGAGAATAAAACAGCATTACTTGAGGGGACTTGATCCATAAAAGTCCATGGAACCCACTGTGCTATCAAGAGAACCAGCTACCACCTTTGCAAGGCCAATTTCTATCCTCTTAGAATGGTCAGAGATAAAGGGAGATTCCCAACCACTGAAGAAAGAAGAAAATCAGAAAACTGATTTTCAAATGTTGCCACAAAGACAAGAGGTCAGATTGTCTTTAGTCCTTGGGAAAATAATGGAGTGAGTCCCCTTGAAAGGTGTTTCTGAAGACCTGGGGGAGGAGAAGGTGACTGGGGACAGTTGGCATGGACTTACCAAGGGTATAACATGCCTGAGCAACTTGGTTGTCTTCTTTGATAAAATTACTGAATTAGTGGACAAGGGGAATGTAGTCATTTGCCTTTATAATTAGGGAATAAATCAAATGTTGAAGTTTTAATCGTAGTTCTGTGTGGCACTCAGGGGGAAATCTATGTGGTATTTCCTTTGGAAAATAAAGGACATGGACATTAGGAGAATCATTAGCATTCAATATTTGTTTCAGAAATAAACAAAAAAAAAGATAACACAATTTCTTCCAACATGTATTTTTATTTGTTGAGTGTTTTTTTTTTCTTTTAAATATGAGAAAAAAACTGGTGTGGTTTGAGTTGAAGCCCACAACGTTGAAGCCCATATAGCTACTGTCACCATGTATTTAGAAGGCCTACTGAACATCTGCAAAGACAGAAGAAAATTTAAGGACATGAAATAGTGAAATGGATGAGTGACTGGTTAGAAAGATCTGGGTTAGAAAACCATTTGTCAAGAAACCTCCACTTGAATGGGGGCATAAGAACAAATGCTGAATAAGTATCATGCCACAACCTTGAAAAATGTCTCATTTGTAATTTACAAGGGAGAATATTTATGATGCCACTGACCTAAAGTGGTGGGCACAGCAACCCAGTGCTTGACTTACCCTGGGAGAACTTAGCAAAATTTTCAACAATTAGAAAAATACAACAAATGCATCTAATACACAGGAGTGACATGAGAAAACAGTTTGAAAAGTGTGTGTGTAAAACAGACTCTAAAAAACACTGATCTCTAGTAGCTTCACCATGCTATGTTGTTTCAAATTCGCTGCAGATTGTGCTGCCTGGCAAATTCCCTGACTAACTAGCTTTCCAGCACTGCTGGAAAAAACGTGGATTATCTAGTTTATCTAGGTAATAATTTTGTAGGTTATTTTTCCAAAATGAACAATACATTCTTTTAGCACAAAATGCAAACTGAATTTTTATACTAAAAGCATAGGGATAGAATGCAGACAACACAAACACATTTTTGTCTTGGGCTCATCTTCAGTTTCTCTATTTAACAGATGTTTAGTACATGAGCTCTTCTATAAATGTTTTAACTCTATGTGTGTGTTTAGATTTTTTTAAGCATCACAGAAAAGCAAACCCCACAAAATCTATGCCTGCACCACAGCTCATGACAGTAAAAAAACAGCTGTGCTGAATCAATGACCTCCTCCTGAAGCTGCACCTCTCCGAGCCATTAGGCTCACAATACATAACACTATCCATGTGAGGCAAGGAAGCATAGCGAGAATGAATGGTGAAAGATAATCTTCCAGCAGCGTGAACACTGGCAAGAGAAGCCTTCAGTTCCAGACCTCTGAACAAAAAGACATTCCAGCTCTTCAAAGCCATCAACTTTTGTGCTATCATTAAGCTGCTTCCATGCATTTGAATTGTGTTTGCAAAGGAGGACTCTGTTATGGCAACACTTCTACAGCAAATTTCAAATTAGATTAAAAACCATTTAAATTGACTACTGCTCTTCACTGTTCTGTGCATCAGATTTCTCTTTCAATATTTCATACATAAACAAAGAGGAATAAAATTACACAAAAGGAGAGAAAAAAATGCAGCCAGTGACTCTCACTTACCCATCCATGAAAGCTTTCTGGGTGAGTTGCAACACTCAACACATGGTAAGAAAGTTTGGCACATGGAATGGGGTGTAATCAAGCTCCATTGCTTCCTCCAAGACATTTACTCACTCCTTTCAGCACTGGACATTCAACTGCTTTGTTTGTTAAGAGCTGCTTAAAACATCTCTGTATCAGCTTCCAGACCTCTGTAAATCTCATTCTCAAGCAGTGAATACGGCCCTTGCTCCCTAATTGAAAAAATCAAGTTTGATATTTGTTCTGTGGCAGAGAAAATCCATATAATGTCACAGTAACAGGACATAAAGCACTGATCTAGTATAAAAAATCACTCTGTCAGATCAAATTTGTTCCAGACATTTTGATGGAATATCTTTGCACTTGCAAAGCTTTACACCGGAGAGGCTATTGTCTATTCTTGCACAGCCAGCCAAAATCAAAAATCCAGTATGAACTTAGCATTGCTTGCTCTGCTAATTCAACAGGAATGTGATCATGTGCCCAAGCCTGGCCTATCTTTTAGGCAATCACATAGTGCACAAATCTGGCACTAAATATCATTTAAGCATGACCAAAGGAGCAGCCAATGTCAGGTGAAAAAACAGTATAGGTGAAAAAAATAACAACCATTTGTGTCTGACACTTTTGATAACCAGTCTCAAAATTCTCATAGCATGGAAAATTTCATTCTCTAAAAATCATTCAGAATTGCTAACTTACATGTACTTTGTCCTGCAATGCCAGGTATGAGCTACATTAAAACCTGAAAAAGACAGATATGGCAGGTTAGGCAGTCCATTCACTTGCATATTGCTCACTGTGGGGATTCTAACAAGGAGAGGGCACTCTCTTGTCTTCATAATAGTTTATGATATGAAAATATACTGCTTCTGTGAGTATTTTTACAATCTTTGAAAAATGTAGTAGTATTACTTCTTCACTGACAGCTTTAGATTCATAAATAGAACATAAATTTTAATTCAACGCATACATGAACAAGTATCTCCCTCCAGTGACTCTCTATGAAAATAGCAAGAGCAGAGTTCTTTCACAGTGCCAGCTCTATATATTAAACAAAGGAAAGAAAAAAAAAGAAAGAAAAAATATATCTCACACCCACAAAGCAAGAGAACATTCAGCAAAGCTCATTATTCTTTTCAATCCACTAGATGGTAATTAATCTAGCATCATACATACCAGCAAAACCAAAAATGAGATCCTGAAAATTAGCAATATTGGGGCAACTACATAACTCTGCTGCACTCTTAGACAATGTCATTAGTAAACAAAGAGGTTTTTTCTCTATTCATGCCAACAACACATATGAAAAGGTATCACTAAATGACAGAGGAACCTTATCTGTAAGACATTCCTTTTACCTCGCTAAATAGAAGGCGTGTTACCAGATCTCAATGCTGCAAACTTTTTGGGACATAATATTTTCAGAAAAGCCATTCGAAACCTCATATGGCAGAGAGGGTAAAGAAATGGGTTCAAAGAGGAATTGATCCACAAAAGCCAAAACGTTGCTTCATAGAGGGACTTATGGATGCACTTTCCTTGGCAGAACCCATGGATAATCATTAATAAAGAGTATGGGGCCCAGCAAATGGTAAACACACAGACAATTATGGCAAGAGACGTTGCTATTTTCTTGTCCCGCTGCAGTTTTGATCCAGAACTTGAACAGAAAGAAGCAGAAAAGTTCCTTTTGAGAGCTGTAGAACTGGTTTCTGTTCGAGATGGACCATTGGGTACCATTGCTGGTCTCCACGACCTCGTTAGTGATGAAACACTGTCCTCTGCTTCTGATGAAGGAGATGATGCCCCTGGCCTTGGCAAGCCACAGAACCTCCAGGACAGGCTGCTCCTCCTGGGATGCTCACAGTCCTGCACGCTGCCGCGCCGCTGGCGCCGCTGGATGTTGTGGAAGATGTGCACATTGAAGTAGGTCACCAGGAGCAGGGGCACAAAGAACTCCAGGGTGGATGCACACAGCAGGAAGTACCAGTTGTGGAAGAACTCGGCGTAGCACTGATCCACAGGCACCACGCTGTGTCCAGCCACATGCTCCCAAAACAGGATGGCTGGGCCGTACAGGAGGAATGCTAAGACCCAGATGGCCACCATCTTGATGGCAGAGCTGGACATTATTCCCTGCTGGGCTCTGTAAGATACCTGCAAGGGAAAAAGGACATGTCACGTACTCAGACAACATTTTGGGGGAAATTATGTCAAAAAACCAAATGTAATCAAGCCAAATATAGTATTTGTTCTGTATTTCCCCAGACACCTTGGACATCCTCACTATGTAAGGTTCTGAAAAACTGCTAGTCTTGCTCTCCTTACATTGTAGCTCTGTGATTTATTTTAATACTGGACATAGGAGAGGAGCAGAAATTATGATGGCTAAATTATTTGGCTTCCAGGTATGAAAGGACATATCTTGTTTCCACCACACAGTAAAGTAGCAATAAGGAATTGGTAAGAAATAGGTTTATGACTCATCAGCCCAGGCTCAGCAGAGAGTGAAAGCAGCTGTGGGAACTCCTACATGCCCAGCAAAAGAAGAAGCCTTCTATATTAGACAGTTTGCCATGTGAGACTGCAAACACCAGACAATATAATTTCTCATACTCTTTCCTCTTGCCATAGCAGAAAAATCTATCCCAGACATACACTGTAACACCCCCTGCCTTATTGAATCACTCTTTTTTAATGTTAGCCTTACCTTGTAAACAGTTCATTCCACTACTGAAAATCTTGATGCTTTTATGTCTACCCAGACAGCACATTAAGAATTAAAATAAAATCATCCAGGGTTAGGAAATACAAGAGCTAAGCCCACTCTGCAATAGCCCATTCATACTCTTGGTCCCCTCCATCTTTCATAGCACAAGAAGATAAGTTAATGAAGAGCTGGACAATTTTATTTCCTCTATACTGTTCAACATCTCAGGCTTTCCCCAAAACTGCTGCCTTCCTCATCAGCTTCCAATACTGTTCATTAGAAAAGCATCTGCATGATACACAAATAATAATGAATGGCACCTTCACAGCCTCACTGCACACAAAGGGCATTGTCCCTATTTCACCCGCAAGTATCAGAGCAGTAGTTCAGGATTATGCACATTGGTTTGGATACTCTGTTTTAAATATGTGTAGCCTGAAAATTCAGACTCCTCTACATCTTGAAGCATCATATTAGCTCTGTGCACAGCTCCAGATCTGCAGTAATGAATTTGCCACCCTGTGCAAGACAAGCAGCTCAATTTAGAGGCAGAAAACAGGAAGCTGAGCACAGCTTCACAAATTATTAAGTCTGGAGTGACTGGAACCTGGCAACAGGCTAAGTTTGCAGCAGAGGCAGAGGTAGATCCCAAGTCTCTGAGGAAGCATGGTGTCTTTTCTTTGGATAACAGCCCTGTTACACATTCCTAGACTCATTCCATCCTAATACCCTAAAGAAGAAAACCAGAATGTGATCATGTAAATGGAGACCATCAGCAATGGCACAAGAACATGGATCTCAACTAGGTTACAGAGGCCCTTTTATTTCACATTATTCTTATTCTGAGCTCTGCAGCTTCGTTAATGTCTTAAATACAGGGATTCTTATACTTAACTGTTCAGCTTAAAAAAACACAAAAAACCAACAAACTAGCAAAAACCAACTTGTAAAAACCACACCACTAGGGAAGAAGAGAAAGTGATTAGGTACTGTACCAGCACCTCCCAAATGAGAAGCATGAAATATGAAACATGTCATTGAAGCAAGCAGGTTCATCAGCCAGGAGAAGAGAAGGCTTTGGGGTGACCTGACTGCAGCTTCCCAGGATCCAAAGGGCAAGCAGAGATAGGACAAGGGGCAATAGCTTTAAACCAAAAGAGAGTAGGTTTAAGTCAGATATTAGAAAGAAATTCTTTGCTATGAGGATGGTGAGGCACTGGAACAGGCTGAGCAGAGACGTTGTAGATGCCCCATCCCCGGAAGTGCTCAAGGCCAGGTTGGATGGGGCTCTGAGCAACCTGGTCTAGTGGAAGGTGTCCTTGCCCATGGCAGGGAGTTGGAACCAGATAATCTTTAAAGTCTCTTCCAAACCATTCTCAGATTCTACGACCAAACACCAAGCAGAGCTTAGAAATGGTGAATGATAATATTTCTTACTTGATTCCTTGGCTATCTTCTGAAACAGAAGAACGACAACATTCAAGAGATGTCTCTTATCTCTCCATATATTTTGATTCATTCTTCTTTTTGCTTCAAGGGATCAGTTTCCACTCAACTGCTCATTGTCAGCACATGTCAATCACCCCCTGCAGTAATTTAGATCCTCATCTGATCTTCACTCAGTCCATCTCACTGTCTCTCCAAATGCTCTTCTTACAAAATCTATCCAAGCCTAAGCACATCCTTGACTCAGCCTAGTTTTCATCCCCACCAACTCTTCTAATGGCCAAAGCCCAAGTTCTCCACATGCCTGCTGTCTCTTTCCCACCTGGACCTTCCCATCTCCTGTGTAACTAATAGCGTAATTAAATAACTTTTAGTGCAGGTGGTACGAGGGTAACATTGAAATCACAGCAAGGCAATGTCCTAAGTCCCAACACAACATTGAAGCATCATAATTTCTTTATTAAAAAATGGTACCAATAACAAAGCACCATTTAGCTCAAAGTGTCAATTGTGAAACGCTCTGAGTTTGATAGAAATCCCAACATGTAGAAAGCAATAAATAGAAATGTTAGCCTTACAGCTTTTGTAACTGACAGGAAACGATCGTAGCTGATAAGGACGATGTTAAACACTGAAGCTGTGCACATGAGATAGTCCATGACCAGCCAGAGCTTGCACAGGCTCCTTCCCAAGTGCCATGTTCCTGTCAGGGCGTAAGGGATGTACAACGGCATGCAGAACACACCTGTGAAAAGAAACCAAATGCACATGTCAGTCAGCACTGCACTGCATGAGAGCAGAGACGTATTTCTGCAGTATCTGACAAAAGATTGATCAATACTGGCTGGAATTGCCACATAGATGGCTTTGTATTATCCTGCAACTGAAGAACCTTTACTACAAACCAGGTACTAGTCACATTCTTATAATTAATACCCCTCTGAAAGGTGTATCATGTTTATTATGTATCATTGTTACCTCTCCAATTAACACTACCTGCTGAAAGAAGGAGCAGCTGACTGCTCTACCTGCTGAAGTAAACACTCTTCTGTGTTATCTGCTGAAATTAAAACAAACAAAAGCATCTTTCTCCCAAAGTTTTCTATAACAAATTATCCAATTGCCAATTCTATTCACTGTTTTCTATAACAAATTATCCAATTGCCATGCTTCTATCCTCTTAGAAGCATAGGTGTTGGAAAATGTTCCAGAAGTTAACTTCTTACAGAAATACAAGTTTTGGACTAATTTTAAAAACTATATGATCAAAATGCTGACAAGGACAACACAGTTAATTAAATACACCCAGCCTAACCTTTTGCCTCATCTTAAATCTTGATAATAACTACTTTTCAGGGGCGAGCTGATAGGATATTATCTATGGGAACTCCCCAGACTGTGGGAACACAAGTGATCCACCCACATCCATTGCTACCTAAATTTAGGCTGCTAAATCCAAATGTTGTGAAAGTGCCAATATGACCTCATTTTAATGGATTTTGAGATGATCACCCTACACAGAATCACAACACATCCCTGGGAGGCTGAAGAACTAACAGTGCAGTCAACTGGGATGCAGAAATGCAGTGAACAGCAACAAGGCTGCAACAAAATGGAATCACTGCATTTATAGAGCAATTAGCATGTTGTCTTTTGAGTAAAACACTATAGATTTTAACATTCACATCAGGAAAAAACTTGGTTTCAACTTTAGATTTACCACCTAACAGTGTGTACTCCTGTAACAGTATCTTGAAAGTTTCTATTTCCATAAAAATCTTACAGTTCCTGTTATTCTCCCTGTACTAAGAATCAAGAGGTCTCTATTCAAACCCACCTATAGGTACTGAAGCACCGAGACAAAGCAAAAATTGCTGAATGTCAAAAGCAGCTAGAATAGATATGTTAAAAGAATAAGCAAATGATTCTGTAAGCTTTTAGCAATTTAGATCAAGAAGAAAGCAAGGATAATTTAGGCATAATTATATAGCTACAAAAATAAAAATCAGTTTGACTCTAAAGTCAAAGGCAAAGCTTTTGTTAAAGGCAAAGCTTTTAACAAAATTTATAATTAAAAACTAGACATTCAGGTAAACATAATATCACAAAACAAAAAAGCATGGAAAGTAGGAAATGCCAAATAAGCTGTACTTCTTTCTTTGGCAGAGAAGTTGTTTACTTTGTAGTTCTCAGCTAGGGCTGGTGTTTGTTAAGTATGATGCTGGATGGTGAGCCAAATGAGAGAACATCAGTTTGTCCACTGGTTTTCTGTTCACTGCTCTATTTTTTTCCAGTACACTGTAACAGGAGAACAGGCAGCAAGAGCTCTGTAGCACAGCAAGGGAGAAATAAGCTGGAAGAAGACATCAAGCATATGCAGGGAGGTATCAAAACAGTATGCAAGAAGATATGGACATCACAAGGATAGGACTATTAGAAGCTGTGCCCCTGACAGAATTTCTGGCACTGGCAAAAAAATTTGTAAAAAAAGTTTCTTCTGCTCTTTCAGTATACTTCTTAAAAGTGGACTTAAAAATTGTTGTGATATGACAAGTCAGGATAAAGATTTCATTAAATAGCCACAACTGTTTAAAACCATCATTCTATACACTCAATAATTTAACCAAGGTTTTTGGAAAGACACCCAACAATTCACAGAATATTGCAATAGCTCAGTCTCCAACTGAACATCACACTCCTGTTTTAATTGTACTTTTTCTCAGTAAAAGTTTCAAAACTAAATGTGTCCCTATGTATAAATACACATGTAGCATCAAACTTAAAAATTGCTTTATTTGTAATTTTTTATTTGCCTACACAAACACATATTCCTAAGGTATTTCTCTATATAGAGCATGTACAGCAAAATGCTTAAAAATAGCATTCGTTGCTATTTAGTAACATGTCAGGTAATGATCTGTATTGTGTGATAGACTGAAAGAGAAGATATTGATCATGTATGCAAGAGCTGTCAGACAATGTAGGCTGTATTTGATTAGACCATCTAAATTTCAGCCAGAACTCTTCACAAACAGCTCCCATTCTTTGTTAGACCATAAAATTCCCATAGAAATATTTTATCCTGAAACATTATACAAAGCATCCTTTATTTTCTAAAAAATGATAGCCTGCTGAAACACTTCATGTAGCTTCCACCATTCCCCATCCTTCCCCCAAACACAGCTGGGAAACAGTTCTCTCAGAAGAAAACACACAGAAAATAAACACCAGTGCTTCTCTTAAGAGTCCTACAACACAATTAGCACAGGGCTCCACAGCTCTCACTTACCCACTGCAAAGTCAGAAACAGCAAGATTCAGAAAGAAATAGTTACTCCGATGCCTCAGGTTCCTGTCCATAATGAAAGCAAGGATCACCAGCATGTTTCCAAGGACGGTCACCAGACACAGCAACACCATGAGGAAAGCCAGCAGTGCCAACACACCCAGGGAGAACTCGGAGCTCGGTGCCTGGCTGGACCAAGTCTCGTTACGCATCTCAGCAGCGTGAGGAATTTCGGCGGTGCAGTTGTGCATGGTGGGTGTCCAGGCCAGGTCAGTCTGGGAAGGAAGTTGTGTCTGGCAAAGTTATCCAAAAGGTTGAGATTCATAAGGAGTTAAAATAGGATGGGTCAAAAATCCAATAAGCACCCAAAAAAAAATTTCTCAGGAGGGGAAAAAATAAAAAGCTTTTGATACTAGATAAATCTAGCTTTACTAAGAGTCTCTTAAAGCAGAACTCTAGCAGAGCTCTGGTTAAGAAATATACCGTTTTTTCAAGCTTGTATTTTAAAATGCAAGTTCTTTAAGCAACATGATCCTTATCTGTGGAGGTCAGGAGAGCTGATTTGAGGTTCCCCTCTTGCTTCCCTCCCTCCCTCCCTGATGTGTTTTGCTTGCTAGCATTATATATGACTTTTTCTAATTTTTTTTCTTCAACCTGTGTACATATCATGAGAATTTAAACTACTTTTTAATTTCATCCTTGTTTATCTGACATTGTTGCAATTCAGCAAGCCGTTGGCCCCTCTCTATCTATATATTGATACTTTTTGCTGAGGAAAGGCATGGTCAACTTCGTTGTTGTTGCTGTTCTCCTTTTTGTGCACTCTGGGACTGAAAACAGATGTAAGTATACATACAGTTACTTACCAGAGCAGTTACCTGTAATGATCCAACCCTCAGAGATAAGTTCAAAACTCTCACTGAAATCAGTTTCAAAAATCTTAGCAGCAGCTTCAGCAACACATCACCAGCTGCTGTTTCCCAGAACTCAGGAACTAAATATGGACTCCCTGAATGAGAATGAGTGTTTGGCAATTAACTTTAACAAGATGAGGCTTTTCTTTCCACACTGGTGGAAAAAACCGTGTGTCTTCCACAAATTCTTATATTTTGTATTAGTAATGAAGCCACTTGCAGAGAGCTGTAAGTATTCTACAGTTGTAAAAATTTGATCGTTTTTACCATGGGTTCTAAAAACACTTTGGTGTCTAATTTTAAATGCTTAAATTTGAAAAACGTTGGCTGTCATATCTTTGCTTTGGTTGTGGGAACAAATTCATTAGCATTTGCCAAGTGCTTTTACTGAATGTTTGAATGTCAGTAGTACAAAAATAAAAAACTTTATTATCCATGCAAATATCTTCACAGCATGTGCATCCATCACTGGTTTAGCTTTATTTCGTGTCCAGGTACTGCAGAAAACACACTGTGGCACTATTACTAAGTAATACCAGTGGCTTTTCTTCTGCTAGCCATACTGAAGCCCCAAAACAAAATTCAGCAGTTTCACTGTTGTTCATGAGAGCCAGCTGACCTTGCCACATGGCTTAAATCTCAGAGTGCTTTTCTGGAATATATAGCTGCCTAATTGTATTCTCCCTCCCTCCCTCAAAATTTCTTACTGGATCTTAGATCTAACTTGATTTCTTGAAATCTCAAGTACCCAATTCCTCCACACCATGCTTGGAAAGCCTGTGTGTTGCAAGGCATCTACACATATGAAGTTTGATAGGAGATCCACTTCATGAGCTTTTAGCAGAATTTTTCTCTGTGTGTGGCTATGACAAGGATTAAATCAGTCTAGAACATGTCCAGCTAGAAAAATATTGAAGCAGCAACTAAACTGCTTCCATTTTCTACTAAAATAGACATGCTAGGCAATAAATATATAGCAAAGAGGAACACTCCAAAAGGATTCACAAGTAAATGTCTCATCTTTATCATCCTTCTTTCCCCCACATTAAACATACTAAACAGTAGAACTACCACCCTGAATTACCTGCAATATGAAGAAATTACTAACACTCCAGAATTGGTATTCTGCTGTAAGAAAGACAATTATTTTCACTTTTAAAAGTTAAGATTTTAAGAACGTGACTTTTCATATTTAAGCATGGAAGATTTCCAGACGCATGCAGGACCTTTAGAGGAAATGACTGACACTGAAACCACCAAGCAGTTCTTCAGAAGATACTCAGCTAATGAAGTACTCCAATCAGACAGCAGATACCTTAGTCTGCTCATTAATGTTTGAGACACAAAAAAAAAAAATATCATTCCAATACTACCTTGTGGGAAACTCTAATGCTGTAATGACTAACCTGTGTTCAGCTGTACTCTTGATTCATTTTCAGAATAACAAAACAAAACCAAGAAATTAAAAATATATTAAAACTGAGTGGCCAAAAATATAAAAGCCACTATCCACCCTTTCCTGATGTTTTGGTTTTTGTTGACATATTTTTATGACAGGCAATTGTACTTTAGGTATAAATTAATTCTATCATCCTTCTTTTCTTTTTTTCTTTTGCCAGGTAGTGAAATTTGTAACTCTTCCGCAAGTGAGCAGCATGTCTTAAAAACCTTACAGTACTTGATAACAAAAATGGTGAAAAACTGCTGCTTCAGTTTAGCATTAAAAATAATGTCCCAAAAGAATTTTAAAGCTAAGAGTTGTTGTGAGACATTTTTGTAATCTCTTTGTCCTGTATCTACTTCTTAGAATAAAGGAAGTTTAAACTTAGGAAATGCTTGCAAACAAAAATAGGAAGGGACTCTAACTTCTCTAACCAAAAGTGTCCACAAGACAGTTAGACAGCACTTCATGCTCTCTCTGAAAGAAATTGTGTGAAAATAAAAATGCATTTCCACTCTGATGGTCCATTTTCAGACATTTTAAAGCAAGATGGGGATTCACCTTGCTCACTGACTGTATGGTCTATTTCACTGGTTCCTTTAATTATGCAACATGAAATTCTCATATTTTCAATAAGCTCCTGGTGTGCCAACCATCACAGAACAATCCTCAAAGAGATTCTGCAGTAGTTTCATCACATTTCTTAGCTCACTGCCCATGTTCAGTCTTCCATGTGTCACCAAGCAGCCCCTATCTAGCATCTGATCAGGGACTGCACACGCAGGACCAGGCACTGCAAACACCACACTTGATCCCATGCTTTCCTTTCACAAAAGAGAATCTAAAACTCCGTAAGTGACCTGGTATATGAATTACTCCAGTCCCACTCTCAGTACAACAAACTACAGAATTGAATTATTAATACAAGACAAATATTTGACTCCAGGAGTGGAGATGATGAGAAATCCACATTTTCCACTAGTCAGCTGCTGTTTGGTGGGAAGGGGTGGGATGGACCAATGGTTCCAGATGCTGCACTGTCCTCGTAACAAGGAGCTCAGATGTGTAAGAAACAGAAAATTTGTGTCTAAGCTCTACTTCAGAACAGAAGAAGAAATCACAAAACAAGGTGAAAATATATCTATGGCTTTACTGAATTCTCTTCTGAATACAACATGTCCATTCTATAAGATAAAGCAATAAGGTCCAGAGTTTTTTGTATAAATATGTGCAAAATAATATTTTAAAGTTTTTTAAAAATAAATTAGTGTTCTGTTTTCTTTTTGTTATCCTTCCTTATCTTTTTGCTCTTTCCAGCTTGTCTAGATGATTCTTCCTGAAATGAGAAAAATGCATTGCAAAATTTAAAAAATATTAATGTAAACCACAAGTATTCTCCCAAGTTTACCCACGAGAATTATTTTTAATATAAACAGTATTCACAGTTCACAGAGATTTATGAAAATTTGGACATGTTTATCCATTCACACAGGTTGTATTACTTTTCTTCTGGCTTCATCTAACAGTGAGAAGTCCCACAAGTTCACATGCAAATGCCTCCATTCTGGAGGGACGAGACATACCATTGATGGTACATAGTTGTACTCTACAAGTACATTTCTTGCACAGTTGTTTATATGCTTGAAACGATCTGGTCCCAAGAGAATACCTCCATACCAGCGGGACACCACCACCAACACATTGTGCACGTTCAAAATCTGTGAATAACAGAAAGCAATAAAAGTCATTATCTTTTAATTGATCCTGGTTTACTGCTGACACCAATTTGAAACACAGAAAAGGTCTACTATCTTTTATTTTAAAAATTACTGAGTTACATTTCTTATGCTGTGGTATGATCAATTATTACTCTGTCACTAAGCTGATTGTCTATACACATTTTTGAAGTGGTGGTGGATGAGGCTAATAATAGCCAGGCCACAGGCATTATACATATGAATATATAAAATGCCTCAACCTAGTGCTGTTAATATCTGCATGTTAGCAACCATTAATCATCTCTGTTGAGGAGAAAAAAATCAGATATCTGACTAATTAGAACAATACTTTCAGAAGAGTCAATCATTGTTTGTGAAAATAGAAATATTCTTACAATTTTAAAATGAAAAGGACCAGGACCATGTTCTGTGACAGGAATTTTCTACTCTACATTTATGTATTTGCCATAAAGTATATGTATAACAACTCCTGGCAGTAAACAAGTCCTGGCAGTAAACAGTAAAACAAAAAAATTTTGGATTAGCAAGATGGTGCTAATCCAAAATGCAGTTTCTTGTAACCAGAAAGTGCTATTTTGAAATGCTGGTTTGATCTGAAACAAGATTAATTTCTATTTAAAAAAAAAACCCTCCCAAAACAACAACAACAACAACAACAAAACTATAAATTCAGCAACAATGAATGTTTTAAATTACCTAATTTTCATACCCATATGTCATAAGAGCTCAAAATAAAAAAAACTACAAGATCTATGAACATCCAGAAATCAGCCCATATACTAATCTTCTCCTATAGCTGAAAATTGAACTTTTCTTA
This sequence comes from Zonotrichia leucophrys gambelii, assembly GCF_028769735.1. Lineage (NCBI taxonomy): Eukaryota > Metazoa > Chordata > Aves > Passeriformes > Passerellidae > Zonotrichia > Zonotrichia leucophrys. The sequence goes on along the minus strand of NC_088171.1, from coordinate 106,865,722 downwards.
TCCTTATCTTATTATTCTTCCAGAACGGAAGTATTTCCAGTAACAGGATTACAGATGGAGAATGATGATCCCCATAATTTATACCCACTCACATTTGAATGTGACAGTCATGTCATGTTTTAAAAGGGATTTTTATGGAATATTAAGTGCCTAGACAACTTTCAAAAGTGTGCACTAACATGCTGAGAAAAAGCTGAAAATCTCAGAACAAACTGAGGCACAGTAACTGCCAAATTGTATCTTTACATTATTTTCATAACAATAATGTCTTGACACTTAGCATATATACTTGCATATATTACATAACCTAAGTTTGTTTATTTTTTTAAACTTCCCAAGTCTGGTTTGTTATTTTAGAAGTCTGAAAAAGTTCAAAATTAAAAATGTCAAAATGTTTCCCTCAACTATTTTTTTTCAGAAAAAAAAAGGAAACATGGGTGGGGGAAGAAAAGTTTCCAGGAATAAGAATGCAACACATTAAGCAAAAGAATATTCAAGCAAGAGAAGGACAGGAAAATAAAACTCCTGTTGTGAAGGAAAGGTCAATCTAAAATAAAAATAAATATTTTGTCTGCTCACTCAGCTAAGTGACTTGAGGCACAGCGTTAAGATGCACACAGCTGTCTCCTGCAGTTGTGCTACTTTAACTATGATTTTACTAGGGCTTGCATCATGAACTAAAATTTATCAATCTCAACTCACTCACATTTAGTAGCACCTTTGCCAAATCTTATTTCAATGCTTGAAGAACTAAAATATATGTGAGTATGAGGGCTATGGACCCAGAACAGAAAACAGCACAACAAAACAGACTAAATTATCAAAACAAATTAGCTCCTTCATTCCATTTATATTTGAAGTTCGACTCTGCCAGTTCATATATTGGTGTCTCTTTATTATGCCTACTCAAGGAAACCACATGAAAGGTTGTGCACAGGTCAGCAGTTATATTGTGATAGTCAGCTTCTCCCAGTACTCATTTTTTGTGTACCTTACACCACACAGGAAGCACAGCATTTAAAACTTAGTTATCTTTTAACCCATTCAAACTATTACTGCCACCTATGAAACATCACTTGTTTCTATGATCTGAGACTTGAAAGCACTACAGTCTGTGTTTCTCCTTTCACCTTGAGAAAGCAATCATCTCGCTGGCTGCTAGCAGAGCAAAAATCAAAATAGGCTTCCACAAGCTTATTTACATTGTAGTGATTTTTAAAATCGATAAAAATTCAAGATTTCCAAAAGCCAGAGATTAATTTCTACAACCTGCATAAGATGGAGAAGACGTCCACCTGCTGCTGTCTCTCCATCATCTTCACAATCCTGTAGGAACGTCTGCTTATCTTCACAGTATATTCTATAAAAGAAAAAAAAAATTAAAAAATAGATTTAAAAATCAGCTTATTAATTTTCAACGAATATTGCTACATTATTAATAAGTCTCACATCTTTCATACACGTGTGCATCAATTCTAATCATCTCTTACACATATTTACATGAAAACAGGATGAGGCATAGGGTAAACCACAAGTGTTTATCTTTACAGTAGAACAAGTTTTGAGAAGCTTTTACACAGACTTCAGCTACTTCTGGTAAACTCCAGTCATTACCAGTTTAAAGTCCCTAAACAGAAAAATACCCAGGTTTTTAGCCTAATAATTGCATCTAGCTGAAACCAACTCTACCAGATACAGATTCAAATAACGGTATACCCTTAGAAGAAAACATTGGACAAAAATATTATTAATAATTAATTATGTCTGTATTTCAGCAACAACATGAAACTACAACTGAAATTTGCCCTTGGATTCTCCATGTCATCTCCCTCCTCAGGGGACACTGCAGTAAACTTTTGGGTGTATTGTTTCATAAAGAAGACAGCTGCCCAGGCCTAATTTTCCATAAGTAACGCTCAGAGGTCTACTGACCAATAAGTTGGTTTGTTACCAACTTACTTCCTAACTTCTGAACTTAGTTACAGCTGACACAATGAGAAAGAGGCTTCCAGCACTAGATGACAAAGAGGAAGCAGTATGTGCCTGTTCTTTTTTTTCTTTTTTTTGGGTTTTTTTTGGTTGGTTTTTTTTTTGTTTTGTTTTGTTTTGTTTTTGGGGGGTTTTTTGTTTAAATGGATTTGGGTAACATGAGTGAAGGAAGCCAGATCATCATCTGTGAGAACAGACAGAAACGCCCTCTTTACAGAAACTTTTTACTTAGGTAGAAGCTTTCACTTTTTGGTAAAATAACCTTTCACTTGCTCTCATTTCATGTTTCTTTAGGATCACAGCAGGATGGGCATGAATGAATAAGCATTGGTGCATATTTTTTTAGATGACTGGTTCCTACAGTTCCTCCCTTTTATTATCTCTTACATTCTTCAGAAAACCTATACTGGTTGGAAAAAACCTACATTGGACTGAGACCAATTCATTTCACATAAGCTATGCTCACAAAAGTTGCCAGAGGCAGGTGACTGCCAAACTCATTTTTACCTGTTTCTCATAATCCCTGAAGTTTCTTGTATTTCAGCTGAAACTTCATATGCCAGATGTCTGCATCAGGCTTTCTGATTCGACTCTTATTTCAACTGAACATTTCAGCTATTTCTAAATATAAGGTTGGGGGGGGAAAAAGAAGTTACTTCACCCAAATAAAAAGACATTTAGTTCAGAATGATGTAGCATTTCCATGCTCAGACACACTACAAAAGTATACCAACACATGTTCAAATCCACCCTTTTCTATTCCTGATGCTGCTTTGCTATCTTATTTCCTACTGTATGTTCTACTTTCTTGACTTGAAATTCAAAATAACACCTGCAACACCAACCATACAAATAAGAAACCTACACCCTAAAGCAAGAAATTTCTTTTAATAGCAAGGAATTTAATAGGAAGGAATTTCTTTCTCATGTCCTGCACTCATTTGTGAAAGAACACTAAAAATAAAAATGAAAAATCACTATTTGTATCTCACCTGTATGCATATATGTTGTGGGTAGCACTTGCAATTTTCTTGTTCTCATATAATTTTTCAAGAACTCTTTTAACCTATAAAAAACAACAGAATAAACCTTCCTTTTATAACACGGCTTTCATACATCCCTCTCAAAATCACTGCTAAACAAATATCTCTCTAATACTACAATGAAATAATTTTATGCTTTGACATAAAATGTTTGGTAACTCAAGAAGTAGCTTCTCAGTATTCTCATACTTGTTTTAAACAATTTTCCTGGAATACTGAAAACAGCTTGTCCCTTGAATTTCTACATTGTGTACATTCATATTATTGCTCAAGATGTAGAAGTGTCAAACTGCTTTATTAAACAAGAGACGTAAGATCCAGAAAATATTTTTTGTCAGTATTTAGTATCAACTGCACCTGCTTACTTATTTTAACAATAAAGTTAAGCTGGAAAAGAACACAACATACATATTTCCACTACACACTGCTTTTACTTATTTCACAAAAATAGGATGTTTAGATACTACATTTCAAGTTTTTCCTTTTCCCTCAAACATGCCTTTTTTTCAGTTTCCACTTCACACAAAGAAAGTAAAAACAAAAAACATCCTATTAGGAGTCTGAAAGTGTCAGTATTTCCCAGAAAACAGATATTCCCATCATGTCTATGATCTCTTTGCTCTTAAGAAGTACCAAATTCAAAACATTTACCAATATCAGCTCATCATATGTTACTAAGTAAACAAGCTGGGAATTGTTCAACCCTTTCCAATAGTCTAGCAAAAAGAAGAGCTTTTGATTAAGACATCATTTTAGTACATAACACAAAACATTACTGAAGTTGAGAAAGCTTGGGAAAACATGCCTGGCAAGTAAATTGCCTTCCGTTCAAAAACAAATGCTCAGAGGAGTAATCAACAGATATATTTAATATCTGCCCTAGCTATACTGTGCTATTTCCAATTCTTCTTGAAGAAGTTCAACTGACAAAAATCACCTCAAATAAAAGATATCTCAATGAAAAAAATCCTATTATGAATGGAGAATATTGCATCAGACATTTATCTTTCCCTTACTTTAAACACTGAAGGAAGACAACTTGTATTACTTCATACACTTTCATAAACATGGAGAGTATGTTAAAACAATACATTTCAATCCAGGCACTTAAAGGACAATTCATATGAAATGATCATCACCTTTGACATTACTTACTTCCCAGCTACCTGGTTCCTGGAAATGTACTTTAAAGATTAATTTTTGTGCTACAGCTATATCTTCTTTAAGTGAGTCTTTAATATATATATATATATATATATATATATATATATAAAATAAATGAACTCTATTACTTTAGAAAGGGAAGAAATGGGAATCACTGGCTTAATGTATATTTTTCATTTCAAAATACTCTCACCGTTTTATCATGATTTGTGAGTAAGACTGTTCTACATACACAAAACCCCACATGAATGTACAGAGTATGTGAACTTGAAAGGTCAAAGTGCTCCAGAAGGGATGCTGGGATTTAGACACTAATTCTTATGTCCATGTTAGGCAAATTATTGAGGGGGAAGAATAAAACAAAACAAAACACAGATGGCTTCAAACATTACAGCTTTTGTATAGAGAAATCAGCCTAAAAACATTGTCAACCTGTCACTGTTTATTCATAGCCACTGAGTATGTAGCTGATCTAGCTTACACGGAACTTCAAGAAGCACTTGACAATACCCCTCACCAAAAATTATTTTAAAAAACCCTAAAATTGCATAAAAAGAAAGAGGAAAATCCTCTCAAGGTTTAACTCTGAGTTAATAAAAGAAAAGAACAGTAGGTTCCCCACTAGAAAGGGATGATCAAAGAAGGCTGATGGTAACAGATGGAAAGTAATGCATAAAGGAAGCTCCAAACCCCTCTCAATTAGGTCATGATAAAGATTTATTTATGCACAATCCAAGTGAGTTCTTCAACAGAATTCCTTTCTGAAGGAGGGAATACATATATAAATTCATTTTATGTGTTAGCTTTTCCAGCTAACACATGATAGATTTGGTAACTTCCAAACATCTTATGATAAACTTTAAAACATCCAGAAGTCAAATTACAGTGTTCTTATTCTCATCCAACTAATGCACATAGTGGTGAAGAATAGCAGGAAGAGAAGTAAAAGCAAAAGCGAGAAACCAATAACTACTCAGACAGTACTAGCACAGAAAGATGCACAGACAGACCAATGTATCTGGCAAATGCCAAATATTCCTGTAATAGTTTGTCAAGCTCAAAGTACAGGCAAAAAGAGAAGAACTGATCTCTACTAACTTGTCTGGTTGTCACCACTGGAGCCAAATGTGCCTGGAAAGTGCTCCTTCGATCTGTGATTGGGTTTCCATGATGTATGGGGGGCAGTTCTTCATCTATGGGTCACAAACAAGGGAGTGTTTCTTTTCTTTTAAGAGGACAGAAACAATGCATGGGGCTACAGAAGTAAAGAATGTCTCAACTTTAAGAAAAGGGACTTATTAAAGTGAAGTACAGAAAATAATGTACAAACCCACCAAAAATATATTGCATTTTTTAATGACTGTTATTAAATGTTATTGTAATTCTATTGTCACTAATTTTATTCTAAAACTGAGTAGAAAACCAGAATCTTCAGGTCTCGTTTAAATTATTTCAACAGAATTAACAAGAGTGTATTTTTTACCTTCATGACTTTCAGATGTCATGTAATTTAACATTTTTGTTTGATCTTCCTGAGTGGGCTGATAGTCGAGGAGAAAATCATCTCCATCATCTTCATCAACTTCTTCAGTGGTTTTCTTAATATCTGGTTCTATTAAGATACAAGTAGTAGAATTTATTACACACTTTTTGCAAGACAAGCAAAACAAAATTTCAAACTCTTTTTCTCAAAAGTCTCTGTCTTGTCAGTTCAAAACAGTTTGACATGAAAAATTATTAAATGCAGAAAGCAGCATTTATTACAACAAAACCCAAAAGTACTCAGCCCAGTATTAAGTTAAAAATTCCTAGGAATTAAAAATAAAATACTCATACTATGGCATCCTTCCATAAGGCCTTGTGTTTCAATACTAAGTAACAGTATTTCTAAGAAAAAAAGAACAATAATGCTTACTATTTCATTAAACATTCAAAATGCTACCTTTAATCTGAATTTAGGGATCAAATTAAGCTGATGTTTCACAAGAACTCCAGCCATTTACTGGTCATTTGGGGCAAAATGTAGAGCTGTTGCTCAGTGCTACTTCATGAGAGTATGAAATTATTAAATAAAAATTTTTTAGATTTGAAACATCTCTCTCAACATGCTTCAAGTATTCTGGGATTCCAAAATTCCTGTTTTCCTTCATTCATAGAACATCCAAAAAATAATAGTCAATAACAAAGGAGGAAATATACAGAGTTCTGACATCTGGATTTAGAGCCAAATTAATATATCACATTTCATTCCTATTTAGAGGGCTTGTGACGCAGGTTTTATAATATATGTATTTTCCATTAAAAAACAGAGGGGTAATAAAGCATGTTCAAAAAGGGAAGCCGTAAGGTTGTGGCCAAAATACCCAAACTTCCAATATTGTCAGTAAAATTTTAACTTCTCAGAGTCCACTTTTAGTCACATCAATGAAGAATGATTTCCCCAACATCTGTGATGCAGCAACAAAATGTGCAGTTTATCAAAAAACTAACTCTAGATCTTACCATGAAACCACACTGAAAATTAAATTTTTTTTTCTTCAGACTTTTATTTCTCACAGGACAAAGGTAACACCCCTGACAGAGAAAAGCAGTTCTGTTTCCTTTTCTTACAGTGCATGCACATGTCACTCACACATTTCATAGCAGTTTAGCATTTTAATGCACAAAACCTCCTACCATTTTTTGAAACAACAACTGTGAATTTACACAAACTCTGTAAGAAAAACAGCAGAAGAATTGCTGCAGCTCTACTGATGATGTACTTCTCATCCCAATACAGTAAAGTAAATGGAAGGACAGAAAAGTAAAAATTATAGAATACTTGGTCATTTGTCTGCAGAGTTCACTGAAGTTATCTTCTATTGAATCCCATTCCTCCAACAGTGCACTCAACACCAGAAATTAATTACTGGTATGAATAATCCTTTGCAGAATGGAGGGCAATGCAAAATGTACCTGTGGGCAGCACTGTCTTTTCAAGCAAATAGTTTCATTCCTGAGAGAACTGCAGACCTTGTTCCAGTTCAGAGGCCATCCCCACCTTCTTTTCCCTACTGCTTTTTAAAAAGAGACACTGCCACTGTAAAACACTAAGCCCTGACACAGGAGACTGTTTTTTGATATTTAGATCTAATTCAAAAGTGGGCCTAAACTAACTTGTACTAAAATCTTACTTCACAGTGGAAGAAGGAAAATAAAAGTCCCATGTATTTTCTGAAGTACCTGGATCTGAAGACTGTGCCTTTTCTACCAGAACTTCTCGTATCTTCTCCACCCATAAATACAGTATACTTTCACCAAGGTTCTGTCTGGAAGTAAAAGGTCATGGTAAATGAAGGATCACTTTTACAAATTTCACTTGGAAAGTACGTAAAACAACATACAGATTTCAGACACACAGAAACTGAACATAATCTTGTGAGATAAAGAGCTTAAGCAGGCTTGTGTAAAGTTCTGTAGTTCTGTCTCAGCAGCTCACTGGGTGAAAAACTTATCAGTGGACTGTGATAGTAGATCAGTGGAGCATTGGAATGAAACACTACAGTTTGGGTAATAGGCAGTGCTATAGGACAGGAGATAAAGATTTAGGCCTAGGAGGCTTCACTCAGGGGACACAGGTGTGTATTGAGGTACTGAGGGAGAATGGGAGTAATACATTTTATATACACGTCAGGAGTTAATAAATGCTTCCTTTATGTGGACCCAAACAACTCAAAACACATTTCAAATGGTTAAAATGGTTATGAACTGTGCATATTTGTCTAAGAAACAAAACTGAAGATTTAGGACCATAGATATCTCATGGTTTCTCATTAATTTTACTCTTACTGCCACCATGTGGGCACCAGTTAAGTAACAAAATTATGCATTTAAACTCTGTGTAATGTATACAGCACTACAGCTGAAAATAATCAAATTTAAATAAGCATACATATTTCAAGAAAAATATTCAAGCAAAAATAAGGATTTTATGAACTTGTAGCTCTCACTTCAAAATCCAGACAGACTCCAGAACAATTCAACATCCTGATTTCACACAGCTTATAGTACCAATTCACTGCTTTAACATCTGAAGACTTTTTTTTTAGTGATGGAGAGAGACTAGAAGAGGAATAAAATTTCCCTGTTTAACAAAAGTAAACAGAAATTTGTCCAGCTATCACCCAATTACAGTTTCTGAATAGTTGTAAATTACTTTGTGTCTCCTAAAACAGACTTGTGATCTATAAATATCCTTTTTTTTTTCCCACGGCAATTGACAGTACAGTTCATGTTGGTTTAGACTGCAGAACTACACAACTTAGATCCCTAGGGACTAGAAACCTGGTCAAACACAGTGTAAATGATACAGAGTATCTCTGTTCATCTGACAATCATTTAGACATTGAACAGATAAAAGGTTTTCACAAATACTGTGCACATCAGTGATTACTCCAGGTTTTCAAACTGATTAAAATGATCTAAAGTACATATATGGCCTAAAGTACAAACACTTTCACTTCCAGCTGAACAAACAGAAGTGAGAGCAGACCAGAGAGGACTCTGACCAGCAGCTGATAGAGAGAGAAGGGAGCTGAACCAGCACAATTTGACAGCCTACAGGATTGCACAGGGGGAACAAAAAAGGAACCAGCAGCTCTGCCTGTGGTAGAGACTCCATCAAATCCTTTGAATCTGGACAGCATTAAGGACAACCTCTGTCCTTTTTGCTCCACTGAACAACTGTGGTGAATATGATCGCACAGAACTTTTCACTTAAAATCCTTGTGCATTTTTAACACTTCAAATTAAATTTTACTTGCTTAAATGATCTGTTGCTTAATTAAGAAACTCAGTTAATAAAAATAAAAAACTCTTATGCAAGCTAAGTGGTCTCTTCCTTATGGCATTAAAAAACATTTCTTATGCAAGATGCTCAGATTTCACTGTCTGGGGCATGATTGTGCTTTCTTATGTTTTCATTTCATTTATTTTATATAATCTCTGGGATCTAAAAGAAATAAATAAACCATATAAAATTACTACATTTTCCACCCCCCTTTCACAGCTATTCAGAATCATGCAATTTGAGTATTTCTAAATGCTGTTTATTCTCATGCATCCATTATGCCTTGTATTATGTGTCAGCTGCACACTGTGATAACAAACAGTCCACAATGTTCCAGATTCCAATTAAGAGATTCTGCATGTGTTTATTTTAAAACCTAGGTATCCCTTAACTTTTAAGAAAAACTGGTATTCCACTTATGCTCTAAGACAACCAAATATTTTCACATTCTGTGTTTTAACACTCAAGTGCAGAATAGATAGAAATTGAAAATACATTGTCTCCTTTTACTATATTCCAGTCTCAAACTTACAGATATATTTCTTCCAAGCTATTTGCTAGTTCTGTATAATCTTGTCCTCGAAGCCAAGGGGCACTAGAATGAAAAGAAAGGCAATGAAAATTGTGCTATATGCTGCTTCCAACATTTCCAAATAAATGTGATGAACACCTTGAAAATATAACTTTGCCAACCATCAAGATTCCAGCTGCAAACATCTTGGAAAAAGCAGGATAAAGAACAGAATATCCTTGCTGGAAACATCCCCCACTGCTGGTATATTTTAATTCAAGGAGTATTTTAATTAAACTTCCACTTACAGGTAAACAATTAACAGTGGCAATTTATCAAACACAAATGTTTGCAAGAAAACATCACCTACTTTAGTTGATAAATAGGTGGCTCTGCAGTTGGATATCCTGGTGGCAAAATCACCTGAAAGAAATTCAGGATATGTATTCATTGCACTACCTTCAGCTAGATGAGCTTTACTGAAGGACTCGGATGTCAAGCACCAGGACTACAATTAGTGTTACAAATGAAGAAAGCAGTTGGGTATGTTGTTACAGAATTACAAGAAACACTAAATATCTGCATTTAAAACTCCAATAGTGGTGATGCATACAGTTATATTTTATTGGGCAATTTATAAGGATGCAAAATAAAGTACAGAAAAAAACTGAAAGCAGCTGCACACATGGTTACTGGACTTAAAAAAGTGGTACCATGTTTCCCTAAGTAGACACTTCCATGTTTCTTACACTAAGTAGACTTATTGCTTTCAGTTCTGAAACATAAAGTAAGGACTTGGATCAAATAAGTTGATCCAAATTTCCTTCTGTCTCAACACTTTCCAGAAAGCAAATCTAGATGCACTTGCAGTAGATTCACCGAGGCACAAAGTCCTCAGTGTAAAAGTATTTCAGAAATTAGTCTTTGGTGAAATACACCAAAGTACACCTTTGGTTAGGTGTGGAATTAGGATATGCAATTACTGAATATATCACAAGCAGACGAATGTGTTACACAAAGAATCACTGAAAATTCTTATCACAGACTCCAATCTAAAAGCTTCTTAATCATCTGAGTATATAATAAACCATATTTAAACCTGCATCAGTCTAACTGCAAAATTCATGCTAAACTTCTTACCACCACTATACCTGCAAACAGAGGGTCCATTTTGGTTGATCCAGACAGTCACTAATCTTAATGCAATAGATTTTTTCATCTTCATCAACAACGCACCAATCATCACCATAGATCGATGAAAGGGCTTCAATTTCATCAATCTAAAAAAAACAAAAAAAAGCAAAAGTAAATATCCCCCCCATAAAACCCAAACAACTTTGTGTGCCAATCATATTTTCATCTTTTTAAAGTCTTTCTCTTCTACAACTCATTGCCAGATGTGACAAGATTCACTTCACAGGAAGGCACTAAGTATTGGGGATCCAGTCCTGATTCACAGGACTTTGAGTGTGCCAGGGGAGGTGTAAGTTGGACATTTGCAAGAATTTCTTCACAGAAGGGGTGATTAGACATTAGAATGGGCTGCCCAGGGAGGTGGTGGAGTCGCTGTGCCCGGAGGTATTTAAGGAAAGACTGGATGTGGCACCCAGTGCCCTGGTGTAGCTGACACGGCGGTGTTCGGTCACAGGTTGGACTCGATGACCTCAGGGGTTTTTTCCAACCAAACTGACCCTGTGATTTTGTAAGTAACCCTTGCTCAGTTCTCACACACACACAACAGCTTTTGAATGTTTCTGGATAATTCTGTCATCTCAGCATCGACAAGGCGAGCAAAGTGACAGGGAGCAGGTGCCAACACGCTCCCTGCAGCTCCCAGTCGGGCGCTGCTCCTGGCTGGATGGATCGGACCCCGGCAGGGGAAAGACCCCGAGGGTTCGGCACTAAGCTCGTCCTGAGGAAGAGCGGATACTCAGCAAATTCCCATAGAGAAAAACCATGGAAGTGCCTTTTACCTAGAAAAGAAACACCTGAAGTGTGGCGGTGCAGGCGCCACGGCGGGCACGGAGCCGCTCGGGGGCCGGGGCTCACCAGGAGCCCCCTGAAGGCACTGCTTTCCCCGCGGCCCCCTCCGCCGCTCACCTGCTGCTGGGCCCTTTCCGTGTCACTCGCCGCCATCGGAGTCGAGGGAAGGAGCAGGAGGAAGAGAAGAAGCAGGAGGAAGGGAAGGAGAAGCAGGGAAAAGCCCAGGGACACCCCGGCGCCGCGCCGTGTGCGCAGCCGTGGCGGTGACGCTGCCGGCCCTTCCTTCCGCCTCAGGGACAGCGGGAGCTGGCTGACCGGGCGCTCCTGCCTCGCGTTACCGCGCATCCTTTATTTCCGTCTTTGAACTTTTCCCGGATTCCCTACATCCTGTTGTTAAACAAAAGTGTGTGAGCAGTTCTGTTTCACTGAGGATTTTACTCATGCAGCCGTTTTCGCCTTGCGTTTATGACACTCGGGATGCAACGATTGACATATAACTACAACATTTTCTTTAAAAATTGTTTAAGAGTAACAGGTGTTTCAAGCAGTTTTCATTACACTTCTAGAAATCCATTTCTTTTATTTAACCTCCGGAAGTTTAAGGCATCTCTTTTAGAGACGGCTCTGATCAGTAAAGATCTCTTTATGTGCAAAACATGGGTTTCACCGTTTTTGCAGGTTTTGTAATTTATGTTTTTTTCCACTGTGATTTTTTACACAGTTGGGAAGAATTCTAGGTAAACTTCGCTTTGTCTTTCTCGAAAGCTTGGAGAATTTGTACCCATTCCGGAGAACAGTATGAGGGTTCAGAATGATTGTGACAATCAGGCGAAATTGACAAAACAAAAACTAAAACAAACTAACAACCTACAGAAAAGAAAAAAGGAAAAAAACAACCCAGAATGGTACTGAGTAGGGATAAAACTAGGGCTGTATTATCAACTACGTACATTCTGGATGGAAAGCTACTGGTTACACAGCAGTTCTGCAGAAATTATTTCAGAGTTAGAGGGAATCCAAGACCATCTTTGTCTTCGGTGTCACAAACAGAGTTGGTTTAATTATTAATAAAAAGAATATAAACCTAATCTCAGAACATGACAAAAACGCATATTTTTTTAAAGTCACATATTCCAGTTAATTTTAAAAGAGAAAGAAACGTAGAAAGACAGTGAGCTTATTGTTTAATCAATTAACTTCTGACCAAAGCATGACTGAAAGCTTTAATCCATAAGGACCTAGAAAAGATGCTGTTCCATCAGTTCATCCTAATAGTAAATTGCCTTATAAATCTAAATAGGGAACTATGACAAGACTTAAACTTTGTGACAACAATCTCTGTGTGATGCTTGTGCTTTATAAGTTGCTAGTTTTGACTTAGCTGAACAAGTGACTTTACATTACTGTACACATTTTTAATTATTAAATAACTCTAAAATGTTATTGGCCCTTTTTATGAGTGTTTCTCTAAATCATATAAAAGCATTAATATTAAAGACTTCAGCAATCTACTATTGGGCCAGGAAGAAAATGTACCAGATAAGGAGGCACAGAGAATAAATCACAAAAACTGTATGGACTGCAGACATCTCTGACAGATTTCAGAGGACTCGCTAATTTCCTTTCATTGTCATTTATATTTGTGACAAGTCTTAGTAAATAGCAATGGAGATAAATGTGGCTAATGAATCTCCAGCATGTTTAGAGATACTAAATTAATAACAGAATAGCTGAACTGATATGGTGCACAGATATCAGATAATTACTTACCTGATAATTACTGACTTTGTCTGAAACATTCTACTAAAGCAGATATGAAATACATATTCACAGCTTTCAAACAAAGGATAACAGCACAGTGGAGTTTTCTAAACTATTTGGGATATTCTGAAAGAGTATATCTGAACCTCACTATTCTTTATGGTGATGCATCTCCCAGAATTACACTCTTCACAGCAATGCATAAATTTTTATATTTAAAATTATTAAAAAGTCTAACCTTGGTCCATCAGTTCACAAAGACTGCTTTGTGAACCATAGATAGCAAATTAAAACATTTAAAGTTTAAATCAAATCAGTTAAGCCAAAAAAACCCCTGAGGTCAGGGAGCAACCCAAATTGCTACCTTGAATTCAAATTCTTTGTTCTGTCTTGTCAGGGCACTGGGTAATTACTCATTTAATTCTGCAACTGGAATCTAATACTAGAGCATGAAAAGCTTAAATGAGGTACAAATAATAGTCATTCAATCAGGAGTGAGTCACAAATAAGTGAAAAACACAGAACTAAGAAATACAGAAGAATTAAAGTTTGAGTAAAATATCCATAACCCTGCTTTATTTTGCATACAACAGTTCAAACAACATGATGTATTTTCAACTCCTCTTTGACAAAAAAAGGAAGATTGAGGAGAAATAAGAACAATGTCATGTCATGTACTAATGATTAATCCCCTCAGTTCTGGACCCTGATTTTGGGCAGGATTTTCTTCTATTGAGACTGTTCCAGTAGTGTCTTAAGAATAGCTCAAGGAGAGCATTTTGCTATAGTTACTTACCAACAAAAGACTAATTTTTTCTGTAATGCTCCAATTCCACTCTACATTCAATAGAAATCTCATTCTGTAATAGAAATCTTAATTGGACCATCCAATAATGAGCATTTATCCATTTGAGGACATAGTAGTTCAGCTGATTTCAGTTCCACAGTGATGCATTTTGCTAGATTGGGGTCAAAACTGACAGAAATTACCTGTATGGTTCATAGATATAAACTCTCCACATGCAGCTGATTAATAATTTCGGAACTAAAACCAAACCAAACTGGTTCAGTCACAAGAAAAATAAAGTGCATTAAACAAGCCTAGTTCTTGTTCTAAAACTACATGTCTGGTAAGACTAAGGAGAAGCATATGTAAGGAGAAGCATATGTACAGGTGATTTAACACCTTGGTTAGAAATGTTTCTTCTCATTTAGCTACAACCCAGTTTTTGTGCTGGCTACAGCAGGGTACAACTGCCTTCTGCAGAGCTACAGAAATCCAGAAGCTTTTCTATGAAGTAACTACTAGCAGGTTTTAGGAGCCTCCTGAGAGAAGAAGACCAGCAGTGAATTCTCACATTTTCTCCTGCCATACCTGCATTCAGATAAAAATGGGCTTTTCAAAAAGAAACTTTTCTCTGTTATAGGATTTTTTCCCTGCTACAGGATACCTCAAGAAATCACCTGAGCTTGCCTCAGTGCTGCTTTGAGCAGCAAAAAGCATTTCTCAGCTCAGGAGGCAATCCATCTCACACCATCCACAAATTCACTACATTATATGGTTATTACCTGCAAAGTATGAAAGAAACTTCAGCAACAGACTAGCATCTGCAAGAATTCCTATTGCAGGCACTTCAGAACAACATGAACATTTGCTTTGATCACTCACTGGCAGTTGCTCATGGTAATCCAGAGAGATCCAGAAGAATCACATCTGAGAGTGTCAGCACATTAATTAATTCTCCTGTGTCTGTGTTTTGCCAGCCTAGTAAATAAAATCTGTATGGAAATACAGCAAGGACCTGTGCTTGCTGCATTGCTTTTCAGAGCTGGGGAGCAGTTTCCTCAGGAAGTGCACCAGGAACAAATTTTTAGGACTTCTGGTGAGCTAACAAACACAGTCATGTAACTGTGTGAAAACAAACATACAACCCATCATGTGTAGTTTACTATTTCCTCCTCTCATTTCTCTGTGTGCACTCTGTTGCCCAGTTGTACATCTGAAATTTGACCAGTATGCTCTAGTCTGAAGAGGAGGAACACAAAGTGTCAGTGCAATAAAGGTTGTCCCATCACAGAGAGGATATAAAAAACTACTATACTGTGAAAATCACAAACAAAACAGTTCAGTGAGTTCTGTGCAAGGCTGTTTGCCAGTGTGTTCAGCCCTAAGATGGGACATGTTTCATGCTTTCTGAATCACTAATTTCAGCAGGTTATCTGAAAAAGGAATGACATGAAAACCAAACCAAAACAAAAGAGAACAAAACCTCGATATCAGCAACACTCTCTTTTTCATTTCCACACTTCAAAGTCCAAAATGCACTGCAACATTATTACTCTGGGATGTGCAAGGAGGCAAAACATGGGTGAAAAATAGGCACTCTTTGAAGAGCATGGAAGCAGGGGAAGTGTAGTGATCCTGGCCAGGAGATCCCTGTACATCCAGGAGTCAGTGATTCACGGTACTGTTAAGTGGAGCAGGCCCAGGTCTGTGCTGTGCTGTCTCTGGGCCTGGGTTGTGGTGCACAAAACCCTTGGAAGCAGGACCAGCTTCACTAGCTCCTTGGCACAGGGTGCAGGTGATTAGAGCAACTGCATGGCCTTGCCCTTATCTAGAAGCATACAAGGAGTAAAGCTCTCTTGTAAACATCCTTTATGGAATAGCTGTTTTCTTGTAAGAAAACTAAAATACTGCAACCAAAGAGGAGCCTTTGTCCAGAGATGGAATAGCAGCCTGCTAAAGGAGAAATTCATCCAGGATTAATCATGGACACCATGGCTTCTGATTTACTTCCTATCTCTGTTGGCCTTTACTTTGTCTTTTTAAATAATTAAATTTATGAAGTTATTTGTTTTCAGACCTTTCTTACTCAGATTCAGAGAAAAACCCTACACTAACTGGCTGAAGAGTGAAACTGAACTGTAAACTCTGTGTTGCATTGCAATGAGTTATAGAGTAGGTAGGTGACAATACCTAAATTTCGTTATAAAACTTGTAAGAAATATGTGGTGATATTATGCATGTTTTAAATTGGTGTTCATGTATGCAAAATAAATACAAAATAGGAAAAGGTTTTATTGTGAGGTTGCTTAAAGCATTTATGGCATTGTGAAAGATGGCTCAAAGTGAGAAGCAGAAGGAAGAAATAAAGGAAAAGGTATATGAGGATGACACAGCTAGTGCTTTGAAAGTAAGGGCAGCAACTTGAAGCTCTGCTCCTAAGAAAAGAAAGCCAATGTGATCCTTCCCTGAAGCCTTTCAGATGTTATATAAGTATTACTAAAGCATCCCTGGAAGCAGATCTCTTAAGTAAGAAAAACTAATTAAAAGTAACAAAAGGCAGTAATTCAAATATGATACATTTGTGTTATCTGCAGGCGTGCAGATCTTTTTTTATGTCATTCTTCAAAGATTAAAAATACATGTAGCTGTAGACAATACAGAGAAATGAAGCTTGTCTCATTATTTATGCATGAAGAGTTTCAGAAAAATTGTTCAGGTCTAAACTTGCCCCTTTTGGAGCAGAAGTTTCATCCTAATCTTTTGTGATAGTTTGTCACGGCACCTGTAGCTCCCGCCCTGCCTCTTCAGTGCTCCTTCTGCATATGACACAAACTTGGTCATCCCACAACACTGCAAAGCTTCTCTGCTCCCTTAATAAACTGTTGCAGGATTTCAGAGGCACTGTGGGAGTTTTCAAAATGCAAAACCCCTTTCATGTGCTAAAGGCAGAAAAACAAGGTGCCAGCTCTTCAAATGAAAGGTGTAGTGGAGAATAAATAAGGGTAGGACAAACTGAGGGGAAGGAGATGTGGACGAAAGGGCCTTGAAAAAAGTGAGTACTTCACTTTCTGTCGCTGGTAGCACCCAATTTCTCTTTTAGTTTGCTTTTGTCTGTGCTGCTCTTAGAAGCAGTGTGTCCTGACAATCTTCTTTCACCTGCACCACGGTTGCACACGCTACCAAATCGACATCCAAGGAGACCCTAATTTCCCCTCTGTCGATGCACCATTCTCGCAGTGTTACAGTTCTCTTTGAGGCCGGTTTGCCCCCCGTGTCTCTGAGGGCCTCTCGGTGTCTGTCCCCGCCGCGTCCCGCCCCAGCCGGGGGCGCTCCCGGGGCAGAGCGGAGCCCAGCCCGCGCGCCCGAGCGGCGGCGAAGGCACTCGCAGGACAGTGGCACTCGCAAGACAGTTAGGGTCGGAAGGGACCTCTGGAGATCATTTGGTCCAAACCCCTGCCAAGACTGAGTCACCCAGGCAGGTGACATAAGAACGCGTCCAGGTGAGTTTGGTACGTCTCCAGAGAGGGAGACTCCCCGGGCATCTGTTCCAGTGCTCTGATCTCCCCAACGTAAAGTTCTTCCTCGTGCTGAGGTGGAACTTCGCGTGTTTTAGTTTATGGCCATTGCTTCTCGTCCTGTCGCTGGGCACTGCTGAAACGAGTGTGACACCAAACCGCAGCGGCCCCAGGGTGGTACCTGCGGGGCAGCTGGGGTGTCACTGTCCCTGCCTGGGGAGAGCGGCCGCCGCCGGCCGAGCCCGGTGCAGGCCCCTTTCTCTCAGAGGGCCGGGGGCGGGCGCAGCGCTCTCAGCGGGACCCTACTTCACCCTCCCGGCTTTTCGGGCGGGCTGCGGCGAGATATCGGCCCCCGGGGCCGGCCCCCGCGCTGGTGCCGGTCTCGGTCACGGGGGCGGTGCGGCGGCCGGGCGGGCGGAGCCGTGTCCCGTCCCGCCCCGCCGGGAGCCCGCGCCGCCCGCCCTGCGCGGCGGGGGGAGCTGCCGGGGCGCCGCTGCCGGTCACATGTAACCGCGCCCGGTGCGCGTAGCGCGGCGCGGGGCGGCGGCAGCTGCTCGCGGGGCGAGGCGAGGCCGGCAGTGGGCCAGCCCGCCCGCCCGGGGCGGGTTTCCTTCCGCGGCGGGGACGCGGGCCCGGCGGGGGATGCGCCGCCCTCCCGCGGCGGCGTTGGCTTTGTTGCTGTCGTGGCCGCCTCTCCCCCGCAGCCGGCGGGAGCGTGTTCGGGGGTGTCGCTGTTGCCCCCTCAGGAGTCCGTTGTGCGGGCTGAGGGGGCGGCCCCAAGCCGGGCTCGGCTCGAGGCACGAAGCGGAGGCGGCCTTGGAGGCGGGGGCCGGGGTGGTCTCTCGCCCTTGCGAAGCGGTGTCCTCGCTTGCTGCTGTGCGTGGGTGTTCCTTCCTCCTCCTCCTCTTCCCGCTGTTCCCGTCCCTGGAACGGGCGCGGCGCTGGCCGGTGCCCGCAGGTCTGAGCGCACCTTTCCCCGCAGGCAAGGAGCGCCGCTGCTGCGACGCGCCTGAGTCGCCTTAAAAAGTGTTTAATTCCCGAGACCGGAACGAGCCGCTCGATTCCAGGCGGGCGTAGGGAACTCCGGCCGTCCTGCTGAAGTTCTCACTGCTTGGGACTGTGCCTGCCTACTGATCCGGGTGAGATCTCGCACGAACTGTGGGTAAGCTTATTCGGAGCGCCTGGGCTGAAAGTAAGTGTTTGATGTTACAGGAGTTAAATATGTGTGGAAAACATCCAGGAGATGCCCAAGAACGAGAATTAGTTTAAGTAGTGGTGCTACTTGGGAGTGGTGCTGAATAGATGTGTTATTGCAGATGTGTAAATTGCTATTAAACAAACAGTATCTTGATTTTAGAGAGGTGCTGCTTTCACAAGGAGGCTGTGTCATAGAAGCATGACCAGCTTCTAACTTCTATGACCCTTTACCCAAAGACTGAAACAAGTACTTTTAGATAACATCACTCATGCTTCTAGTACAGCCACTCTTCTTGGAGCAGCTCCTGTCAGTACAGTGTGTTGTGTGGGTTTGTGGACAGGTTCTGTCTGTTTGTGCAGTTTAGTGCATTTTGCCCGCCTTCTTTGCAAGCATCACATCATAACTTGTGCGTGCTGGGACATGTAAGAAATCTTCCTGAGCACGTATCAGCTTCTCCTACAGGAATCTAATTTTCATTGCTAGAGGAAGATCTATTGACATACTAGATGATGTTGTGCTTTCTGCCAGCCTTACTGTTTGTCATGAGGAGAAAACTTCCTATGCAACCCATGGCCGCTGCCTTGGAGCTTTTAAGTTGGCCAGTGCTAGTGCTGTTTCTCCTGCTTTTCTAGCTGTATGTGAGTGAAACACACTCATATTCTCCTTAGTATATATTGTCATTGTTCTGGGCTGTGTTCGTAGCTAGAGAATTCAGCAGGAGAAGAAACCGAAGTAAAAGCAAGTGGGTCTTACAAGTAGCGCTGCCTCACAGTCATAAGTGGCACTTCGGATCTTCGTAGGTCACGCTGAGAAAAGCAGGTGGGTTTTTTTGCTAGGACTTTATCCCAGCGGTTGGGTAAAGTTGGTAGTTTGTATACAGTTGGTTGGCCTTTTGTGTTGAAGTATTCTGCAAAGCTCCCTTAAGCAGGCATGCAGGCAGAATGGTAACCTGTGTTCTCTGTGTTGGAAGCAGCCCCTGTGTGAAGATAGATCCTCTAGTAGCGTGACAGAATCACTCTGGCACAGCTCTCATCGAAGAAGGTAAAACCGGAGCATCTCAATGCTATTTTTTATACCTTCTTAAAGGATAAGATTCAATTAGCAGTCCAGTACTGCTGTGGTAGTCCTAATGAGTTCAACAGAAGTGCCTTGCAGTCGCATCTCAGCTGCAGAGGGGATGCTGAATAATGTTCTGTGCTGTTGTTCTGTCATGATGTACCTGTGACTGTGGAGACTGCCATGCAAGCCTTTCAAGGGCACAAGGCTTAAATAGGGGCCATAAAAAGCAGTTTACCTGTATCAGCTGATTGATGGAATAAGGTAATGATGGCAGCACAGCTGAATGAAAGATGTGTTCTCTTTTAAGTGGCTAGTGGATTTGCATAGAGGCAGCACAATCCATATAGATGAACCTGCTAGCAGTATCTTAAGGCTAATAATTCCAAATGAAACTATAAAGTTTCTCCCTGAGTGTTGATGGCTTGGATTGGTGCCTCAAAACTGGTGGGTGGGGATTTTAGAGCTCTTCGTGATGGGTCATGGGTCCAAATAAACTCCTGTCTGTGCAGGAGTATAGTTGAACAAAGTACAGCTGTAAGTGCACCTGAGTGCCTGTGCATTGATTTGTTTCCATACTCTAAGCTTGTCACTCAGACTTCTGTTAGTGGTTTCTCATCTCCATTACAGAGCAAATCCTATTGCTTAAAACAGTATTTACAACAGTATAAATGGTTCTGTTAAGAGTCTCTTTGCTACCAGCTTTATTTTGGCGTGTCATTTAGCTTATTAGCTGAAGCTGTATGTTCTTTATCATTTGTCTGATGGATAACTGCATGCAGATGCACTTTCCAGCCCCAATTGTAGAAATGCTTTCACGTGAGTGATCCTTCCGTGATTAGTAGCCAGACTGTAATTATTCTGCGTCATTGCATGCTGCAGGCTTACAAAGTGTATTTGAAATTGGAGGCTTGGCCTGAACAGCAAGGTCTTTGAGGACTAAATCAGTGAAGCAGGCAGTCCATGTAGCTATGCATATTGCTCTGTTGCTAATGTTTGCTTTAAGAGTACAAACAAATCAGTGATTTTAACCTTACAACTATTTGGTGGTAGAAAAACTATGCAAGTTATTTTATATAGTGGTTGAACTTTCTGTGTATTTTGTTCTGTTTGAGATTCTGCTCATGCACATAACAGGCCTTGCTGTGCATGCAAGAGTTGTTTGTTTGAATCAGCGTCTTGGTTTCTTTCCCAAACAGTCTTTTCTTCCTTCTCGTCAATATCAAATGGAAACAGCAGGTTGTTAATGCCTTGAAAATGCATTGCTATTCGTACCTGCTGAGTATGTGGGATGTTGACAAACGATACAGGGTAACGATAGGAGAGTGTTTCTCATCTGAGACGTGGCTAAAGCAATACTGTGTGGGAGGGGGTGAAATTAACGATGGACTTTGCTTTTTTTCTTCCCCCCCCTTCTCCCCAATGATGGCTAGCAGAAGCCAGCAAAATTAGTGTAACTGTTCCTCTTATCTTTGGTTTGTGTGATTCTCAGTGCTGCATTGTGTCCCGCTGAAACTGTATCACTCAGCTTCAGAGATAATATTACAGGCTGATAGTACATTAACATACATGATTTTGATCATTCTCTAGACACTGCTAGAACTGATTCACAGAGGAAAATTATACCTGCCCCAGTAACAATAAACTGTGCTGTGTTGCCTCCGCAAGTGGATAGGTTGCTATTTAAAGGAGACAGTAGCTTCAGGGCTTGAAGGACTGCTAGAAGAACTAGTACTGTTTTGTTTTGTTTTCTGGTAGAACTGAAAAGCATGCATGAACAAGAGTGCTGACTAACTGCTTCTGGAGAAGGCATTTGTATCCTATGTCTGTGATAGATTGCAGGTAACTGATCCAGTCTGTTCTTCTGAAATATGCTAGAAAGGGCTTGCTTAGTCTTTGTCAAATTCTTTGGAAACAGAGTCTCTCTGCCTTTGCTGATTGAGGAAAAGGTAGGGGAACCTTTTTGCTGTGTTGTTAGCTCTTTGGCTGTCTGTCCTGTTCTAATTTCTGCCTCAGTCTTGAATATTGCAGGATCTGCCACTGTTATAGGCTTTTTGTTCCTTACCCAGTGTTCTCACTGTCTCTTTTCTTGCTGAGTGGCTTCTTATCTTACCATAGTCAAAGAGCTCCCTGCATCTATTTAAGCTGTGAGTGTGTGTGGTGCAATCAAGCTGCCTGTCCAGAACAGCAGAGTGTAAACAATTTGTGGGACCATTCAAAACCTCTGCTAGTATAGGAAAGCTACCTATGTGAGGCCAGTAATCATTAACTGACTGTAGGATCTGGTAAACCTAGTGTGTTGGGTGAATATACCAAACTGGAGACATTAAATTTGGACAGGGTCTCTTGTTTTCCTATTATATGAACAGCAATAAATTGTCTATAGCAGCACAGTCTTTTGAAGCTGTTTTTAGCATAGTTCCTTGACACCACTTAAAAGCAGTGTATTTAAATAGGGAAATGCTGTATCTAGGTCTGGTTGAATCATAGAATAAGCTGAGTTTGAAGGGACCCATCAGGATCACTGAGTCCAGGTCCTGGCGCTGTGCAGGATGCCCCATGAGTCACACCGTGTGCTGAGAGCATTGTCATCTTGACTTCTTGAACTGTCAGGTGTAGTGCTGTGTCTGCTTTTCTGGGGAACCAGTTCCAGTGCTCAGCCACCCTCTGGATGAAAAACTTTTTCTTGATACCCAACTTAAATCTCCCCTGACTCAGCTTCACACTTTTTCCCCAAGTCCTGTCGCTGGACACAAGAGGGAAAAGATTGATACCTGCCCCTCCGCTTTCCCCCATGAGAATGTGGAAGACTGAAATGAGGTCTCCCTTCAGTCTCCTCTTCTTCAGGCTGAGCAAACCAAATTACCTCAGCCTCCCTTCATAAAGCTTCCCCTCCAGATATTTCAGCATCTTCATTGCTCTCCTTTGGATACTCTCTAATAGCTTCCTTTTTTATATTGTGGTGCCCAAAGCTGCCCCCAGCACTTAAGGTGAGGCTGTCCCAGTGCAGAGCAGAGCAGGACAATCCTCTCTCTTGCCTGGCTGGTGATGCTGTGCCTGATGCCCCCCAGCACACATTTGGCTCTCCTGGCTGCCAGGGCACTGCTGACTTGTGTTCAGCTTGCCATGGACCAGAACCCACCCCCAGGTCCCTTTCTGCACTGGTACTCTCTGGCATCTCACTCCCCAGTCCACATCCAGGGTTGCCCTGTCCCAGATGCAGAGTCCAGCACTTGTGCTTGTTAAGCTTCATACAATTAGTAGCTGTTATAATAGCATTAAAAAAAAAAGGCAAACCAACTTCAGATTTTGACTTCAGTGTGGAAAAAGATTGGTTGAGACATCACTTAGTAACTGTATTCTTTAACAGCGCTGGTAAGTAGCAGTATTGCTTGCCCAAAGATCTAAGGCTCCCCATCTAATAGAGAACTGTAAAATAGTTATTTTAAAAGGGTTTGTTTTCCCCCTTCTTTGAAAGACATAAATACCTTTTTTTTTTCCTTTGCAGTTTAAGTGCAATGGTAGGATTAGAATTAATAAGTGATCTTTTAGAGTTGTGTTTTAACTTCCTTATATTGTACTATTGTGTTTCTTAAAGATAAAGTCAAATCTACAAAGTTGTCTGAGTCCCCCGTTCCCCTTCAAGTGAAGGTTGCAGGGCCTCAGATACCCAGGCTCAAGAGATGATAGTACTAATCACTGATGGGTATCTGACATCTCCATGCAAAGACATTCTGTTCCCCAGGGCTGGCAGCCAAAATAATTGTCAATTAATTCTCAGGTAATACTTGGGTTAGTGGATGTACATAGTTAACTTTCTTTTTTTTTCACTCCTGTTGCCTTTGGATACATGAAGGGATAAGGGTGAAAGCCTTGTAAGGAAAAAGCAAATGCTTACTGGTTATGCTTGTAGCAAAGCTTGCCTTGTTTGTGGCATAGAGTTTCAACTCCCAAGCCACCCTTAGAACCTAGAAAACAAGAGAAGCAACAAAATATGGGTACTTGGTTATTTAACTGCTTTGTATGTGGAATTTTAATGCTTCTTAGTAGCCTGAGTGCTGGGTTGTTGCAACAGCTTGGGCATTAAGTGTGTGCCACAGAGAGAATAGTTATCTTTCTCATACCAGGGTTAGTGTTAAATACCAGCTAAAAGTGATGTAATTTTAAGCCATAACTTACAGCAGTAAAACCAATTGCAAAATCTCCTCTTTTGTGTGTTTTATCAGAGATGACTACAGAAGCAGAACAGCAGCTTCTCCATGATGCTAGAAATGGAAATGCTGAAGAAGTTAAACAGCTGTTGGATACCTTGGACAAAGGAGAAGTAAGCTTTGATATCAACTGTAAAGGTTAGTAGCCTTCCTCAAGTGTTTGTAATCTTGCTGTTGAAGTCACAGGTAGGGAAACTGATAGTGGTAGTATAATCTTGCTTTCTTTGGAGTGCCCAGTAGAGTAATAAAAAACCTACCTAAACAACTTTTACTGTGACTTAAGGGCATATTTGCTTAGGGGAGAGATAATAATAAAAGAGTATGGATAGTTGCAGTGTACAGAAAAACTCAGCAAATTCATAGACACTGGAAGTGTCAACAAGACAAAGAATCAGTACCTCTTTTTGCCTGTGTTCATGCCTATGGCAACTTTGAAGCTTTAGAATACTAAACAAAACAGATTGTGGTGCCTGGGGATTGTTCAGGAAGGTAAGTAGCTTTCATCAGAGCTGCAGAGAATATTAGATCAGGTCTGTCACATTTGTGCTCTGCTAAGTGTAGGGGTTTATTATTTTGGGGTTTTTTAGGCCCATATTTTGTTAGCACACAGTAGAACTGTTACATTTCTTGCCACTTACAAAAATGTTTGGGACAAATGTTTACATCTTAATTCTGGTAGAATACTAGGTTACTTGGGAAAAGAAACTAAGACTGCTGTTCTGCTCTTTGTCTGGGTCTGACTCTCACTGAAGTTTTGCTCATGTGCAGCTAACACATGTGTGGCTGAGCAGCTTGCTTGCTGTGCATTAAAACTTCAAAGTGGGACTAGATTTGCAAGCTTGCTAGCAGACTACCTTACTTCTTTGTTATTTTAGCAGTTTTATATTTCTTTTTATTTACACGAGTATGCTTCTGGTTGCTTCCAAGATGTGGGTGTGAATGTCAGTCTTTCTACCCAGGCTGGTATTCCATTGTTTGTCATTTAACTGTTTAGCAGCACTGAGAGGAAAGTGCTGCAGAGGGAGAGGGAAGAGATCCACTGAGCTTCCTCTCAACCATTACAGAAGGGAACACCTTGCCCTAAAGGGCAGGGATTCCTATTACCTGAACAAGCTCTATCCCTTTCCCAAGTCTCATTCTTAATCATTAGCTTACTTATCGTTTTGTTTGACTACTCAGCCATGTTTGTGCTTTCTCAATGGTTAATGTGCTCACCTCAGAAAAGAAGTTGTGAAACCCAAGCTCCTTCTACTTCATCTTTGGGGAGCTAGTTCATAATTTAAAGGGGAACCAAACATACTTTGATGAAGCTGAAGTCTTCCACCCTCAGAAGTATATCCTTGGTAAATATTCAGTATGTGTAGTGCCAAAACAATTGGAATAAAAGTACCTTAAGATTCATGCAGCAGTGCCCATAAATAACTTCCTGAAGTCTCCTGTGCTTAGAAGAGGTTTCAGAGTGTCTCTGATGTGTTCTTACACATAATCTGAAGTCAAGAAAGCATAATGAAATGGCTTACTCTGTTGTCTGTTATATCAAGCAAATGGGTATCTGGTCAGAAAGTGTGCAGCATAGGAGAGAGTCAGGTAATAAAGTGAAAGGTGGTGCTTAGCTGTTTTTCTAGTTTAGAAGTACATGCCAGCTGGTTAATGCTTGCTTGCTAATAGGAGGTCTAGGAAGCTAGAGGGAATGTGCTTGTGATATTATATTTAACCTAAACTAGTTCCAAATATGGATTTTGTTCACTGTGAAATCTCTGCTTTTGAAGTTTCAATTCTTCTAAATGTCTGAGGACACAGAAGTGTAATTAGTGTTATCTGGGAGAAGTGCTCTAGTTGTGTGAAACTTCAGAGTTAAATCTCTGTTTCTCTGCAGTCATTTTTCAGAGACTGACTTGTTTCACTTTGCTCTCAGAAAGTGTTCTATTGGAAACAGTCTAAGACAAATTCAGGCCAAACAGCCTCTGCTGTATAACTGGCCCTGGCATTCTGCCTCCTCACTAACTAAACCACTGTGTTTTGCTACAAGTTCTGATCTGTTGGGTACCACCAGATAGTTAATCATCAGGTTGTTATGCAATTACTAAAGTACACACTGTAGACTGTAACTATCTTATCTTCCTGACAGCCTCTTGTGCTTTTGTCATTACCTTGGATAATAGATGTCCCTAGAAAGTCAGGGTATAGGGAATGTCTTCACTGCTGTAGTAACAGTTCCTTCAGGATTTCTGATACAGCAGTGCCACTTGGCTTGGAATAAAGTGCTTCTGGAGCAGGTGGGAGGCTGCACTGCAGGTGCAAACTTCCTGCAGGATGTGCCTTGTTAGCCCTAAGTTTGACAGGTTGGTGTGTCTGGGTGTCAAAGCCTGTCTGACATCTTCTTGTCTTTTCAGAGGGGAGCTACATGTGAGGCTGTGTGTGCTGTACCTTCATAAGTGTCAAGTCTGACAACAGTGACCCTAAACATCACAATTTCTACCAAAGTGAAGGAAGAGAAAATAAATTTAGGCTTCCTGTACTTGTTCAGCTGTGACTGTACTCTTCCCAGTCAGGGCTTGCAGATAAGCAGGATTTGCTTGAGGGAAATCCAGCCAAATTATCTGAACTTCTCTTTTTGGGTTCTTCAGTTCACTGTTTTAGAAAGAAGGAATCTACATTAAAACAGTACCAAAGCCAGGTTTCATCCAAAATAATTATGTTTTCTAAGGCCATCTCTTGTTGGCTCATTCTTCTTAAACACAAGAAAGCAGGGTATCTAGGAATTTGCAATGTAAAAACTCCATAAAGTAAGGGTAATGGTCAGTAGTGTGTTATGGGAAAATTAACATTTGAATCACTGCAGAGTGGCCTAGCAGTCCACAGCTGGAAAATGGCTGCCTACCTTGTCTCCATTCTCTAAGCAAATGGTAACACTTGGGACTTAGAGTTAAGTGGCATTAAACCAAAGAGCTGTGTGTAAGAGGGAAAGGAAATATGGTATTTGTTGGAATTACATAATTTCTCCTTTTCTATCCTTGCATTCTCCCTCGTGTAATGCTGTCATGGTTTAAAATAATAATAAAGTATAAACACTTGTGGTCACTTTGAAGAGAAGTAACACCTCAAAAGCTTAAGAAATAAATGGTCAGCTGACATCAGAAATGCAGACATTCAAAGTGGATGCGGAACAAGAGCCTGTTCTTACTTTATTCAGTAAGAACTATAAATCTGGACAGATTCCTGGTTATTTTTTTCATGACTGAATTCCTTGGCAGCATCACTGCCTTATCAGTGCTGTTAACTAATAAATGTTTTGACCTAATTGTATGAATTCAGTGCAACTCAGATCTCTTTTGTATTCTTTAAATGAACATTACTCCCTGCTGGACTGAGGGATGAGTGATGTCCATTTAGTATGTTATCCAACATAACTATGCCCCCCAGAGTTAGTGGTCTACACAGGATATATTTTCTGTGGTATTTTGGCCCATCAGTAACATAGGGTAGGAGGTCTGATGTAGACCAGACTGTAATGAGGGAAAGATCTAAATTTGGGATTGGAAACAACAAGAGTTGAGAAGAAAGAGAATCAAATTACAAAAGAAATTGTCAATAAAGGGTGGGAATGTTAGCTGGAAACAGTTATAAGAAATGGGAAAATATTTCAGCTCTGAACTATGTTCTAATGTTAATTTTTAATATGAGAGCAAGAGAGATGATGAACTTTCAAAATGAACAGTTTCTTTTCCTTGTGCTTGTGGCTTGTTTTCTCAGGGCAAACTTATCTTGTGTGTGTTCCATGCCTCAGTACTTGAGCTTATGTGACAGGGGAAAACTTAATGGTGGCAATGATTTCAAAACAATTTCTACTGCCTTATTTTCATTTTTCTTCCAAGTACAAAATGATAGCTTTTAGGTGACACTGTAATGCTATGGGTGTATTGCTTAGTTAAAAGCAAGATACAGGTTTCTTTTGCTTAATATAGTTGAGTGTTGCAGTTGGAAAGTAAAGTGAGTTGTTAACTTGAGTAATCTTTAATGCTTTAATATCTTGCTTTTAAAAGAAACGGTTGTAGGAGAATTGTTGAATTTTATTCAGCCAGTGTTCCAAGTCATGTTTTAAATGCTTTTTAAAGCATAAATCATATTTTCCTTTACATGTTCATTTCTGTGCCTGCTTTTTGTCTGTGCTTTATCATTCTGCAACTTAGAGTTGTAGATGATAAATGAGTTCCACTGTGCATAAAGATTTCAAAGCACATTACTTAGTGAGGCTATCTCTATTAGAACTGAGTAAAGCACAAGGCAACAAAAAAAAACTAACAACAAAACCCTCAACATTAGATCATTCCACCTATTTTATTTTGAATCCTTTGTTTGAAAAATGGGTTGTCTTACCTCTCATTTGTGTGAAGAAAATAAAATGGTGTAAATCAAAGAGTTTTTTGAAAAACAAGAGAAAAATGTGCTTGAATGTGTGATTTTCATAGTGAATAAAGAAGGAAAGTAACTGAAGCTACTTGCTAGTATTGAAAGGTGTTACGTGCATAGAAAAGTTTTATTCTCAGTCAGGTGACATAACTTTTCCCTTTCAAAAGGTTGTGGGGTTTTTTGTTGGGGTTTTTTGGGGGTTGATTTTGTTGGATTTGTTAGGGTTTGGGTTTTTTGTGGTTTTTTTTTGTGCTTTATTTTGATTTTTTTTTTTTTTTAGATTTGAAACCAGCTTTCTCAAAGAGCCTCCTGATTTAGTAATTTAAATAATGAATACTATGGATGATTCCAGCCTCTTTGTTCCTCTGCTGCTGTGAAAAATGGTCATCCATGACAATCTCCAAGCACATGACAGTATCTCTTTTGTACTGTGTGATCAAAACTTAATTTTCCTGTTTTGTCTTTTAGGCAGAAGTAAGTCTAATATGGGTTGGACACCTCTTCACCTTGCTTGCTACTTTGGACATGCTGTTGTGGTAGAGGATTTGCTGAAGGTATATATCTGTTTTCCTCTCTGTGTAGTGCTAGAAGCAGTTAGTGTTTCTTCAGGTTTTTGTGATAGAGGAAAAGAGGCTTTGCAGAGAGGCAGAGGCACTCCTTCAGTTTATCTACATGAAGCATAGACATAACTGATTGTTGTGACGTTAAGATAGGCCTGGTTTAGAAGGACCCAAAATAGTGACAGTGGAAGTCTATACAGAAGCATACTGCCCTTACTCTGATCAGTTTTTACAATTATTGGTACTTGGCTGGTTTTCTCTTGGAGTGTAACTGTCTGCATGTTGGGGCCAAAGGTGTGCAATATATAGGTGTGCACTCATGAAAGCTCAGGTTTTTTGAAACTTACTGGGTATCTGTGTATAATACATATATCACAGCATGTGATACTACTAATGCAATTACTTCAACAGTTTGATTAGTTTACTGTTGTACATAAAGTGCTTAAGTTTAGGCAATTTCAGTTACCAAGCTGTAGAAAAGTCTAAAGTGTCTCAAATACAAAAAATGCTGCATGATCTAATTTTGTATTGTGCATAGAAATATGCACAGAATTTTGTGCAAAGTAGCCTGTATGTGTTTCTTTCAGGCACAGGCTAATACAGTTGGACTCATTATTTCTTTCTAACGTCTTTGAAATAATGAACTGCATGGTGAATTTTGAAACTATGGACTTGTGTTATCAAAATTTATGTGTTTGTATTTGCATAACAACTGCAAATGCAGTGACTATGTGGTTTCTGACTGAATTGTTTTTTTTTTTTTGCTCTCAGGGTAGCTTCAACCTTAACAATATTAGACCCTCTTTAATATTTGAAAGATTTTGCTGGATGGCAGCAGTGTGATAAACAGGCTCAAGTGCAGAGCTAATCTAAACTTCATTTTCATTAAGAATAAAAGCTGCCAGCATAGTCCAGACTTTAAAGGAGGAAACAAATTTGAGATTTCTTTGAGAAATTCTTCTCTAGCCTATACACTTGCTTAGTAAATAAAGCCATTTTCAATTCAAGCGGGTTATTTAAAGCAGAAGTTTTATCACTTGATTTATGCATTTATCAAGCATCCAGCCTGAAGAGTTGGAAGAATATAGAGTATAGAAGTACAAATACTTTTAGTTCTTTTGATAGGGCTCTTGAAAGGGTACTATTTAAAGAACAAAGTGAGAAATAAGTGAGTCTGTGCACTTCTGAAAGCTAGGCAAGTATAAGTGTGTGTGTACTTGTGCAAAGAGCAAGTGAAGGAGGCATTATCAGAAACAGAGTTTTGGAACTAGTCAGGTTCATCAGTTGAGGCAGGCAGCAATGACCTGGCTAAATCATGTGATCTGAGCATATGTAATGAAGTTTAAGTATTCCCTGCCCTCTCTTTGACCCTTTGAGAGGTTAGGTAGAGTGGTATAGAAGAAATACTTAATGAAAGAAGGATAGGATTTCTTGGTTTCTTGGAAGAGTGCCTGTGCAGTGTGGCAAACACTCCTCCTTTCAGATAAAAGACATGGAGAAAGTGTGTGGCAAAAGGAAGGGAGATTTAACAGGAGGAGCTACAAAATCCCAAACAAAAACCAAGACAATAACAGCCCCCACCCCTTGTTTTAAACTTACTTTCCATATGCTCTCTTCTTAAAAGTGTTAGATATTCCAGGAAAAAATGCAGGGGGCTTTTCTTTTTTGAAGCAGTTGAGAGAATGTTGGCTATGAATCTTAGATACATACTTTATCCTTGTTTCCAGAATTACTGTATTACAGTTCTAGGTCTACATTAGTGTGCACTAGGTCTACATTAGTGTCCTGTCTCCCCTTCCTCCCAAGGAGAGGAAATAGCCATGTAGTTCTTGTTGGAAGGATATTCAGACATCTGTTGGTCTTGCTGTTTAGGCAGGTGCAGATGTGAATGTGCTGAATGACATGGGGGACACTCCACTCCATCGTGCAGCTTTCACAGGCCGTAAGGTAAAGTATGGTGCCTTTTTTAAGCCTCACTTGTAGAGTTATTAAGAAAGTGCTAGCAATAAGATCTAAAAATGACTTATTGTCTGTTTTGGTACAGCGTGTTCAGAAGGATTAGGCACATTGCCTAGCTTGCATAACTGTCCAAAAAAAAAACCACAGAGAGAAACCACATTGTTTTAATCTTAGTAGCTTCTGGAGGGGAAAGAAATCTCTTAAATTAGGACACACGGGCCCATTTGGTGTTTGGAAGAGCTGTTTCTTCATCGTTAATTAGAACTAAAGAGCTTTTTATATGCCTGTTACACTAGTTTGATTTCCCCCACCATTGCCACCATCGTTCCAAAACTAGTACTACCTCTATGGATAACATCTTGGCCCTTCGGGAGTGACTACTTACTGTTTTGTCAAAAAAGCCAGTTGTACCATTTTTGTCTGTCCAAGTCAGCATTCACACCAGGTACACCAGCTTTTCAGAGTCGGTCTGTTCAGCTTTACCTCCTGTTGATTCCTTCAGCTGACTGATGGGAGAGAAAATGTTGCAGTCAGTCTCACTCTTCAATCTCTCTAAAACATCCCTTCCTGTTTTCATAAGAAACCAGCAGTGGTGAGAAGCTGTGGGCTGCAAAGCTCATTTTACAGCATGTCAATAGCTGGAAAGCTTGATTGTGGCCTTGCAGTTACACAGACAGATAAGCAGTGGTTTTCAAATTGTTTTTCAGGAGGTGGTGATGTTACTCTTGCAGCATAATGCTGATCCTTCTATTGTTAACGGCAGTGGAGAGACTGCAAAAGAAGTTACCTATGACAAAGACATAAGGAATATGTTGGAAGGTAACTTATATAGGTCAAAGTTTGTTTTGGGTTTTTTTTAACATGTGTGCATTCTAAAAGCTGCTGTTTTTCCTGCAAGTTACAGAAGCTCAGTTGAATTTTCTTTTTAAATTTGGTTATTAGAAAGAAAACAGTCATAATTTTTAGTTCTTGTCTGCAGTACTGACAAGTGGGGTTTTTTTGGGACTTGAGAGTTAAGTATTATGCATACAAATAGCATTATTTAGGTTACTATTTCAGTCCTGCTGGGATAGTCCTTGCTACAGATTTGAGTGGTATGTGGGCAGTCAAAGCCTTGGCTCACTGGAAGAGACAAAAGTCAAGTCAAGAACAGTAAGTGACTTTGTGTCAAACAAATCATTAGAGAGCAAAATTCCCAACAGTTTGTAAAGGTAACCCAGTTATGGATCAGATTTAGGACTTGCTATTGCAGTCTTAGACATTGTGTCAAAAGGCATAAAAAATAAAAGCACTTCCCCTTGTTTCCTCCATGGCCTCACAGGTGTCAGAGATGAGGCAGATGGTGTCCAAATACTAATCTAGTTCACTGATTATAATTTTGGAGAGTTCAAAAAACTCTCTGAAATTTTTTGCTTCCTGGTATTACTATGTAATACTCTTAAATACTGATACTTAAATACTCTGTGTCCACTACCACAGACTGCATATATGAAGTGATCTCTCTTCTGATTCTACATGCAAATGCACAAATAACTCATTTCCACTGCTCATCTGCTGAATCGTTAGAGAAGAATAAAATTTTGGTAGGGTGATAAGAGCAGAAGAGAAGCTGAAAAATACATAGGGAAGATCTGAGATGAGGGTGTTGCATTGTTCCCATTTTCCCTTTTGCAGGGAGTGGGCTTGGTTCTAAGTATTGAAATAATAATATTATATATTTGTATGTGTATACAAACTTGCACATCTTATCAGAGTTTATGTGCTTTGAACATATTTTTGCTCTGTCACAGATGTTTCTGAGTAAATATTCTATTTATACCTGTCCCAATTAAATAATACTGGAAACATTTGCTTCTTTAGGCTTGTTTTGCTATACTTGTTTGAATGCTGTACTTCATATGTACTTTACTGAGAATGACCTTTTTTTCTTTTTTTTTTTTAGCAGTGGAAAGGACACAAGAAAGGAAACTGGAAGAACTCCTCTTAGGAGCAGCAAGAGAGGGGGAAACAGGGAAACTGACTGCCTTGGTAAGAATTCAAGTCAAGTGATTCAATCTATTATGCTAATGTAACAAAATATGACTTGGTGCTTTGCATTTCAAAGTCTGTGACTATGGAATGTTAGTGCTGTACCCTGTGTTATATTGGTAAGGTGCTGAACCCTCAAGGATTTTCCTCTTTGTTGGAGGTTGCAAAACCAACAGTTTTCAACTTCTTTCATGTTTATAAATCCTTTAGATAGAGTTAGCTTGTTAGTGGTAAACAGCAGTGTAATGGTTCACGGTCTGCTGAGATAAGCTTAGTATGTTATTGTGGATACTTTAATGTCATGGACATCTGGATTTTCACCACAGTGTGGCCTGTCTTTAATCTTGAAAATAAGCTCTTTCTCATTAGCATCCATTGTAGTTTTTAATGGGCAGTTGTCAGCACAGCACAGTTTCATGCTGAGCAGGAGTTGATAACTGAATTTTTGTGTGTGCACACTCATAGTAATCCCAGATGAACCGTGTGATGGCCTGGTAAGGCTGTGGCAGAAGTAGATCACAGAAAGACTGGAGGGTGCCTCTGGATGTGATTCAGTCCAGCTCCTGTTTGCAGAGCAGAATGAACTAGAGCATGTTGCTGGGTTTTGAAGCAGAGTCCCAATGCTTGAACTCACACTTTTGAAAGTCTTGAAGAGTGTCCTTGGAAGTAAGACATGCAGTATGGAACGGTTTTTACCTACTTAGCACCTTTAGTAATGCCTGTTCAGGCATCAAAATTCACAGATGTGAGATTCCTATATTGAGATATCTGATTTTCTTTATTTTTCTGCCTGGAAGCCAGAAGTGAACATCTCTTCGCAATTTACTCCCACCGCTCTAATTTTTTTTCTTATAGCCTAAAGCGCTTTGTCTTTCTAGCTCCTTTCATGGAAACCCTTGTTAAATCTTTGGTCATCCTTGTAATTCTTTTTTGGAGATTTTGTACTGTCCTCTTGGAAATGGAGAGAGAACCAGAGCTGTACACAGCACCTAAGATGTGGAAAAATATGCATTAAAAAAATGCATTAATACACTTCCCAACTGTACTAATTGTAATTAATACACTGACATAAGTGATCTGTTCTTGATTCTGATAATTTTAATACTTGTTACATGTATGCTGACTAATCCTTAAGCTCATGTGAAAATAAAATTGGGAAAAAAGTGTCTCCTTTTAGAAATCTGTCATTAAAAAACTCTGCTTTCTTTCATGTGGCATGTTACTATGCATGAGCATGTAATTCTCCCTGTGAACACTGTAATGTCTAAGTTATATTATTTTTTAAAAATATTTTTATATTTTTAATATTTCTTTTATTTATTTTTAATATTTTTGCTATTTCTTTTTAATATTTCTTTTATTTTTTATATTTGCTATCTTTGAGCTCTGTATATATAAAGACAGCTATATATTGACTTTTAAAACCTTTCATAATATTTTCATGTTTTTGACCTGGAGTCAGTTTTAAGTCAATCTTTAACAGGTGTTCCTTGGAATACACTTAGAGTTCTATGGTTTCCTACTCTTTGACTTTCCTACCCTTAGGTTGATACCTCTGGGCAGAATTTGTGTAGCTCTTCAGAACTGCCCTTTAGCTCCAAAATTCACCATACTTTACCTACTGATTGTTCAGGCATTTTTGCTCATTTTTGCTCCTACTTAATTTTTTTTATTAGCAGACTATGATGCTCATGGAACTTTAGCCGCTTATATCTACTTTTACTGTGACACCTAACACCAGAATATGTTATTTACTAGAAGTTAGATCTTCAGCAGCTGAATCTTAACCCAGGCTCCTTAGTCTACTTGAGGCAAAGCCAGTGTGTTCTTCCTGTGAGTTCTCAAAAACATACTGTACATTTCCTGAAGTGACTAGAGAGATTTTTATCTGAATGAGTTGATGCATGAAGCTTCCTTTCAAATATTCCCTTGTAACATGGCATAAGGTGCTGAAAGCACAAGCATGTGGCTTAAAACGTATGGAGGCAAGAAGTCAGGAGAGGAAGTAAATGTAAAACAGCTGGTTGGAAAGAGCTAAAGCTTAGGAATCCTCAGGAATGCAAGTATTTGACTACAGTGTTAATGAGGGTATACTTACACAAACTCCCTCTTTTTGACTTTTGTTCTCTTACCAGCTGATCTGTAAACAACAGCTTGTATAAGGGATAAGTAGTTTATCCCTTATAGGACTACTTCTGAGATACTTATAAAGTAGTTGCTGTTGAATTGTGGCCATGGGAATTCTGTTATTATTTTGTAATTTTGTCTAAGGTAACATATGCCTAATATGAGTACTTAAACTGAGTTTCTCAAAAGTTGTTGTCATGCACTGGTGACTCTGGTCTCCTAAGGCTGCTTATCAGTAACTTAGCCTTTCTAGTGAGGCACTCCCATCTGGCTTGTGAGCTTAAGTGGCTGGTAGGGCATGAAATGGTTTGGGTTGGAAGGGACCTCTACAGATCATTTAGTCCAACCCCCATCTATACATCCAGTAGCCACATGTTTGAGTAGAAGTGTAGTGGTGTTTTAGGGCAGTTAGCAGTGTCATGCTTCATGACCCTTGTCTTTGAAGGGGTCAGTTTCTCAAAGCGTTTATATTGTGCTCAAGTAAAACTCAATTTGGGTTTTTTTTTTTTCTTGGTTACATAGCTACTTTTATCTTAATAGACTTAAGAATGTAGCAAAACCGTTTGTATAACAGGTTGCCTATCCTAGGAGCTGTAAATGGCCTAGGATATCTGGTATTGGGACTGGCAGGTCTGCCACCCTTCAGTACAAAGTTCTTACTCTCTGAAACAGGGCGGCTGCACAATTTTTTTCTGGATTAGCGCTGGCCTGTGCTAACTTTTGCACTGTGCCTGGGAGTCTTCTATGAAGAACAGCAGACTTTTGACAGTAGAGCTGGGCAGGGCCCTTCTAGCATATAAATGACTGAACTGTTGTACTGTGCAACTTTTCTTGGCACTGTGCAGTTGAGCAGAAAAATGTGTCCATATTGTGCAGCAGAGGTGGAAGGGGTATAGCAAGCAAAACACTGAAGTTCTTTACTCTAGCTGAATGTCTTGTTTGATTGTTGCACTGCTTGCCCTTGTCATAACACTTACTAAATGCCCTCTTTTTTGCCAGGTCTACACTGAAGCATCCTAGTTAGGAACAACTAATTTTCAAAAGAGAGAATATGGCATCTGGAGAGTGGGGGGAAACTGATAAGTAAGCAGAACTTTGTTTTTTTCCAGTTAAACAAGCGCAAGCCACCTGATATCAACTGTACAGATCAGATGGGGAACACGCCCTTGCACTGTGCAGCATACCGTGCTCATAAGCACTGTGCATTGAAACTTCTAAAAAATGGAGCAGATCCTAAAATAAGAAATAAAAATGGTGAGTACCAAATGAAAAGTATGTTAAATGTTAAGTGGAAACAGGAATTCAACATCTTCTGCAAGCTGTGTAATTTATTCAGGCAAAATCTTACAGTGCTTTACAAGCTTTATGTCACTAATAAAGGAAGGCCAACAGTGGCTAAGTTGCAAGAGGCTGGAGAACCGTAGCAAAATACTTATTGTATGTGCTTTTATTGTCCAAGCTTACACATTTCTGGAAAATTTACTGACTGTCTTAACAGTAAAATGTGCCTGGCTTTTATTTTCTTGATGCTAAACACTGAACACAGGTAACAAAAAAAAACAAGACTGAAAATGTGCCCAAGACAAAGTGACTCCTCAGAAGAAGGCCTCTAATGAAACCACAAAGAGGAAAACTTGATGCAGATGTTATGCAAACTGTGTTCTTGTCCTCTGTTTAAAGATGCCTCTGTCTTGGTATTTGTGAGTGTCCTAAACTGGTTTTTATAGCTGGAAGCTAAAAGCAAATTTAAATTAGTAAGGGCAGAGGGCTCTCTGTGGTTAGTAGAACTCTGACAAGCAGTGCAGTGCCTAAAGTTCAGTACCTTTTTTAGTCTTCTGCCCTTGAGGAGTTGATGTTCCCAGTTATAAGTGTAGATGCTTGAAGGCCAAACTGATGGGTAATGAGTGTCAAATTATTTTAAAGTACATCTAAGTTTATTTGCATCAAATTCTCATGCCTTGTCTTGTTACTAAACAGATCAGACACCCCTTGATCTAGCCCAAGGTGCAGAAATGAAACTGATACTGGCAGGTAAAACTGGAAAGGTAGGAACTTTTGTATCAATTTAAAATGCCAAGGCTGTCTAGTTGAAGCTATTCCTATATGAGCTTTAATTTCTATGCAGGTTATCAACAAACCCCTGAGGCGATATGAAGGTCTCCTGTGGAAGGTATGGCTTATTTCCCTTTCTAAAATAGCTTGTAAGATTTCAAAGTATGTCCTTTTTCTATATTTTAGTGATAACTGATGAATGAAAGAATTTTTGAATATTACTTAATAGTAATTTTGTCTAATATGTATAGATGGGCGGGCTGAGTGGAGCAGCTACCAGATTTGTGGTACCCTGATCTTAACCTCAGTAACTAAAATCTTTATTTCTTTGGAATTTTTGTGGCAAAGCTACACTGTGATAAGGCTTTGTTCCTTTTGTGTGGGCAAAATGCTTTTTCTTTCCCCAATAGATGACTTTGATAATCTCTGACTGATACATTGTCTTTAAGAAACTGTGACTAATGTTTTGCCATCATCTCCTGAAAATTTTAAAACTTAGTGGGAAGATGGCATTCAAAGAGTTTAAAGCTCATTTTGCTGTGTTGCTTAAGTGAATCTAAGGTCTTCATGAATGTTTAATTGTGTTGCTTAATGAAATCTTTAAAGATTTCTTCAGTGTAAATTTTCCTATATCACAATTGTAATATAAGGAGCTGTTCTTAAAAAAGAACTGTGTGCTAAAGCTTGAGAAAGATAAAATGTTTTAGCTGGAGATGTCAATGTGTGTTGTTTCTCATTTGATTTTATAAAATAGTGTGGTGACCACCAATTCCTGTAATATTAAAAAATACAATATTTTAATATTTCAGTTCTTACTGAATAACAGGCTCAACTTTTATCTTTAGGTGATTGAAAAACAAGAGTAGTGCTGCACTTGTAAAATACTCTCTAGTTGCTGTGATCATCAGAATATGCAGAAGCAAAATGGTTTTTGTAATGTTTACTAGTTTTAAGTGTTAAGGAAGCTTCTCTGTCTGACCATGCCAGAGTCACTGTCCATCACACTTCTTCCGCCAGAGATTTTTAATTGCTGGGACTGAAGCCCCTTTGCAGTTGGTGGCTCCAGGGAGTTGACAGGTGCCCAGCTTAGCTCCCTAAACTCACTACACTCACTCAGACAAGGTTTCCTTACCAGCTTGACCCTTGGTTTCCTATCGCTGAGTGTCAGATGTCTGGATCTTGAATCATTGTGCAATAACAAGATAGCAGCTTGGGCTGGTGCCTCTGAGGAGGTACCCAAACGAAGGAACCCCTGGGGTTTTCAGTCCTTGCAGTCTAAGTGTGTGAAAGTCTGGAGTCTTCCTGCTGAGTCCTCAGCTCCTGACACCACAAAGTCCCTGTGGCTTCAGCTGAGCAAAGGGTCATTGCCACTTCATAGTCTCTTGCCTCAGGCTCCTAGCACCCAGAGCTCAGTTCTGCAGCTCACACTGAGCACCCTCGCTGCAGCACACTCCTGCACCCTGAGCTGTCTATACCAGAAGTATTCTGTTGAGCTTACCTAGCCTTTTTTCTACCTCTTTTAGAGCTCACGATTTTTTGGTTGGAAACTCTACTGGATAGTTCTAGAACATGGAGTGCTTTCCTGGTATAGAAGACAGTAAGTTCTATGATTAAATTTCTGAATAGCAGTTTAAATAATTCCTGTCTTTTTCACTAAATCTCTTCTTCTTTCAAAGAGCTGATGCAGTGAATAATGATCATCGTCAGGGGTGCAAGCATCTAACACAAGCTGTCTGCACGGTAGGAATGTCTTGTAACTACTGAGTTGTTTTTTTTGTTCCATTGTATTTCATTGCTGGTTAATGAAAACTTCCACTGGATTGGTAACCTGATCTTTGTTATAAAATAGGGAGAAAGCTTGTGCTATTGAAAGAAATGCTTGTTCCTGTCCAGCAAAGGTTTCTTTTATGTAAAGTGGCCATAAAGCTCTTTCACTGCTTTCTAAAGCATTGAAGATTTAGACACACAAGGTATCCTGAAAGCAGAATGGGTCAGTTTGAAGCATGTGATCTGGAATAGCCAAAGCTCCAGTTCCTCCTTAGCTGTCCCTGGCTGCTTGTGACTGATTGCATAACTTAAGCTGATCTCAGTTGAAAGACTAAAAAATGTTGAAGGTGACATTTGGAAAACTTTCCTGATTTCTGTTGTGCTTGTGGCAATCTGTTTTGGAAGGGGTGAACAGAGAAAACAAATGCCAGGTGTCATTTATAATGTCCAGCAAGATGAAGTGTTTAAGAAAGATGCATTTAAGATAATTTCCATATTTCTATAACTGCCCTATCATAGTTTGGCACCACAAGTTCTATTATACTGTACTTATATATACACTCATATTGTATGGAAAAGTGACTTGCTTTTCAGTATCTACAAATTCCTTAATAGTTGTGTTCTTGAACTGTTGCTGAGGTTTTGTCTGAATCAAGTGGTGTAAATAAATGCAAATATAATATTTAACCATAAGAACCTCTGTATTGCTATTAATAACATAATGATACACTTTGGAAAACTGTTCTGACCAAGGTTTTTACAAATTACAATTACTTGGATCAAAGCTGAGGTGAAAGCTACTGAGTTAAGCATAATTTTATACTTTGCATACACTTCTTTTTTTTCTGACTGATTCATTATACTGATTTTGTTTTTTCTCCACTTTGCTCTAGGTAAAATCAACAGACAGTTGCTTCTTTTCTGTCAGATGTTTTGATGACACTGTTCATCGTTTCAAGATTCCTAAAAATAACCTTCCTTCTCAAACAAGAGAGGTAATAATGACTCTTTATCAAAGGCATTAAAATACAGTAACTTCCATAATGAATGATTTGCATACTACTTGGATGCATTAGTAGCAGTGTATTTCATATTTTGATCAAGACTTGGTAGCATTGCTGCAGATATTAAATCTTTTAGCATGGTTACAGATTAAGCAGCAAAAAATTGGCCCATTGTAATTACTTCTTCTTTAAAATAAGTGCTACCTTGTTTTCCAGCTCTGAGCCTGCATTATGCCCTGTTATCTAACTTCCTGTTCTTCATTCACTTCTCCATGTGGTAAATTTCTATTGGAACCTCCTTCTGTTGCACTTTCATAGTTCATTATCCCAAACAAAAGAATGCTTAATGATACAGTCTACTCTTAACCATACTCCCAGATGATCTAATAAACTGTATTTTCTCAAAAGGTGGCTCTGAAACAGTTTTAGGGCTATTTGTAGTACATTCACTCTTGTGCTTCTGCAGGTGTACTAACTAGAGATGGAGTTTGGGTGGAGGCATCTGGAATTCTGTATCCAGTTTTGGGCTTCTCACAACAAGAGACATACAAACATACTAAATAGAACCTAACAAAGGGCCATGGAGGTGATTGAAGGGATCAGAGCATCACTTTTACTAGGAAAAGCTGAGAGAGCTAGGACTGCTCAGTGTGGAGAAGGGGAGACTCAGGGAAGCTTGCCTATGTTTGTAAATGCCTGAGGAGAGGTGCTAAGAGGGACAGAGCCAGGCTCTTTTCAGTGGTGCCTGG
This sequence comes from Zonotrichia leucophrys gambelii, assembly GCF_028769735.1. NCBI lineage: Eukaryota > Metazoa > Chordata > Aves > Passeriformes > Passerellidae > Zonotrichia > Zonotrichia leucophrys. Next base: position 106,825,020 of record NC_088171.1, on the reverse strand, counting down.
TGACAGGACCAGAGGCCATGGGCACACACTGAAGCCCAGGGATTTCTCTCTGAACATAAAGTGTGAGGATGGCCATGCCCTGGCACAGGGGGCCCACAGGAGTTGTGATATATCCATCCTTGAAGATTTTCAAAAGCCACTTGGATGTCCTGGCCAACCAGCTCTAGGTGGGCCTTCTTGAGCAGAGGGATTGGACTAGATGGCCTTCAGAGTTCCCTGCCAGCCTCAGCCACTCTGTGATCCAATGAACAGGAGAAGAATCTACCTCTTAATTATGAGAGTGCTTGAGGTTTTGTGCACAAAGTTTGTCATGCATAAGAAAGCAGACTTTGTCACAGGGACGTTGCTCTCTGAACAGAAACCCAAAGATACAAAATATATTCCCTATGATCTTTTAATTAATAAGATTTTTTAATGTGACCTTGAATAGACTGAGGCATGGGTTACATTTTTGCTTAAGGGTTAATAATAAGTTATGTCTGTGGTACTCTGCCCACAGAGTATTTCATCTACAATACATGTTGCATTTTCTAGCAAACCATATTTTGCCTATTGAGACGTCTCATTTTTCTAATGACTATCTTATTTATATAAAGAGAAAATTTTGTTGTTCTGCTTACATGATACTTTGTTTTGGGGATGACCTTTGAAATGTTTATTAACTCTTTTTTTCCTTTCCAGAGCTGGCTAGAAGCAATAGAGGACCACTCTGCATATAGCACTCACTACTGCACACAGGAACAGTTGAGCAGTGATGATGAAGATGATGCAGTATCTGTTACAGACCTACAGGACACTCTAAAAGTATGTACTGAATACTTACCTGGCTCATGCATCTGGGCAGTTGCAGATTAGCCTTGTTTTGTGTTAAAATACTTCAATATACCTTTGACTAAAAGTGATGATTCCACCCATGGATGCATAAATGCTACTTGTGTTTGCACTGCTTGCTGTCGTGTATTCCTGCTCAGACTATGTTGCTAAGATGACCTGTTTATCATAGCTACAGGGCTGTGATTTCACTTTTGCCAGCACTACTGTAAGATAGAAAGCTGCTTGAGCGTTTCAGCCAGGAGAGGGAGCCTTGTGTACTCTACTTTAGTTATCCTCCAGTCCCGGTGTCACCAAAGCTAACCCACATCGAGTTCTGCCTCTACAGAACAGGCAATGAAGTGTTTTAGAAACGATCTTTTATCACCTCAGATCACATCAGATGCATTGTATAGTGACTGCTCATATCTGCAATGGAATTGAGTAGTCTTTGGTAATTCTAGCATTCAGCCTGTGATTCTTGCTTTTTGCTATACATGTACTGCTAAAACATTCTATTTTAATGGAAAGTTGATGCTGCAGTGCAAAAATCTTCATGTGGCTAAACTCCAAGCAGCTTGTACCATTCCTTTTAGTACAAGAACATGAAGTAGCTCATGGCACAGCAGAGGTGGGAGGATCACTGGCACTGGCAGTCCCTAGCAGGCTACAGAAGATGGTATTATTTAATAGATAACAGTGCACTTGAAGCCCAGAAGACCAACTGCATCCTGGGCCACATCAAAAGCAGAGCAGCCAGTAGGGCAAGGGAAGCAATTCTGCCCCCCTCTTCTGCCTTCATGAGATCCCCACCTGGAGTGCGACATCCAGCTCTGGTCCTCAGCACAAGAAAGATGTGAACATGTTAGAGCAGGTCCAGAGGAGGGACACAAAGGTGACCACCAGGAATAAACAAACATCTCTCCTTTGAAGACAGGCTGAGAGAGCTGGAGAAGCAAAGGCTTCAGGGAGACCTCACTGTGGCCTTAAGGGTGGCTTATGAAAAAGAGGGGGAGTGACTTTTTACACAGGCCAACTGTGTAGTAGTGATTGCACACTAGATGTAGTTGTGATAGGATAAGTGGGAAGAGGAGAGATTTCGTTTCGATACTGGGGAGAAATTCTTTACTGTGAGGATGGTGAGGTGCTAGAACAGCTTCCCCAGAGAAGCTGTGGATGCCCCTTCCCTGGAAGCGGTCAAGATCAGGTGGGATGGGGCTCTGAGCAGCCTGAGCTAGTGGAAGGTGTGGATGGCCAGGGGCTGGAACTAGATGATCTTTAAGGTCCTTTCCTACCCAAGCCATTCTATGGTTTTATGATAACTGTCTCCAGGTTTAATTGTGGGCTTGAAATATGGTCTTGGGGCTGGTTTCTGCATGCCACTGTACTTGCCATTTGTCCGTTAACCTATGAATGTGCTTATTTTGTCCTTAAGTTTCTCAAAGAGCAAGTACTTGCTCTTCCCAGATTTTTAAACTGCTCAATAAAGAATGAGGTGAATAGCAAAAGTGGCACATACAACAATTTTGACTGGGGTTGATTTGCTACATTAAATTAAATAAAATCTAGTCAGTGATAAGATGTTCATAAATACTCTGTCTGCTTTTGTGTCTTTGAAGGTAGTTTAAGTAATTTGCTTCAGTTTTAATATATCAGTCTCTGGACTGTCCAAATTTTAAAATTTCACTATACTAAAGAAAGTAAACATACACTTTCCTTAGAACAAGGTACTTCTTAAGTAGCTATCCTTGTTTTTTTCAGAAAGCACAAGCATGCCAACAAAGACTCAGTAAAGAGGTTTCAGACTTCCTTGCAATGGTTAAATCTTTGGATGCTACAAAAGGTAAAGCTGATTAATTTAAAATGTAGTTTGTTACCAAGCAACTAATTTTCTCTTTTTAACAGGATGCTTTTATTTCCCCAAAATCAAATTTTCAGGAGCTTGAAAATGGAGGACAATCTTCCCCGTGAAAAAAGATTCAAATAAAGTAGCGTTGCAGTAATTGCTAACAATTAAGATTTCAGATTTGGAGAAACAACTAAGAAGTATGCTGATTGAAAGAAATTTTATTAGCAGCTGTAAATGCAGTGAAACTGCCTCTAGCTATAGTCCTTATTGAATAGTATCATAAAAAGATAACACAGGAGTCTGCTTTCAAGGTTTTTTTAAAACAAAATCTGTGGTTGGTAGCTTGTTGTAGTGTATAAGTGTCTCTTCACAGGTACAAAGAGCAGTGAAATCACAAAACTATACAGAGAACTGGAGGCATGATATGATGGGACATATTCCACAGATTTTGCTATGACTTTTATGCCAGATTTGAACTTCTCAGGTTTCATTTCAAGTTATAATTCTTAACATGTACTTAGATTTTTGCAGCATAACTGCTAAAATATAGCACGGTCATCAAGATGCTAGAGATTTGTACTTGTTTTATTAAATGCCTTAAACATGTAGAGAAGTTGTTCATGTATTAAACACACAAAGGTGGTCTGTAAGAATTGTTGGTCCTTTGGACCTGAGTCCTAGTTATATATTGTGGCTAAAATTTTTTTGTAGCTCAGATTAGAGAACAAGTTGTTTGTCTATACAGATCCCTAGTCTGTAGTAGAATACCAGTTTTGAGAATTAGAAAGTTATTTCATCCCTGTGCCTTTCCAAAAGAAAGCTAAAAATTCAACTTTTTCTCCACATGCTAATAGGGTAAGTTGCTCTGTGTGTGTTACACTGTCTTTTCATAAACTGAATTTTTACCAGATTTTTATTTCACAAGGCAAAGGGACATGATGTAATGTATGTGTCTTATTGTGAAGCTTTTGTAATTACTGTTGCAGTAAAACAGATTTTTTCACAAAAAACCCCAGTTTGAAAATTATAAGGTGGATAAATTTCCTTTGGTAGCTATAGAGGCAGTTTCCCTGACTCTGTAGAACAAGTGAGGTTTTTTTTAAAAGAAGAAAAACATTTTTTTAAAGGCAATGCACAACTTAAACAACCAATACCCATAGTAAAGCAAAAGTAGATTCCATTCCTAGAAACTACTAGTCTTGGCCAATAGCAGTAATAAGTTCCTGTTTTCCTTCCAAGGGATGTTTGTAACTTGCTAGGTCAGTGAACTGTTTCTGGAATCATGTGCAACTTCTGTAGGTTGCAGCAGAGAGAACTGCTCTAGTTCTCCCATTGTTGTGGTATTTTTAAAGTATTTGAATCCTCTGGCTCCAGAAGAATGCAAATTTCTGAGTTAGAAACCCTTCTGTGTGGCGTTTTCCCTAAAATCGTTTGAGTAATGTAAAAATGGCTATGTTGGCACCTGGTATTTAAAATTCTCTCCTTGTTTCAACATGCTATTCTGAGTACATGGACTTGGCATGCCATTCTGAATCTTTGAGACTTATGCATCTTGTATATTACAAATAAAAATGTCCCCTGCACTTAGTGTGCTGCCCCTCCTTCTAGAGGCACTAGCTGTTCTTAGCAGCTGCTGGAAGAGTCAGTTTGAGTCAGTGGTGAGCTCTGGTTTCAGAGATCACAATTAGTGTGTGGAAATGTACTGTATCTTGTCCTGCATAAGCAGTATAAGTTGAAAAATGAACTCAGGTACTGTCACTGATGGACCTCTTAATCTTCAGTGGTGTGACATCAGCTCGAAGCACCTGGGTTACTAAATGGTGTCAACTGATCCTGGAGTCTGCAGGCACTAAATGTTGCAATTATTTTAATTGCAACAACTATGCTTCCTGAGAAAATTACTTACTTGATTTCCAAGGAATTGCTGTGCATCAGAAAACTTCACAGATTGACTCCAATCATTTCTACCAGCTGATTGAGTTATGATTTCCTGCTGGTTCTAGACATGCAGTTCCTTCTTTAAATGGTCATAGAAGTCAGGATGTGACATGACAAGCTGTACTACTTACACATGAGTCCATGGAAATAAGATCTTCCCCTTCCCCCACACTTGCTCAGTGTGCTTGTAGTTACAATTCAATGTATTTTTCTCAAACCTAAATTTTCAGCTGCACTGAGCACTGTGGTAAGCTCTTTCTCTTCTGTGTAATACATGGCAGAAGGCAAAAAATAATCTAAATTTTACACTTCTATTTATAGTAAACCAGTGCAGAATCCTTTTTATTTAAATTCTGTCACCTGAAGCTTTAAAGTCTAGCAAGTGGTTAAAAGGAGATTGTTGCTAGTTCCTTTCCCAGTGTCCTGCTGCCATGGCTTACTGCCTCTGCTTTCTAAACCATGCTGAAAGAGAAACTCAATCTATTCATGTGCCTCTTATACCAGTACTAGGGAAAGGATGCAAAAAAAGCACTCCCACAGATCTTGCAATGCACCAGCCTTCCTCTTACATGTGAATGTTATGTCTGTATTACTTAGAGGAATAAATAATTTAAAGAATCCTGACATTTACAATGTCCTTCTAACATTACTAATATTTTTGTGCTTTCAGGAATATCTTCTCCCCTCCTGCAGAAAGTTGATGTGGTCTCTGAAGTATCCCAGGAAACATGTGAGGCTCTGGCTGAGTGCCTTAACCTGTTCACAAAGCAAGAAGGGGTATGTATTGTGCTGCTTGGGTCTATAAAGAGTTTAACAGCTGAGCATTTTTGTCTAGTTTCCTGTTCACCTGCTACAAAAATAAATACACAGACCCATACCACTCCATGTTGCTGGTAAGCTGTCCTTTTGCATACTGAATGGGACAAAAATTTATTCTTATATAGAAAGACTGGGTATATGCCTTTGCAAAAGGATGTCTTAGTATTTGGGTGTTCAGAAAAGAGACATTTTGGTTACAAGCTATTGCTTGCAATGTTCAAACTGAATGCTTGAATTCAATAAAGCTGTTGCTTTGCTGATTTGAAGGTCAAAATATTGAGAAAATTAGGTTTTGGATTTTTTTTTTAGTTTTTACTAGCTAACTGAAGTGTTGAACAATATTGCTTCTGAATTTGTTTTTCAGACCATGTGCTTAGTGGGTGTGCAAATGCTATTTGTTGAACTTCTGGTTTTCCCAGTAACAAATGTCTTGTATAGTGTTAAACATCATGCAAACACTTCAATTTGGGAATATATGTCAAATTCACTAGTTCCTAGAGCAGGAGAGTTGGTATTTTTCTTCCTTCTTGATGATACCCTTGTACCATGGAATAAGCTAGTCTTCCTGTACTGTGGTAACTGTAATCCCTGGGTTAGGCTCTTACTCTACTGTCCTCAGTAAGCTGTGTTTCAGAATGAGGTTTGTGTTGATGCTGCTTGTCTTCCAGTTATTTAACAGTGAGCTACAAACACTGGCTCCATTGTCTAGGTTTGGTTTTTTTTCATTCCTTTCCAAGTCCTTTGTTTCCAGTCACGAGTCTTTTAGACTTACTTAAGTTCTAGCAGAGTGGAACAACCATTGCTTTTTTTTTTTCACATTGAGTTTTTTTCCTTAAGAAAGTCTGGTATTAAAGTTGCCAGCTTCATTTGCGGATGAGGGGGAAATTGTTACAACAGTGGGTGTATAGTGTTAGTTAGTATTCCTTAATTGTGTTGGCATCTTGCTTCAAGCCAGACTAAAATAGCTTTCCAGAGTGGTGTATGGCAAAGCATATGGTGAAATTGTAATGTCACCTTACTTGAACTTGAATAGTCTCTGTAGGTGTAATAGAGGCCTTATTTTAATCTGGAAGCACATAGATTTGGGCACAGAGGGATAGGCTGAGGTGTGAACTTGTTTTTCCACCATAGCTAGTGAAATCAGTCGGTCATGACAGGGAGAAGATGTGATCCTGGAGAATTTTTTTTCTTGATATTTTTAAACTTCAAACTACTAAGTTCAGAAATATAGTGCAGGCTTTTTAAAATGCCATCATCTCTTCCTAAGACTTGCAGCTTTCCAAGAAGCTACATTCATTGATCATTACTGTTCTTAAACCCACAGCATTTGGTTTTGTTGTCCTTTATAAGTCAGGGCCCTGGTTTTTTGCTGCTCAGGGTTGATTTCAGGACTGTAGTTTTGTTGGCATTTTAAAAGAAATATATATACAACCTTGCAGTAGTATTGTGCATGTCCCATGAAATCCAGTTATCTCTAGAATTAATGTTTTCTCAAGCCTGATGCTTTTCTATCTTTCCTCTTTAAGGAGAATTCTTTTTCCCTCTAATTTAAATTGTCAGCATACCAGAAGCTACTGCTTGACTTATGAGGAGAGGCTCCTCACTTCAGTAAGGATAACCACAGTGAACGCACTTTTTGCTCTCTAGAGGAAACTTTATTTAGTGTTACTTATCACTGTGCTTTGGCAATTGTAGCATAATCGCGCAGTCTGCAGATGAAACTGCTAACGCAGCACTAAACCAGCCAGCTTCAGCCGTCCTCCACTTGCGCTAGAAATGGTGCATGAATCTCCGATCGCTCCGTCTGCCCGCCGCTTCTCCTTGCCCGCGGTGCCGCCGTGCGGGGCTCGGCGGGCGGGGGGCGCGGCGCGGTGCGGGCTGCGGGCGGCCGCGGGAAGGCGTGACCTCCCCGCTCCGCACGGCGGGAGCGGCTGTGACGCCGCAGAGCCGGGAGCGAGGGGCGGGGGGAGCTTCCAAAAATAACCCACTGCGGCGGGACTCCGTGCTGCGGGGCGGCCCCGCACGGCTCGGGAGCCGCACAGCCCGCGGGCCGCCCCGGGAGCCGCGGCGGTGAGCGCCGGGCAGCGCCCGAGCCCGGCGGCGGGGCGGGGGCGCGGCAGGGGCGGGCGCGCTCGCTCCGTCAGGCCATTTTTAGCCGGGCTGGGAGCCGGCGTGGCCGCCCCGCCGTTCGGGGCTGGTTTCCTGCTCCTCCTGCGCCGCCGCCCCGCGCCCGGCGGAGCCCGGCGAGAGCGGCGTTGAGCGGAGCCGCGCCCCGGCTGCGCGGGGCGGCCGCCACTTCCCCGCCCCGCCCCGCCCTGCGCCGCGCCGGGGCGGCCGCGGAGCCCGCGGCGTGTGGTGCAAGGTGAAGGGGCCGCCCGCGGCGTGTGCCGGCCCGGCAGGTGCTGCTGCTGCTGCTACGGCCGGGGCGGCTTCCCCCGGAACGGCGCTGCCCGGAATCGTCCCGCGGTATGTAGCGTTCGTGATGGACTGGGGGCTGCTCTCTGTGGCTCTGCTTCCTTCTTGACATTGGGATGAACCCGTCAGTGTCAAAGAGATGCGAGCACAGATACTTTTTGCCAAATAGTTAAAACATGCGAGGGGAAAAGGGAATGTAACTTGGTTGCTTTAATCTGAGTACATACTGGGGCGTTGGTGTCGGAGGCAGCCTGCACAACTTGAAACGTTTTCTGCAGTGACTTTGGCACAAGGTTAGTAAGTAGTGTTTCAAAGCGGGATTTGCCTTGGACTATTTCTTGCAAATATCAGAACCTACATTCCTAAAGCAGTTTGATTCTAGTAGTTTTTGCATCCTGAGTTATTTTATGTAGTTGTAGGAAGAGTTGAACTTAAGGTTCTTTTCACGGTATTCTCTCTGCTAGATTTTCTGAATGAGTTTAAAATTCATCTCTAGTACTTGAACTAGCTGTACTGAAGTGGTGTGAAATTGATAGAAAAAAAATTTTTTTTGAAAGAAATTGGCTTTTCCTTTTTTTTGCCTTGCTTGTTCACTAACCAGTGGTTAGGTAAAGTGTGTAGATGAGTATCTTGACTCTGAAGTTTCGCTTTTACCATCAAGGGTTATATGTAACAGTAAATTAAGAGCTCGTACAGCATGACTGTAGAACGTGTAGCAGTTGTAAGCTGGTTTCATTCGTAGTCTGTTTGTGGCTTTGATCTTCAGCCTTTGCAGTTGTTGTCATTCTTTCCAGTTTGTTTTTGTCCTTAAAAGGGGACTTGTTTACAAGCTGGTGAAAAGCCTTTGCTGATGAGATAAGGAATACAGGAAATGTTTCTTCACTTTTTGCATTAAATGAGTTGTATATTTCAGCTATAAAGAATTTATCATAACAAATTAAGCTTGTCACTTTCACAAAAACTTTTTAATGTCAATATACTGTGGGTCATAGTCCTTGAACTTAGTTATCTTTACCATGGCGTAATGTGCTATCTCTTGTATGTACATCCTGTAAATAAAAAATGTGCACACAGTTCAACTGGTAAATACCAGTCTCTGGAAGTTCAGTGCCCTGCCTTCGTTTATTTCAGATTTCTTGGAAACATAATTGAATGTTAGATGTGTCTGTGTGTGTTCTTGTGAGTGAATGCTTGCATGCTCTTTGGCATATAAATAGTTGACTTTAATATATTTCTGATTTGTCTTCTGGGAGACAGGTATGAGCACGGCTGTTATCACTTAAACCTCCTTCTTACCTTACTGTATTGTGAATGAAGAAGGTGCCTGTAGGCTATGTCCAGATGACTCCTTAATGAGGAATTTTATTATCTGTTTCTTTGTGGGGGTGCAGATGAGGAGAGCAGTGATGAGAATCTGCAGTCAAGGGAGAAATGCTGATAAAGGCACCCTGTGCAAATCTGCTAGAGAAGTCCTAGCATCCATCAGCAGTCCTTTTCTTCCATCTGGCAATATCATCAGCTACATTAACCTCTATAAGGTCTAGGGAGCCTCTGGTATGTGTGGGAGGGAGAAATGAAGAGGGGTGAGGGACTGAAATAAAATGAGAGAAGCTAAGAAAAAGGTTAATGATAAGATTTCTGAGTTAGGTCTAGTAAGGGGGTCATGTATTGGTTGGCTTCTGAACTAGACCTAGAACTATAGAATCCATACTCCCTCAGCTGATAAAATCACTGCCTTTGTTTTCCTGATCTTTTCTCTTTGTGTTTTGAAACAAGTAGCTAGCCCTATTTTTTAATTTTTATTCCTTTCAATCACTGGAGCACAGAGGAACTACTGTTGTCCATTCTGTTCAGCTCTTGCTGAAAGTAGCGGAGATCAAGGGAAAACCCCAGTGTGTGAAGGCCTGTAGGCAATGCCCTGAACAACTGGAATGCTGTTCAAGTTGTGTGCTTGTGGGAAGGAGAACAGTTTTCAGAGAAAAGTTGATGGTTGGACTGAACACAGCAAGAGCTGTTTGATATTGAGAGAATCGAGGTGTACCTACATCAAGAAAACCTTTATTGGATCTTGGTCAGTAACTGACTTGATCCTGTTTCTTCCCTTCTCCTCCAAATGAGTGGAAGTGTACTAGGAACACCTAGTGCAGCTTGAATCGTGTTTGAAGGTTACAAGTTCATGGGAAGCTTCTCTATGCTCAGATGGGCTCCCTAGTAAAGAATACTATTTTTCCCTTATGCAAGGAGCATAGGATATAAAATGTTATATATCCTATATAACATTTTATATCCCATAAATAGGATATAAATGCTGTACAGGCAGGGTGTATAAGAGAACAAAGCTACTGACAGGAAAGTCATTTGTTTTTTTTCTCCTGCTAGAATGTTGACAGTTCTTTGATGATTTGTGCTATACTAATTTTTGGGTTCTCTATATGCACATCTTTCATCTGGGCTAAAGCTCTATAGTGAAGATATTAAAGTTGGAGTAACCTGATCGTGAGATGTTTGTGGATGGCATAGTGTTCTTCCTCTGAAAGCATTATTTTCTTCCTCTGAAAGCATTATTACGAGTGTACTGCAGCCTTGCAGGTATAAAGCCAGCTACAGATCTGTGAAGACAATGTCCTTACCAGTAGAGGCAGGAGTTTAGCAAGTCCAAAGTATCTCAGAGGTGGGGGAGTTAAAGAGCGTAGCTTCTTTTTTCTGAGATTTCCCTATAGCAGCCAAGATCCAGTAGGTCACCAGAGTGGGAAGTGAAGCTAAGCAGCAGCCTTAGACAGAAGCTTTTTAAAATAAGAAATACTGAGTCTCCATTCAGGGGAAAGATAAGTAAATATTACTGCTGTTCTTTTATGAAAGGGTATTATGTGTGTTGACAGAGTGCTTTTTTTGAAGCATTTGATAGGTTTTGAAGCAGTTGGTAAGATCCTTGGGCAAGTGCTGGAAAGGCTTCTGGGTGAAAGATGATTCTGGCTCACAAAAGGATGCTCCGATGTTACTATAGGGTAAAAGGCAAGTGCTTCTGGGCTTTCTAATAGTGCAGGGTCCCAACTCTGGAGATTTTTTTGGTGGATTTGGTTGGTTTTTTTTGTTTTCTTATTTGTTTGTTTTCTTCAAGATTGCTGATACAACATATCACCACCTGCAAGGAAGGAGGTTACTTTGAAGTGTACAAAGTGACATACTGACTTCTAGTGACACAGAGACTCTTACTGACCTGTGGCTCAAAGAGTCTGCATGGAAGCTGGTCAGACAGCTTGTCTGAAGGCATTCCCTGCTGCTCACTTTGTAGCCCAGCTGGAAGCCCACTGCTAAGCTGCTCTTGCACTTTTCACGGTGGGTTAATGCTTGGCCCATAGATGTGTTTTTTGTTGGCGGTTGTTGTTAAGCAGCCTTGTGTAAACTAACTTGGAATCCATTCATGGGCCTCTGGGGAAACACAGTGTAAAAACATACTGGTTTGAAATGAGACTCCTCCTTAATGTGCTTCTGCAGCTCCTGCTCTGAGGTTTACTTCTAAGGTCTTGTGTACCACTTGTTTGAGTACTTAATTTTTAATGCTGAGAAAACAGTCTTAGCTGAGGCTGCAGGGGGAAAAAACTGAGCAGCAATCAAGTGTAATGGAATAGTTCTTGGTAGAGTAAGCTTCTCAAATATGAATTAGGAATTCTGTTTTCTATGAATGTATTTGTGAAATTATGCCCTTGTCTCCCAGCTAATGGAGACAAACAGAAAAAGAAATGTATAAGATGGATATTTTCTCTAAGTGTTTTCACTACTTAATGCTATGAGAATATTGTTTGTTTTTTGATCCTGCTTAGAGAACAAACTGGAGTGAGAAGGGTACACACTTCTATTCTTCTGATGTCATTGTGATGTATCATGGCATGTAAAACTGATCAGCTTGTTTTCCATGTTCTGGTTTAAATTGTACCTGATGTGTTTTGGAAGAATGGTTGAAGAGCAGAGTTCTAAAACTTGTTTGCTCCAAGCCAACCAGTGTATTATCAGTTAAGGACTGGTAACAGTTCAGGAAAAAAATTAGGCCCTGAAAAAACCCAGGAGGCTGAATCTCTATGCATATCACCATATCTGTTAACTTTGTTTGCTGGGATTTTTCTTGGCAAGTGTGTTAGTTAATTAACTGCAGTCACAATCTGGCTAAGTGGTCTGGTTTTGTGTCTCAGCTGCATAAAACATCAGAACACCAAACTGGATAACTGTGGTCAAATGCATATACTAATTCTCTGAAGATGTGTCTTTCTTCTTGACCTTTCTTTCTTGAAACTTGATTTATGAAAAATTAATATATAAGAAAATAAGGCCTCTTTTTCTATGTAAGTCTGATAAAAGGTGTTTTATGAGAGTAATAATTACAAATAATAATTTCTACACATATGAAAAACAAATTTCATGTAGTCTATCCAGTATTGGATATTAACACATGCTTTTGGGGGAGACAGAACATTTAACTCTTTATTATGCATGTGTTTTATGTGAAGCTGTTTTAAAAGCAGCGTTTCTGGGCAGCATAAGTAACTTAAGGATTTGTGCCACTTACACAGGAACAGTTGTTCCATCATCTTAAATTTGTCATGTAGTGAGATTTTAGTATATTTTAGTTTTATTGGTTTCCTTAAACATCAGCGATGCCAGATCTCTTGCCTTATGAGCTAATAAGCTGTCCATGTGTAGCCTTTCCTTGAATAAAGGAGATTGACTGAATCTAAACTTACTTTTCTGATGTTTTTTCTCATTTTTTCAGTTGGCTTATTTTAGTCACTTTGGTTCCATGAAATACAGGGGTCTTCCAGCTATGAAGTAAAAATAAAAAAAAGGTATGATTTCCATTTAGACAGTACTAGTGTTTATGGGCAGGATGTGTTGTCCATTGTGTTTTTTGTTTATAACCTAAACTTCACCAGGTCACAGTCATGGTATTTTAACCAGAACTGCTTTTTGGACTTTTTTTTATTCTGACTTATTAGAGCTGATACCATTTTTATAATCAGGGTAAGCAATGATGGAGTTTGACCTCTTGTGTGGCATTTTTGTGTCCAAATGTGTACTTGTTGGCCTCCCTCTCCCCACCCCCCTAGAAAGCCAGTGACTTTAAAAGCTTTATTCGTTTTAATATTAGTATTCAGAAGTGTGTTATCTCTGCTTGCTCTGCTGTCCACTGATGAAATGCCTTAGTGTAATGCTAGCTGCTGAGTCACTGATAATATCACTAGAATTGGTAAATGGACTGTGTTTAGAAAGCATTTACACCCTGAAAATAAATCACTGGTGTTGAAGTTTTCCTTGAAGGTACATGCCATGCCTGTTCATAAAGGAATGTTAGTAAGCTCCTTCTACATTGCTTGTATTGTTCTTAACATCGCTCTCCTTGAAATGCAGCAATAATACACTTTAATAATAAATGCTTTCAGTGTTATGTATAAATGGGAAATACAGGCCTATGCTCTCCACATTGGTTGATTAGCACACACAAAACAATTTATGCTCCATTTATAGTGAACTGAATGTTACTGCAAATAAATGGTAAGGTAGAGCTCCTCTTACAAACAGAGTGTATCCATTTGTTGTGAACATCCTGATGAGGTCTGTATAAAGATGATGCCTGGCTTTCTAAGCACAGCCCTCATCTGAACATCTTGTCTTTGGGAGTGATGCCTGTGATGGGCTTACCTTGCTTGCATAGCTTCATGTTAAGCCATTTGTAAGGTAAATGGACTCAGTGTTTTTTAATAGGAATGTTTTCCCTCCTCTCGTGCTTGTCAGAGCTACATTATCAATGTTAAAATGTGAACATCAATGCAATAACTCTTGGATCCATAGGTCCAGGTGCTAGTAGACTTTGAGAATGGCTTTAGAGTGTGCCTATTTGAAAGGGTCTGCAGTGTACCTTCATAGTGTAGGGGTACTTTAGTAGACTGCAAACTTTTTCATCTGCTTCAAGGAGTTTTATGTTGCCAAAGCTACACAGCTTCCACAACAAAATCTTGTTCAAATACGTTTGACCTTTAAATAGGAATACGGCTTTTTGTTAGTCTTGAAATATAACAGTGGTGCTATTGCACATCCCTCTTTTTTGAGTCAAAAACTATGGTGAGAGAAAGGGTAGAGAAAACAAAACTACTCTAATCTTGTCTGGAAATATTCAGTGTAAATGGTCAGAGTATCAGCCTCCAAGTCTTGTGCAGAGCTGGAGCAGCAGAAAAGCATCTGCAGGAACTTGGTGGTTTTCCCCTGATAGACATAAACTAATGAGATACCTGTAAACAAGGCTTTGATCATTGTGGTGAGGACAAATCTTGGGTTGTCAAGATAGTAGTATACCTCTTCTAGGTAATGTGGTAATCCATGTTTGTCAGTAGTTTATACCTTTCTGTAAATCCCAATATTATTAATTGTGGATGTGTCCTGTGCTATGCATCCAAATTGGATTGTGTGTTTTTCCAGTGAAACACCTTGCTGCAAGGTCAGACAAATCAAATTGAGGTTAAAATGAGCTGGCTGTTTCAGACAGCTGGAAACCTTAGACAGCAGGCATCTGTGCCTATGGATAGCAGAAATCTAGTTTTGTCTGACCTGAATCTCCTCCACCTCTGAAGCGACATTTTGGACTGAGGCCTAAACCCTAATTTCACAGAAGAGCAAAATGGAAATGGTTGAGTTTGGAAGGGACCTCTGGAAGTCCTCTGGTCCACCCCCTCTTCTCAATCAAGGCAACCTGGAGCTAATTGCTCAGGACCATGTCCAGATGGCTTTTGAGTATCTCCAAGAATAAAGGCTCTATAACCTCCGTGGGCAGCCTGTGTCAGTGCTCTGTCACCATCACAGTGAAAAGAAGACATTTTGACAATCATAGAGAATTTCCTGCCTTTCAACTTGTGCTCATTTTTTTCTCTCCTGCCACTGGGCACTACTGAGAGGAGCCAGGCTTCAGCTGTTTTCTCATCCTCCCTTCAGGCATGTATATAGATGAGATTTGCCCTGAGCCCCCTCTTCTCTAGTTTGAACACTCCTTCGACGTACAAATACTTAAGGGGCAGTCCAGTACGGTAGTGTTAGAAAATTTCAAGGAACCATGTGTCCAAGATCAGCTGATAATATGTGGTCAGTGCTTTTCTAGTATTGTCTTTGTTTACACATGCAATTTAATGAATCTAAAAAATGATATGTCATTCTAGACTGTCAGATTCTGTTTCAGTTTGTAGTGGGGAGAATTTAGAAGTTTAATCTGGGGTCACTTCTTCCTCTGAACTATAGATGCTGCTGGATTCCATATAGGAGAGTAGTAAATAGAATACTTAACAGTAAATAACTTTGCTGCAATGTTCTTGAAAAAAATTTTTAAAAGCTCATACACAACAACAGTATAAAGTCTCTATCACATAAGGGCAAAAGTGTTTGAGATCATTCATAAGTAGAAAGGATCTGTTCCACTAATGAGAACATTTGGATTATCTAGTTCTGCATTGAATTTCCGTACTCCAGAGCATATTTATCTGTCTGCTCTAACTGCTGGACAAATGTCTGCATGACTGACTCTAATTTCAGGAAATGTCTTATTACCCTACCCAGGGCCTGGCTGAAGTCTGCTGGCTGTTGCCTGCTTAGGAGTAAGGACAAAAACAGTGTCTCAGAGAAAAATCGTCCCTAAGAAGGGGCAATCTTCTTAATGCTCCGAGTCTTCTAAAATCTGAAGTAGAAGTGGGATTTTTGCATCTGTATTGGTCTTTGAAGTCTGATTCTTTAATATTGGAAATGTGGGAAGAACGTGTTCTGGACTATAGCAGAAACAGCAAAGAATGCTTTCCAAGGTGGATTTTATTTGGTGACAAGAACTCCAGCATTGCATTGTAAAACTTACTGTTGATTTCTGGCCTGTGTAACGTTTTTTCACTTCAATTTGGTTGGTATCCAAAATGAAATAAAAACTGGCAAGTGAGACATCTGAGTTTTTCAGAAATGCAGAACAACTGTACAGGCATGCATGTTTGTTTTGGAATTTCTTCTTGAAAAACCCATCAGTTAGACTTAATGAATGATGAATAATTAACAAGATTCCCAATGCAGAGCTTGTACAACAGACAGCCAGCTTCAGAAGTGTTAATTTTTTTTAATAGGAAGCTGTTTTCACTGAGTCAACAATTGAGTCCAGCAGCACTGGTAAGCCAGTGAGAGCCAACAAAAACATGGCAAAAACATGACATTTGCTTCAAAAGAGAAAACATTACATGCATTTGCCATAATCCAATTGGGAAGAAGTGTGGGGGAGAGATTACAAAGGGGTTGATCAAAGTAATCAGTGGTGTATACGGAAGAATGCTTAAGGGAAGTAGTTAGATCAAAACTGCCTTAAGTTCTATTTTCAAAACAGTCCTTAAGAATAAAAAGAAAATGTTTCCTGTATGCATTCTTAAGAGCCCTTACATCTTAAAATCTGGTCTCTCTGTAGGACTAGCAAACTTCAAAGATGTCCAGTCCCTCAAAAGGAGAAGACAAAAAGTTGTCTCTACCAGATCTGAAAGCATACAGCAGTTGTGGTGTTCTGGTTCTGCCGGCATCAGTATGATAGATCAGCTTCAATGAGGCCTTTAGTTTGAGGAAAGTTACTTGTGGCATATGTCTCTGAGAACATAAACTCACTTAAACTCACTGGGGCAGCGAAATATCCTTGGGGTGTGGTTTTTCTCTGGTAATCTTGTAAGTCTGCAACTCAAAGTGTGCTTCCCAAATGCGTGCATTGCTGCAGATGTCATTGACTCCCAGCTTGTTTTGGCGTTAGTACTGGCAAGAGTGAATAGCAGCAATATTTAATTTCAGCATTACTCAGAATAGAAACAATACTTCACAGAAAATGACAAAATCAGAAGGCTTTTTCTTTGAAGTCCTGATATTTGACTAATCAGTATTATAGTACTGGAACTCAAGTAGGGACAGAATGGGCTCTGGAGACTGGCAACTTCTGCAGCTCTCAAACCTAAGTGGACCTTACGGCATTTATCAGATTACAGTTAAATTGTTAAAGTAAAATGGGAAAAACAAATACATTTGAGTGGAAGACTTGGAATTGCCATTGAGTCTCACTTTAGAAACAAACCAGAAAGAGCTTTTTTAGGCCTTGACTGTGCAGAAACACTTTGAAAAAAGCAGTTTCTCTGACAGAAAATTCAAATCCAAGATTTTTAGCCAAAACCAGCCTTCTAATCTGCAATCAGCAATTAGTCTCTGCAGTTTGCTCATGTGCTTTTAGACAGGTTCCTGGCTGGGAACTGCAACATTCTCCACTGGTTAAAATTGCAGTGCTTCAGCAGCCTCTGAATAAACAGGCTTTGACATAGCCAAATGTGGAAACAGGAGAGAGTAAGGAAGGCAGCAAGGTCCGTGTTGAGGAGGAAGTGTTAGTGTCTTAGGAGGGAAAGGTGGGAGGCAAACAGTCCTTGTCCCTAGCATGTGGCCAGTTCAGAAACTGTTATTCCCAGCAGTTTTGAATGATTTATTTTTATATTAGACATGTACACCGGGATAACGCTGCTGCGTGCTCTCAGCATCTCCAGCTTTTCTCTTGAATGTCAGATTTCTACAGCCTAAATGTCTGCCTGAGTTGACATGATCCTGCCAAAGAGTTCCTTCTGTGTGGATAGCATGACTTTTGCTTCTACTGCTCCTTCTGCTGTATTTTTCTAAGTTTTATGATCATACCTGATCCTTTCCTTTATTAGCAGAATTTAATTTATATTAATAAATCAAATATAGGGAGATACTACAACTCTGTGCTCAGAAGAATGAAATCAGTTCCAAATCAGCCCTGCTAAACTCGTCCTCTTGAACTTTGATGTGAATGTTCGTGGTTGACTAACAATGAACTCTTGTGTTCATCTGGGGAATGACTGAGGCAGTCGTATGACTTGTTCTACAAAGTCTTTGCTTTCCTCTATAGACTTCGAGTTGAGATGTAAGAGAACAGATTACCAGGACTTTAAATTGGTATGTATGGGGTTTGGTTGTGTGTATGTGAGTCTTTGAGCCTTTGTGCAAAAAGAAACTGTATTGGTGATGTTTTCTGTATATGGGTCTGAAAGCAAGCCAGCTGTTATGTTTGCCTCCAAGTGTGTTTTCTCTTTTGAATATGATGATCTCAGTGAGATGTGGTACTCTGATGCTGTACAGTCAGCTGGCTGGACTTGTCTTGTGATACAGTAAATAACCATTTGCCTATCACCAGTGAGCTCAGCTTACTTCCTCGATTAAGTGATCACATCTTGTTTTACTTTTCAGTAGTTGGAGTAGCAGTAGTTTAATTCACTTTCACTTTCTGACTATGCTGGGTTTAGGTGTGATAGATCTCTGAAGCTGGGTAACTGACAGGCTTATGGCACAGAGAGGGGAAAACCTGAGCAAGAAGTAATGGCTGAAGTAAATCATGACCTATTTTGGATCAGTCCTCTGTTCCCTGGGAAAAGTCAAGGCTGTGATGAAGTTTACAGGAGCTGGTTTACTCCAGCAAATGAAGAGTTAGGATGCAAGAATTTAACATATGTTTACATAGCAGACATTTGTCACAAGTCCCTTGTGCTTGATGGTGCTGGGGAGTAGTGAGTCAGCAAGAGGTTCTTTGTAGAAGGGCTTGTGTATAAACAGATCAGAACTCTGAAAGGTTTGTGTAAAATATTTACATGCTTTAGGAATCTGGGGATGTCTTCATGAAATTGATTGCATCTGTTTGGGAACACTCTGTTGTTGCTTTAATGTGTGCTGTCACACTTGCAGTTTTTTGATGTGCCATAGGAGTATTCGTAAGTCACTCATTCCTTTATCTAGTGCCTCAGACACCTGAGGCATACTTGCAAAGCAGCATTCTGAAACTAGAACTGTTCCTTCTTTTTGGGGTGGAAGATTTAAGAGAAAAGCATGATTATACATATTCATATCATATACTGATGTGTGCTTAGTGGGAGTTAAGTCCCATGAGAAGAGGTAAAAATCAATCCTTTTCTAAAATTTGTTTTCTTTCTGGGAAGCATCTGGGAAGTATTGAAGTTCAATTATGGTTGAAACTATGAGAACTTTTGGAGTGAGTTCTCCTTGAGAACAACTGGTTTCATTTTTCACTTCAGTAGCAGCTTAAGCAGCAATTTGGTACTATTCCAGGTAGCAGAAAGTCTTAACAGCACTTTTCTTAGAAGTCTATCCTGTAGAACTAGTGCTGCAGTAGCATGCTTTGAAGTTAGCTAGCAAAATATATAGAACTGTTCCATTTCTAAACAGATACACCTCGAGGAAAATATTCAGTCTTTATATTTCTACCTTTGTTCAAGACACAGAGGCAGGCCTGGCTCATTCTAGTGAGTTTTTTAGTTCTCATTCTACATTAATAGATTTACTCAGCACTAGTTCAAACTGGACATCACAAGGGACTGGCTTATGCAAGAAGGCACTAGCAATAGGGACTGTATTGTACTAACAGCAAAATTACAACTGTGCTTGTTTGAATAGACAAACTGTGTATATATTAAACTCTGCAGCAAGGTTGTGGTTTCCACTCTTTGCCTAACGTTTTTGGTAGGGGTTTTTGTTTGGTATGAAAATCACAGAGGGAACAGAGTTCTTGCTTTGGATTCCTGGTGCTTTCTGTGACGAGTTTTCTGTAGTGCAAAGTGTTACACTGCAGTGCTCTGGAAGTTCTGTCTTTCAGTCTAGTATGTCCTGTTGGAGTAGCTGACCCTGGAAACTATCAGCTTCAAATGAATAGATGTAGTGTGAAACAAATGGCAGGTTTGAATTGCTTTATTACAGAAAGCATCAGGAGATGTTCAAATAAAAATGCCAGTTCTACTATAGCAGTGTTTTTCTGATTCCTTGGTCATGTGTTAATTTCCAGCCAGGTGTTAGACTAGCCCCTGCCTTCCAGCTGAGAACTAGCACCTCATTTCTGTGCTTTGTGGTAAATATCCCATCAGAAATGACATTTCTGGGGGGGTGAAATTTCTGTGGCAGTTGGACGAGGCCATTCATTTTGAAAAGCAAACCCTCCCTTCTGAGGCATCAGAGCGGTTGGTGAGGCGGTGTCACGGGCAGCTCTCCTGTGCTCAGCTTACTGCAGAGCAGGGTTGGTACGCAGTGTTCTGACATTCCAGCAGAGTCTGCCTTCAGATCCCCTCATGGTTTCTCTGTGAAAGAGGAGGTACTTCCTTTCAGCACAACTCTGAAGTCTGTGTGTTTTGGGCAGTCGCTCCTAGCACTGAAGTTGAGTGCCTGAAAATAAAATCCAGCTAAATCACACTGCGGTGTTGTGAAATCTGTCTTTTCTCTCAGTCCAGGAGAAGTAGGATCTAAGGTATGCTGTCTTTTAATTTACTGTTCTAATGTTGAAAGCATGTAGCACTGCATATTATTGGGTGTCTGTATTTGTTTTATGCCTTGCTCGCTGTATGTTTGCTTTAGTGCTTATTTTCAGCTGCAGTAGCATGTTGCTGAGATGATCAGTTATTAGCTGAGCGTAGAGTGGTGTGATCCTTTCCTACCCCACAGAAGTGCCACTGTTGTTGTGCATTAATTTAAATTAAAGGCATCCAGCACCAAACAAAGCAAGTATTTTGTGTATTGTACTAAGATGTCTTCAGGATGGACAGAGAGGCCTTGGTTACAGGCTGTGCTGATATAGTTCAAGACTTCACCCGTTAAAAAAGAAAAAAGGGAATAAAAAAGAGTGGTTTGGTGCTTGTTACTGGTCTCCTACCTACCTAAGTAAGACTGAGGGTGCAGAACAGAGTGGGACTGGTGTACATTACACACAGATAAGCTTTTTGATATTTTGGAATAAGCATATGAAGTTTCTGCCAGTAGTACACAATGAAGAAATTAACTTATAAACCATGCTCTTGTGCTTAGCAGGATTTTAGATAATATTTTCCTTTAACAAAAGAAAGAGCAGTTTGATTGCTAAAATAAATCACTTCTACCATTTAAACTCACAATGTGGAGTTCACAAATAGCAAATTTTACTGTAGTGTTTACAGGAATGTCATATAGGAAGCTGTTGGAAGCAGATTTCTATTATTCAATTAAACCAAAAGCTGTTGGAAGCAGATTTCTATTATTCAATTAAACCAAAAGTGAAACTAGTTACAAGACCGTGGATATCAAACATCTTCAGCTGGAGAAGTATGTTTTTAAAAGTGGATTGTTGCACTGACCTAGATACACTGACAGAGAACCACCAAGACTTCAGTCTGAGGTTATAGCTATGTCTATAGCTGTAAGGATAATGATGGAGTGATTGTTTGCTTCTGTGAGACAAGGGTAGATAGCTTCCATCAGAAACAGGAAATCTGAAGTTTGACTGTAATACCATTCTCTTTGGAGATGGAAGCAGGACTGATCTAAAGTGTCCTTGTCTAACAGTGAGCACAAGCCTAGCTTTATTGATAACTATTTGCTGCTGTTCACAACAGCTCCTGACAGGGATAAGGTAGGAGGCCTGGCCAATTGGGAACTCAGCTGGCCTCATGCCGGGTTCACTTGAACACTCGGTACCACTTTCTGTGTAAGGCTCTGAGGAAAGCTGAGAATGCTGCTGGTGGCACAGGCATTGTGGGCACCAGTGACAGGGGTCTAATGGTGGCAGCCGATCCATGGTTGGAGGATGAGGAGCTGAACCCAGTAAGATTTGCCATCTGTCTCTCAGCTCAGGCACCACCATGAAAGGTGCAGAAACCACAGCTGTATTACAAGCTGTGCCTTACTCAGGATGTCAGTAAAATAATTATTCCAACACTTCCTCTTGCTCAGACTGGATTTCCAGAACTGTGTGTAACACAGGTATCTGCATCATTTTGGTGTGATATTTACTGCATTACATGAATATTTCTGTCAGTTCATAAAATGATTTAGTATTCAGCTGATACAACTTCACAAAATCAGGTGATACTTCACTGAAAAATACTGGTCTCTCTGCATCCAGTTTAATAGACTGAAATGCTTCTCAGCTTTGTTGTTTTATGCTCTTCTTCCTGCTTATTACATGAATCCTACACTTTTTGTGTTAATAACAAATTTTAAAACTAGTCTGGAGGTTCCTTCTGTAATCTTGCAGATGTTTTTGTGTTGGGACACTGAAGAAAGACACAATGGGAAAGAAACAGCTTCTGCAAAAGGGATAAAGCTGAAATGCCATCTCCAAAAGTGGTGGTGGAGTAGCAAGGTAGATGGACTAATTCACGTCAGAATCCTGTTCATTGACCATATCTTGTGAATGAGAAATAGAGCATGGCAAAATTATGCAAAATGGAAATCTGCTGCTTACATTTTGGGAAAACTTATCACTCAATTGTCAATTCAGAGCATAAGATTATTGTCAATTACAATAATCTTATGCTCTGAAAGCAGCACCAATCTGCCTGCAGTGTTTCATGTTAAACTGGGAAGAGAGTGTATGTGATTCTGAGAAAGCAAAACAGCATCATCCCTTTACATTCAATTTACTGTAAGTAGGTTTTAGAAGGTGAACTTCATTACTTTGACTTACATTATTGACAAAATGGAAGTATCTCTTAAAGCTACTTGGTGTTCAAAAAAAACCCTGCTTATTTCAAGCAAGGTTCTTTCTCCTGTGTTGTTGAGCACGTCAGGGTTGTGCCAGCTTTATCTCTCCCAGCATTGCTTCTCTACAGGCAAAATCAATAAAATAAGGGTAGTAGAATCATTTTTTAAATCTTTTTTCATTCTCCTGTTGATGCTGTGAAACTGTTTTGGTGCTTAATGATGTGGTGTTGTTGCAGTGTTTCCTGACAACGGCCCTCAAGGAATGACTAATGTAGAGGTGCCAGGCTGTAGAGATTGGTAGGGCAATCTCTGGACTCTGTCTGAATGTGTGTGTCCATCCCATAACCTCCATACTGTTGAAAAAAATGCTATATTATAACTTTCCATCTCAAGCCCCTAAATATTGATTAAGGTTGCTTTAAATCCAGTTTATTCAGTTATGAATGAACATCCCAACAATTGCAAGCAATAAAATTAAGTGGGTTTTCTTTATTCCTTAGCTTCTGGCTAGCACCCTGTTGCTTATGGAACAGATGAAAAGTTTGGGTATTTGTTGCCTACTGGTGTATAATTGCTGTACTAGTAAGTGTCTGGCAATGAGGAGGTCTGGGAGCACACAGAAATGTGAACCTTACTGTAAAGCTGGAAATTGATTTTACAAAAAGAGAATTTATTTGTAGTACACTTTCTGCAATTCTGAATAGCTCTACATTATGATAGGACAGAGCAACCTTAAGGTCAAGAAAGTACTTTTTTGGAGCAGGTGTGGTCTTTGGCCTGTGTGTGTTGTTGCTTCTTTAGTCACACAACTGTGACTAAAGGATGCTGAAAGGGTCCAGGTTTTTAGCTTGTTTTAATTGTATTTTAATTTGCTGTAAGTTTTAGATAAAGATTTATATCACTCAAATCACTTACCAAAGCATTATAGCATAATGGCATCTAATTCAATTGTACAAATACAGTATTATTGCAAATAGCATTTTCATAACTGATTTTTCTTTGCTGTTTAATAAGAATGAAAAGTACCATTTTATTTTCAGTCCTCTATCCTCCCTGTATCAGGAGAGCAAAATACTGATGCTGTTTCTCTAAGCTGGTGGTTCCGTAACTGTTTGACAGCGTACCAAATATATTTAGTAGAAACTGCCTAATAACAGATCTTTTGCAATGGCATGTCTGATTTGTATGAAACATTGCAGTAATTGGCTTCATTGGTACTGTCAGAGTGAACTTTAAATGAAAGTGACAGTAACTAGTCCAGGCTTTTTTCATTTTGTTCAGAGTAAAACTATTAGACAGTAAGTGACTTACTGGTTTTTCTGCTTTCAATTAGCAACCCAATTTTATACTCTTTTAATTATAATTTAATTGGATTCCCCCCTTATACTCAGAGCCTGGCAGCCAAAACAGCTGATTTAGTATTTGGCACAACTGAGGGGGTGAAAATTTCTTCTATAAATCTTTCTCTAGAGGATATGTTTTCACCAGCATAGAAGCTCTTTTCTGGAAGTGGCAAATCTCTTTTAATATCTCCTTGCTAGCTCCTTTTGTGCTCAGCTCTGAATCCACTGTTTGAGAAGTGGTTATAACCGAGGGGGCTGAAGCCTCCAAAGTAAAGCTTTAATGTAAACTGTAACCAGAGAGGACATAGGAACAGTTCTTAAATTAGATTCAAAAAGGTAATGTTGGTATATGTGTAAGTTGTCCCTGTAACTGTTCCAAGAGATTAATTGTCATGTCCTTGCATGTTCTTAGTGGAGGGGGAATTAGTGTTGTAAACTGACCTTTGAGAGTAAACTAGAGGACAAGGCAGGGGTTGGGGATGCTTTCTAAAAGGGAATGGAAGGAAGAAAGGGCAAGACTCGATGGTTTAGGGACTGAAGGAGAGGTAGCAGCACACTGAAGCCTTGTTGGGCTGGGAGAAGTGGCCATTTCTGAGCCTTCAGCCACAGCCCTTTCCCCTCTACTGGCAGACACAGAAGGCAGGGAGGCATCAGCAAAAAATAAAAAGAGGAAATAGGAAGGACATGTTGCTTTTCCATTACTAGTACTGAACTCAAAACATGGATAACATCATCTGCCCTGGAGCCCATTGCATGTGTGGGTTTTAGAAAAGGTCCACTGTCTGCTGGCCGGGCTTCTCTTTTTGTTAACTTCTGGCTCCTCTGCAAACTGTTCAGGGAGTTCAGAGGGAGGGCTGTTTATATCAACGTTAAGTCAGCTACCAGAGGAATCTCTTTCTTAACTTCCTTCTGTAATCTTCAGGGTTAAATGTTTTCAGCTCATAGTTCAGTTGTAGTTATTTGTAGCTGGCATTCACATTTGCTCTGTAATTCAATTTAGATGATGCTGCTTGGCCTAAATTGGAGCGGACTAGTAGAAAGAGCTTGGTGCGCGCAGAAACCGATCACTGACTCCGTAGTTAAGGTCATCCAAGTAGAGAAGTAAATATTTCCCCGCTGTTTTAGGGTATAGTTATCTGGCTTCAATTCATTTACAGAATTGTGATTGATACTGTCAGATCTTATGTGTCAGATTTTTCAGCTACTAAAAATGCTGACTAACAACCTTATTGTCATCACACAAGTACTGTCATATTCTCATTAATCCATGCGGTTTCAGTTCCAGCTGTTTGCTAGTTATTTATTCATTAGAGTCTATTTTCTGAATAGCTTCCAGCTACACATTCTTCAGAGAGATGAGATTTTATTCATACATGTATCTACTTATAGGTGAGGAATTTGAAACTGGAGCATGAGCAGGAGAAAAACAAGATCTTGTCAGAAGCATTAGAGACACTCGCTACCGAGCACCATGAACTAGAGCAGTCTCTGGTTAAGGGATCTCCGCCTCTCAGCATCCTCAGTGAAGAGCAGTTCTATGATGCTGTTTCAGGTAAGTGGTGATGTCTGGAATGTGAGTATGTAGACAACATGTGTGTAGTGAATGCTTTGGGGGCAGGTGGGGTGGGGGAAGAAGGTGGAAGCAGTCTAACTTCAAGTGAAATTTCTGCCTTTCTAACACAGACCTAATTTTAGGAGTAAACTTGGTGTGTTTTATGAGTAAGACTGTAAAAATTTGCCAGAGCTCACCTGCAGAATTGTATTGCTTCACCTTAGGATGACCAAAGGTTAGAAAACCACAGGACAGAAGTGAAAGGTCTGATTGCTTGAGAGTCTACACACTTTTTTTTAAATAGAAAAACGTAAGGCTCTTATTTTGGGAAAGGTAACTGTATCTTGTAGCCTTTTCCAGTGATGATGTGTGCTTTTTCCTTTGTTGTGTTGTTAAGACTAAGACTATAAAAATCCCTAATTTTTAGGGATAATGATATTAAGAAGGGCTTGTTTTATTTCAGTTTTGTGTACGTGAAGTGTTAAACGTGAAAGAAAAGGATGAATCAAAATCCTGCATGCATTTCTTAAATGTCTTTTCTTTCCTTATCTGTTCTTCAGTTGAATACCTTTCATAATTTCATATGCAGAACATGCCAATAGTTGGAAGGTTTTGAACTGCCTGAAATAATTACAGCATGCATTTGTATGGAGAGGCTGTACATAGTGCATGCAGCTCAGCAGTAGCTCTAACTGGGTGATCCGGCAGCGCACACCTGTCTACAACTGCAAGGGATCTGGAAAAGCTTGAGGGTGAACATAATCTAAGTGTAGCTGACAATTGGGTTGTGATGGCAAACTTCACTAGCAAGGATGGGGTTACTTTTTCAGTGAACTGAGCTGTCTGATGCTTCTGACAGATGAGAAAAGCAGTGTTCTGAACTGAACAGATGAGAAAAGCAGTGTTCCCAGACTCCTTGGTAGGTGTTCAGCAGTGAGAAACTTAAGCCGTGAAAAAACAGGGAAAGGAAGTCTATGCACAGGAACGCAGTGAATCAACTTTGTGAAGGAGACACTGCTGTTTGGCACAGCAGCAGATTTATCAAGCCTTCAAGTAGAAGAGACTGAGGAACACTAAAACAGGTTCTTCCTCTGGAACCAAAGGAACAATTCTGCTGGAAGGCCTCAGGCTCTTTTGATTATCAACAAAGCAGAGAATAGTTCTTTATGTGATGCAGTTGGAATGTAGTCTCTCCAGCTGGGCTTGCCTTGTGCATATGAGAGAATATTAAGCTTTAAAGAGCTGCTAGTTGATGCATCTCATAACTGACCTGATCTCTAAATACTGTTGAATGAAAGTGTCCAAAGCCACCTCTCCTGTTGTCAGAGGTGGTAGTTTTGTCCTTGCAAGCTACAAACAAATCATGTCAAGTGGATTTGTAAAATTGGGAAATTTGCTGAGTGCGTATATATATACAAACATACCTAAAAAAACCCAAACATGATTTCTTTCTCCTTTGGGAGAAGTTACTTGACATAATTCATTTTAATTGCATTTTAAATAATTTTCTGGGGCAGACTTATTTTCTTGGCTGTCTGTCAATTTAATCAGACTGGTGTTAGATTCTCTTCTCTAGGTTGTTCATGTTTAGTGCTTTGCAGAGATTAAGGTCCTTTCTGTTTCTGAAGGGGGCGGGGATGGGGAGGTGGCTAGAAAAAGGGAAATGTGATGTATTTTCCTGACTGCTGAATACATGTTACCACTTTCACTTTAAGCATGAATGGAATTAGTTTTTTGTTGGTATGGTTTGAGGAGAGGGTTTTTTTGTTTCTGGAAATCTAAATTGCTACAACTGTCTGCAAAGCTTTTGCTTAACCTGATTTGCAAACTGATAGTGTCAAATTATATTGATTTTGGACAAATAGCCATATTCATGAATTGCCTTTCGAAGTTGTGTGGGAGATTGAGCAAACACCAATATATTTAACAGGGTGATATAACAAGTTATAATGTCTGTCAGTGGGAAAATGCCACTACTTAGAGTATTTTTTCTATCAGGATGCCATCTTTTTCTCTTGCAGTTCTATGAATTTTTAAATCCCTGCTGTAGGAGTGAGTTTAGAAGTGAGAGTGTTGCATAAGTAGGCTTGCACTTTGAGCTGAAGAATTGTTAGTTTTGACTTGACAGATTGAAAAAAGATGCTCCTGCTGCTTTATTTATTTATTTATTTAATGTTTTAAAAATAATTTTTTGTTTACTCTCAACAGAAGTATCACTAATGGGGCAATTCAGAGCAATTTTCAAGCAGGTTTTTGAGGAAGAGGTGTATCAAAAAAGATGTAGTCAGTGCAGCAACTACTTGTCCCTATTTGCCATGCTCTGGTTCACATTGTAGAAAATTCCAATTACTCCTGAATGAAGCTGAATCAGAAGATACAGTCCAGCTCCTATTGGAGCTCAGTCCATGGCAGCAGAGTAAGAGCAGATCTGAAGAGAACAGCACTAGAAATGTATCTGGTTTGATTGTCAAGTCCTCAGCACCATCTGTTCCTCTTGCAGATTTGCTCCAGCCTGATCCATGCTGCCTGCTAGTGTTGGCATAGACTGAATTGTTCACTGTTAAAGTCTGTGGTGTGTGGTTCTGTTTGTAGAAATTGTGGCCAGAGTTACAGAAATATCCTCTTCCTTTTCCAATACTGGAGTGAGGAAAATGTTTGCAATGTGGTAAGATGACTTACTGGAGTTGGAGTTGATTTTCTGAAGTCTCCTTTCTTTGTATCTTTAAGTGATATGCTGTTGTCTGTACTTTTTGACTGTTGCAGTAATTCCTAAATCCCTGCAAAGAGAGAGAAATTAAAGGAAGTACCTAGAGAAAATGGCAGTTATTTGTCTTACCAAAGCATGGTATCCAGTGCTAAGAAGAGCAAAGTTAAGGGTGTTATTAGTCTGAACTCTGATAGCCGTAGGTCAGTCAGCAGCGCTTCCCAGCGGGGTGATCCGCTGATCATGGGCGTGGTGGAAATGTGTAATTAAACTCGATACCACACAGAGTGCTGCAGCTCTCACTTTCAGGATTGAATGCTTAACATGTGTCAAACTCTTCTATGTTTAAAGCAGGGTGGGGTGGAACGGGAGGGCTCTGGGGAAGGGAAGGAGCACTGAACAAGTAGCAGAATTCAAGAAGACCAATGCGTCTCCTAGAGAGGTGGAGAAGTTATTAGCTTTGATTAATACAGACCAGAAGCATATGAAAAGGGTATAGGAATGCAGAGGTCATTCAAAAGGCTGAAAAATGGCTAAGCATGTCTAGAATTGAAGGGTAAAAGTACTTCATTTTTGCCTTTCAGATAAGATTCCCTTCTCATTTGCAAATTGTGCACCCAGTTTGGGAAGAATTTAGATCTTCCTTTGTTTTTCTCTTTTAAACGGGTTTTATCTGAGAAGTGGGGTTTTTTTTCTGCAAACAGGATTTTTGTGTGTGTTGAGAGGGTTATTGATGGCTTTGCATACATGCCATCTTGCAATAAAAGCAGTTATTTATTTACAGGAATATTTAAGTACACTGAAGCTAACCTGTCATAGTATAGCTTCTGCTGGTATCTAGCACTACTGGGTGCTGTGTTTATAAATAACTCTCCTAAACGGTACAATAAGTAGCAGACTACATCCCTTGTTGTTTCCCAGTTTGTCTACAGTAATCAGATCACTTAAAAGTAAAAATTATACAAAAAGCAAACAAACTTCTTGCCCTTCCTTCCATGTTTAGAGTAGTTTGTCAAGTGGCTTTTTTGAACATGTACCAAAAATACTTCACAGCCTCTGTGAGAACACTGCTGCCTGTCACTTCTTGCCTTGAATAGAATTAAAAGAATGAACTCGGGTGTCTCAGAGGGATGGGAAACACCTGGCCAGAACTGAAACCCAACAGTGCTAATGGTTAAACACTATATTTCTCAGGTTTATTTATTAATGAAAAATATTGGCCGGACTTTCCTATCTGCATCTGAAAACTTACCAGTTGTAGCAATAGGAAATGAAGTCCCTTGAGTTAAATTTCTGTCATTGCTTCTGCTGTTTCCCTGTGCTCTCCCACTTTCGCAAAACTTAGCTGGTGTTTGTACTATTACTCTTTCAGGTTTTGTGAGCTGGAGAGCTTCCTAGTCAGCCTGGTCTTGTCTCAGAGATCACTTTAAAATTTTGGCTTATTCCTTCTCCCCCCTCCTCAGCCCACAACCCCTTAAGTTCAATTAAAAAAAAAAAAAAAACCTTCATTTTCTCCTAGTCATCTGTTTGACAGCTGCTCTGTAGAAACTTGTGAATATAAATCTTTTTTTGCAGTGACGGGGGAGTATGCAAATCTTAATTCAGAAAAGAGTTCGCTGCAAGTGCACAGGGAAAAGCTCATTTTGAGTTGCCTGTTGATCTGTGCTCACAGTACAGTACCAGGCTTGTGCACTCTGGCATCCTAACAGTCTCTCAAGGCTTGCTAAATTCGTTGGGTTAAAGGAGGTGGCTGAGGTTTAGGGATTGGAGACTGAGATTTTTGATGGCAGGTACTATTGTAGATGTACTTTCTCTGTTTCTCAGAAAAATGGGTGAGGTTTCTCTAGGGAGAAACAGGTACAACAGTTGTGTTTCATTCTTATAACAGTTGTGTTTCATTCTTCTACTGTTTCTTCTTGTATAGCATGGTATTCTTGCATTAGGTAAGGCTCATGCCCTGGGGAAGGCTGTCTGGTCAGTGTCTGCAGCCGTGGGGAGGTTTGCAGGTGCAGAGCTCAGTCCAGCAGAATCCTCTCTTGGCACGGTAAGGCCAGCATGAGGAGAACTGAATGTGTGTGGTATTTAAAAATCGTTGTTATACTGAGAATTATATCCAAGAGTGACACGCAGTTCTGGTGAAGTTTATCTGCTCTTGCCTTTCTGCTCTGGAGTCCTGGGTCTGTTGCAGAGGCTCAGATTGAAGGAATTTGCACGCTATGACTCTTGTCTGAAAGCAAGACAGTCCTGGATGGTACAAGAGAAGAAAGGACCCTACAGGAGCCAGCCTTTCCTTTGTGTTACTGGGTTGGCTTCATGCTTTTCTTGTCATGATAACTGTTGGCACAGTTGAGCAGCTCTTTCAAAAGAGAGGTGGAGTACATACCTCAAGGAGCTTTATAGCTTGTTGTGTGGTCAGAAAGCTGAGGCCCCAGTTGGGTCACACTCCTAGAGTCTCTTCCTCTGCAGTATTTGGATGTGCAGGAAAATTCCATCTTCCTGGCTACCTGAGTTTAGGATCTCTGGACAAATCTGTATTTTATGTAACAAACTTGTCTCAAGTAAAAATGCTTTTCCTTACCCTACTTGTTAAATATAGTACCCACCAAACTAATGCTTTGATATGTTATGTCATAACTTGGCACAGAACTAGACTGACAAATTTGGGGAAAATTGTGAGAAGATTCTCTGGAGTGCCAGTCCACTTCTTTAACATATCCTGAGCACCAGCTGGCAGTTCTTTTCATTCCCTAGCAACTGGCTTAATTTCAGAACTGTCTTGGTGAGGATAGGCATGGATGTTTTAAGTGAAAAATCTCATTTATGCTTCTAGATATCTCTCTCTAGAAGAGATGGAGACATTGTGACATAGCCTATCCATTTATCAGGATTCTGTCCTGTT
The DNA here is from genome assembly GCF_028769735.1 of Zonotrichia leucophrys gambelii. Classification (NCBI taxonomy): domain Eukaryota; kingdom Metazoa; phylum Chordata; class Aves; order Passeriformes; family Passerellidae; genus Zonotrichia; species Zonotrichia leucophrys. Next base: position 106,794,135 of record NC_088171.1, on the reverse strand, counting down.
CCTGACCCTTATGTGATCTGGATGTGGTACAAAGTCCTCCTATCTATATATATGTATGTATGTATATACACACACCCTTCAGCAAAGCAATATATAATTTGCATGTTCTGGAGAAGCTACTGGCATAGCTTTTTAAAGACAAAACAAGAAAGCACCTGGCATTAGACAGCTGTGAGCGAGATATTCTTTTGGACTCTGTGCTACTTCAGCAGATTTTGATTGCTGGTTTTGAATTAGAACGAGTATGTGAGAGAATGGCTAATTTTGCAGTTATTTCTCTGGGGTTTTGCAGCCAAGAGCAACAGCATATGCTGGAAGCAGTACATAGCAGGAATACCATCTACTGTAGATTGGGTTTATGTTTTTCAGGAACAGTGAGGCTTGCATTAAGCTGTTTGTCATTCAGTGTGGTACCTGGTTTCTGCTAAAGAATTTTTCAAATGAAACGGAAGTTGATGTCTTGACTTGTTCCCTCACTTCCTGGAACTTGCAATTGGATAATCCTTAGATAATCTTGTCAGGTTTGAAAGAAAACCTAAAATAGAAAGAAAACCCAAAAATACAGCCTTTGCCAGGAAATTAGTACCTTCTGATCTGGGGCAAGACTGTTCTCCAGAGTGGACAAACACTACCTGACCAAAACACCGGTTAGAAAGAAGGTTTTGTTGTTGATGTTTGGTTTAGTTTAAATGTGATGTGGATTGTACTATTAACCTGCCTTCCGCAGAACAAAGTTTATCTTGTTGATTGGTGAGCTTATCACTTAGACTTTGCTGGGACCTGCGTAGTTGGTGTTATCTATATGATTCATCCTTCTGTTCTTTGATACTTGTTCAGTGAGTTGGGAAGTGAAGGTTGGTGAACAGCACTGAGAGTCTTAGAACTTACACCAAACTGAAGAAGGAGTCACTACTCAAGGTACCTGTTTGTTTGGTAGGGTACTGGCATCTGTATGGCACTGGCACTTGTCCTAGGCAAGGTCTAGTAGCTTCAATTTAATAAATATGCCAGATTTTGGCTCAATTTGGTAGAGGATTTTTAATGTACTGTGGTGTTGCTTATTGTGCAATTTCTTTATGTCTAGATGCTGGGCTGCAGCAGTCTCTGGCAGTACTAGTTACTTACCAAATGGATGCTGTCATCAGGACACAGTAGGCTACTTAGGTTTCAGTTTTGTACAAGGCAGGGAGATCTGTTAGTGACTGAAGCCTAGCACAGGCGGTAGATTCATTAACATGCACCTGCTCTTTTGCAGATTCGGAATCTGAAAAATCATTAAGTGGGTTTGAAACAGCAGCAGCCTACTCCTTAGAGGACAGCATGGATTCAAAAGATACAATAACTTCAAGCATGTCTGAAGAAAAGGTGTGTGGAAGTGGGGAGGCGCTGTCAAACGGAATCAAAAAACACAGGTAGGATGTTGTCCATTCTTAAAGTTCTATAATGTGCATTAATGGTAATAGACCACAGGAATCTCTGAAAAACTGACTTTAAAACTTTGCTAGGGGTGATTGACAAGTAATTGGTTGTGCTATGATTTCATAAAGACTGTTTTTCCAAGGTGTGCTCCTTTGCATCTTGATGATCCAATCTAAATAAGTAAAAAGAAAATATATTGTGCTGTTTAAAAATGGACACACTTGTTTTTTATTAGATCTTATTGAAATCTATGTGGATTTTAATTCCTTCATTTATCTTTAATGACCTGTACCTCCTATTGCCTCTTTAATTTCGAGTTATTTGATCCTTCTGTTGGTATCAGGAATGAATGAAAAATATTGCTAGCCTGGCATCAGAAACTCAAATGTGAACAAAGGGAGTCTTATTCTAAAAGTCTCATCCATGTTTTATGTGCTTATTTTGTGTTGTCAAATGATCCATTTTTGTTTGTTTCCTTGCCGATAAAGGAGGACAATAGGTCTGGAGTTAATGAGATGTAACAGACACCACTATTCTCCAGTTTCAGTGAAAGGGCAATATAACATTTGTGCTACAAATAAAGCCAGACTTCAGCATGTTTCAAAGAGACTATTCTGGAAGTGTTTTGGATGTACAGGATGATGAGGACACCACATTTCAGTAAAACCAGGAAAATAATATTTAATTTTACAGAAGGAAGCTAGATAGGCTTTAGTTACTTGGTGTCTTGGTAGTTCAGACTTCACTTCAACTTGCTGTTGAAGTGAGTTGGTAGCATCAGACCTGATGTTTTAAGGGTCGACCTGTGTGTGTCTCATGCTAGACAAAGACTGAAGCAAATGAGGGCTTGGGTGGAGGAATGAGTGTTCTGGAGAGATAACATAAACCAGCTGACTAAGCATGTTGTTTTGCTCTTGTGCTGTTAGCAAAGTGATATTTATGGCCTTGGCTAAGTGCCTTCCCTAATCAGAGCAGGAAGTTTGTGAGTGGGGAGGAAGCAGTAGTTGAAGGTGAACATCTGAATTGCCTTCACTGCCTTGGAAACAGTGAGGAGAGAGAATGCAGTACATAATGAACATGAAAATAATGGTGCATGTTGGCTTGCACTGTATTGAAGAGTTCAAACAGGAATTACTCTTCCATCTACTATAAAAAATTACTTTCCAACTTCTTGTGATGCTGCACAGTGCTGTCAGAACTGCAGAGAGCAGGTGACTGGAGGAGCATTTCAGAGCTCCCGATTTTATGAAGAGTAATGAAAAGTAACAAATACATGTGCCTCAGTTGTTTCTCTGAGCTGCCTGTCTTCTAGTAGTAAAGAGAGCCTAGGATGTTGGAGTAAAATGGGTACATAAATTTGCTAATAATTTACTGCTAAAGAAAAGTGGAAACTTTTTTGAATCTCTTTTGCATTTAGATAAGAATGTGTGGCCTTATTTTATGTGACTAAATGGCTATAGAATATATGGCTGTATTTTATGGGATTAAATGACTATAACAACATTATAGATTGAGCTGTAACATTAGGCTTTTTTACCTGGCACACTGGGAGTTGTCCCCAAATATATTGATGCAAACTCTTTCTCCCCAGAAGCTCAGACAATTTAAACTTCACCTCCAAGAGAACCTTCTCAGGGGATGTGAGATGTGTGGTATTTTTATCCTCTTTTCTGAGGCTGTTGGTAGTAGCCACGTTTGGCCTGGTACAGCATCTGTTTCATGTGACCTCAGAACTGTGTTACCTGCCTGGAGCTGCTGGCTCCGATTTGTGCCTGTTTTGTCAGCGGGTCTGGTTCTAACTGTGTGCATTGGTCAAATAGGCACTGCCTGCTTTCCCACCTGGGGCCTTTTCAGACCAAAAGCTGTAACCTCTTCATGCTAGGAAAAGTGAGAGATTCAGAATGCTTTAACAGCCATTAATTCCATCCTTACACTCTTGAATTTGCTTATAACTTTTACTTTTTTTAACTTCTATTTGTGTTAACCACATGGAAACAAGTCCCTTAGAAAATAGATCATATTAATTTCTTTTGCTTAAAATCTTGCTACCCTCAGGTGAGTAGAGGATCTGTGCCTTTAAGGTTGCACATGAGATTACCTGACACTGCTCAGCCCACAGTTTAAATAAGATTTTCTGTCTTCATCTGGACAACCTGAGCTTTAAACTGCGCCTCAATATTATTTCAGTAGATGAGAGTTTTCACAGAGAAGTGGAGGTTAGTTTTTGCTTGGCAGGGGGAGCATACATGCTTTGGGTTTGGAAATGTAGCAATAAATCTGTTGGTTCCAAGGAATTAAAAGTGTTGGGAAGTACATCTACAAATAGGTGAAGCCAGTACCACATATAGTCTGCATGTTTATTCTAGGGAATTTTTTGTTGTTGTTGTTTTGGGATTTTTTTTGTTTTGGTGGGGGTTTTTTATTTGTTTGTTGGTTTGGGTTTTTTTATGTAGTGTGCATCCTGCTGATTGTTCACAGAGTTGAGAGTAGACCTAATTTTTGTTACACTTTTTGGGAGAGGAGTTGAGAGACAAAGTAGTACAGTAAATAATCAGGAAGCAAATAACTTCTTTTTAAGAGGGGATATTTTTCATCTGAGCCAAACTTTAAAAAAAAAAGGCAGAAAAACCTCACCCCTCAGAAAAGTCCAAGCAAACCCCCAAAAACTCCAGTGCATAAAAATGTTCTGAATGAAGTGCCAACATTTTATATCCGCTTGTCACTGCTGTTTTCCTCTTGTTGCTGAATTTTGTTGTCAGCTTTCCCTTTGGTCCCTGCACTGGGGGCCTTTCAGAATGCAAACATGTTGGTGTTCAGTTTCATGGGAGCCAGGAGACTGTTTGTTCAGGTTGGCATGAAAAGCAAGCTAAACGTGCCTTTTTCACTCCATATGTTTCCTTCCTCACAAGATTCCTGTAGCAGTTGATGTGTAATAGCTAATGCTTTGGGCAAGTGTTTTTTTGTTTAAGTAAAGGATCCAAAATAAATCTCATCTGTTCTACTGCACAGAAATTCCAGCAGATGTTTTTGTCACTTAAAGCTAAAATTAACTTCCCGAGTTGTTTTTGAAGCTGACATCTGGAGAGGAATTTTTGTATTCAAAAATAATTTGTTTAATCACAGGGAGTATGTCAAGGTTAGTAGGCCTCAAGTCTTGGCTGCCTGTCATTTGTCCACATGTCCTTACTTGTCCCTGGGATCTTCCTTGGTGGCTTGAAACTGCTTTGTTCTTTCAGTGTGTGTGTGTGTGTTCTAGAGGGATGTGAGAACTGACTCCCACAGCAGATTTGACTGATACAGGCAGCAAATACGGATGAGTGGCTGAAACTGAATGCCAACCTTCAAACTGAACAAAAGGGCAGGTTAACTTTAATGAAAATGTAAGTTTTAGTATGTAAGGAAAGCAATTTCTTTGTATACTTCAGCAAACTAAGGGTTAATGTGTTTAACATGCAGAAGGACTTACTAAAACAAAAATACCCACTTTGCTGACTGCCTGCATTAAAGGATACACAGGAAAAACAAGGTAACATTACAAGTGAAGATAAGACTGAGTCGTTGGTGGACACTGTCCTCTCCTGGACATATGTATCAAAACATCCACAGAAGTATGTTATACTTATTATTATTAAGGGTGATCTTTTTCACAAAATATTTTTGTCTCAGTGAAAATTCAGACTGGGGAGTGAGTGGTGGTGTGTTGGTCAATTAAAATAAATCCTCCTACCCACTCATCCTCTGCAGGGGAGCGGAGTAGAACAAGTCAGTGTTGGGCTTGTAGCTACTTGCTAATGCTATAGTGTGCTACCATGAGGAGATCAGACATGACTGAGTTTTTGATGGGATGGGGCTTGTTTGATTTTAAGGAACATTTCTTGGTTTTGTTCTTTCTGAAAACTGAAGCATCAGCCCTGGTAAAGGTGTTTCAGTGGCAGATAAGTAGGAGAGGTAGCACAGCAAGTAGGGCTACTGAAACAAGCAATTTAGCCTGAGTATTTTTTTTCTAAAGGCAGTGTTTCTGTTTATCAGAAAGGTGGAGTGGAGAAGGAAGGTACAGCCTGTTCACACTCTCTGAAAAAGATTGCTTTTGCTACCTTGAGCATAGAGAAGACAACCTTGGTTAGGATAGCACTACAATAATTTGGAGTTAACTAAACTTTGAAACTTTAATAGTTCATGCAGTTTGAGTAAGCTCTAGGTAATTTTTATCTGTTGATAAGAACAGAAAAAATGTGAATTTTGCTTGTTGGCAATAGCATCATGATCCAAAAATGGATTTGTGTTGTCAAAGGACAAAGGACTTTGACCAGTATTTATGCCTTTCTAGAAGTAAATTGGATTAAGAGTTGAGCTGCTCAGTAGCAGTGAGAAAACTGACCAAACTGCGTGCTTGATTTCCGTGAGGCTGAGAAATGCATGCTGTGTTCTCAGCCTAAATGCTGGTCCCTGAAAGTATGCTCGTGAGTTGTTTTGGGATATGTCAGCCCCCTGTAGAGGAGGCTGCTCCGTTTGCCCTTCTTTAGTGGTGCTGCTTTTTTCTGTTGTTCCTGAGGGCTGGTTTTATACAGGCCAAAAATGTTGTGACCCTTCAGTGTCAGTGTAAAGGTGACTAGGAGAAAAACCCCAAGGCAAACACACTGTTTTAACCCTCAGATCTGTTCAGACACAGTGAGTATACTTTTGTACCTATTCAGTTAACTTCCACTTTCTCACGAAGACACAACTAAATATCTTAGTAGTGCCATTGTGAAAACTGTTCTGATGACTGCTGTAGACATTTTCTTCCGTTGGTGTTATGCAAAATTAATGGTTCTGGTTTTCAAGAAATTCGTGTTTCTTTGTAGGTAAAACAGTTCTAGTGCTTCAAAGTAGCACTGTTATTGCCCCAGGGATTTTAATTTAAAAATTGGGAAACTGTTCCTTTCATAAATAAGCACTTGCATTTCTTAGTCATGGTTAGTATTGGAAAACTTTTCTTACTTCTGCTTTTTTCCCTTGTTTCTTTCCACAGAACAAGCTTACCATCTCCAATGTTTTCCAGAAATGACTTCAGTATCTGGAGTATCTTAAGAAAATGCATTGGCATGGTAGGTAATCAGAAAGCTATGATAAAAAATGGGGAGTGATTGTTTTATTTGAGGCCCAAACGAAAACATTTTTGGGAGAAGAGGTCTTTTGTATGTGTTTTTTCGTTTGTTTATGGGGTTGGTTTGTTTTAGGTTGTTTTTTTTTTTGTTTTAATTTGCTACTTATGCTCTATTAATTTGCTGCTTTATTTATGCTTAATTTGCTTTATGCTTTACCTTCTTAAGAAGGTAGGAACTAGTCAGAGCAATATTCTTTCAGTAAAAGTGTCTTGACTTGAGCCTTTTAAGTACTTTGCGGGGTTTTTTTTAAAATTTATTTTGACTATGGAAAAAACAAAACAACCCCAGAAAAACAACCACTTTCATTTTGCTTTTGTCCCTTCCCCTTAGTATCTGAGTCTTCCCCCTTCCATGGTGTTACTGCCCAGACGGTGGCCAGATCAGAGTTAGCTCGTTGGCACCTAATCTGCTTCCAGCTAGGTGTGAATTGAGCAGAGCTCTTCTCTCCATTAGATCCTACAATAGGCTGGGAATATTTGCTGCTGATAAACCTCTGTGAGTCTCTAACAGTAGTCTACAGAAGGGAAAGTTTGTGGGTTTAGTTGCTGTTGTTTTCTCCTCCTCCCCTTGGTGTAGTTAGGAGCAGCATCAAGCAATGAGGTGTGGAAATGCTGGGGAATGCCTGAATCAGCAGCTCCAAGTCTCCCGAGTTGATGTGAAGTGTCTGAGGCTTCTCCCAGTGTCTTTAGTGGAAAAGTGTTACAAAATACAAAGAACAGATTGAAAGCCTGCCTTGCATAAGGTATGTGCAGGAATAAAGGGTCTTAATTCTGCAGAGAAGTTGTAGTTGTGGGGGGCAGCAGAACTTGTAGTGGCTTGTACCAAAGCATCTGTCAAGGCTCCTGGTGCCAGGTGCTGCTGCTGTTATGGCTCAGGATGGTGCTGTTTGCCTCACCCTTGGCCAGCAGTCACACTTACAGCCTTTTAATTTGCTGTGGCAGGCAGTTTAAACGATTGCTGTGTTATGCATTCAGAGGGCATGCTTTTTAAAAATGCAGAGAGAGAATAGATAGCATCCAAACTGTAGGGCTTCCTTTAAATTCTTATTCCTGTTGCAAACTCCCTTTTTTCTTCAGAATACAAAATCCCTCTTTTTACTCTTGTACCACTGTGTTTCCCTGTTCTTTCTTATTCTTCTCCCCCCAGTTGCCCACCTGCCTCCAAAAAAAGTAATATGTTTAAGTGATTAGATGGCCTATGGTCTATGTCTGTTTATGGAATAATAAATAACTTAGTCTTTAAAAGGGTCCTTAAAACTTCTTTCCATGGTTTCATCTCACCTTCTTAATGCTTTCATTGATAGGAAGTTTGATGCTTGGTTTGCTTTTTGTTTTAAAAGTAGCCTTAACACCAGCACAGCTCTGCTTACTGAGCTCATAAGGGTTTTGTCCTTTCAGTATTAGCAGACCCAGGTCAAGCACATTGCATTAGCACTAAGAGCATCATTTATTTTTGTAATAAGCCAATTACACTTGGGTTGCTGTGGGTCAGGGTATCTAATCATTCAGCCTGTAACAGGAATTTCATTTGTGCATCAGGAGCTGTCGAAGATCACAATGCCGGTTATATTCAACGAGCCCCTGAGCTTCCTGCAGCGCCTGACAGAGTACATGGAGCACACGTACCTCATCCACAAAGCCAGCTCGCTTTCCAGCACCACTGAGAGGATGCAGGTGTGTTGGCTTTGCTTGTTCATGTGAGCTCTTGCTCAGTGTTGTGGGATCTTTCTTGTTCTACATAGCCTCATTGTAAGAGGAGCTGCTGTAACTTGCTGCATGTTGAGTGCTCTTATTCATTTACTAGTTTTGTTTATTGTTCTGGTTTTCACAGGGATAGAGTTCAGTTTCTTCCTAGAAGCTGGTATGGTGCTGTATTTTGGATTTAGAATGAGAATAATGCTGGTAACACAGTTTTAGTTGTGCCTAAGCTGTGTTTACAGTAATTTAAAGACTTTCTGCTCCTTGTGTGCCACCCCACCAGTAAGGACAGAAGAAGCAGGGATGGGGGCAGAGCTGGGACAGCTGGCCCCAACTGTCCAGAGGGATATTCCATACCAGATGGTGTCAAGCTCAGTACATAAACTCAGGGAAAGCTGTCTGGGAGCTGCTGCTCAGGATCTGATGGGCCATCAGTCCCTGGGTGGTGAGCCATTGTGCTGTGCATTACTTGTGATGATTGTCATTCTTTTATCATTATTATTTTCTCTTGCTTTTCTGCCCTATTAAGCTGCCTTTATCTCAACCTGCTGATTTCACCTTTTTTATCCCCTCAGTCTATCCCCCATTCCATTTGGGTTGGGGAGGGGCTGAGTGAGCAAATGTGTGGTGTTTATCCTGCTGGGTTAAACCACAATAGTCCTTCCTGGCACCCCACAAGGAGCAGAGCTTGAAGGGTTGAGATAACAATGAATCTGATCAGAGCATAATAAAGAAAATTCATTATAAGCACTTATGATATTAGTTTGGTAGTCTCTGGTTGCAATGTTGATTTATTTGCTGCTGTGAATGTTCTCTGAGCTGGGTTATGCAACATCAGACTTGCTGTATATGTTCCCTGCTGTGCTGTTTATCACCTCTGGGGACTGGTTTAAGGTTAACATTTTGTTGTACTTTGTAACACTGTCTTTTGATTCCTGGTGGTGTGTCTGAGCTGGCACTAGTACTCAGCATTGCCAGCATTTCCACATCTTGGGAGCCATCTATAGGAAACCATTCATAGTTACACCTCTTGCCTTTTCTTGTCAGAGAGCCTATCCATGTAGGAGATACCTTCTTCCATCATCCCCTTCTCCTCCAGGCTGATTAGCTCTTGAGAATTTTGAATATCATCAGGAAATCAAATCCATTTGTTCCTTTGCTGCATCTCATGAATGTGTTTCTCATCTTGTTTATGGTAAAACAACTATTTGGGGATACCACCCAGAGATCTGCCCCAGGGCTGGAAAACTATGAGTGGCAGGGTGTGTGGGATAGTCTGGGTAAGCACTAGGATAGTGGGCATCTCTAATGTCTTGAAATTTCACTTCTAAGCAAGTGCAGAATCCTGAGAAATTAATAAAATGTTTGGAAAGGCTGGGGACGGTGTGGCTGGACAGTGCTCAGGTGGAAAGGGACCTGGGGGTGCTGGTTGACAACTGGTTGAACATGAACCAGCAGTGTGCCCTGGGGGCCAAGAAGGCCAAGGACATCCTGGCCTGGATCAGGAATAGAGTGGCCAGCAGGAGCAGGGAGGTCATTCTTCCCCTGCACTCGGCACTGGTGGGGCCACACCTTGAGTGCTGTGTCCAGTTCTGGGCCCCTCAGTTTGGGAAGGACACTGAGATGCTGGAGCATGTCCAGAGGAGGCAACGAGGCTGGTGAGGGGCTGGGAACACAAGCCCTGTGAGGAACCTTTGAAGGAACTGGGGGTGTTTAGCCTAGAGAAAAGGAGACTCAGAGGTGACCTTATTGCTCTCTACAACTTCCTGAAGGGAGGTTGTAGACAGGTGGGGGTTTGTCTCTTCCACTGGGCAGCAGCTGACAGAACCAGAGGACACCGTCTCAAGCTATGTCAGGGAAGGCACAGGTTGGACATTAGTAAAAAAAATTTCTCCGAAAGAATAATAAAGTACTGGAATGCTCTGCCCAGGGTAGAATCACCATCTCTGGATGTATCTAAAAAAAGAATGGACATAGCACTTGGTGCTATAGACTAGTTGAGGTGTTATGGCATAGGTTGGACTCAATGATCTTAGAGGTCTCTTCCAACCTCATTATTCCGTGATTCTGTGAAAAAGTATGCTGTCACCCTGGCAATTCTAGAGTGACAGAACTCACTGCAAGGTGCTGGGGCCTGGCCCAGGCCTAATGAGCTCTGTTCAACACATCAGTACTCTCAAGGGCAAGAAGAGAAGGCCTCCAGATCTGACAATAGAACAAGTGGCACTGGAGCTACTCCGACTCCTGTCTGGCACCACTGCTGAACCTAAGAACCAACCTGTGCTGGTGTCAGTCACCCCTACACACAAGAGGAAGTGTTGGAAGCAAAAATCAGCTCCTTTAGTAAGGGATGAAGGAGTTTCTCCCAAGAGGAAGCAGGAGAAAGATGTAGAGAAGACAGGCTACTCTGAAGCAGGGCTGTCATGAGAGAACAGGAGGAGGAGAGATAGCTGCTGACTGGGGAGGAGGAAGGTGAAAGATTCATACATGAGGCAGTACCCACACAATCCCTGTCCCTGAGTGAGCTGTGAGATACACAAAAAGATTTCGGCTGAACACATTGTCACCAGCCAGCTCCAGTGTTGGGGTAATAACAGCCAGTAGTCTGGAATTGGAGGATAAGGAAGCCAATCAGGTAGGATCCCTTTTTAGGAACTGAGGCAGTGGCAGAGGGATTGGAAAAGTGACACAAGTCACTGTGGAGGTGGCTCATGTCAGATGTGAAGGAAAGATATTCCTTCAAGGGTGATGTTACACGTCACCCAGACAAGTGGAGCACCTTGGAGAAAGGTGTCAGTACCGGAGGGAAGCTGCCCTGCTGGAGGTGATTTATGAAGACCTGAATGACAAGCAGCTATCCAGAGATGTACAATAAGTCAGGTGCATGTGACCCGTGTGGTGGGAGTTCGTACAGGACCAGAACTGTCACAGTTTAAGCCAGCAGGCAGCTTCAATACCAGACAGCCACTTGTTCACCCTGATTCCCCCCACCTCCTCCGTGGGATGGGAGATAGAACTGGGAAGGGGGTGGGGAGAGAAGAGAAGAAATAATAATTTGAGTATACAAAATAAGTGATGCACAGTGCAGTCATCCACTGACCACTGACCAATGCCCAGGCAGTTTTCAAGCAGCAGGAGCCACTGGCCAGATTTCTTTCCCCTCTAGGTTATTTATATACTGAGCATGATGTCATATGGCATGGAATATCCCCTTGGTCAATGTGTCTGCTCTCCCAGCTGTGCCCCCTCACAATTTCTTGTTCCCCCCAGCCTGCTGGGGTGGTATAATAAGTTGAAAAGTCCTTGACTTTGTTGCTGGACATTGCTTAGCAACAATTAAAACATCATTGAGTTATGAGCATTGTTCTCAATCTAAATCCAAGACAGCTACTAGGAAGAAAATCAGCTCTATCCCAGCAGAAACCAGGACACCTGTCTGGGGAAGTATTTTGATATTCTGTAACACCATGGCTACTGTTGGCTAACTGTGTGACCTTACTCTTCCGAGCAGTGTGTGGCTGCATTTGCTGTGTCTGCTGTAGCCTCGCAGTGGGAACGTACTGGGAAGCCGTTCAACCCATTGCTTGGAGAGACCTATGAACTGATCAGGTAATGAACAGAGCTGCTGCACTGGAGAGGGCATTCCATGGCAGAGATGGTTCATTAGATCTGTTGGCTGGCTTGCAGACTGCACTTGAGCTCATAAACTTCCAGCCATTCTCCCAGCAGCTGCTGCGGGTGCATGCACTGCGTGTTGATGTTCACCAATTGACCTTTCAGTGGAGAGAAACTACTTAACTTTTCAATTCAGAGCAGGCAAATTAAATTTGCCAGGTATAAAAGCAAGTTTTAGCTACAAAAATTAATTTTTTCCCCTAAAACTTATGAATGAAAAATGTGAATGGTACATAAGGAGAGTGTACAGGAGTGTTCACAGTACCTAATAAGCAGCATGAGCCTATTATTAGGTACAGCTACACAAGGCAGATTTTCCTTTCAGTTAATATTTTGGCTCATGTTTAGGTGAAGATTTAAGAAAGAGATCAGTATCAAAAGTAGCTATATTGACTCATCAGATCTGGTAGTTCTTGTTTCTTTTTTATATTAAGTCCTTAGTAGTTTAGGATGAGGATGTTCTGTGTTGTAGTTGATCTTTTCAGTTTAGCCTAGGCTTTTAATTATGTCTTGCACTGAGTGCAGCAACTATGCATGGATCCAACTATCCCTTTCACCTCAGGAAAAGGGATAGCTGCAACTTCACTACACTTGATACGTAGGTACATGGTTTGGTTATCTTTATTTTACAGAGATGATCTTGGATTTAGACTTCTCTCAGAGCAAGTCAGCCATCATCCACCAATCAGTGCTTTCTATGCTGAAGGCTTAAATAATGATTTTGTGTTTCATGGATCAATTTATCCTAAACTCAAATTCTGGGGCAAGAGTGTGGAAGCAGAACCAAAAGGCACGATGACTTTGGAGCTTCTTGAGTAAGTGGATTGGTAATAATTGAAGGCGTACAGTGCCTCATCCTTGATGATTAGAGTGAATTAGTCTCAGGCTTAGGAATGGAGGTGTCCAGCACCCACATCCCAAAGCCTGAGGGCAGATCACTTTGTGGGGAGGAGGGGATGGGAAGATGAAAAGAACTACCATTGTTTCCCCATGCATGCTGCTAATAGCACCAGTGGGGACCTGGGCCTGGATGTTCTCCAAGTGCCTGGGCATCAGTTCTGCTAAAGCCAGCATGCCTGAGTCCTGTTGGCTTTCCTCACACCTTTCCATGCTAACAGTGATGACACCAAAGTGACTGTTCCAAGGAGCTGGTAAAATCAGTAGCAACAGGTTAATAAACTTCTTGGGTTTACTGACTTATTGCCATGCCCACTTCAAGGCTTGGCGTGATGATGGCTTATTGAGGACAGACATCCTGTACACAGATACAGTATTTTAATTTTTATTCCCTTCCCTTAGGCACAATGAAGCCTACACATGGACAAACCCTACCTGCTGTGTGCATAACATTATTGTGGGCAAACTTTGGATTGAGCAGTATGGAAATGTGGAAATAACTAACCATAAGTAAGTTCAGAGTGTGAGCACTTTCAGTTCTTGCAAGTTTGAAAAGGAAAAGCATTTGGAAGTAATTAGTGCTCTCTTGTTTTGCCTTTAGAACTGGGGAGAAGTGTGTACTAAGCTTCAAGCCCTGTGGCCTCTTTGGGAAGGAGCTGCACAAAGTTGAAGGCTACATTCAGGACAAAAGGTAACAGCTTAATTCCAAATGGGAAACAAAAGACTGCCCTTGGTTTTGAGGGGAGCTGTAGAACTGAATGCCTTTACAGAGTCTTTCAAAGGCAAGAACCTGCAACAGCAGGGTTATGAATTCTGCAGTACCAGTAATGGAGTTTTAAAATTGCCCTCAAAAGGTCTTCTTTAACATATTTTTGTCTGAAGTGGGAAATAAATCTCTTTAAGCTCCTTTGTAAACTTAGTCTGCTTTTTATGACAGCAAAAAGAAACTCTGTGCATTATATGGCAAGTGGACTGAGTGTTTGTACAGTGTTGACCCAGCTACATTCGAAGCTTACAAGAAAAACGACAAGAAAAATACAGAAGAGAAGAAAAGCAGTAAACAGGTATTAATCATGTAAAGAGTTGGGATCTCAAAAGCATGATCAGGCAGCTAAATATTTTAGTAGCATTTAAGAGCATTACGATTTCCTTCACTTATCTTCTCTTTCCTGGCAGGATACAAAACAGATTGGATGAGTACCAATATTAAGGAATAAAATGCTTTTTCTCTCTTGAATTTGTATTCAAACTTCCCAAAACTTGGTGTGATCGAAATACTGTCTAGTTTGTGACCTGCTTCTTCCTCCAAAGTTACATGGAGGAAATAACATATGCATTAGTTGGGCCATTTCTGATCATGTATAATAACATATTCTAGAGGGAGGATTTTGTTTCTTAGAAGAAGGACAGCTTAGTTTCTTAAATTGATAGAAGATAATATTTTCCAGCTTTTACAAGGATTTTTTTTATTGCTTTCTATTAAATTTTCACAGCTGTAGAAGTGCTGGCAATTTTTTATTTTTCTTCACAATTGATTTTTTTTTCTCTTGTGAAAAAGCCTCATTCATAATTCTTCCAAACTTCTGGTTAGCAGTAAGCTTTTTGTTTAGGATGAATGGTGATGGTGACAACACACAACTTGGTGAAGAGCAGTCACTGGGACAGTAGTTTAAACAGGGATTGTTCCCCTTTGGTGACTGCAGCCAGGTTTTGTTTGTTTGTTTGTTTGGGTGTTGATAGTTTTTGAAGAAACTTATAAAGAAAAGAGAGGGAGAACTCTGACAGCACTTGTGCCTGTGCAGGTTCAGGTTGTTGCTGTGTCTGAGCTTGCTCCAGTGCTTGTCATCAGGGGAGTGGTAAAGCACTGGGGATTGCTGCTTCTCTGGGAGTCTGACCTGGAGAACTCTAGGAAGAAGGAATAAAGAAAAACACTCCCTGTGTCTTTGTTCAGCTGCCTGTTTGCATTTTCCAACAATGTTCAAGATGATCACTGCTTTTCACTTTGAAATGAAGCATCCTGTTGCATAAAGCTCAAGCTGCAGTGCTGCTCTGACTCTAGGTGTGCTTTTCCTACTCAATTATCAGAACTGTTTCTATGTAGAAAACTGAAGGCTCTGTATGAACTAGGCTAGGTATGAACCAGGTTACTCTGTGCTGAATATGTGCTCCCACTGCCCCTTGTCTGAGGAGCTGGTACATTCTACGGTTTTGGGGCATTTAGGTGAGCCAAGTCTCACATACAACATCTGGATGTGGTTTGTCCCTTCATGGGAGGGAAGGATTCATTCAGGCATGAAGGTACATGGCTTTTTTAACTTCTCATTAGAATTTCCAGATTTATGTAGTAGTTTTCCAGGTATTACTTCTACTACTTAGTGCTACATTGCTACCAATCAGGAAATGCTTCTGCCTTCCTCGAGGGAACCTGCTCAGATGAGCGTCCTTTTGCAACTTACCCCAGATTTTCCCCTGAATCCCTTTCATTTTTATAGGAATAAAACTTAGGGGAAAATAATTTTTCAGGGAACTAGACAAGCCTTCATGTATGCAAAGGTGATATTTTACTACATCAGAAGAGTTATAGTAGACCCACAGTTAGACCAGGATGGTTCTGCTCTGAATGAACTGGAGTCTTTTTTTAATCAAGATGAAGCATTTTGTGCAGAATTTTCAATGCAAATACATGGAAGAGAATAATATAGGCAATAGCAATTGCCCTCACACGTGCCACATTTAGAGACACCTCATTTATAGAGGTCTTGCTTTGGCAGGTCTGTTAACTATCCTCACAGCAATATACTGAATACTTGAATAGCATTGAGCATAAAATATGGATCATTGTGTCAAGAGCACATGAAAATCCACATTACCTATTTCTCTGTAATTCTTATGCCATTTTAAAGTCTTCTCCAACAAGGCAGAAATTGCATTGTGTATTGTAGCCTTTCTATAAAAGCCTTGGAGTTTGACAGTCTGATATAGAATTGTCTTTGTTTTGACACGAGGATAATTTTCTGATGGGTTCTGCTTCAAATTCTCAATTTCTGAAGGACTGATCAAGATCATTTAAGGAACAGAATGATGGGTTGCCAGTTCAGATACAGTCAACTAAAAGCCCTGTTTGTCTTCCTAAGAGCTGAGGGGCTGAACCTGGTCTGCACATTGTTCTGCTGACTTTCATTATTAGAAGCACGGTGAAAGGCTTCTCAGTGAAGCAGAATCCTTACTACTACTTTTGATTTTCTTGGAAGTGCCACACATGAATAATCTCAGAGGACAACTGGAGTGCATGTTGGGTACTGGATGTTTTCAGTATTATCTGATGCAACCATGGCAGAGCAAAGCTTATTAGCAGCAGGATTAAAGCTGCTGGCCTGTAGCCAAAGTATTTAAAGCATTAGTTGCCTTTAAGTTTGGTGTTAATCTCTGGTGATCTCTGAAACGTGCTGCTGTTTTTAGCTGTGATTGTGACAGCAGGTTTTCCTGGGAGAGCCTTACGCATTGTCCAGCATGGCTTTAGTTTGATCTTCCAGCATCCACTTCTGTGGTGGAATTAATGTCAGCAGCATCAGAGCCCAGCTGCTTTTAAGCTGTGTGTAAAATGGGAAATGGTTCAGATCTAGCTCAGGTCACACCTACACTGTGATCACCAGCTACTCTCCTGCCCCAGTAACCCTCTGTGGGTTTTTTTACTTGCTGGGAAAAGTCCTGTGGCTACAGCTGCCTCAAGGTTGTATGTGTCACCCTTCATCCCCTTTCCAGAAGCTGTAGATAATTTAGGATATAAATTTCACAATTGCAGTTTGCCATTTCTGTGGTGCAGTGGTTAATGCAAAGGAAGGTTCCTCTTGGCACAGAGCAGTAGAAAGGACTTTTTGTTGTGCACAAACTGGGCAGCATCTGCATGATGTGCTGGCATTTCTTTGTTGTGGAAGGATGAGGAATGTGGCTTCCATTCTTCACCTTTAATGAAGCAATAGTGAAGTTAAGTATCAGGCATGAAAATGCTTGTACTTGAGGAAAGAGGACATCTCTGAGGTGGAAAAATTGACATTTCTTAGCGCTTGAACATCCAGCTTACATCTACAAAGATGTTGATGCAAGAAACTGTTGGTAGAGTTCCACTGGGAGAGAATTGGGAGTATGTGTGCTATGTAAATGCCTCAATCCTTGGCAAGAAAAGTTTCTTTGCTGAAATTACTCACTTTAGTCAAGGAAATAATTTTCTGTAAGTTCCAGTATTGGAATGATGGGGTGTAAATGGTTCATGATTTCAAAGAACCACTCTTTTCTTTGTGTGCTGCCTTTAGGTGGGCAATACCGAGGAATCAGATGAGATGCCATTGCCTGACTCTGAGAGTGTGTATGTTATTCCTGGAAGTGTTTTACTATGGAAGATAACTCCAAGACCCCCAAATTCAGCACAGGTCAGCTATGCTCCTCCTTATTGAAAGTGTGTGCTACCTTGTTACTCTGTATGGTTTACAGAAAGCACATCCATTTGTTGTCTTTGTCATTAGCAAGTCTGGGTTTGCCTGTTTATTGCAACAAGCCTCCCCACCACAACTGTATCTTTCTAATGAGGGGTTGGAAGGATATCTGCCACAGGGATCAATCTAGGATTTGTGGAATTTCTCTGGAAAATGGGATGCTTCATGTAGATAGGGGCATGGGGCCTTTCCCCACCTCTTCTCTCCACCCTGCTTCACCCACTGAGGCACCAGCCTTGTAAGAAATCACACTGAAGATCTTTATTAGAGGCCAGACATTTCCAAGGACAGACCTGCATGGCACAGGTTGGTGTGGGAAGGGCTGTGAAGCTGGAGAACCACTAGGCAGAATACAAGGGTATTCTGTGCAACTGAGAAGACAAAGAAAGTGGTACAGAAAAGATGCCCCCACTGTATTAATCAAGGGGGACATCTGTCCACAGAGATAGAGAAAATACCAGTAGGACTGGAAAAAGAAGATAAGGGAGAAATAGTGCACTGAGTAATTGGATGCTAGCCTCCTTAAGCAGAAACAGTAAGGATCACCTACACTGCCTGACAGTGCAGTTTTGCTGGTATCTTGAGCAATCCTATATTGACTGATTAAGTAATACAAAAGCACTTGGATGTTTCTTTTTAGACAGCAGTTTCCTTTTGTATTTACACAGTAGCTAGAGGTGTCGTAAAGTCACCTTTCATCTTTGTCTCTGAATTTCAGATGTATAATTTTACAAGCTTTGCTATGGCTTTGAATGAGTTGGACAAAGAAATGGAGAGTGTCATTCCCAAAACTGACTGCCGGCTACGACCAGATATCAGAGCTATGGAAAATGGAGAAATAGGTAACTTCAGCTATGGGCAAAGGGGGTTTTGGTTTTTCTTAAAACTGAGGGACTGGGGAAAAAAGTTGTTAGATGAACAGCCGGAGGAAGTAGCTCCCCATGCATTCCTCCACGATGCCAGGCAGTAACTCTTTAACACAACCTTCTGCAGGCTGTGTTGAGCTTCTGGTGTCACCCACCCGTACAGGGGATGGTTGGGATGGAGGTGATCTTCTTCACAGTCACCCATATCTGCTGCTGTGGTTTAGACTGGTGACCAAAGCAAGTGTTGATAAACAATACCTGCATCGTGTTAAAGAAATATTAATGAACTTTTCAGTTTGTCTGTTTCCATCAGCCTGATCCAGAGGAAGTGTTTTGTTGTGCCAGTTCTGAGAAATGCAGTTAAAACTATTAAAGCCAAAAAATACACTTGATGCAAAATTATACTTCACTGGGAGTTGAACACTTCTGCTGTCCTAGAATAGTGAATTAGAAATACATGATGAGACTTCCAGTGAATAGTGTGCTTTTAAACCAACATTAAAGCAGGATGGCCAGCTTTGTAGACTAACAGTATGGGGGCTCTTGTTTTCTCTGGCTAACTGATTGGGGTAAGTCAGGAAACCCTGATTTGGTTTCAGCTGTACAACAGGGCAAAAACTATGAGACTTCTGGTAAGTAGTCTGAGATCTAGCAATAAAAATAAGTGTCTTGGTGTAACACAGTGCAGTTGTGCAGTTTTATTTCTTTTTACTCAGAAGCTGCTAACCGTTTCTTGGAGGCTTTTAAAACAGATCAGGGAATTCCCACCACCACTCTCTCCTGCCTGTACAACTGTTTTGTGGCCAGGATGATGGATATATTTGGTTCAGTGCATCCCCAGTAATTTGTCTGTGTAAATTTAAAGAGCAAATAACTATGCTGTTAGCAACAGACCATATTCCTTCATGATACACTAGAAGCATGAAGTTTGTATTGCAGCTAGTAATACACAGTGGGTTAGCAGCTGACAGGGAATGGCTGATAGAAATAGTTTAAGAAATCATTCTTGGAAAACTTGTCTATGAAATGCTTTTAGAGGATTCAGGAAAGTGAGATTGACTTTCATCTAATCTGCTTCTGAGTCTGACTTACTCCTCAGACCTTCTGATTGTCCTTTCTTGGCAAAGAGAAGCAACTGCTCTGCTTGTTTGGGATGCTGCATTACTGCATTACCAAAAAAATGAAGGGATGCTGCAGAGACAATTCTTTGTAATCTGGAAATGAGTATTCCATACCTCTGGTGATGAGGAACTAGGCACTAGTAGCAACTTAACTCAAAACTCAACAAGAAGCAGGTGGCCAGATTTCTGAAATAAATTGGTCATATCTTAAGTTTCCCTACTGAAATAAATTCTACGTACGCCACCTCCCTTAGCTCACATTTGCTATCATGTAGACGTATTTCCATAGTCCTCAGGCCATGGATAAATATATATTTAGCAGTCTTAAAGACTAGGATGCCGCTGGCCGATCCTCTGGCCTGACTTTGCTCTTAGACTAAACCAGTAACCATCAGTGTTCTGTAGATGGCTTTTTAAATGGACATTTTCTACTACTGCCCTTATTTATTTTCTGAGTCAGATGAAGTAATGTCCCTGTCTTATATATTATGCTTTAATATCTATATTTTTGTGTATTTTTATTCCTTCAAGATCTGGCTAGTGAAGAAAAGAAGAGGCTAGAGGAAAAACAAAGGACCGCCCGCAAAAACCGTTCCAAGTCAGAGGAAGACTGGAAGACGAGGTTGGTGCCCTTGCCTGTGTGTGTGTGGTTACATAAAGGCTTTGAACATTCAAGCTGGGTGACAGTCTCCACTGGTGACATGCAGTGAGTGTTGTGTCAGCTTGAAGAGCAGACAGACAGCATCAGGTCTGCAGTGCTGCCTTGTGTTTGCAGAACTCGCTCCCAGCGGGATGTAGTTCCAGAGGGAAGGCCCAGGCTTGCTCTGGCTCCTTCTCTCTCTCACTGCTTGCACACCCATATGCAAACACAAACTGTTGTCTTCTCTGAGCACTTCTTGCTTCTGGCATGACAAAGATGGTACCTCTGAGGGCTGCTGGTAAGGACTGGTGTTGCTGGTTAGTTTTTATTGCCTCATATTTGCATGCCTGGCCAAAGAGAAGAGGAGATGCTCCATCCTTGTGAGCTTGCCCACGAGTTCTCAGCCCCATGGCTCTGTGCTGACAATGCTGTGTTCTCACAGTTTATCACCCAGTTATCCAAGACCCTGCCTTCTTATGGAGGGGGCCCCTAACTACAAAAGAGGAGCTAAGGGAGAAGTTAGCGTACAAGGGACCTGCCAGGATGTTTTGGGGGTTTTCTTTAAACTACAAGGAGTCAGCTGGGAGCTCTTACACACAAGCTGTGAAAACCTAACCAGATGAATCAAGTTTGACCAAAGTCTATTTAAAAGCATAGTAGTGAGTTGGCATTATCTTCTCAGAAAAAACAACAGTAGTGCTAAGCTTAAAAAAAGTAAGCTTCCTCTCTTCTGTATTATTAATACAGTCAGACACTCTGGATTAAATATCTTTAAAGTGTTTATAACAATAAATCACGTTTTTCTTTTTTTTTTTTTTTTTGAAATGAAGTCACCCATCATCCCAAAATCCCAGGTTTGGACATGTCTGCCTTTGTCTTTTTCCTATGCCTGCTCTCCTGAAGTGTTTGGGTTTGTTTGCATAGAGACTGATGGAGAATAACATCTTTGTGAAGGTTCTCTAAGTGCTGGACAGCCTTGCACCTTTCTCTTCCTTTCCCAAATTCAGAGTGCTTCTAGCTCTCACCAGGTGTTTTCAAACCTGGGATAGTTACATAGTATTCTTCCAGGTGCCTGAAGTAGCTTAAATATAGCTCAAAGCACCTGAGGCTGGAAATTGGGGGATTCCCATAGAGCTGTGGTTTTTGGGTTATATAATTAGCACAGATTCCATTCACAAGGTTCTGCAACTGCTGTTGTGCATTGTGTAAAACTGTTCAGCACTAATCTGGGATATCCTTTAAGAACTCTTTGCTTTCCAGGATGTTCCTAAAGCTTTGGCAGAAATTCCTGGTGTCTGATCTCTTTAGTAGGAATGCCAGGTGTGGCTATAAAGGATGAATGCTAAGTTTAAGGAGAGTTGTGCTCTGGGGGGAAAAGTGCATGCTGTGAAGAAGAACTGTCCTACCCATTCCCAGGTCATTTGTAGGTCTTATTCTGCAGTGCATTATGAGCTCAGATCTAAACTGCTGCCATTTCCCTGCACAGAAAAACAGGTTTCTTGCTTTGTCTAGTAGAATTCCTCCTTCCTAAGACGATTCTCCAAAGTGCCCAGTGATTTTTTTATTTAATATATATAATTTTATTATTCTGAATCCATTTTACAAGTGAGGTGTTTCTCAAGAGGTGATTAATGTTCAGAGTAATGAACACTGAATATTTTAGATGCTGACCAGTAATCTTAAGTCCTGAGTAACAGTATTTAATTCAGTTCTGAAGTACAGCAGTGGTCTGTTGATTTTCATGAAGTCTGTCCCATCTTCCCCACATCCCTGATTTAGGTCTTACAGGTCTCTCAGGCTTAGTTCCTCCCACTGCCTTTCCCCTTCCTATTGAAGTAGGTGGACACTGGAGGAGGGGCACTCTGTCCTGACCTGTACAAGTGTTGAGGACACACTAATGAGCTGTGGGCTGGTAGAATTTCTTAATCTGAGAGCTGAGGTCACTGTGCTTATAGCCCTGTTTCACAGCAAGTGTTTGGCTTTAGCTCTGGAATGAGCTGCTGTCACCAGTGAACTGGACACCTAAGCCAATCCAGACACCTCTTATTTGGGAATAGCTGACTCCTCCTGTGGGAGGAGCAGCAGGAGTGAGCTGTGTACAGTACTAGGGGTGAATGACTTCTGTTGACTTCAGTTAACCCAACCAGGGCAGCAGATGAACACTGGAGTGTTCACCTGGTCAGTTACCCCCAGGAAGGCAGCACAAGGCATTTCTTGCAGCACAGCTCTCTCAAGTCCTTTGAGCCAAGCAAGACTTGCCTGTTAGCTGCCCTGCTTTGTAACACAACCCTGCAGTACTGGTGGCCTTTGGGTTTTTGCCTTTTAAAGAGATTAAATCAGATTTGGTTCAAATGTGCCTTTTCTCTTCTGAAACATTGCTGGAGAAGGGAAGAGCAGAGTTAAACAGGCTGCCTTGCACACAGATCATTTACTTATGTGACTGTGGTCACTGTAGTGAGTCACAGAGAGAGACAACTGGCTTCTGTGGTCAGTGAGAGGTGAAAGGAAGCTGAGGAGCACATTACCACAGAAACAGCTTCTACAAAGCTGGCTCGTGCCATAAATGTGGCTTGGCAAAATACAGAAGGAAGTTAAAATGCTTGAGGTCTGGTACTGTGTGCTGTTGAGGCACAAGATTGAGTAACTGGGCCAAACAGAAAGTGGCATTCACTGTGTGCTATGTGGTGCCTCCAGATTAAGCAGGAAGAGGGAAGAAAGGAAAGAAAGCAGGTGCTCAACATGAGTGTTTCTATAATAACAAGCTTAGTAAAAGCTTGCAAGTAGCTCTGTGCAGATGGAATCAGCTTTCTGGGTATTCAGATTGAGTCTCCTGCTGCCAACAGTATAACACAACAGAGTTAACTTGTCATAATCCAGAACTCCTCCTGCAGCCTGTGGGTGATGTTTCATCCTCATTGAGGGTAGCTGGCACACTTGTTCCAAGTTTCCTGCTGGTCAAACCAAAGGGAAGGAAGCACAGGCAGTGGGAACAAGGACAGGTCGCCTGTGAAGAACAGAGAGCTGAGTTACATAGGGATGGGGTAAGGAAGGCCAAGGCAAAGCCAGAACTTGGCAAAGCATTGGGAAAAAAAATAACACAAAGGGCTTCTACACATATGTTAACCAGAAAAGAAAGGTCAAAGAAAGGGGATGGTTTTTAAGGTGTTTTCCAACCCAGGTCACTCTACAATTCTATGATGAACAAGGCTTTAAAAAAACAAGGGGTAATTTAGATCCAGGGATATAATATTTGTTTTCAGGACTGCAGTGCTTGTGGTGTTTACATGTCTTGCAAAAACTATTACTGCTTGTGCATGCCAGAATGGTTTTTCAAAACTGCTTTGAAATAAAGCTGTATCTGTCTTTTTTTTATGCAGTAATCTTGGCAGCTTCAAATAGCAAAACACTGGTGTCAGTAATTCCATCTCAGAGATGTTTAAGCAGTGTTGCAAATGGGGAAATGTAATCACTGAACATGACTTTAAACTCACAAATTTAAAACCAAGAGGACTCCTGCAACAATTATTTTGTGCTGTGTATTTTATACCATCTGCTGAAGATGCAGCAAAGTAGTTCTAAACTTGTACAAGTGAGTCTTAATAGCTTCACTAACATGCTGTGTGTTTCCTTGCAGATGGTTCCACCAAGGCCCCAATCCCCACACTGGTACACAGGACTGGCTTTACTCTGGCAACTACTGGGACAGAAACTACTTTAATTTGCCTGATATTTATTAAAATGCAGTAAGGAGCCTCTGACTCATACAAATAAGTCTTAATCTGTTTTAATGTTTTCCCTTGTTCTACTTATCTCCTGAAAATACTGACATGTTATCAAACAGAATATTAAGCAACTCTGCAATAAATCTGGTGGTACATGATCTGCAGTCCTAAAGGTAGGGGAATAACTTTTCTGGCTGATGGTGGGTCCTGCACGGACAAAGTTGCTGTGGTTTCAAGCTGCCCTGAGTACACCTATATTAGGTTGCGGTGTATGAGGAATAGAACACCTTCAGCTGTTCTGTGAATACTTTATTTTGTAGATAACATTGGCACAAGTAAAACTGGTTTTATTTATTGTGACATGGGAATGTTTAAAAAGCACACAAAGTAATTGCAATATTCTATTCTTAAATGAAGTAAAGGGTGTCACTTCTGTAAAGATGTAATTTTTCATAAAGTGACTTTTCTTTTACTAAAGTAATTCCTTTAAGCTGAGCTCTGCTCAGGAGATTCCAGAAGTGTTCACATCTCTGGAGCAGTAATGCAGTTGTTTAAGCTGGTAACATTACTCAGAGGTTATTTATTCAATGTTTTGTGCAGTGTGTTTTGGATTTTGCTCTCCTGTTTTGCTACCAACCTTATGATTTAAGGAATTAAGAGCCATTTAAATATCTACAGATTTGATTTGAACTGCACACTAGTAACAGGTTTTAAAAGAATCTGTTTCATGCACTAGAAGTTCCGGTGCCCAGCACCACTGCAAGAACCTAATCAGTCCAGGAACAACCTGGTGGAACATGGCAGGGGGACAGGACTGTGTCTGTACTGTGCAAACTCCCTGCGAGGAAGTCTTGTGCATTTCAAAGGTAGTACAGCACCTCAGTGAGGCCTCCTGTGCACAGCTGCTTTACCCCTTTTCAGTGGGGTGCATTCAATCTTAGTCTGTTTATACTGAACTGTGTACAGAGCTTCTAGAGGGCAAGCTGCTCTTTGTACAGTATTTTAACTGCTGTCTGGAGGTTAGTGTTAATTGAATAATTTAATTGCTACTAAATAAAGGCTTCAAAACTTCTTGCATCTAGTCTAAAGTGAGTGATGTTCAACAGTGCTGACCCCTTCTGAGCAAGCCTCATCCAAAACCTGCTGCAGTGAGGACAGGTATTATGTTTCCCTGTGCTCCATGGACCTCTCTTCTCCATAAGCAGAGTCTCTTTCTAAGGGGGTGGGGAGGGCTGGGGAACTGAGCTTCCTGCAGCTTGAGCTTTGAGTGGACTACTGAAACTGTTAATAAGGCAATGAGATGCTTTCTATTTTTATTCTAGGCACTTCTCGCATTCCCCATATTTGCATAGATAAGGGAAAGCTTTTTCCTTGGCAGCTTTTCCTGTCAGGGGCCAGCTCTCACAGTGACCTGTAGATGCAGGATTTTAGTACCTGTTCTATCTGCAGGAAGCCTCTTCTCTGGCCAGAGCTTCTTGAAATCTGTCTGGACTGCTGTGCAGCTTCCAGGTGTGAGTCTGAGATCTGCAGGTCACACAGCACTGAGTGCCAAGGAAAGCAAAACATTTAGTTCCTGCCTGCTCCCCATGACTATAGCATGGGCGGCTCCTCACTGGAACAGCTCCAGCAGATGTGGCAGGGGGCACAGTTCACACAAGGCTAACATTGGGGATGTTCAACATGGGAATGCAGTTCTAATTGCTGGTGCTTTCTTTTGAACATTTGCTTAACATTATTTGATTTATTGCAATGTAAACTCCATCCATCCTGACCCCTTCCTGAAGTGCAAACAGCCTCTCTTCTCTACCTGTTAAAAAATTAACATGAACTCAGTAGGTAAGTGTGGAAGAACTTCTTTAGGTACTACCAAATGCACTCCAAGGGGAGGGTATTTTGCCCCACTCTGAATATTACACAAACAACTAAAAGTTCAGGCTAGAGGCAAAAAGATATGTATAAATATGAGGCTAAAAATTGTGGTTCTTTCAGACTAAAATCAGAGCAGGACTTGCAAACAATAACAAGCAGAGGAAAGCAGTGTGGGTGTGTTATATAGGACAACTAGTTTAACCAATCATCTCTGTTTTGTTTTGAAAAGG
The DNA here is from genome assembly GCF_028769735.1 of Zonotrichia leucophrys gambelii. Lineage (NCBI taxonomy): Eukaryota > Metazoa > Chordata > Aves > Passeriformes > Passerellidae > Zonotrichia > Zonotrichia leucophrys. The sequence goes on along the minus strand of NC_088171.1, from coordinate 106,768,362 downwards.
GATAAATTAAGTTTCTGGTAGTAAAATCCAAACAGTAGCATGTGCCTATGTGGGAAGCAAGCATTGTTTTTCAGTACCCTGCTCTGGGCATGGGGTGTGATGTAATGGTAGCCTGTCCTTGCAGTACTGTAACTTCCTGCAGGAGCACTTAGTGTGTGCTACTGCCAGCGGGTCTTTGCAGACATCCCATCTGCCAGAGGGATGGCCACTGGGAAATCACTGGCTCTGCATGGCTTAGCTGTGCTCTCAGCTGCAGAGTTAGAACCAGGGCTTGCTCATTTCTCATCAGGCAATGTAGTGTTCTCCTCCTCCTTGCAGCAGCATCTGGCTGTCCAAACATGGCATGGGTAGAAACAGGTTTCCAGTCCTGTGTGCTTGGAACATCAGAGCCTGCTAGAACAAAAAGTGGAGAATTTACTGACTTCATTTTTCTAGCATCACATAATTTGGAGAAGGTATTTGTGACAGCTGACCATGTTGTTAATCTTCCCCCCGGAAAAGCTGAGCATTGCCCAGGAACAAGGACCCCCACCTCCAGTGGGACAAAAGCTTCATGGTAATTTTAACCTTGTCTCAACTGAGTTAGACAACAGAAGGTCCATACATTAGAGTGTGGTGGATGTCCCAGGCACCTGAGGCTAAAAAGACATAATTGTGGGAATTGGAAGCTGTTAGTTCCAGTCATTTTGTAAATCTTTATGTCTTAAACAAGCACACCTAGACCTAGGGAAAGCAAGCATGATACAGAAGGGATCTGGGACAGCAAACACCATTTGTTAGGTGGGTGACAAACACCTGCAACCTAGCAAGTAAAAATGAAAAAATAAAATGTCAGAGCAGAGGCTATTTGGTCTGGTATTTCTGAAACTGAACTTTGACAAACTTGCCTAAAAGTTTAGGGTTTTTTACAAAAAGCCACTGTTAATCTAGAAATCTACCTAAGCTCAACTCTCCTTTACAAAAGGCTCTGCTGCTCCACAGAGAGGGGAGCAGGACAGCCCCAGGCTGGAGGATTTCTCCAGCTGGACAAGGACTGAGATGGGCACCAGCTCTCCTGCTCTTTGTGGAAGGATGGCTGCAGAAGCTCACCAAGTCCAGCCACCACAGGCAACCACCCCCATTTTTTTTCTAAGTGGAAAAACTTAGGTCACTTCTGGAATAAATGATCTTTCAGTCAAGGAGAATCAAAACTAGGATTCCAACTAGTCACCTCTCCTTAGCCACAGGGCACATGGATTACATCTTAGGTCCTTAATACCTGCTTCAGAAACTACAGATTTTCAGCAAGATCATTTTGCATCAATGAGCACTTTGCCATCACTCTTACCTTCTTTGCCCTCAGGAGTAGAGTGTCCTGGCCAGAGCCACATTTCATGGACCAAATGGCAGTGAAATATAACACAAGCATTTTAGCCAGGCAGACAGTGTTGGTGCAGTAGTTTCTTAGAAGTCACCTCTAACCCTGCATTGCACTGCCAATAGGTGATCTTTCATTTATTTACCACTAAGCTGTAGAGCTGGAAGTTGGAATTGGGAAGATGACATGAATGCCCAGACTTTCTTACCTGACAAGACAAACTTGCTCAGTTTGATTCCAGTTGTGCTGTAGATTCTGGATGCCAAATAAGTTTGTAGTACTTGAGGCCTGGCATGCATTTAATGGCTGCTTCATCTTTAACAGATAATTTGTTTGATCTACAAAGGGAATTACTCTGAAAACTGCTCTATAAAAGATGGAACCTCTGCATCCATAATCAATTTGTCATCCCAACACAATGGTACAGCCTCACTGGTAACCTCAACGGTTACCTCAACAGGTAACCTTGGTTTCACTGCAGAAAGGTACAACCTGTAATGGATCATTAGGAGCAGGTGATGGTGGAGGTGAAAGATGATCATTCTCTGTAAAACCAACACAGTAGCAGAGGAGAAGGCAAGTCTCTCAATTCATCATCACAGCTCAGCAGAGCTGCTTTCTGAATGACATCAAAAATTATGAGAGACATTATTCGAAGCACTAGAGCTGAATCCCCTCAGAAAAAACATTATTCTCCCTGCCAGCCCAAGCCAAGTCAGGCCCATTTATAACCTGTCACTGTTGGGCAATGCCACAGAAAGGAATGGCTGCCTTGCAGCTGTGCAATCCAGTTAGCTCCCTACTGGTGCATGAGTCCCAAATCCTATACTGTCACTATGGGTGGGAGCCTCCAGAGGAAATCTTGCTGCCAGCCCAGGTGCTGTGAGTGTCACTGCCTGGGTGCCTCCTGGATGGCTGGACAGGGATGTTTCCTTAACACAGGCATTCAGGTGACAATTCTCAATTATGCAGCCACTCTCTCATATTTGAAAAGTCACGGCAGTCAGGCAAAGCCCCCAGTGACTGGAGAAAATGGAGTATCACATCTGTTTTTAAAAAAAGGGGATGAGGACTGTAGGAGCTACCAACCAGCCAGCCTTACCTCTGTGCCTGGTAAGGCCATGGTACAGATCATCCCAGAAGATACATCAAAACATGGAAGATGGAGAGATGGTTAAGGACAGCCAACATGAGCTGCAGTTTCTCCAAGGGCAAACAGTACCAGACTGAGCTAGTGGCCTTGGATGATGGAGTGACTGCATAGTGGACAAGGGATGAGCTACAGCTGTCATCTACCTGGACTTCTGAAAGGTCTTTAACCATCCCTCCCAACATTCTGGCTGCTAAATTGGAGATACATGGGTTTGATGGATCAGGAAGTGGCTAGAAGGGTGGAAACAAACCAGCAGTAAGTGCACCCTCAAGGCTCTGTACTGGGACCAAAACTATTGCTAGCAAGTCTGTAGCACACTTGTTACTGTCTCTTCAATGACAGCAGGATCAAGTGTGCCCTCAGCACGTTTGCACATGACACCAAGCTGAGTGTGGTGCAGTTGATTTACCAGAGAGACGATGCCATCCAAAGGGATGGGCAGCACTGGGCCCAAACAAGCTTCAGGAAGTTCAGCCAAGGCCAAGTGCAAGATCTTGAATCTGCCCACAGCATTCACACATTCCTATGAGCTGCTGCCTTTTCCCCCTCCCCACAGTACCATGAAATCTGCTCCTGCTTTCTGCCACTGACCTGCCTAATGCCCAGCACAGGCAGAACCCTTCTAAGCAAGTGCCTTTGCCAAAACCTGTTTCCCTCACTAGCAGCCAAGCCAGACATTTCTTCCCAGGATGAGGGCAATTCTTCCCTCAGCCTCACACACTCTAATGCTGCAACTTGCAGAAAGCAGAAAGGCTGCAGCCACATCTCACCCCTCTGTGGTGAAGGGCTGAGTGCACAGACCACCCCTTGCTTACAGCCATACAAAACCCAAGGGATTTGAACAAACTGCAAAATACAGCACTCGAGCAGCAATGTTCCTTGGTGGCCTCTGGCAGGGGCTCAGAGGACACAGCTGGAGACTGTAACTTCTTCAGCCACACCCAAGAGGAACCAGGTTATTCCTTCATAAAGGCTTTGTTTGTACTGCAGAATCTTATGATTGCAAGGGCAAACCCTGAAACAAACCTCACCTGCCCAGGTGATCAGGGCAGGTGACATTTGCTTCCCAGCACACATTATTAGTAGGTACACAAAAGATCATTTTCTGTTCCCATACAAGCACAAGAAAGGTCACTGTGTAGTGCTGTATTTTCAAGATTACCACTGTATTTTGGAGAATTGTAAAGACAGAAAGATCACAGGGGCAAGGCATGATCAGGAGTCTGCTGAGGGATAAAAACTTTAACCACAAACATTGCTGCAGATCAGCCTTCACTACAGATGGAAAACCATCATCTGTCTACCTGCTCTTGCATTCTTGGATGTCTGCATCTCTACACAAACCTGAGGGGAACTCCAGCAGTACGGAAGATTTAAAACTCACTGGTGCTAAAGCATTTAGAAAATATGTAACAGCTTCTTTTTAAAAGTAACATACTTGCAGCAGAACTCTGCTAATTTTGAATGGCTTTCAAGTTCATTCACAGGAAAGTATGCTAATGTATACTCACCACATAATGCTTCTTGAATCCTTAGTAATTTCTCAAGAAAACTTCTCACATTATCTTTTCAGTCCTGGAGAGTGACAACACAGATGATAATATTTAAAATGTTAAATATTTGTATTTTATGACTTGCGAAACTAGGAAGAAGAGCTTCCTATAGAAAAAATCTTTCAAGAATATATATATGAGAGAAGTGGAAAATGCATGTTTTTTGGAGTAGGGAGAGCAATCCAAAGTCTAGATTTCTGTACTGAGAGCACATGGAAGCAACATGCCTTGATAAAGGTATTACACATACCTGAGTGCAAAGGTAGCCATGATTACTTCAAAACCATCCCCACTGAATACAGAGCAGAGGAGAACTTGCACATTAGCTTCTCTGGAAAACTTTCAGAACTCAAGGTCAGCAAAGCTCTGCACAGCAAAAGCTTCAAAGATGCTTAAGTACAGATGTCATAAACCATAGAAAAAATGTATTACCAGAGGTGACAGAACTGAAGCATAAACCTCCATAAATATTTGAAAAGGCTGCAGGACCTAACATAAAATTGTGTGTGTCTGAAACTAAAGAGCAGCTACAGGAAAAAATATGTCTGGAAACTAATTCACTGTGCTGGGACTTAAATGCTGGTTTTGGAAGCCATCAAGAGCAATGTACACCAGGTACTTTACTAACAAACATCACCCTTTGGCCCCATAGGGAAGGGCCTGCCAGCCCATGAGCAGCCTGCCCAGCTGAGGTCATTGCCTTGTACCTTTTGCCCCTTTGCAAAAGTAACAGCTTCCAGACAAGGTTGAAATCTAAGAGCCTGGGCAGAAGTTCAGCAAATCAAGGTCCCAGATAAGCTTTATTTTTCTACCAGAAAAGGGATCAGGTCATTCATTAACTGGGAAGAAGTCTATGTCCCAGCAGCACAACTATCTTTTCTCAATATAGTAAACATATTGCTTTTAGTGAAAGACTGGGAGGTCATTATTACAAAAATTATTTTGCTAAGCAAATTCTGACAATCTCTTTCTCCTTTCCTTCTCAAATCCTCAAGTCAAACAAGTAATTTTTTTCCTTTTAATCTCTTCCCTTCTCCCACCTGGGCATCTCCTCTAGGTAAGCACAGCTTGCCAGAAATGCCTGAAGAACACTGACCAACAGCCAGTCCTGCTGAGCTTAACAGAGTACTTGACTGGAACACCATCATGGAATAGCTGACATCAAAAGACAAGCAGCATTTTGGAAAAACCAGCAATGGAAAAATTAGGGCTAACATTAAGACAGCTGCACATCAAGTCCCCATGGCGACTCTGACTGGTGGTAAAAACACAGGGGGTTCAGTAGATTGTGGAGATCCTGGGCTGTTGTGCAAAGGGGTTCTAAGCAAAGGCAGGGAAGAAATATAACCTACCCTGATAACCTGTGGTGAGTCCAGCTGTGGGGTCCAAACGCACATCAAAAAAGTAATCAGATATAGAAACAATTCAGCATTTAATTCTGGAAAGGGTGCCTCAAATTGAATTTCTGTGTGGTAGGAAATGGGTGGGGAAGAGGCCAGGTGAGCAGGAACACTTTTCACCATCTCCTAACAATGGCACACTTTTGTGAAGTAATAAACTTGAACAAGTCTATTACTCCTAAATTTCACTTTTCCTTTGTGTTCTAGGCTGCCTGCAAAGTTTCTGACAGATGCCACCGACTTCCCAACTTAAAATAAAAAGATAAACATAAATTTACTCAAGATGAGCTTTAACAATATTTGTTTGGGATTGCATAACTTCTAATGAAAGTTTTTTCTACCACTGTTGGTGTTTCATAATGACTGCTGGAAAGGGGAGCTGAGTGCTATACTCTGCTTCCACCCCACTGCAAGGTTTGATCAGGCCTACATCAACCTAACACCTGCTCAGACTTCAGCAGGTACACAGCAGTTCTTAAACACAAGTACAATCATTTGTTAGAAAGGCAATCACATTGTTGCAAACTGAAAAGCAATTCAGTACAGCATTTGGGGAATTTTATTTAGGAATAAAGCATAACTAGAGTATGAAACACGCATTCAAAGTCAGAGAAATTAAAGTGCTTGCTTTAGAGTAAATTAGAAACACTTCTCAAAGGTGTAGGAATACAACAAATACAATTTTATGTGGTTCTTTTTCTTCAGTGATGAACAAGTGAATTTGACATCTTAAAAATGTACCTTAAAGCTCATTCACTCTATGGTTGAGCTCAATATGAAGTAACTCACTTGCTCATCCAGGAGACTGCAATTATACTGGAAGAAAAAAGGCTGGAGGTAATTGCTGAGTAGAAAACTTTGTTACAGAGTCACTTAACATCCCAGAAGTTTTCCCAATACTTTGTATTATCTTGTTCAGGAGGCTACCAATTAGAATTCAAACTCAAGAAGCAAAGGAACAAAATTCATGTCCACATTTCTTTTAATTTTACTCAGAAATATAAAAGTGCAAGTTCTGTAAATTAACAACATTTACAGTACATCACAATAAATATGCCACCTTGTGACATCTAAAAATTCTAGTTATCTGAAATGAGTTGTACTGAGATAAAAACTGCATCAACATCAACAAAAAATACCTGTCCCAGTAAAGATGGCCTTAATATATTACTTAGCAAGATGCATATTCCATTATTGCTATTAGACCATGCCTCCGAGTTCCACAGTATAAAAACTTACTAGTTTACACAAAAGACCATTGGTTTTTTTTCTCATCACAGGCACAATCTAACATAAAAAATAATTCTGCCATATATAGTGTAGGAGGGTCTCCTATGAGGAGAGGGGAGGGAAAAAGTAACTAATACAGAAACATACAGTTGTGATGATTTGCTAAGCCCACAGGAAAGCTGCACTTTGCACAGAGTTATTGAACTGTTACATGAACATATAATGTCTTTCTATACCCACTCCTGGCCTGGTGAGAACAGGCCTTTTAGTAAATTTACTACAATTTTCTAGCTACCTCCAAGTATGCAGACTCTAAATATCCCAACACAAATTGCATGCAGGTGCTTTGTGTCCTGAACAGCCAAGTCTCACATCATATTTAAGGAGTGTATTTAAAAAGAATTTTGCCAGTAGCTGCACCATTCCCAGCTATTTACCCAGAACAGACTGTCTGATTGAAAAACATTAAAAGTCAGATAGGACAAAATAAGATTTCAAGTACATTAAAGCCCATTTTTAAAATAATTATTTGAACTCTAAGCAGTCACTATATACATATACAATATATCATTTTCTAGTCAATATTTATTTGGATTGACCAAATAAGGTTGAACACCCATTTATGACTCAGTATTACCATCAAAGTGGAATAAAAAAATCCCAGTGTACTACCTGTAAGACACCTAGATTATACAAAAATAAAACTGCTTTATAAAGAGTTCCTCCTCTCCTTCAGGAACTGCAACAGAAGTGATAAACTGCTCTAGGAATGCCTTTCATAGCAGAACTGTGTCTTTCTAGAGAGAAATAAAAGTGTCTCAACCATTTCATTTGGCCTACCAAACAGGACATTACTTCTCTCCTCCATATCAGTCTTGCTTTAGATGTAACCTCAAAAGCAAATCAATGAAGGTTAGGTGTGGGCAAAGTCTAGAACTTTGGCAACATGCTCTACAAAAAGATAAGAAGAAACAAAAAAAGCTTAAGCTAAGGAACTGTTTAAGGCAACCTGACCAAAGTAAAGATAAGGCTTTTGGATAACTATTTCCAAGGATATCCAGTTTTCTTAGCTTTGCAAAGTAACACAATTCAACTAACTTTATGGTCAGATTTCCATTCATAAGCTTCTTTAAAAAAATATTTACCTTCCTTGAATACAATATTAGCTGAATATAAAACATAAGGAAATACTACACATTAAGGACAAAAGTAAAAAAAAAAGCTACAGATAAGCACACTGATGGCCAAGTATTAAAAATTATATGGTCATGAAAAAAGTTTTAGGCTCTCTGAGGTACTTCAATAACTTGACATCACAGGCTTGAAATACTATACAGAGACTGAAGATATTGTAATATTGGTGTAATTACTAAAGCAGTTTTGTGGGTTGTCTTTTTTTTGTTTGTGGGTTTTTAAAATACCTTTAAAGGTCAATGCTGTAAGGATCCAGCAGCTTGAATGAAAAACATGTAAAATCTTAATATGGTATTCAGAATGTAAGAGCCAAAATAAGAACTGCCCAAGCCGTAGCTGCATGTTAAAGGATTTTTCTGGAATGTACCAGAAGCAAAGAACTTAAACATTGATATCATTGATATCACAAATATGAGCTGGGTTGGGAGGAAAGGGATAAAGAACTTAAAGAGGTGAGAGGTTTAAAATTCACCATTAGCCATCATGAGGTAACTGGCAAAAGCCACAAAAAATTAGTATATCTACTTTTTGTGGCTAAACAGTTTTCCTCCTCCTCCTGTGTGCTGGCTAATACCTGGAGAAAAAGGAGTATTCTGACCACTTCCAACTTCAACATTTAAACCAATTACATATATTGCATTATTCTAATCAAACCAAAAGTGTTCCTCCTGGCAAATTTTAGATGTAGACCTGTTTTAAAAGGTAAAAATCAACCTTGCCAATGTTGTTGAAGTAAATCATGTGCTTATTTAGGCTCACCCACAGAGTTACAAGTAATTGTGTTCACCTTGGTTTGAACAAAATAAAAAATGAAGAGTTAAAAACACAAGGTCACTTAACCTTCTTCCTGGTTGATTTACCTTTAGTTAAAATTGTAATGTTTTTACTCAGCCATACTAGGAAAGTGTCTCTGGCACAAGTGGTTTTCAGAAGAAAAGCTGGACTTCCCAACAGCTCTTTCTTCTGCTTCATCCTAAAGTGCAGGAACTGTGGGAAAGGATAGCAAGCCTTCCTGATGGTCACTGTGGAACCACTTCCCTTAGAGAGGCTAAGGCTGCGTGTATGCGGACGTGCAATCTGTTCTCAAAGTCATAGCCAGTAAATTCCTCCTGGGGGAAAAAAACAAGGAAAAAATCCCACATATACACCTATTAGCCTCCTTCTCTTTGGGATATACAGATAATTTTGCTATTAATGCTTTAAAAATCATGTTACAAAAGAGTCCAAAGAAAAGAGATGAACTGGCGACTGCATGTTGCAATATCCCCGTACTACCCACAGCAAAGGAATTATTACAGAAATTCCAAGTTGGTAAAGAGGGCAGATTGAAGCCCATATAGTTGAAGAGCACTTAAGGGGTTCTACTAATCCAAAAGCTCCAGAAAATCCCAAAAGGCCCAAGGCAGGAACCAGGTGGAACAGACAAGGAATGGAGAATTGTCATTTTCAAAAGTTTTGTAGCCAAATCTTGCTTGAAAAACGGATCAAAGTTCTAACACTTGCAGGAGCTGTCAGCGATGTGGGATCAGTGTGATGGCTGACCTAGCAGCACATACCTATGGAGCACACATAAATGTGTATCATGCACATTAATGCACATCCACATGACAGGAGTTGTGGATTACAGGTGAGGGACACCGCCACTCAACACCCACTCCCCCCTTCCCCAGTCCCCTGAAAACACAGCCTCCCAAATGCCCTTTCATTTTAGACAATTAAATTAGAAAATGCCTTAGTTTTTACCTTGGCTTGGAGCAGTAAGGTTTTGCCTCTTGGCACAGTCTACAAAAAGACAAACATTGCATTGGAGACACATCACAAATGTTCCAGAAAATACTTTAAGTAAATGAGCTGGTGAGACTCGAGCAGCATCTCTACCTTTGAAAAAGGTACTGAGCAGACAAAACCCTCTCAAATTAGGAAACTGGAAATACTAATGAGGCACCCAGGAGAAGCACTATTACGTATTTCTAGTCTTCTACAGAAAATGTGAAATCACAGAAACTACAAAATCCTATTCCCTTCTCTTTCTTAATCATTATGGAGCTCTAGCACAACACCCCAGCTGCTAAATGAAATTTTGTGTAAACAGGAACCATTCACCTCTAGTTCTAGCTCTTGCTTTTCTCTACCCCATCCCACTTTGTTGAATCCAAGCATCATTTACCTCCTCATTTTCTGAGTGCCACGAGAGGGAGTCTCCTGCACATCCTTCATACACGAAACGCTACCACAGCTCCTCCAGCTGAGGCTGGTTCAGCCCTCAAACACCCTGCATGGGGCACATTCAGCTACTGAGAGCACACACTGCGTGTAAGGCAGGAGGAAGGAAGGAGTGCTCTCATGTTCTTCAAATCTTAACATGCCTTCACTACCCACATTTTTTAGGGTTTTTTTTAGAGACACTTGACATAATCAAATTTAAACATGAACGTGGAAAGAAAGGCAGCAGCAACTGTTATGGGACTCAGACCTTCTTTCCAGGTTCTGAAGCCCAGCTCTAAGTCTTAGGGCAGCAGGGTTTTCAAAAAGAAAATGAGTTTTAAAAGCATTTTCTAGTTTCTAGTTTTGTCCTTTGTTATGAAAATTGTCTTTATTGAAAGATTTTCCTCTCCTTCCCCCTTTAAGGGGAAGGCTCAACTCTTAACTAAATGTGACAACAGCAAAACCAACTGGAAACAGAATCTGAAGAACATGAGATACTATCAGCTCACTACTTCATACACCACACACAGTGAAGGGGGAGTTCAAGTGATTACCCTATGACCACTTCCCCCTAACCTGCCATCTGATTAACAACACAAGGTGGCATAAACTCCAAGGACTGGGGTTACACATTTGAGGAGAGAAATGGCACCAAGAGTGCTGCACAAGCTGCTCTGGTTTAAGATTCTCTGAGGCAGGGTATGTGCAAAGACCTGAACAATTAAATGTACTGTCAGCCAAGCCATTTGGGCAATCTGAAAGCCAGGTGGATTATTTTCTTCCACATCCTGAAGAACAAAACCCTCACTACTCAGGGTGGAAGTCAAAATGCCCACACAAACAGCTTTAATGGAATTTAAATTACTTAAAAAACCACTTGCTATTTTAGGAAGGCATCAAATTCTATTTGGAGAGGATAATTACAGGTGAACTTTGAATGGCACCCAACAGGATATTAAATGGGCAAGAAAAGGACCCTAGGCATCTACCACACTAAATACCACCTGCAGACAAGAAAGCCTTGCCTACCCAAGGCCTTCTGGTGAGGCCTTTGTTGCCACCAGCACCAGGAACACTCTCAATTTTAAAAAACTAAGACATTGTGACCTAAAACACATTCCATTTCTTGGACTGAATCCCCATCCCTCACAAAGTTGTACGTTTCATTATGGTAGGTATAAAACAAATTTTTACAACTTCATATGCACAGTCAGCTACAAACTTTGTTCCATTCTTTGCATGGTGATATGCTGATCCCTTCCACAGGTTTTGTAAGTGTAAAAACAGGTCATGCTTTTACCTCTGGATTGTCCAACAGGATACAGCCAAGTTCATAGCAAGCATATGGCTGGACGTACAAGTTGCCTTGACGGCAGAGTTCATCTTTAGCAGCTCGCTGAAAGTACTGTAAAAATGAAAGGAAAAAAAGAAACCAAAGATGGCAGAGGTACATTAAAATTGACTGGTCATTACTTCCAAACAATATAGTAGCACCATTCAACTTTAATCTGTAGAAATTAGCCAAAGCTAAAGTGAGAATATATTAAAAATTTACAATGATATAGATTCCTAGATGTTTTTACCAACACTACTGTATCAAGACAAAACTATTAGTTTGGATTTCTACCAAATATTACAGTGACTGATTCAAGAGTTTTCCAACTTAATATTGAAAAAATACTAATAAACTGTGACATCAAAGATGAAGTACCCAGATTATTTAAGGTATGTGAGAGAGAAATGAGGCAGGGGGAAAGAGGTTTAAAGCCAGCATCTTGCTACTTATATGAATAGCATTTTATTCTGAAGAAGAAAAAGGAGAGTTGTATCTACAGATCAAAACCTGGAGTGGTGGCAAAATTATTCTTTGTATGTGCTAATAATCAAACTCCTCTCTCTAACATGTCCAGAGAAGAAGCAGCAAAGCTGTGCCTTCAAAAAGTCAATCTCCAAGATTCTTTAAAAAAAAAATCATTTTCTTTGATGGACAAAGTACATCTAGCAGAGCAAAAACTTTTCTCTTATTCTTCCCAGCTTCCCCTTAACTCTTGCTACTACAAACCACTCTACTGCCATGTTCATTCAACAAAGCCAATTACTTTCACAGCACAGGATATAATGAAGACATATTAAATCAGAAGATTTTAAAAGAAACTCTGTTAGAATTCAGAAACCAGAATGATCAATAGCACTGAAAAACTAATGACTTGCTTAACACGCTTACTCAAAAGTATTCACTGTTGTTAAAAGAATAGTTTATAAATTATAGGAGTAATGGAAGAAATTATCATTTAATTACTTACCTGAACAGCATCTTCAGAATTTCCTAAACATTTGTGTATGGCACCAAGAAGTAAATTCCTCAAACCAGCAGCTGATGAATCATCCACATCATGACAAGCTTAATGAAAAGATACCAGTAAGCAAGGTGAATCAAAATACTTTCTTAGACAATAACTGTGATTTACATTGTCTTTTAGTCTGATATTTAAATTTTGCCAGAAAAAGCAGATGCTAGTAACATCAATAGAAAGACAAGTAAGTTGTTTTCTTTTAAATACAACCCATTCTGTATGAACCTTATAAAGAAATCTGTCACTCATGAGAGCAGTTCCTAACAGGAATGAATGAATGGAAGTCAAAGGCAGTTGGTGTGTTCTCTTCACAAGAGGAGGACTGATCTCTACTGGTCTTTGAAATATCCACTACACGGTAAACTTAAAAAACAATCATCTCATTCTGGTGTTGCAGGAAACTGGTTAGTCCCCCATATTGAAAGAAAAATACACAGTCCAAGTTAGAAGGAGCACAGGGCAAGCAATTCAAAGAAACCTGAGTTTTTCTAAACTGACGCCAAGTGACAGATGCACAAAAATTTGCACTGGAGTCAAGAACCCAGCCTAGAGCATTTTGGCATCACAAATCTCAGTGATGATGGGAGGATAAGGTTAATTTGCCAGACCTTAGCTGGTCCACAATCTGGGGACAGACTGTGTCTCAGCTGAGTAGTGCTCTGTTTCCAGGAAAAACTGAATCACAACGCATGGAACCATTTCTAAATGAATCAGACTCCATTTTGATCAATTTTATCAGTGCCAGCTCTGTTAAATCAAGGCGAGTTCCATGAGGAGCTATTTGCACTTGCCCACCCCAGCACTCCAGGAAGGAGAGAGTACAGGGCTTTTCATCTCTTAACTGCTGTGTCTGGAGCAGTGCAGCTCCTTAAACATTTTGCCTCAAAGTATAAACCCTGCCAGATCTTAACCAGCTCTCCATTCACAACACAGATAATCCACAACCCTAAGAAGCCACCTATGGATAACTATAAGGTGGCTTCATGAAGTATTTGCATTGTCAGTTCTTGCATGGATTACCTCAAGTCTCAAGTTATTTGGCATTTTACTTACAGAGACACAAGTGGATGCAAATTAATTCCTTTGAGTTCTAGCCCTGAGGAAAAGCCTGGAAATCCACCCCAACAAATTACAATCCAATTGTTCATGACAAGAGGAAACAAATGTGGGAAAAAACCTATTATTCATGTTTTTGAAATACACACAAGGTGCAGAAACAACATTCACTGTACAGAAAACTTTCAACCAGGGATGGCTGATGCAGACATATTTGTCACTGTCAAACTCACAAGCAATGTATCTCTGAATTTGAAGCCATACTGCTATTTCACATTAAAATGTGAACCACTGACTGGAAGCTTACACAAGGGAGACCTACACTGCCTCTGAGTGTGCAGGAGAGAATACAAACTCCTTACACCCTCTAAAGCTGACCACTCTGAAGGCAAATGACAGCAAACAAAAAAACCCTCAAATTTATTTTGATGTAAGTAAATCTGATTTTGAAGCCTACCATTACCTTTGTGACTAGACAACTAGGAATCTGACTATAATCCACTGCCATCATGTAATTTAAATGGACAAGTTATCTCAAATTCAAACTGGAATCAACACCCCAACTAGTCCTGACTCTTGACTTCAAGACTGGAGTTTTCTAGCATAACGTGAAAATTGTGTATATCCCCAAAATTCCACGATTACAAAAAAAAAAAAAAAAAAAAAGGCAACCCATGGCAGACAATTTTAGTTTTATTTTCTAAATGAGCAAGTAATAATCAGAGGATTTTAGAATGGTTTGGGTTGGAAGGTAACTTAAAGACCATCTAGTTCCAGCCCGCTGCCATAGGCAGGGACATCTCTCACTGGACCAGGTTACACAGAGCCTTATCAAGCCTGGAACACACACAGGGACATCCAGCCTGGGACAGCCACAGCTTCCCTGGGCAATATGCTCCAGTGCCTCACCACCCTCACAGTAATTTCTTCTTAATATCTAATTTAAATCTGCCTTCTTTCTGTTTAAAGCCATTCCCTCGTGTCCTGTCACTCCCTGACCTTGCAAAAAGTCCCTCCCCAGCTCTTGCAGGTCCCCTTTAAGAACTGAAAGGTTCTCTAAGGACTGCCTGAAGGCTGCTCTTCTCTAGGCTGAACATCCCAAACCCTCTCAGCCTGAACTCATAGGAGAGTACTCCAGCCCTCTGATAATCTGTGTGTCCCTCCTCTGGACCCACTCCAACAAGTCCATGTCTTTCTGGTGCTGAGCACCCCAGAGCTGGACACAGCACTCCCAGGTAGGATCTCACCAGAGCAGAGGGGCAGAATCACCTTCCTGGACCTGCTGGCCACACTCCTTTTGATGCAGCCCAGGATGCAGCCAATGGGCTGCCAATGCAGGTCACGTTGAGCTTCTCTTCAACCAGCTTGAAACTGTTTGCAGAATGCCAACAAGAGTGACTGCTGGATGGAGTCAGAAGCACTGAACACTTCATGATACACACTGCTACAATAAGCTTCACATGGCAGACACCCAAAGTCAGCCAGAGACTAAGGAAGAGGCAACCACTCACCACTAAGAAGGTCCCAGGACAAACAGAATACCCATCATGTCATAGATACCTCATAAGCTAACTATTTCCTCTTAGAAGAAAACTGACATGCAGGAATGAATACATTGTTTTAATTTTTTTTTATTTTGTTGCTAGGTTTAAATGAGTTACATTTTGCTTAGTGACTTGGAACAGTAACTATCATGCTACTGTTTCATTTCAAACAATTATTAACAAACAGCTATATGCGGCAGGCAGTTACAACTTCTCCCAAAAACTTGTAAAAATGAAGCATTAGGCAGAGTCATAATGGGTCACTATTCTTTTGTTACTCACCTGTATTTTGCTATGACACATTCACATAAGTTAAAATGTCCATGCTACTGCAATTAGCTGCTCCACACAAAAGCACAAAATCATACATCTCATTTTAAAATGTAAATAAATAAATCAAGGAGCCATATATACCTTGACTCATATGCTGTAAGTTCGAGAGGGAACAGTTTGGAAGGGCTTTCCATAAGTATAACACTTCAATGGACGCCAGGACACAGAGCTCTTTGGTTGGTATTTGTTTCCTAAATCTATCTGCCTGCAAAGTGCAAGAAAGAAGGAAGGGAGATTCATAATTTTTTTCTTTAGAGGGAACATGATATTTACAAACAATATATCACAAACACTAATTTTAACTGTTTTATAGAGTCACGCAACAATTTTATGAAAATAAAGTCAGCGGTAATTTTGCCTAAAGATTTTATGACTAAAAATTAAAATGTTGCAATTAATTTAAGAGCTTACATATTCATCAACATTAAAACCACCTTGTATGCAGCCTGACTGGGGTTTACCGTATTTCACAGTCCCAACATAAACTGACTGGATGCTGAGACAGTACCATCTGCAAAATCACCAGTTGAGAGCTATTTCCTAGATAACTCCTAGCTCTCAAAAACAACTAAGGCTTTCACAAACAAGACAAGACAAAAAGGAGTAAGAAAGGCAAAGCCAGAAGGAAAATTACCAAAGCAACTACAGTATCATGTATTTTTATCTGTAATAATTACTTTGCTTGTAGAGTGAAGAGCTAATTCACACTTCCTTTGTTAGGTCCTTCAAATGACACTATTATTTTTCCACACTGTTCCTTCCCACAAATTCTACAGAAGCAGGACAGCAGAAAAGAGATGCATCCTGCTAAAGAAAATACTGAACTAAAAACTGAACTGTCATCAGTGTACTAAAACAAGCCAGCCTATGCAAAAACTAACCTTTTTCACTGAAAATTGTTCAATCTGATTGTTTTTTCTCTTGAAAAGCTTTTGAACTTCCTTGAACACATTCTGAGCACCATTGACATCACCAGTGGCTCCCTGACAGACTGCAAGAATACAGAAACAAAAATACATTAACAGAAACAAAAATACATTAACAGTACCAGGATATGAAACAGGAAAAATTAGGATGAGATATCATATTGTCACAGAGAAAAATCTCCACACACTCACTTCCAGAAAGTTATCTAGACTGAAGATTTGAGCAGCATGGTAAGTTCAACTCCCCCAGGTACCCTCTGTGCTCATTAAAATTCAGTACTACTTTTTACATCCATTAAAGGAAGTAATGCCACCAAGCTTGTGAAGTGGTA
This sequence comes from Zonotrichia leucophrys gambelii, assembly GCF_028769735.1. Lineage (NCBI taxonomy): Eukaryota > Metazoa > Chordata > Aves > Passeriformes > Passerellidae > Zonotrichia > Zonotrichia leucophrys. The sequence goes on along the minus strand of NC_088171.1, from coordinate 106,751,725 downwards.
ATAATTCCATCAGCATGGAGAGGGGTGTACACCCAGGCAGGTACATGTATGAGCATGCAGGTGTTCATTATGGAAACAAACACAATTGTCCAAGTCAAGCCTGGCACAAAGCTGCAAGTGCAGCAGGCAGTGTGGAAGGCACTACATGCACCAGCAAGTTTCCCAAGAGAAAACAGTGCCAAAACTTTACCACATCACTGACTTACCATTTCCCCAACAGCCTGGATTTACTCACCTGCTGTTAAATAAGCATAGTAGCACTGGGACCACCTGGATTCATTTTTAAGCCTTTCAAATGATTCAAAGGCGTCCTTGAAGTTCATCTCTATCATGCTGCACCAACCTAAAAGCAACACTGATTTAACTTCAGGGCAAGTACAGTAACTCAAACTCGGTGTCAACATGATTGAAACACACAGTTCTGTTGTGTTTGTTTTGTTATGAGAGCTGGAGCATGTTTAACAACTACAAAAGTAACTGGAAAATTAAAAACAAAAACAAATGACATACATTTAAAATCTAATTTAAATTTACTGGGACATTTTGAATTAGAAGATTCCTTAGGAAATAAAGAATCCACATTTCAGAGCAGGAACACAAATATATACCAAAAGCTCTCATTTTTAAAATTTAAATACTACATTTTGTAGAATGTTGAAACTTAGACAGCTACTTTTTTTTCCCTTATTATTTTCTACTGTGACAAGATCCCATTTAAAGCTTGAAGCAACCTATCTTCTCCACTATAAAGACTTGTATGCAAATTAATCATATCCTGCTATTGACAGAAGGAAATGAACAAGAAATACAGACACTGTGAACTCTGAAGCCTCAAAACCGATTAGTTTTTGGCACAGAAATGATGAATCCATAGACAAGTCAGATGAATTTATTTCTAATTTTAAATCATACTCAGTAGGCCAACAGTTTGCCCTTGATTCCACAGTCTACTCTTTGATTTTGCATCACCTTGTACTTGCAGATAATTTTATTATGAAAAAGTGTTGAATTCTACTTGTCTAAACAAGTAGAATTCAGTAGACCATAATTTACCCAAGACAAAGGCCAGTAATCGAAAACCTTTTTTAAAAATCCTAGTAAGAAGTCTCCAGTTTGTTTACTGAAGCTGCTAGTCAAAACTTGAAAGTGAGCTGTTTATGGTGTAAACACATTCAACATACCTATTTCATATAAGCAGACGTGCTGAATCTCCCTTTGGTCTGTTGCAAGTTCCAAAGCAGTATGAAATGAGGTCAAGGCACTATTAATTTGACACTAACAAAGGTGAAAGAAAAAGAAAAAACTCAGACACCTGAGATTTAAAATTTGTTGGATAATTTAATATTAAAGAAGAAAAATTTGTATTTCTTCTAATAGGTAGTTAATGAAAACTAGATTAGGGGAGTTTAATAGTGTAACAGCAGCCAGGTCAGATCAGGTCTCCACCTTCAACCTTAAAAATCAGTGACTATATTCCTCCTATGTGGAATTCATTGGGTTTGTGCAGTAAGCTTTTAAGCACTCTCACTTCCACTTTAACTAGTCATTTCACCTTTAAAAATCATATTTTTAGCATCTGCTAATGAAGTTTAGCTTTCTGCACAAGAGGATACCCTTTAGTATTTGATTTCATTTATTGTTAACTTTTCACCTCTTCCCATATGCCTCAAAAACCCCTTCAAGCAACAATTAATAGAGAATTCATAAATGCTGCATGGCATGTAAGAAGATAAAGCATATGAGAGAAAAAGCATTTTGAAAAAATCATTAGCTAACAACAGCTTAGCAAAAAAAGCTGACATTTTTCTAAGAACTAGAATGATAGTTCTTTTGACTACCTGGTTTTCCCAGTCTGGGATGGGACTTCTCCCTCTCAATCATTATGGGGTGGAATGAAAATCAGTATTTAATTAAACATACTATATATTCCAACAGAGCCTATACCAGCTTTAATACTGTTCCTGTATTTATCACATACATTTATTGTCATTTACAACAGGAGAATTTTTAAGCCCCTCTCTGCTGACTAAGCATGTGAGCAAAAGAAACCCTTGAAAATGCAAACTCACCATCTACGTCAACATAACTGAATTCAAAAATTCCTACAAAAATCTGCAGCATTGTAGCTTAAGACCAGGTACACACGAAGCTCTGAAATAATTCTATTAGGTTTTCTCCTTTGTCTCATCAGGGAAAACTGGTTTAGTTGCTAAGGAATGATTTAACTGTAAATAATACACATTGCATCAAGACAATACAACCGCCTGCACAGGGAGCCACAGTTGTATCAGTACAAACACTGTACACTTGGAAAGTACAACAGTGATTGAAATAAGATGCTTGTTGGCAAGGCAGAGGAATATACCACACAGAAAGACAGGTGAGTTGTATTTGCTTTCAGAATTGTTAGGGAGCCTGAGCCAGGTGCACTTTGTTCACTCCTGCGCCAGCACATTCTCTCCACTACATGACTCCACTGACACTGCATCACCCCAACACCTTCCCAGAAAGTAACTGCTATGGACCCAGTCTTAGAGAAAAGATAAAATACAAGAACATCAGTTTAGAACTTTATTTCTGGGCTAGGAATTCAAAAGTTCTGCTTTTGAATCTGTCTTCAACACTTCTGAGGAAAATGACAAAAAAGAAAACAAAAATCTAAATGCTTGGTTCTTTTCAAAGATACACTGCCTTCTAAAGCCCTAACCATTCTGAAATAGAAATCACTTATTCCATACAATGTCTACTGGCAATCAACTCACTGTCTGCAATGCTGTAGCCCTGTCTGGGGCAGCACAGGAAATACCAACCACCTTGCAAAATACAAGTCCAGTTTGTTGAAAATTCAAATCTTCTATAACCCACCTTTCTAACTCTATGAATCTCTCACGTGTTTTGACATCTGCCTAAGTTCTCCTTCAGCATCAAGCTCATTTAAGTATGTTTCAGACATTCATTAATAATTAAAGTTTCAATCATCTCCAGGGATTGCGGCAACATCCTGGAATATGAATTACTACTCTTGGTGTTAATTCTTAAATTAATTACTTTCTGTTTACTGCTTAAAAGAACAAACAAAAATAATTACAACATCCTAAGAGTTGGCAAGTGTAACATCCTGGCTGCACCTGAAATTGATGCTCTTGAGATTTATAAGTACATATACGCACACTTGTAATTCCTTCAGTAGGTATCACTGACATCTCTTTTGGACATAATACAAAGACAAAAAAAGACCAACCCATAAAATATGCAGTATACAGAACTACAAGACCATAAAGAGGATTAATAAATCTAATGTGAGAAGAAGCCTAGTCTTACATTTCTGGACTTCAGATTAAAATTAAAAGCACCCCAACCCATCAACTAAGCATCTATAGAGCTTACCAAGACAATTTGGCTTCCTAAGACAACATGCATTTCCCAGAGCTCTTCTGAAATCTTAGGACCCTTTCCTTCTTTATTCTCAATCACTACTCTGAATTCATAAAGCTTTTAAGAAGTCATGCTCAGAAATAAGGAAAAATCAAAAATCAACTTCTAAAAGCTAACAATTTACACCAGAGGACATTATATGGATGTTTCAAAGCCTGTGTTTTCTATTCCTTAACACACTAAAATCTATTTTTCCTTAGACAAATCACAAAATCAAACTAGAATAAAACTAAGATATTTGTATTTTATAGGAACAAGTAACTAGAAAAGTCAGCACAATTCCTGAAAATAAACCTTGATATTAAAACATGCTCTGCAATTTTTTTTACTTAGACACTACTGTGATTTTCTTCCAAAAAGTTCATTTAAGACTTCTCAATGCTTGTTATTACTCTTGTCCTCAGTCTGCTTTTCTGTACCACACCCTCTCACCCCTAAATAAGAATGATGGTTCTGACACAATATCTACAAAAGGTAAGTAAAAAGCAAGAGGTGCTTGTAGGCATTACATTTAAGCACATGTTACCACTGCACATTTTCTGCAGCCTGCTCATCAACCAAACTTTAACACACCTGAAAGTACTACTGGTGCTCTGCCTGTCACCTGGAGTATTTGGTACTTTTTTCCTTCAGACTATTTACCTGCACCTACCCCAATGGAAAATGTGAATCAAGCCTGAGAACCTGAGGGGTTTTTTTGCAGTTTTGCAGCCAGAGATTTCCTGTTATTCATATATTATATATATTTTGAGGCTGGAATATGTGCCACATAATCACAAATCAAGCACAGAAATGTCCATAAAAGCAGCCTTAGTAAATTATGCAAAAGTCAGTAAAAATACTATTTTTAATACACAATCTCTTAACCTACTCTTTGGAAAGAAAAGAGACATTTGATCAACTTGGGAATGCAACCTTTAACTTTCTGGTGCACTTTCATACAAGTCTTTCCAGGATCTTCCTTTCCTTTCCCTTAACTTGCCCAATTCAAAAGTCTCCAAATGCTTTCAGACTTTTCTCTCGAAAATGTGAATCTGGGAAAAAAAAGCTGATAGATAATCTGCTCCATATTTATCACACCTGTAAGGCCACTTCTTCAAAAACTGAAATCTGCTAAGGGTTTTACTGACTAATATCCATTCATGCTTTTTGGGGCACAAAGCATTATTCAGTCCCATGCTGTTCATTTGTCTTTTACAGACAGGAAGGTTTCACAGAGACAGTGCTTTCTCCTTGACTGCCTTCCTTGGCAATTTTCTCCTTTGTCAGATTTGTGTCTCACTGTCCAGTCCTGAATTACTGCTACTGCCTTTTGAAAAGTTTCCCTGTCTCCAAGGGTCCATGGGCTGAACTGTGCTCCTTACTGGTTTTTTTCCATAGAAAAGAAAAGACACATACAGTATGAAGGCTTCCTAATGGAAGCTGAATATCCCATCAGCTGAAGGCTACAAAAAATGTATGCAGGATTACAAGAAAAAAATTCGATGGACTGAGTACTAGCAGGCCCTAAATACAAACCCTACAACCACAAAAGAAACACACAAGGTCTTCTGAGTAACATCAGAAGGGGTCTTTTATCCATCTGTACTATAATACTGTGTCACAGAACTGTCAAAAGATGTAAAAGAAGGACTCTATAAAGTATATAAGCTTCAGCTCAAGGTATATTTTTAAGTGTGTATAGATTAAAACACAATTCTGGTAAGCCATCTAGAATTATATCCCATGCCCACTGGAAAGAATTTAAACCTAACTGTGCACTAACAGTTTCAGGCAAGACCAAATCAGCACTTCCTAGGCTTTGCAGGAGCTCTCCTCACCTACCTTAGAAATGAGGAGGAAATTACAACTCAGCATATTAGCCTGTAATTCAAAGTTTCTGTGCACTTCTGGTTCAGAATCACAGAATTGTTTAGGTTTAAAGAGACCTCCAAGATCAGCCCAACCTCTGACCAATCACCACCTTGTCAACTAAACCACGGCAGTGACACCACATCCAGTCATTTTTTTAATACTTTCAGGGACAGTGATCCCACCACCTCTCTGCACAGTTTGTTCCAATGCTAAACAACCACTTCTGTGAACAAATTACTCCTGATCTCCCACTTGAACCCCTCCTAGCTCACTTGAGGCCATGTCCCTTGTCCTATCACTCACTGCCTGGGAAAAAGGATCAATCCCCAACTGGCTACAGCCTCCAACTGCCTAGTTGTACAGAGTGATAAGGTCACCCCTGAGCCTTCCCTACTCCAGACTAAACAATCCCAGCTCCCTCAGCTGCTCCCCCCAAAGACTCTTGCTCCAGAGCCTTCACCAGTTGTGCTGCCCTTCTTTGGACACACCAACAACCTCAATGTCTGCCTTGAACTGAGGGACCCTGGACTGGAGACTACTTGAGGTGAGGGCTCACCAGTGCCCCCAGACAGAGGACACAGTCACTGGCCCTGCTGGACACACTAATATGCAGTGGATGCTTGTAAGACCAATGCCCAAATTCAGGACATGTAACCACAAGTGTGTTGTGCAGAAACCCAGTGCAGCTCCCCATGCCATTGCCACCAGTCACATTCATTCCTTCCTTCACTATTATGCCAACAGCATATAAGCAAATTAAGCTGGAAAAGTCCTACTAAAATCCAGAAGAGCTCAAGACTTAAACTGGAACATTCGGACACAGCAAAACCTCTGTGACTGAGCACCACTTGGATCAAAGAAATGATGGGGGAAGGGGGAAGAGGCTGCTGAATGGAAAAGCTCTCATAAAAACACACACATGAATAGCAAAGGGACATTTTAATTCCTTTCAGCAAGCAAAAAGCTTCCTGCTGACTAAGGGCATGGCTACATAGCATAATGCACAGCATTCTGCCTGCCTGAGTTAACTAACTTAGTTAGCGTGGCCACAGTGTCTCCATTCACGTGGAGCTAAACTTCACTATCTCCATATAGTAACTGTGCATTAAATAATGCAGTAAGATTACATTCAAACAACTCTCATTTGAAATACTACAGTTCTCCAGAAAGAGACTGACCACACAAAACTGACACTTATCCCAAATACATCCTCTTTCTTTACACATACACTCAATTTATTAACAACTTATGTTTAGATGTTTGCTGTAATTTGCCCTGAAAGTCAGAAAAATCATCTTTTATTCAATTTATACCCTGCATTCATTGTGTAGTTATTAAAAAAAAAAATTATTTTTACCATAAGAATGGAATAGGCATATAAATGAATTAAACCCACTAAGGTCTCTCAGGCAACAGCAATACTTTCCCAAGAGCGACAACTTGCCTGTGAGAATATAATTCCCAAAATGCACCACTGCTTTCAAAAAGATAGCAAAAAAAGAAAAACAACATTCAAATCCCATGCAGGAAATATGCCTGCAAATCTGAAAGGGCACTGAAGCCTGTTCTTCTGCTCTGTTACTACCTCTCTGAAAATACTGAGCTACAGCTGAAAGACTTAGCTGCAAATCCAGCAAGAAATGAACACCAATATCAACATCTCAATTAGCTCTTGTAATTATAATGTTGACATGAAGGGTTTGAACATTCTGGGCTTCTGCTTTTGTGTTAGGTTTTCTGGTTCATGTAATTGCTCAGAAAATATTCTGGTCTGATAAAAGCAGCAGCTAGAAGTTGAGTAGTACTTCAAACAGATTCTTAGAGAATAATTCTGCCAAAATCCACAAAGCTGCTGCCGTGTTTGAGTAATGCCTTGCAATAGCATTCACAAACACATCTTCAGTGAATACATTTCTGCTCAGGTCAAAGCTCACCCTTAGCAACAGAAAACATCCTGGTGTGACCTCTGAAAAGCAAAGTAGTTATTTAAGGGAAACTGCTGCAGAGAATTAGCTGTATACGAACAATGCATAAAACAGAGAGGAAGATAAATACTATGTACTCAGCAGATAATACTCAATTTTAGCTTGACAAGCAAAACTGAAATAGCTCAAGAAATCTGAGTGGCCAAATGCACTTCCTTTAGCACAGAGTTGCAGAAGTATCAAGTAGCTGAAAAATAATTTCAAAATGTCGTTAATTCAGACAGATGCAGTGGGAGAGCAAGGTCTGCATGTGAACTTGAAACTAGGAAGGACTTAATCCAATCTTTCTTATCTTTCCATGTACCTGCATCTTTAGCCACAATCTGCTGAAGCTTGCACAGTTCATTCACATCAGAAAAACGTAAGGAACGATCAGGAGGAAAAAATCAGTCTAAAGGATGAAAATGTGCAATACCTCTAATCGCTGTATCCTTCCCTTGAAGAACATGAACAGAGAAGAATTTGGATATGCAGATTCTTTTTTGGCAAGAATTTCTTTTGCCTCTTTCAATCCTGCCTTGTTATCGCTGCCATCAAGGGCAAAAAAGGGACGAACCACTGTGTGGTACCACAACAGAGCTAATCTAAAAGAAATGTAAGAGTAAAAAGGATTACAGCTTGTAAACAGAAATTTAAGGATAACATTCTACACAGACAAACTTTTAAATTATTCTGGAAGACAAAGATAGATCTGAATCTTGTATTATACAATCTGGCTTTATACTTTAAACACAATACTACTGCCATACATCAATGCACTCCTAAACTGCACCTGAACATACAATTCAGAGCACATTACACAAAGGCAAAGAAACAACTGAGCTCATAGCATGAAAGAAGTTAAGCCTTTAGATCTCAGCAGATTTTAGAAAAGAAAAACCCAAAAGAATACTTTGAAAACTAACTCTTTACTAGAGAGGGAAACAAAAAAAGCCAAAGAAATAAACCCCAAAGCAAACAAAAACCCCAAAACCAAACAACAAAAAAAGCCCCGACAAAAATCAACAAAAAACCCTGAACACACACCAGCAGATACTCCTGAAATCAATGTGAAAAATAAATACATCACGTGTTCAGAAGGGTAGATATTTACATGACCTACATCACTCCTGGAAACAAAGGCAGAGTACAAAGATTTCCAAGACTATCTGAAGGAGGACACATCCCCCAAATATATAATTTTTCTCCCCCAGAAAGGAGAAAGATCAACAGGAATATTTAATCCTAAGCTTTCTGAAACAAACAGAATCCCAATTCTTCTCCTGAAGCAGAAGAGACTTCAGCTCTACTGTCATATTTCAAAATTGACACCTGATGGTACCTGCAGTAGGTCCAGTAATAAAAGTATTAATTTTTAGATAATGGAATAATAAAGCCATTTATAAGGGTAGTTTAAATTAGGTCTGGCCAATCCTTCAGCTCTTGAAAAGACCTGAGCACAGTATGAAGTCTTGGGAAAGAGTACGCAAAAAATACTCCCTTAAAAATACTATAATGAACATCTCATTTTACTGAGATGCTCAAACAAACAAACAAAATTAAAATAACTGAAAATGTTTTGTGTTAGTAGTAAGAAAAAATGGCTAAATGAGACCAGTGACTCATAAGTAGTATGCTCTCCACAGCAGAGAATGTAACTCAGGTAAAGTCACACAGCCTTCAGGGGGAGCTTTTATTTAAATTTAAATTACAGGACATTAGAACTGCAGGTACTGAAGAATATAGCAAAATACTGATCCAAACCCCAAATACATGTAAATAATTAACAGCAGAGATCTCATACATTAGTGAGTGATGAATTTACTAAACCATGGTATGTTAAACAACAAACTACCAGTTTATTTTACCTGCTGTTGTTTCCTTTAAAGCAACATGACCTTTTGGTTTTGACTTTTTCCCAGTTACTTACTTTTAGTACTAAGTTATCTACCAAAGCATTTCAATATAGCTACTCACGTAGCTAAAGGGGCCTTCATGTCCTTACTTTCACTTGCATACATCAGTGAGGAAAGCCCCTGTAGGCGGTCTCCAGGAAAACCCAGCAGGTTGATGATTTTGAGCAGGTTTGGGGGCACCATGGATATGCAAAGATGAAAAAGTCCATATCCAAAGCTAACAGCACCTTTCAGTCTGTTTAGCGAATCCTCCGTTACACCCTCTGCAGCAATATGATTATCATTTGCAGCATCAGAAGTCAAGGGTTCCTGAGTTGTTTTCTTCTGATATATTTCCTGAAGTGTATTAATGTCCGTATAGCACTTATTGTAAATTTTCCAGGCCTTTCGAAGTATCCACCCACCTTTTATGTATGCTAAAAAAAAAAAAAAACCAAGGAAGAAAGAAAGAAAGAAATACTTCAAGGACGTATTTCAGAAGCGGAACATCCTAAGTAGTAAATGCTATTTTCCAAGCCCAAGATGCTCTCTCTATTTGCAACAACTTAATGTCTAAAGGATTTTTTAATAGCTACTGCTCCCTCAGAGAGGTCTTGCACAGTGGGCACTATGAAGTTCAGTGTGTACAATCACAGCAGCACAGAACACAGAGGCAGCTTTGGTCAGCGACGTGGCAAGAGAGCTGTCAGAGAGAAAGAGAGCAATCAAAGAACTTCATGCTGGATTTTGCTCCACTACAGGGTGCAGATGAAATAGCTGCCTAGCAAACAGAGAGAAGCACAACTCAGAAGAGATTACACCTCCTCTCTTAAACCCAAGTTGTGTTAAAACACAGTTGATGGGAAAATACAAAGAGAAGACTTTTTCTTTGGGTTAGACAGTAAGATTTTCAATATTGTCACTTCCCTGCCCTTTGCATGAACAAAGTGCCCTACAATTAAGGAAAAGAAAACCCACACAAAAATTACATGGTTTTAAAGCATAGTTCAGTTGCCTAACTTCCTCAGTTTCAAAAGCAATGTGGGTACCTGAATTTCCCTAGAAATCTGGTCTTGAGCATTCTTGCTTGAGAATGACAGCATTCTCAGCCTGTGATCTTTACAGGAGGGTAAAGAAAGGCCTGACATCAAAAGGGGAAGGTGTTCAATTTGCCTATTTACACAGCAATCATCTTTGTTATAAGCACACCCTCTAATAATGCTAAGTGTTAAACATGAAACGAATGGGGAATATCCTTGCACACATCAGCTGTAAAAACAGACACCAGCATTTTGCTGTGACAGGGCCCTGAGAGTGAGGAACTGCAGTGACAAAGACTAACTAAAAATATAACAAAAACATGTTTTAAGCAGCAGTGTTCTAAACAAATATAGCCAGATTTGCAAAGATCAGTGTTATAACTAATGCCAGAATTAGACCATAACAGGTGGGGTGTGTCAAAGAAAAGCAAGATGCTATTAATACTAAACAACTCTATAAAAAGCCTTTGATGCCTTTGAGGCCTTTGACAAAACCCCTCCCAAATCACAAAAAAAGCCCAACATTTCTAGAGAAAGTAACAGACTAGACAGCCTCTTCTTGGATTCTTGTTATATGAAGAGGGCATGAAGCTAATTTGATAGTCTTAAAAAACTGTACTGAAAAAAACTGTAAAATTTGAATTCTGAGTTATGACAGAAGGGTTCTCTCAACATGAACTTGGAAGTATTAAAAAAAACAACTATGAATCCTCTCTCTTGAGATGAGTGTTATTAAAGCATTAGAACAAAAAATGAAGCCCCTAATCTTGATTCACTTGCATTACAAGACCAACATTACTCCAATTCTAAGCAATTAGGTCACTTTTTGGCAGCACGGGGTACCTTAAAAATTATGTGGTTCACCACAAGATGAATGCTCACACAACTATGCACAGCAGTGTAGCACACAGGTAATAAGAAAAATCCACATTTTACCTATCCTACAGATAATGATTCTGCCCAGAGCTAACCAGTGTATTCCAATGCAAGCATGAAATGGAAAAGATGTGGTATGGTGGAAAAAAAAGTAGTTTTACACTTTGCTTCCATTGGTGTGCTGTCATTAACAGTTCCCTAACACAGGATAACTATAATTTATATGATATTGATATACCAATACAAAATAATCTAACAAATTAAAACAAGGAATTTCTGACTTTTTAGACACAAAAGTTAAATCCAGCCAAATCACTGAGTTGATTTCCCAACATGAAAGCAGTCAGACCCATGACAGCCATGGTAAATACTAAGAGAAGGTAGTTCAGCATTGCCAGGAGAAGCTAATGTCATTTGGTCTGCCAACAACTTTATGATGAAACTATTTCTAATACATCCACGAGGGTGGAAAAGAAAATATAAAATGTGTGAAGCATGTGAGAAACCAACTTGCGTGGCATCATATGCTTCTTGTCAAACTGTTCCAGGAAGAAAAACACAAGGAATTTTTCTCTCATCCACTGATCAGAAATATTTGTCTCCTGGGTGTTTTTTGTGAAACTACACTCATTTCAATCATATGGTAGCTATTTCTGTGCAGAAATACGATACAAATAAAGAATGTATATACAGAAAGATAATATACTTTAAAACACAAAATAATAGATCCAATAGCTCAGCAATGTCAGTAACTAGCAGTCACTGAGGTGGTATTTAGCTGCTTGGAATTTTAACTAAAGACTACAGGTGTATTTTTTGCTCAGCAGAATAACTCAAATATACAGCATGTTCTGCAGTTCTCTACTACCCACTTCAGTTCTCTCAGCTGCACGCAAGAGAGAAAGGGAACAGACACCACCTTCAGTTACAGCATCCAACCCAGTTATGCAGCTGCAGAATACATACTGAAACAAGGGAAAAAAGCTTCAAGAGGGAGGGAAAAAATAACCACCACAAACAAAAACCCAGAATTGCATCAAAAATAGCAAGAAAACTCTTCTGCAGCACAACACGTAAAGTGGACAGAAATATCTCCTGAATTTCTGCTGACAAGAACCAAACAGATTCTTGATGCCATAGCTTGGAATAAAACAAGTCTGCACATCACAGAATGCATTATATCCTTGACTGAAAATTTTAAGCGTTATTTTAAATAATCTGAATGTTATTTCCCCATTTCCTTGCAGCTGATCAGCAGAGCTTGGTCTGTCTGCCATCTCTTGGTCTTCATTGATTTGGTAGAAACCTGAGATATGCTTCCACTTCCTATATGACCTTGACCACAGTTTCTACAAACTTACAGATAAAAGCATGTTTTAAGATTGTGCAAGAGATGCAGGAATGTAAGAAAACATCAGAAACAGCTCTGCAGCTGAAAGGAAGGGTTTGTATCCTACACGACAGGACTACCCTCTTTGGCATGCAAGGACACACTCTGGTGACCAGAGAGTAAGAACTGATTCAGCAGTTCCATGTTCAGCACATTCATTTAAAATTGCTTTCATTGGCACTTTGTCACTTCCCTGAATTGTCATGAACAGAATACATATGGAACATCAGGACTTTCCCAGTGGCCTGGATTTAATAGCCTCTTTTATCTTGCAGGCCACAAAGCACACAGACATTACCCATCTCCATCCAAAACTTCCCTAACTCAACACCTCAATGATAACAAGTAAACTTGTCTAAGGAGAACCAATTGAATATAATTATTGGTATGGAAAAAGAAAAAAAGCCCTAATTTGCAGCAATCAATCTCATTTTTCACCACTACCTACACAAAGGCAGAATACATGTTTAAGTGTACCAGTCTTGGAATGTTTCAAATGGAACTGTGCTTACAAAACAATTCTTTTTACTGCAAGTCATATGGTTATTTTATGATCAAATTTTATAAAAAAGACATGCTAAAATATATCTAAACATGAAAGCCACAGCACACCTGATAACTCTTGTTTTACAAATGAGAGCACAGCCAAGTAGACTTGACAGTCTGCTACAATTATTTGTCTCTGTAGACGATCTATCATGGATAGAGTAGATTTCCGTCCATCAACCTGTTTGGAATATACAAACACAAAGTACAGTAAAATATTAATGAAGATAATACACAATTCTTGTCTAAATCTGAGAAATTAAAAAATCCAAAATTAACTGCAAGTGGTGGTATTGCTACTAAAATAACTCAGCATTTTGAAGTTCAAAACTACACTAAAATTTCTCAGACAGATTATCAAGCAAAATCCTACCTAATAGAGAAATTTTATACATACACTACCAGTTATTTTCCCCAAGGTTCTACAAATTGTCAGAACAGATTTAAATTTTATTTAATTATTACTAAAATGCATAAGACATGCAATTAACAGATATTAGACAGGAAGAGCACAGAAAGGGTGTATGACAAGTGGCAGGGTAAATACAGTGTCTCTTATGAGCAGAGAGTTAAGTATGACAGGTTCAACACTTTTCACCTAGCAAACTAAACACTGAAGAGAAATGGCTTCTTTTTCTGCTGTGTCACACTTGGCAGGCTGCTCACTGGATGCTTCTATACAACTACTTGAACTTGTTCTGAATCTCCATGCTTTATTCTTCCTTTATTATTTAGAAAGAAAAATCTAAAAAAGGAAGGAAAATTCCCTAGGAATATGCCTGGCTCACAGCAATCTGCAGCCTCAACATCCCAACTTTTGAACATTACTAGAGCATGGATGAATTAAAGTTAGCCTGAATTAGACAGACAGACTACCAGCTTCCAGAAATTATTTTAGTAGGTTACAAATTTGCATGTTCAGGAAACAATTACTAGCATCAACAAAACTTGACACTTTAGAAGACACTTCACTCACCTGAGACTAAGTATTTTAGAATAATTAGGAAATAGAAGTAAAATATTTGACTGAATTTCCAAATTTATTAATAATCTCAATGGCTCTTCACATAACAAAAATCATCTTTGTAATATACAAATAGGACAAAAAGGAAGTTTCCAGAAAAATTTATTCAATACACAAACTATGTTCTTACATTCTTTTTAATTTTATTCTTGATTGTTTCTATAACTCCAGCTTCTTCACTTTCACAAAGTTTCTCTGTAGCCTTTAAGTCATCACATGCCAGTTGCATTTTCTCCTCTTCAAATGTCATCATGGCATTCTATTAAAAAACAAGCATATTTGAATGATAAAAACCACAAATACTTTTACTTCTACAAAACCTGTAGGATAGTAAAAAATTTCATAAAAACCAGACAATAAAACTTTTTAACCTGAAGTAGTAATACACATACATCAGTGCAAACACTTCTAACACAAACATCACACTAGAAAGTTGAAATCTTTACCAAGATTTCAAGACATTGAACTCAGAACACACTAAGGGAAAACCTCCATCTTAGACCTTTATATACAAACTGAATGCACCACCAGATTACTTTAAGCCGAAGAAAAACTCCTACACATTCATTTTTAATTTTTGTTATGCAAGGCATGGTTTGCATCTCTGCAAGTACCTGTTTTTATTCATTCATATAAAAAACAGGCCTTCAAGTCAGTAACAACAAGCAGCTATTAAATTCTTCAAAATTATAGTCACAGTCCCTCCACAGGCAAGAAGAAAAAGAAACCACATCTCACTCCAATTACTGCTGAACCAACTGAAAAAAATTTCAGGACAAGTAACTTCTTTTCTTGGAGCTTATTAAACAAAAGCTCTGAATGACACAGGCACACCAAGTGCTGCTGCTATATTTAGAACAGCAGCTAAGCAAGATACTTTCAAGATCCTCTGATGCTGCACTGGTTCAGCACATCAATTCAGATAAGCAAGCCTGAGAGATTCTCTCTTTCCCCTCTCCTCCACACCAAATTAATAGGAAGCATATGCCCCAGGAGGTTTCCTAACCAGTGTATTTTTCCATATTGCATACTAGAGAGAATTCATATTTATTTCATTCACATATCATGTATTTCTGGCATATTATAGTAAATTCTGTCTTTCAAAAGAGTATTGCCATAGATAATTTCTGGTGAGATCTAAGATGAAGCAGCAAAGTCAGAATAAAGACAGTCTAAAAAACAAGATCCAAACACTTTCTAATACACCTGCTCAGTTTTTATACATGGCATTATAATTCCTTGTATGTTATATAAAAAAAGCATTTAACAAACCTAATTTGTTTAATATGACTTTTTAGTAAATCCATATTCTCAGTGCTCATCTATCCAAAATGGAAGCAATGTGAATGGATTGTGAACAACTTTCACCCAGAAGTACGGATGGAGAAATCTTCAATAGCAAAAGTTAGCAGAAAAACAGGCATTCATGAGTTTGATTTTAATCAAATAAATAAATAACTCCACTGCTCACTTAAGAGAACTTTTTATTATGGCTCTGTTAATGGAACACATAAATATTTAATACATTTAAGCTGAATAGCAGAACCTTTACTTTCTATTTAAACCACATGGGTAAACAAGCTTTACACAGCATTATGCCTCATTCTCCAGCTATGTTTAATCTATAAATTTGGAAAAAATTAGTCTCAGAAAAAGAAAAAAAATTAGAGTATTATGAACACATGTATGCACATACACAGCCATGAACTCTAAGAGATGCATATTCTCTCATCTACTCACCAAAAAACTGACAAAACTGGCTCCAAAACTCATTAACGGGCTATGGTTTCTGTAAAGAAAACAAAAAATAGTTACTATATTTGTACATATTTCCTGTAATGAAGATCCATATTGAATTCCTTGGGTTTAGCTTGTATGTTTCTAAATAAGTCTTGGTGGGTGTTTTGTATCAAGTTACAAAGATATCTGTAAAACATAATGGAAACAGAAAACTAAAAGCTTCATATATTTGACTATACTGAACATATCTTACAAAAATAACTTTTTGGTATTACAATGCAGCATATTTTAATTACTTATTTTAAGAGAAAGCACTGCCATCAAAATACATTCAGTTTGGGTCAAAAGAAAAAGCTACAAAAAATTAAAAATCTGCCAATTCTACTCTCCTCTTGTGATTCACCACTACGATTTTGTCCTAGAAGACAAATGTTAACTGGTTCTATTAAGAGAGTCCCATTTCCAACTGTTTCTATGAATTTAAGTTAATCTACCCACTAAAAAAATGCATCTACTACATAATGAAGCTGTTGTAATACAAGGTTCTTAAAATGCTTACAGTTTTGTAGCTGTTTTGTTTCAAGTTCAGAATCCATATTTTTCTACTCTGTGTAGATCAGCTTTAAGATGCTTCAACCTATTCTGTTCACAGGGCTATTCCCAAGGGTGAAATCACAGCTAGATCAAAAAATTCAGGCAACCAAAACCCTGGTGATACATCAGACAGGTTTCATGAGGCTACAGTAATGCCACACAGAAGGCACTTAAAAAATAAAATTAAAATACCAGGACCTCAGTGGTACCAGTGATTCACATTGTTCAGTGGTGGGCTGCCAGGTTATACAAAAACACAAGACTTCAAGGATTTAAGAAGTATAATTTGGGCTGCAGAAACATATATTGCTACAGTAAAGCACCCAATTTTTTTCAACTTTATTCTACAAGCATTATATTAAAGCATAGTTTTAAAATATCAGAGGTACTAGAAAAACAAGAACTGTGTTGCTAAAACACAAATTTCCAGTAGTGAACACACATTATACAATACAAGAGTAGTTTGGCTGTTTGTTCGGTGTTTTGTTTTTTTAAAAGAAGCAGTCAGCAATGTTTCCCCCACACACACCTTTTCTCACTTTTGATTTAGCATAAATATCCAAAAGCAAGACCATGAACAAGAATAATGAGAAAGAAAAACAGGGAAGACAAACAAAGCATGTTGTAACAGGAAAAACCTTCCCTTTTTATACACACTGCTCAATTCTGTATATACACCTAAATGCAAGATCAATACAACTTGTCACATTTTCCAATTATTTTTTCCAAAGGAAAAATAGGTTGAGTACTTCCCCCTTTGATAGCAGGCAACAAAGAACAGCTGCCAGCAAATGTCTCTGCTTCTCAGTAGCTGGGCTGTGCTCTCCCAGCAGCTGGGTTCCACAGGGCAGCAGCACTCAGCCACACCAAGTGCCCTTGCTGCAGCCAGCACTTCCAGCACGAACCCCTGCTCCAGAGGGCACACGGCTCCCCCACAATCCCATTCTCAACTCAACTCATGAGCTGTGTGGGACCATCCAGCAGCCAGTCCTGCCACCATGCTCTGAGCACAACCTTCACCACGCATTCCAAGGTCACACCTGCATTGTCAACACCCAACTGATCTAAAACTGCAGAACAGACCAGCACAACACCACACACATCATTTTCATATATGCAAGTACAAAGCTGCATTTACATCACATTTTAAAGAAGCTCAGAGATAAAGCAAATGTTTCATTTCTGTGTTTCCTCAGACCCACTTACACAGAACACAAGCAGTTCTGGAGGGTTAAAAAACATTCATGTTAAAAACTGCAACAGTTAACTACAGTGGAGAGCCAACTGTTCTTTAAGGAGTGCAAAATATACTGAAGCAATGAAAATTTGCCCAAGTATTCCAGTGTATATTTGTCTGAGTACAGCTGAGTTTTTTCCCCAAGTACATACTTATCTTTTTCATCTGACCTTTCAAAACTACTTCCACACTTGCACTCTTGACACTCACTGCTGCTTCTGTTCCCAATTCATCCCCCATGATCAAAGATGAAACAACAAAAAAATCAAGAGCCACTTTATTATTCCATTCTGAAATTATCAGTAGCTATAATACATGAGGTAAATGTCACAGATCAGTTCTTTTTAACTTTCACTCACTCAATCTATAAAAAGCATTGCCATTACAGCACATATGGGCTGCAGCACAAAAGGACCCTGAAGCAAGGAAACACGATGCATAATATCATCCTGTGTCTGGGAGATGGTTCTGTTGAGACCATGGAGTTTAGCAATCAAAACATCAAAACTTTACTGTAGGAGTCCCCCACACAGAGTTTGTGTCATCACTAAGGAAAATAAGGAACACTTCTAGCACATTCCTACATAGTCACTGGGTAGAAACTATAATTGCAGCTTTATAGAAGATCATTTAGTAAGGTAATTTCAGTGCTTAAAATACAATTTTAAATAATAATCATGTTATGTGCTCAGTCTTTGTAATTATTATGTTGACTGATAAACTCCTCAAGGTTTAGGTTATCTTTTCCTTGAAGGCTAGGAAAAGTTTCAAATGGCACAGTACTGTCCCAGTAAAAACTGAGGTGTGACTAATGATGACAGTGGGTTTCTGGGAAAAACACAATCCCACAGAAAGCTCAAGCTCCTTGTAAGTGACCTTCAGCTTCAGACATGAAGTTTCATCCTATCTGACAGACAACTCTGAAGTTAAGAAACAAAAAAATGAGGCAGCACTTGAGAAGATATTAACAGCAAACCAAGGGTTGCATCAATGCTGACAGGAGCTGTGGAACAGAATACAAATTAACACTGGGACACTTCACTACCCAAGCTGTCCTCATGACTTTGAAAGCAAAAACCTCCATTAAGTAAAGAAAAATCTCAAGACTTTTAATTAGTTCAAAGATGAAAGGAAAAAAAAATCAGTCTCCAGACATATTTTGTAAAACAGTTTGCATTTCACCTGGGAAACTAGGACTCAGAAGGTATCTTTCTTATAAGAAACGATGTTATTAACACCATTACTGCAAGATACCACAGTAAAAGGTCCTACATATCAATAAAGTTGGCATCTGTAACCAAACTTAAATCAAAAACTTAAGAGCACTGAAGGAGAACTTTCTTCCAGACCTATAAACTAGCATTACACAAGACATTGCTTCTCCCAAAAAACCTGACTGATTTGCCTCATTTCATAGCATATATTTAAGGTATTAACTCACTTTCAGAAGAAAGGTGTCCATTATGCCCCATTTTCACACATGATAACATTCAGGGGGCTTAAGCTTTGGTTTAATAATGCTGAGATAATACAGCCCAGTTTCACAATTTAAAAATACATCAGAACTGAAGCACAAAAAAACAAACAACAAAAAAATCAATTACTTCTCAGTATTTCCTTTTTTTCCCCCGGCAGCTATTTCCAAGACAGTATTTCACTTCTTCACATCAGCTTCTAAAGCTACTACAGTCTAGCTCAGGTTTAAATTTAGAGTAATGTAATTAACTTGCCAACACTTCCTCAGTGTTTTTCTAGTCATTGCTACTTTAACCACAGTCCATCAAGAATTCCAGCCATCATGCTGAGAGTGATGCTCAGGTTGAAACAAAACTAATTAATTCTGTCCACAAAGTGAAAGAATAAAGCAAAATGGCATAATTCATCTAAGTTCACAGATAAATATAGAAGCAGGAACTGAATATTTTAAAACAAGGCATAAAATATGTAAATAGAAAGGTAAGGAATTCACTGCAACAACATTCAAACC
This sequence comes from Zonotrichia leucophrys gambelii, assembly GCF_028769735.1. NCBI lineage: Eukaryota > Metazoa > Chordata > Aves > Passeriformes > Passerellidae > Zonotrichia > Zonotrichia leucophrys. The sequence goes on along the minus strand of NC_088171.1, from coordinate 106,732,143 downwards.
CTTTGGTCATTATTCCATCACAGATTATTTTCAAATGTGTTCTAGAAATTGTTTGTGAGACTACAAACATGAAGAGCCATGTATGTACACCTCTCATCCAATACTGGTCAATGAAATACCCATGGTAATAAAAGTGTCATGGAAGCATTACAGCATTATATCACATTGAGAACTGCAAATATCAGATCTAGGTTTAGTTTACATTTCATAATCAGCCCAAATTTGTTTTGTTAAATGAACCCTCAGCATACATTTCTATTTTTACTAGGCATACACAACCAGAAGAGAAATTCAGGAATATAAAAACAATTCTGTGGCCCTGCTCTATCCAGTTTTTATCCGATTTGTTTTGTCCTCCTGCAAATTAACAGGAGATTGTTTTGCTCTAACTTCAGGCTGTGAACTTTAGACACACAACATCAAAACACTGGAGATTAGGAGAAGAATTTTCAATTGTATGTTTAATTTGAAAACTAGTTACAAAGGCGAGAGACAAGCTAGTTATATCAGCAGATTTCTACTAACTCTCCACTTGCATTCTCTAAATCTGTCAGAACTGGGGACTGATATAAAACCTTTTTTTCCAACCTGACCAAAATCACTTTCCACAACCAACTACAGCATCTTAACTGACATCATGTAACTTCTTTAATACCTTGAAAATCCTGAAGTAGATTAAAACAAAAATGTATCTATCCTATCACAATAGCCTGAAATATTTTACCAGAAGCAGAAGATCAATGAGTGGGTGGCACTAACATGAGTAAAAAGTCTTTAAAGCATTTGCATCTTTCACAGAATTAATTTAGTAAGATCTGCTTACTATCACACCTCTTCTGCCATCTCCAAACCTGACTTCTAACCTCTGAGTTATAAACCCAGATTTTAGTTTAGCTTTCTGTCATCTTCCCTTGGACTTCTAGCCACCAGATACTGCTCCATATGACAAATAGATCTCTCAGCCTCCCTCTACCCTTTCTACCACTTCCTCTGGCAACACCCCCTCTGTCTCTGTCAGGAAGTCCACAAAAGTGATCATCTCTGCATACCCAGCTCCTGGAAGATTTAAACTGCAGAATACTTAAAATACTTCTAATCTATCCAAACAGCCAGAAAACTGATGCTGGTTTTATGTACATCGTTATTACTATTACTCTGCCTGGCACTGAGCAATGAAATCTCGCCTCACTGGGGTACACATTTAGAATACTGCTACTAAAAATCACTTCCCTTACAAACAACTCCCTTTTCTATACATCCATCTAGCAGCTGCTCCTCTGCCCATGGCTGCAACAAACCAAAGCACACAGGGTCGCTGGCAGGGCCCTCCCGATTTATTCTCACGCTGCCAATCCAGATGCTATCACCCGGTGCCCAACCAAGTGACGTCAGCTCCCGCTCTGCTGGCCTTATCTTTAGAGAGGCTGCTGCAGCATCTACTAAATCACTTCGGGTTTGCTCTTAAGGCTCCTTTGCTGAGGCACATAAGCAAGAATTTCAGCAGAGGTTAGACAGCCCATACATGGGTCATAATCCACCTACTGATCAATGCTGGCTTAATGTTACCTTGCCTCAACTTGCATTTGGATCAAAAGTATTTTGGGCCACAGAGCATTTTAAATTGGTAATATGAGGTTCAAATGCCTATTCATAATGGACTTCGGATCCATTACTAAGTTTGTGTGTCTGTTAATACACATGATGTAGCATGTTACCTTTAAATTAACTTCATGGTTTTTAAGCAGCCATAGTAAGCTTTTTCCCATTTGCACCAGTTTCCAGTTCTGCATGCTCTGCTTTACCCTGGCAGGCTGAACATTATGTCTTTCTATACTAGCTGTCGCAGACATTTCTTCATAGAAATCCTTTCTTTGGGATTTGTCCATCTTCTGGGAAGCAAAGGGCCCCAGAAGAAGAATGTAAACAAATTGTTATCGGCTGTTGTGAGATGTGGCAGGTGATCCCGTGATTGGTTCATTTTGCATGTTTCCAACTAAGGGCCAATCACAGGAGCAGTTCAGGGGAGATTCCTTGAACACAGAACTTTGTTATTCATTCCTTCTATTCTATTCTTGGCATAGCTGCTCTCTGCAAGCCCTCTCTTTATTCTTTTTAGTATAGTTATAATGTATTATATATTATATATCAATAAATCAAGACTTCTGATCAAGGAATAAGATTCTCGTCCTTCTCTCACCACAGTGACCGTCTAAGGTCACTGTAATAACTAGCCCCATTCTTTACACATTTTGTCTTATAATCACATTTCTCCATATAATATTCAATTTCTTCTGTGGATATGATCTTACTGTATACATTTTACTTGTCATTTTGTACCGTTTATCTTTCCATTAGGAAATTTTTCCAGCCTTCTCAGATGTTAAAATCATTCACGCACAAATTTCTCTTGGGTAGGAGACAGAAGATTGTTGGATTTCTTGTGAGATAATAGCCCTGAGCTTATGATTTATGCCTTGGCAGCCAGGAGGGCCAACCATGTGTCCTGGGGTGCATCAGGCAGAGAGTTGTCGTCCAGTTAAAGGATGCAATTGTCTGCTCTGCCCTGGGGCAGCCTCAGCTCAGGTTCTGTGCAGTTTTAGGCACCACAATGTAAGAAAGGCATAAAGCCATCAGAGAGCATCCAAAGGAGGGCCACAAAGGTGGTGGTGAAGAGCATTGAGGGCAAGCCATAAGAGTGGCTGAGGTTACTTGGCTTCTGCAGACTGGAGGAGACAGAGAGGAGTTCTCACTGCAGCCTACAACTTGAGGGGAAGAGGAGAGGCACACACTGATCTCTTCTCACTCAAGACCAGTGACAGGACTCAAGGGAATGGCACAAAGCTGCATATGGGGAAGTGTGGGTTAGGTATAGGAAAAGGTTTTTCACCCAGAGGGTGCTCAAGCACTGGAACAGGCTCCTCGGGGAAGTGGTCGCAGCACCAAGCCTGACAGAGTTCAAAAAGAGTTTTGGACAATGATCAGAGGCACATAGGGTGATTCTTGGAACTGTCCTGTGCAGGGCACAGTTCAATAAATTGATCCTGATGAGTCCCTTCTAACTCAGGATACTCTGTGAATTGACAATTTACGTTGTGAGTCAACATTCAGTGAAAAAGCTCCTGGCTTTATTTAACACAATCTTCTCTTAGCTGGAGTAAGTCTTTAAATAATTTTTGAATTGCAAATGCTCTTAAGAAGTGAAGAATCAGCAAAAAAGTAAGTTCTTTTGACAGTTTCTTTCCTTCTTATATGTTTAGAAATCCACAAAGCTACAAGGGGAAAAAGAATATTCCAGTTCAGCATTCCTTCTAGTGTCAGAGTGGTTCACCAAACCATCTTGATGCTTGAAGGCTTCATCTTCCCTGTCTATGTCCTTGGTTAACCTCCATATCTCTTGCAGCTTCCACAGACACTCAAAAGTTTAAACTGATGAGAACCAGGACAGAGTCAGCACTGTTTAAGCTGAATACAAAGATTGATATCTGACAGTTTCAAACATGAGTTAGCACTGAGGGAACCTAGTATGGCTACAAGCACTAAGAACAGTGGTGCTGTCTAGTAAAGATCTACAAAAATACCACATCCACTGGTATTTGATTTGTGATCAGAATATCATCACCACCACCAGGTAAAAGATCCCAACCTTCTAAAAAAATATAAACTTGTGAAAAAGCATATGCAGGTATACATGCTACATGTAGATGATTTTTCAATCCCTACTGTCTTCTCTCAAGTATAATTTAAAACAACAATACTCCCAAACAACACCTGATAAATCATTAAGTGCTTCAGTGTGATAGTAAACACAGTTCCAGCTACATGTTGTATCTGGCACACAACTGAATATTCATCTTCTTCAGATCCTCTGTAGATGTGCACATGAGCTGTAACCACGGAAGACAAAACACCTCTCTCCATGTTCAATACAGAAATCATGATTCTGTGGCACATAACTTCAAAGTACCACCACTCTTAATAGACAAGATTTTACTGGTGTGGATACGTGTATGAAAAAGCTGCAATTTCAAGCCTGGTTTCCTCAAGGACTGCATAATGACCAGCTTTCAAATGTAATTGACTTTAGGTTCAGCAGTCAGCTTTCTTTTGACAGTTTCCTTCTTATATGCTTAGAAATCCTCAAAGCTACAAGAGGAAAAAGAACACTCTAGTTCAATACTCAATACTCTCTGGAAGATGCAAAAATGCACAAGAGCAAAGAAAAATACATACTGTGTGCTTTAGAGACAAGGTTGCCTATTGTCCCATAAACACAGAAGCATTAATTTGAATTCTTCACAAGATCTTTCAGGTGGAAACTGAATTTAAAATTGAAGTAACAAAAAGCAGAATCACAACCAGCAGTTTCTAAGAAGTGGTTTTAGGTAGTTTAAAGTGATATGGCTACTGAAATGGAAGTTTTGCTGAGTATCTCCATTCTTCACTTCTACAATTCATTAACAACTGTTAAGCTTCTGAAAAAGAGCTAAACTACCTGCACAGGCAGTAGTTTAGAATTAACACTTTCTACAAAGAAAGGTCACTTGAAATACAGACAACACACACTGATATCAAGTTAAAAAAGCTGCATGCCATCAGACATCTTTGACCTCTAGCACCATTAACCACAAACATTGATATTACATTATGGAGAGCTTCTAAACCCTCCCCGTTGGGCTTACCAGTCCCATTTAGGATGAACCCATCCTACTGCATGATTCCAAGCACACACCTACAAAAACACACTCATTAAGACTGCATGCAAGCAAACATATAATAGCACTGCTTAAGTCCTTGCAAAAAAGAACACATTCAAGACAAGCACAGAACCAAAAACTCTTGGGAAAAACAAGTGGCCCTCGCTGCAAATGTCTCCAGAATTCAGGTTTATAGGAAGTTGAGCTTAATTTGCTGCATCCTATCTCCAATTCAATAAGAGTTTATTAGTTCACAGCAAGAGGAAACCTGCTACAAATTTTGGGACTAAGAACAAAGTTTTTAAATTACTCTAAAAATCTCCAGCCCAAGAGAGCAATTATCAATTTATGAACCATGAACTATCAATCTTATGAAGGGATTCGTATCTACTCCTTGCAGGGGGTGTTTAAAAGCCACAATCAGAAAGTACACTGAACTCAAGAGGCATTTCTTGATAAAATCAAACAAAGAAAAGCCTGCACCTGGCAAAAAAGATTGGCAGATTCTTCATTTAAGATATCTTTAGTAATAAAACCTTCTAGATAACCAAGAGAAGTTTGCAGAAGAAATCATTATTCACCCTGTCAAGGGAGGATTAAACTGCATTTTGAGAACAGGAATCTTAACAATTTTACTCCCTAGTACTACTTTTAAAGTGTAAAAAGCATCACAGACTTCCTAGACTACCTCCCAGATTCACACTACTGAGAGAAAGCAATTGGCAGAGCACAAGCAAAAGTGGAGGAGAGGAAACCACACTGAGTATTCCTTAACTGGCACCTTAAAAAAATTACACAATACAAAAGCATGCAACCAAAACCAACAGGTTCCTTAGATACACAGAACAACTGAGGGCTTCAAAAGAAAGAAATACTTAAGAAGTAGCTCATAGGGTGCAACTTCACATGATGTAGACATGGCAATTACAGACACGGTTTAGTGGTGGTCTCGGCAGTGCTGGGTTAAGAGGTGGACTTCATGCTTATGGCATGTGAGGAATGCAGAACTGGACCTTGCTTGTCACCTGCAAAATTCCAGTTAGTTCTACACAACAGTATTTGTGTAACATAGCAGTATATACTGGAGACAAAAATGACATGTTTAATATTATTAACCTGTTGCAGGTACACAATAAAGTGTTGCTCCGTTGTTGCTGCTATTAAGCGAAATATTAACATGCCTCAATCCTTGCACTCCACTTCCAACCATCCTTTCTGTAAACAAGATTTAAAGACATAAGTACATCATGACTATGAAGTTCTATTTTAAGTCAACCAAAGTCTTTTTTGATCATACAGACAACAGCATAGTGCATATGAATTATTTAGAACGTATGCGCAATTACAGCAGCCCAAGCTCGAGTGGAAGACATCAGCCCTAAGAAAAGAAGCAAGGACAGGTAGGGGCAACCTTTTCTTTAAGCCTGACTTACACAGCTGCACTAATGCCACTCCTGCCAGATGCCTACTTAACGCAGAAACGTAGACATGATGTGTGTGGGGATTATGAACATAATCTTACAGCCCAAAGATAATCACAGCAGCACTCACTGTGTGTGAGCGCTCACTGTGAGGAGCACTCAGACCTTTTGTTGCTATCTACTTTGTGCGCTGAAGACCGCGTCAGACCACCCACGAGCACCAGAGCGAAAACCCCCCAGGACACATCTCCAGCCACACGTGTGTGTTTACACATACACGACAGTCAAATGCAGACAGCGCTACCGAGGGACCCCTGCTCAGCCCTTCTCCACCCTCCAACAAGGCACCAGACACCCCCCACATCATCCCCGAGCCCCTGTGGCCAAGAAGGCCAACAGAACCCTGGGATGCATTAGGGAGAGCAGTGCCAGATTGAGGGATGTGATCCCGCCCCTCTACTCAGCTCTGATAAAGTCAAGGCACATCTGAAGCGCCCTGTTCCAGCTCTCTGAGTAAAAGGAGCTATGGAGCTCCTAAAGCGGGTCCAGCAGACGGCAACAGATGACTGGGGGACTGGAACACCTCCCTTAGGAGGAAAGGCTGAGGGAGTTGCGCCTCTTCAGCCTTGAGAAGAGATGACTGAGAGAGAACCCCGTCAATGTGTATAAATATCCAAAGGGTGTCAAGAGGATGGAGCCAGGCTCTCCTCGGTGGTTCTAAGCAGTAGGACAAGAGGCAATGGGCAGAAACTGATGCACAGTTAGTTCCACCTGAACATGAAGCGGAGCTTCTTTACTGTGTGGGTGGGTGACCCTGCATGGGAACAGACTGCTCAGAGAGCTTGTCGAGCCTCTCTCATTGGAGATATTCAAGAACGATTTGGGGACAATCTTGTGCCATGTGCTGTAGGATGACCCTGCTTGAGCTGGGTGGTTGGACCCACTGCGGCCCCTTCCCACCTGACCCACTCTGTAATTCAGTGCAACACGCGTGTCCCTTCCCCATGAGAGCGCTGACCGAGGCAGTGACCGGCAGCACCGACCCTTCCCGCTCTGAGGGGCCGGGCAGGGCGAGGCTGGCCGCTCCAGGGCTCCCTGCGCGCCCCTCGGCCCCGCCGCCCGCTCACCGCCCGCCCGCGGGGCGGAGGGGCCGCGCCGCGGCAAGGGGCCCGGGGAACGGGCGGCCGAGGGGCGGCCAGGACTGACCTGTATTTCTTGAAGAGCTGGTCGGACTCGCGGAAGCCGTTGTTCAGCAGCATGTTGATGCCGGCCAGCGCCAGCTCCGAATCCTCGATAGGCAACGGCGCTTCCCCGTCCTCCCGCTGCTCCGAGCCGGCCATGACGATGAGGAGGCAGCGGGACCAGCCGAATCTCCCCTACCTGACTACCTACGTACCTACCGACGTACCCAAGTGCCTACCCGCCCACCCGTTCCCGGGCAGCCCGGTGCCGCCTCGGCGTGCCTGTGAGACGAGCCGGGAGCGCCCGGTGCTCGCGGAGGCGCGAACTCGGCGGTGCCGCTGCCGCAGCCGCTCCGCACCCGCAACCGCGCCGAAAGCGGCGGCGCCTGCCCCGCGCCCCAGCGCGCAGGCGCCGCCACGAGGCCGCGCAGGCGCGGGACCGGCGCCGGGTGAGGGGCCGGGGGCGCCGCGGCCGCGGGGCGGCTCCTCCTGTGGCGGGGCTGCGCTGACGGCCCTGCCCGCGGAGCCTTCAGCCGCGTTTCAAGGCATCACAGCCTGTCTTGGTTTGGGAGGGATCCACCCACGGGGGTCTTCGAGTTCAACTCCCGTCCCTGCATAGACACCCCAGAAATCTCACTGCGCATGAGGGCATTGTCCAAAGGCTTCTTGGTTCTGTCACCGCTTCCCTGGAGAGCCTGTTCCAATACTCAAACACCCTCTGGGTGAAGAACCTTTTCACAAAATCACAGAATGAACCAGGTTAGAAAAGACCTTTGAGATCATCAAGTCCAACCTATGACCCAACACCTCCTCATCAACTAAACCATAGCACTGTGTCCAGTCTTTTTTCAAACAAATCCGTGGACGGTGGTGACTCCACCACCTCCCCGGGCAGAGGATTCAGGTGCCCAATCACTCTTTCAGTGAAGAATTTTTTAATATAATATCCAACCTATACCTCCCCTGACACAGGTTCATTGCCTCGAGTCCTGTCACTGGTCACCACAGAGAAGAGATCAGTGTCTGCCCCTCTGCTTCCCCTCACAAGGATGTTGAAGAGTGCAATGAGGCCACCCTTCAGTCTCCTCCTGGCTGAACAAGTGAAGCTGCTCCTCATATGGCTTCTCCTTCAGACCCTCCACCATCTTCATTGCCCTACTTCCAACACTCTCTAATAGCTTAATGTCTTATATTGTGCAACCCAGAACTGCCCCCAGCACTCGAGGTGAGGCTGCCCCAGTGCAGAGCAGGGCAGGACAATCCCCTCCCTTGCCCAGCTGGCAATGCTGTGCCCAATGCTCCCAGGACATGGCTGGCTGCCAGGGCACTGCTGCTTCTGCCTCTGGCAGCTGTACCCCCAGCTCTAGAGATGGCACAGTGAGCACCAGCAGGAGAGAGGCACGCACTGATGCCTGGCTTAGGGGTATCCATGTGGGGAGCTGCCCCTGCCTCCACGTGCCACCCTTCCCTCCCCATCCTCACACCTCACCTTGCTTTGCTATCAGGCACCACACAGGCTAAGGTGGCTGCCACCCACCCTCCTGCCTTCCACAATCCTGTGGCTTCTTCCAAAATCCACTGTGGTTTTTAATGGATGGGTGGTAGCAGCTGGGGCTGCAGCCATCCCTAGAGTGCGAAGAAGAGAAGTCCAGAGTCCTCCTATGACAAATAATGTGGCTTTCCATTTCCAGATAATTGATTTTTCTTTTTTCTTTTATTAGTGGTTTTATTCAGTGACTTCAGTCACTAGAACAGAGAGTAAACGTTCCTCTTTCATACAGTGGTGACTTTGGGACCTCCACAGTGCAAGTCTGGGAAACAAAGGTTTCTAGGAATTTGCTCCCTGTCTCTTGACACATACCTTCATGATTAGCAATGTGAACTTCCCTGTCATGCTGACAGCAAAAATCAGAACTTGCAAATTTGGTTCAGATACAAGCTCATTTGGCAGGCATTTCCAAGCACAGGATGGGTGAGAAAGTACACTTGTGTAAATATATCTATTCCAACCCAAAATGGCCAAGTACCTGGACACTGAAAATACACCCACGTTGTTTCCATCCTTCTTTGCAAGAAGTGGCTTTCCTTGCTATGCTTAAATTTAGGTGAATAGGAAGCTAATACCAACAACCTGGTCTTGCTTCCTGACAGCTAGAAGAGTCCTACAGCTGCTCTGGAGAAAAATTTAGGACTCAGATTTGCCCCACCTCCCTTGGTAGGATACAAAAGAATGGGACCAAACACTACTTTTAGCAACCCCTTTTCCCTGTCAAGCAAAACGTCTGTCTTCCTGTGAATCTAGTTGCCATATTTCCGTACATGCCTTGTGGGAATTGCTGCCACCCCCTCGGGAAATACTTTGTACCAATAACTTCTTGAAACAACAGTTCTTGGAAGGTGTGGATTGCCTGATGTCAGGAGGCTTCTGCAATCTGTCAGGTGTGAATCGCATCCTTTGGCTGATTGCCAGCCTCTCTGTTAAACACTCCTCTCTGCCCAGCAGGGCTGGACATTCAGGGAGTGTTTAAAGAGGACACATCTTTAGTTACAGTGCACGTCTCCAAAACAGCATGATCTACACAGCCTAGAAATCCTAAAAGGCTTCTAAAAAGTCAGCACAGCATGACTAGGGAACAGCGTGCTCTCCAGTGTGTTTGCGGGTTATTTGTGAAATTTGGACCCCAGAAATGCAAGCAGCCTCATTAAAAGGAAATTTCAGGTTGCAGTTGCACTGCCCTTATTCCTTATTCTCACAGGTTGCAGTGTTTCAAGACACTGCATTCCAAATGAAAACAATTACTCCTGCAATATCTGCCAGGCAGGATTCTGTGGGCAGGGGTTCATGGTGGAGCAGTTTATTATATCCTTCCCCTTTGTCAGATGTAATCAATCAAGAGGCAATGAATCTTCCTGTGGATTCCCTGAAAATTTGTCATAGGCTAACTCCTACCTCCAAGTACTATTTCTGAGGAGCAGCGGAGAGCCAAGTCATTTGTGCAACACCTACTCCATTTCTCCAATGCTACACTCCTATTTCCTTGCCCCTGTGTTTGAGTAATAGCATAGCAGGGCTGTGTGCTTCCTGCAGGTTTGGATCCCATGCACAAGAAGCTAGAATTCTTCTGAGATCATCTTTCTAGTACCCAGTTGCTCCAGACCTTGCTGAGGGCTGGCACTGATAATTTCTCTTCTATAACAAATGCTTTTATAAGTACTGGGTGGCTAGCTATTAATTTTCAAACTCAAGATGTGAATAGCTGAATCAACTCTACAGAAACACAGTTATAAGTGTACAGAAAAAAAAAATGGCAGAATGAAACTGCACTTTGCTGTTCAAGTAGACAAGTAACACACTGAATACACCTTCCTTAATGAAGGAAGTTGAAATGTGCAGTTTGACTTCATCAGCTAAGCACCAGCAGTTTTATAGTGCCCATGTTGTTGTGATCTGCACTGTAACTTTGTTTTCCTGCAGAATTGGATTGGAAGTCAGCAGAGCTGTAGGTCTCCCTGCCATGTAACAGCAGATGAGGTCTTGTGATGGGCTACGATTAGTTTGATTCACATGGAGGATGTGATATGACTGATTCATCCTGCTAAAAATGGCCAAGGGAGCAAGAAAACCACAGTGAACAGGACTACATGGATGATTAGTATGTGCCAATCAAAGCTTACATTGTCTTTGCAGTCTAACAACGCTCTAAGCATCTTTCTTGAGGTTTTTTGTGTTTGTTTGTTTTATAAATTCCTGGTAGCATGCTATCATCAGCAAAATAGGCAGTTATCAGCCAACAATTTCAGCAGAGGGGTCAGTGGGTGGCTAGCTTTCCCCTCACCTCACAGCTCCTGCAGGGCACTGTTGAATCACCTGTGCTGCTGTGGCCTGGTACCTCTCAAGAAAAAAAGTTGAGGCAACTGATTTGTAATCATTCGAGGACAGTGAAGTAACTGGTGAGCAAGAATTGTACTTTCAATAAAGTAACTGGCCTGAAATTTCCAAGGCCTTTACTCTAGCTTCCCAAAAGCTGTTAGATAATGGAAGTGGTTGCAATATTCACAACTGCTACAGAATGCAGAACTGTGGTGGTGTTACAGCCTCTTTGCACAACACTGCTGTTGTAGTTCCAACACTGCTTTGAACTACACTGCTGTTGTAGTTCAAGATAGCCTGTACCTTGAATACTCAACTGCTCTTCCCTTTGACAGTCTTTCTAAGTTCCTGCCCTGTCTTTGAGCTTCTGACTGGGAGAAGTCCAGTTAGTCATCACACACTGGTCCCTGAGTAAAAAATATTGACGTTTTTCCTCCACAGTCTAACCGGAATTTAGCCCTACTCATAAACAACAGAAAATAGCATAAGTTAAAGTAGCAGGGAAAAAATTATTACAGAAAAACATATTGATTTATCTAAAGCATCAGAGAGGAAAGAGTTAAAACCAAGGGCAGGCCTATATTCATATTTTCTTTCATATAATTTTCATAGTCTGTAATTTATGTCCCACTTATCTCAGGGCTCTTCTCCACTGTGTCTGGATGCAGCAACCTAACCCCTTGTGTCTGTCTCAGAGTGCCCTAAATCTGATTTTGCTGAGTTTCCCTTTACCTATATTGCTCCAAAACTCTACCTCTGTCCTGGAATACCTCAATAAGCCTGGTACAATTTGCAGTTTTTAAGATGGCAATGAAATTTCAGCAGTTGATTTAGAATACTTGACAATCAGCATTTAAGTCTGAATCACTGCTCATTTCAGTAGAGAAAAGAAAAATCCTTCAGGATGGAATTAACTATTAACTTTTTTTTTCATAAAATGTGAGTGTGTATGAATGTAACATGCTGGAAATAATTATTAAAATCTCCCATGAGATAGAGACATCTCCCATGCTTTCTGAATCTCAGATGCAAACCTGCAGAACCTGCTTCTGTAATTTTGTGGTCCTTTTGGAGGATTTGCTGTTCTAGTGCAATATCAGATGCAGTCCCATTGTTGGCTATGAAGGGGTGTTGCAATCCAGAGCACAGCCATCTTCTCCAAACCATCAGAGGGGGCTTATCAGTGTCAGTGACTGCCAGCAATGGCTAGTGAATATATAAATGGGGGGATCTTCCCTTTTTGAATATAAGAAGAAAAAAAAATTAAGTTCACAAGTACATTTCTAAGGAAATGTACTTTTTAAAGCAGCTAAAATGTGCTTTGTGTCTCACACTGTACCTCTGATCTTGAACAATAAAGATGCCTGTCTATTGTGTCTGGTCACTTAAATATTTATGAGTGGTGAGCTCTGCATCGGTTATCATCATGCATTTTCCATACAGCACAGCAACTAAGCAATACTACAAAGCCAAGCTAATCTTCAGAGCTGGCTCTTTACATTTCCCCATTAATATGCGTTGTCCTTCTGAGGGCTAAACCCTGCCTGAGGACACACACATGAAACGATTTGTCTGTTCTGTCAATAGACAAGGAATATGCAAACATACCCTGCTGAAACAGGACAGGCTCAAGGAGTCTCTTCATCCAATGTACTCCAAGGATACTGAAAATTAGTCCTTTGACCCGTTCTTTTAATTAAAGAGAGTTACTGCAATAGCAATTAGAATAAGCACTATTTCTTTGCAGTGGACCTTACTTCAGAATCAACTACTCCTTCCTCTCACAAGCTTTCTGTTGTCTCTGCCTTTTTTTTTTTTTTTCAGGAAGCCTTTTGTGTAGGGTGAGCTATCAGATAGAAGGTGACTGATCCTTTAGTCCTGGTCTCTTGAGCATTGATTTGTGACTGCTCTCATTTAGTCTGTAACACAGACTGTGCTGTGTCACTTCTGCTCAGAGCAATGACAGAGATGGCTGGGTCAGAGCAGGTAAAGTTCTTGGAAGTTCAAAAACAGAATGAAAGATGAGACAGAGCAAGTTAGGGCTTTTTTTTTTCATATTTGTTGTATTGGATAATGTTTATTTTTATCCACAGAATGTTGTCCTGGACCCAATGTATAATCAGTCATATGTTGGGATAAACTGATGTTCAGTCACACAGAGTTATTTTTACTGAAGCATATAAAGGTGTATAATTTTTGCTATATAAAGAATGCTAAATAACAGAGCTTTTTAGTGTTGGAATTTTTTATCCCAGAATGTGCTAATGGCCAAACATATGCACATAGTTCCGGAGAAAACAAAGGAATACACAAGTATTAAATACTAACAGCTGCTCTGTTCAGGCAGCAGACACATGCTGTCCTGTTTTATAAAAATTAATTGGGAAGACTTCTACTCAAAATAATCATGCCACTTGAATTTTTAAGAGCCAATTCAAAATGTTTTACTTTCAGAGGAATTACTTCCTACAGAGTTCAGATCTACATTTGGTTATAAAAATACCTGCTCTGTATTGCCACACAGCAGGACATTGAAAGCCCAAAGAGATCACCAGAAATCCACCAGTTCTAGCCCAGTCCTTTCTGGAGAGTCAGAACAAATTCATCTAAATAGTAAAGAAAAATCTTTTTCTTAATGTCGTTGAAATGCTTTGAGTATGGAGAGCCTGTAGATTATTTCCCTCATGTTCTTGCTCCAGTGTACAAAGAAAACAATTATATGAACCTTTCTTATAGAAGCAGGGTGTTAGTGGCAAATTAAAACAGGTGAGCTTAATGGTTTTGTGTATGGAAGGTGAGATAGGATGTCTTGCCCAAACTGGTGCATATAAACATTATTTGTCCCTTGTTTCTACATTATGGGCTCTTGATTGAGGCCCTGTTAGTCTTTCAATTTTTACAACAAATAGCAGCTTTGAGCTTTCACAAGCAAGTTATACATTTTTAACCTCTAATCATTTTTGCTGATTTACTTTGAGGGGCCCTCCAGTTTTCCTGCATTGTTTATTTCTGCATGAAGCCACTTTACAGACCAATTGCATTTGTGAAGGATTTTTTTTCTATATGTTCCTCTAAATACATGCACATGTATCTAGCTATATTGTCAACAAATCATTTATCCAGATAGTTAGGAAGTTCCTTTGTACTTTCAAGCTTGTGGTGAGAATCAAGTAATCAGCAAGGCCATAGATAACCTGTGGCAAACATATCGGCCTCAATAAACACCCTTTGTGTTACTGCTCTCCCCAGTCCTTGTCACTTACAGTAATCAAAACCCCTTGTAAAACATATTTTGAATTGTTTGGAACATAATAAAAATATATGTTTCTAAGGCATATTTTTCTTTCACAATTTCAGCAGTAAATATTTTCTCACAGGTGTCAAGCAGCTTGATGCATTATGTGATTTGAAGTGAGACTATTTAAAGAACACTTGTCAGCAACATTTTGTACTTTTCTACTTCCTTTTGGGACTTTTGGCATTATATGTATTCTATCGGTAGCATTTCAACAGTTTTCACTTTCTTCTTTCTGTAGTCCTTTGCTACAGAAATGGGACAGCCATTCAGCAGAATTGAGCTGCAGAGGCTTTATTTTGGCTGTTAGGCATCACTTTTGTGTTTCAGTTTTGAAATCTACATTTCTTGCCCCTCTTTTTGTTCCTTGACTTAGAGTGGGGATCCTCTTGTTTAAATTCTAGTGACAAAAATGTCAGCAGACCCCACTGGTGACAGGCTTTTTTTCTGACATGAAATACAAGTTTATGTAGCCAGATTGTCCAGGTAATCATTTAGAGGAGACTAAGACCTAGCTTTGCACTCCCTGCTTTGAAAGATCATCACAGCTGCAATGCCCAGTAGCTGAGGTAAACAGAAAGGAGGGCCTGAGAAACAAAAGGCCTGGTGGGCTGATGGTTGGGTACAACCCATGAAGGCAGACGAGAGAACTCAGCGGGAGGTTATGAAGCAGCCACAGCAGAGTTGTGAATCTCCCACTCCTGGCATTAATAAAAACTGCAAACAATGAATTCTTGTGCAGATGTCCCTTTTGGCCTGTTTTTGCATCTTCTGTACATTTTTAGATGGGAGTACTACTTCATGGTCAAAAAAACCACTGTCTCCTGACAGCCATATGTCAGTCACATATGAAGGAATTTGCTTCACCAGTGCCTTTCAGCAAGCTGCTTAAATTACCCATGCATTGGTTCTCATATCTGTTGATGGAATTGTAATACCCAATAATTTTGTGCATTAACATTTGTGGCTATGCTACATGAAGATGTTTCGTGAGCTGTTGCAGTGTGTTTTAAACTTCCGGGTCCCTTACCCAGGTGTGCCAAAACCCTTCTCCCCCCCCTCGCCCCCTGCTGGGCTGTCAATCAGTTTTAACATTCCAGCAAGGCGTCGTGTGGTTGGTCAAGTTCAAAAGATGCCCCTATGCCCAGAGGTCATTGGCCTGTCTAGGTCTCAGCCTCCCCTGAGACCCTGCCCCTCTCACCTGGTTGGTGGCTCACCTGTCCCCTCCCCTCCCCCTGCCCTGGGAGCTTAAAAAGGTAATCAGACCATGCAGTGGTCATGTTGGAGCTCTTCCCAAGATTCAGACATCTGTAACCATGGAATAAACCTCTGGATATAACCTTCCTGCAGAATCCTCTCCTTTTTGTCTTCACCATCGCCTGAAGCCTTCCTTCTGAAGTAAACGGAGTTCCTAACAAGCCTGGACTTGTTTCGTGCCCAGCTGCAACCACCAGCAAGTTAAAGGTGTCTCTGGGGTGATACACCACAGCTGCTGCCTTTGGCCCAGCGCAAGGGTCAGACTGGCCCAGGCACAATCTAACTGGTAATATTGGGATTCATATTCCAATAGTGACCTACAACTGCCTCACACTAAAACATTTTGACTTTCTGGTGCTGGAATAGACCAAGCAGGACATGTCCATGGGAGCAGCTCAGTCAGCAGTGTACATACACACCATACCTACAAAGATGGTGAGCTCCTTCCCTTGCATTTACGCCTACTTAACTACTGATGCCTTTGTCCCAAATTATTTCACTTCCTTATGTTTGGAGAGTTTAATCACGT
This sequence comes from Zonotrichia leucophrys gambelii, assembly GCF_028769735.1. Classification (NCBI taxonomy): domain Eukaryota; kingdom Metazoa; phylum Chordata; class Aves; order Passeriformes; family Passerellidae; genus Zonotrichia; species Zonotrichia leucophrys. Next base: position 106,715,895 of record NC_088171.1, on the reverse strand, counting down.
CTTCTGGAGCACAGTGCTCTGTTCTTTACAAAACTCTTCTCTGAGGCTTGCACACATAGAGGTGGCAATTGGCTTTTAAAAGAAACAGTATGATCTGCAGCATATATCAAAAGTCAGAAAAAAACCTAGAAACCATATTGAGAGACAGATGCTACCTCAGATATCCAGTTTTTATTTCTGGATACTAGCTTTTCATCTGTGAAATGTGTTTTGGTCTGACAACTTTTGCTGCTCACTCAAGAAAATAACTAGCTGTACCATTTAATTTAGATAATTTAATTTGCAAGAAAAGCCATTGTGTCTATTTGTATAAACCTGAAGTGAAGGGTTCATCTTCTTTTAAGGGTGTACTCAGGCAGTATGTTTATTTAGGCACACTCCAGCATTATCTGGAGACAACAGCTAAATAAAGCCACATGCTTAAATAATCTTCATTCTAGTCTTTGCCTTAATTTGTTGTTCTATAGTCATGAACATTAATTAAAGTGAATGGGATGCCAGTTGATATGAATGGAAGATTCTTCACATTTTGATGTGTAAAACTGTAAAGCAGACATAAAAAATATGCTCATGTCATTTGGTAAGATTATTTCCTGTAGTCAACATTTAAAGAGAATTTAGGAGACTGGGAGTGGTTGACCAACTAGACTTTGTGCTGTAATGAAATGAGCAACCCAGGAATGTATGTGTTACCTCCTGGTACTTAAAGAAATAAGCAGCATGCAGCTGAATTATTTTTCTGTTATTGCTTACCATTAGGTTTTCCATTCTTCCACTTACTTCTGGAAACTTGGGGCATTTATTTGGTATACATATTCTTTACAAATTAATTTATAATATGTTCCTATTTGGGGACTTGTTAATAAAGGTATGTGAGTTGGAAAACACACTTGACAATTATAGATTCCTCGAAGTAGTGACTACCAGAATCCGCTCCCACTACAGGAAGTGGCAGCTCTGCAAGCAAAACACTGCATTGCAGATAAAGGGAGACATCAAAGTCAAGATTCTGAGTGTGTGTGATGGTAACCACAGGAGTAAGTTACAAATCTTAACTTCAACAAAATTTTCATTAAAGTAACAGCTTAATATCAAATTTAATAACTCTCCTCTTTTTAAAAGTGTTTTTGGACTCTGAAAGCACTCCTGCCTTCCTGAAAGCACAGTGCCTTTTAAAACCATACATTGGGTGACTTATCCTGTACTGACTCACAGTTAATTGTTCTACAAACACGTTTTGTGAGGCAGGGAGCTACGTACAAGGCAAGTACCTTAAACTGAGTAGCATAATTTTAGCCATTATGAGTTATGCATGGCAATAACCAGGATAATAGAGTGTGAAAAGCTGTGCTTTTACTGCAGGCCATTTCTTCAGAGCTCATTTACCAGGCGCAGCACAAGGAGCAACAATCTTCTATTTTTTCAGTACACTTCCCCATTTTTCAGTTCATTAGCATTTCTTCTCAAATGCTATTTTCTACTGCAATTCATCCAGCAAGCACTCCTCTGCTTTTCTTTCCATTCCTTTCATTCTGATAGCTCTTGCACTAACCTATTTTTAGAGGGGTTATACGTATACAAGCACATATAAATACGCCTTCTATCTCACATCTCTTTACTTTTTGTGCCTTTCATTTGGGTTCAACCTACGTTTTCTTCTTAGATTCTCAAGCCTCAAATCATACAAAGCACAGAAAAAAGTAGTTCATCATATGGAGATGCCAGAAGCTAACCATGCTATGTCTGGGTGACTCAGTATTGAAAAGGATGAGTGACAAAAGCATTTATAATGTCAAATTTTCCCTGTAATTGGAAGCAGGAGATAATTTCCTGTGGCTTGTTCTTTTCTTCTCTGTGGTCTGCTGACAGTACCTCACAATGATGTTTTATAGTTGGGTCATAAGGTGGGCTGAGTATTCCTGAGGACTAAAGTATAACCAAGTGCTGCCTCCGTCTTCAGGGGTTTCTTGCTTGGAGCCCAGAGCTATGTTGGCTGCTGCCATGTGCTCTTACAGCATATGTTTGAGATAGTATCCTCAAATTTTGTTTGAGGATGACTAACCCTCCTCCACTGATTACAGAAAGATGGCCTAGAGTAGACAACCGGTTTTTGTCCACCTGAAGTTGTGAGATGAGTAACCACACTGCTCCACAAATGCTATGGGTCTTACTCAAGTCAAGTGGGTACTACCAGTGCTACTGGCTGATTTTGTATGCACCTAAGTCTGTCTAGCCATTCCATTTGCTTAAAATGAAATAGGTTTACGTATTTTGTAACTTTCTGTGGGTTCCCAAATGAAAAATAATGAGTCCATCTGTCCTTATTGTAAAAGCCTTAACATTTTTGTCTGGATTTGGTGGTGGAATGTGCTCCTGTAAGCACAGCTATGCAGGAAATGCAGATGCATGTGACAGTGTTACAGTGCTTGTTGGTGCCAGCCAGGGTTGTTTTGTTCATTGCTGCTACAGGGAACTCACAAAAAACCTCATTGGTGTTGCCCACTGAAACACAGGAGATTCATGTTCTCCATATAGAAGCAAAATTTTGTTTTCCAACAGATCTCTATGCCTTAATAAGTTTCTGAAAGTGCTGTTTTGTTTTCAAATTACTACTTGATGCAAACACTTTCTGCAATTTTTGCAAATTTGTTATAGCTGGGAATGTCTACATTTTATTTACACAGAAGTAAATCCAATGGAAACATGGCATATTATGCCCAAGAGTTCAAACATGCACAAGAATTCCCCAGCAGAGAGAATGACATAGGCCCTTACCTCAACAAAAGCCTTGATCAGGCAGCTGGGTCATACAATGAGCAAATGCAAAGAGCCACATGGAATAATCACCGTTGTCCAGATTGTGAAGCCATTCCATTGAATCTAATCCCTGCTTGAGGCACAGGGGTCTCTTTGATCACACTCCAGCCCTTTCTTCTCCAACCTGAGCCTGTCCCAGCTGGAGCCCACACTATCACTACACTCCATTTTAGCATATAGATAAATTAAAAGATAGACCACAACCTAACATTTAGGAATTTGCAATGCAGTCTTTGGTTTTCAAAAAATTAGAAAATTCCTCTGCTTTGTAAATGACTCTAAACTATGTCTCTTCGTTACAGCGCTGAGCAGCTTCTATTGTACCTGTCTAGAAAATTTGACTCCATCACAGGAGAAATGAGGACACCTGTTCTAGGCAACAAAATGCTATCTATGGTTTCATTGCCAGGGGACTCTATAACTGAAAAGACAGGCATAGGATAAATGTATTTACTTGGTGGGATAAGATGTTATAAAATGCCCTTCATGGCCCTGGGGTGGAGGCTATAGGCCAAATGTAAATTTCCTAGCTGCAGGAAGCAGGGAAGGCAGTATTTGCCTTGGGCAACTGCAGAGAGGTAAGAGTCAGCCACACAAGACATCAGCAGTCAGAAGTGACTCTCTAGAGCTCAGTTTCCTCAGATCTAAGAGGAGAAACTAGGAATGAAATCTGCTTATAGTCTCAGCAACACTGGGATGTAAGCACGGATGTTTTGATTTGGGTCACCGCATCATGTCTTATGCAGAAAGCCGTTTCTACTGGAAATTGATAGATCAGAGGAAGTTCATCCTATTCAAAGTTACACTGAAGGGTTTAAGCTCAGCTGCGCGACTGTCTTCACAAATAAAAAGGAGGCCAGCACTCAGTGCCTCTCAGAGATGCACACGTGAGAGGGCCCTCTGAGGGAACAGAAGAATAGGCAGGAAGGGGTGTGCAAAGCTATCTTAAGACTAATTGCTGTTTGCAGCTGCACATAGACACGTGCTTAATTATCTGCTATATGCATGCAAATTTGGTTGCTGTCACTAGCGTCCAGATGTTCCCTTCCATTATACTGAGTACAACAAACAAAAGAAAAAGGGTCAGAGAGCAAAATAAAAAGGGCCAGGAGTGGCAGCTTCGTGATGTTTTCCCTCCTGGCATATACTCAGCCTGGCTGACCACTTTCCTGAACTCCCCATCGCAGACAGAGATTTGTAAGGTCACAGACTTACATCTGGTCAGGAAAGAGGGAAGCCCGGGAAAAACCTTTCCCCTCAGCACTGGGGAAGGGGTGCAGGCAGCCACTCAGCCCCACAGCCCTCCCCTGGGCTGAGCAGAGGTTGGGACACCCTGGATGCCACACAGCAGCAGCCCAGGAGGGCAGTACTGAGTCTGGGGTTCAAGGGGTCAGGGCCTGTGTTCCTTGTTGTAACCACATAAATTGTCCACACTAAAACACAATAAAATTGTCTAGTCAAATTAACAACAGTTTCTAACAGCTTCTCTGCTATAGACACTTCCCTTGGCAGGGGTAAGTACTCTCTGAGCAGTACCAAGGCTTGCTTTTTCTGCATTACTTTTCTTCTTCAACTATAAGATCTTTCTGTCCATTCTCTAGGCCTGTATCTCATTTTTAAGCATTTTTTGCACTGATAAAAACCAACCCGTATATTTTTTCACAGAAAGTGAACTGTAGTATGCCTAGTTTTAACTCTTTGCAGCAAAGTCCTTTCTATAGGGTCTCTGAGTTGTGTCCCAAACATTTAAAACACACAAAACTACACAAACACAACTAGATCCTCCTCTCCTATCTGCCTAAATCCAGGAACAATAGAGTAATGTTGATTTATTCTGATCAGGCACCTGGCCTTTATTCTGTTTGATGGCATGCAGTGCCTCTTTGAAATATTTAACCTGTTCATTCCATTTTAATTAAATAACAGTAATGACCAGTAGTGGTTTTGTGGTGTCTGTTTTGAATTAAATTTGTGCTGAGCATATATGTCATGTTGATTCGTTTCATCTTTTATGATAAATGCAATATACATAGATTCAGGGATCAAATGTCCTCTTAAGTGGCTCTGATTTGGGAACATTACCTTCCTCTACCGTGCCAATATCAAGTTACAAGAGTCTGACTGAATACAATGATCAGTCCGAAATTTGGTACTACTCTTCTGCATGCAGGAATAATGAAATTGCTGGAGGAGTTTTCTTTCCTTTTGGCCTGGTAAAGGCATAGTGGGATGACTGCAGCTACTTTTGATTTTGAGCAGCATAGGAAACCGCTGAACCACAGTGGGGTCTTTGGCAGGTTGAATGGCTCAGAGCAGGCATTGAGAGCTCCTCCCAGCACTGCCTTCACCAGTGACACTCCTCAGGGAGCACTGCTGATCTGCCTGGTGTCCTTGCTTCCACTCTTCTTGCTGATGCAAATACCCTTTGTGTTTGTGTAAAGTTTCCATTTATGTATATTTGCATTAGATGGATTATCTTAGGTTTTATGGAGACCATGTCCTGCCCTTTATTACATAACAAACAGATTTAATCTGCAGTAACAATTCTCTATAAACCTTGGCAATATTTTAGAATACATTTTTTTATAACCAGTAGGTAAGATTTACTGCATGTTTTAATAAGGTGTATGAACCAAAGTCCTGTGAACTGGTTCAATCTTTCCACTAAGCCCCTGAACTTTGGATTATGCCTATGTGTTTCCCTGGAGAATTGCTCAGAGTGTTTTTAGCTTCTTTACTGCTTAGGTTAATGGCCCTGGGGAGATGTCATTACCTTTGATTTAAATGAGTGCAGAAAAGGGAAAGTTAGGACTTTATTACTGATCTGACACCTTGTTCTCAGGTAAATTTTATTAGCTGAATTCCTTGACCTCACCACAGGAGTCAGTGCCTGGGCATATTACTGGTTCTCTAGGTTTGTAGTATTAGGAAAGCAATTCTGATCAGAAAGTAATCAGGATCTAGAATTAAGATTTATGGTAAGGTGCTGTTACCCAACTGTACAACCCCTCTATTAAGTAATAGCTCATGCTGATAGATTTTAGCTTATTATACTAATAATTAACCCTGTTAATTAAAACTGTGTCAGCAAGAGCTGGCTGGCCACAAAATCATTTATTTCTCTATCCTTTAAAATGTTTTTCTTTGTTATGTCTTCAGGCATCAAAAAACAACCTGAACAATCCTTCCTGGATTGAAATTCTAATATTTCTTTTCCATATTGCCTTAGTTTTGGCCAGTTCAGAGTTAATTTTTTGCAGTAGCTGAGGGAGCATGGCTCAAGGGGCATGGCAGGAAGTTATTCCATACCATCTCAGGTCACTGCCAGGACCAGGGGTAAGGGACTGGTTTCTGTGGGAAAGGACAGGGCTTCTGGTTAAAAAAAACCATGGTTCATTGTCTTGGGAGTCCCTGGTGAGCATCTCTGCACATGAATCAACCTCTCTTTGTATTATTTGAATAATACTGTCATTATTCATATTGTTGCTATTATTGTTCATTTTCTTATCTCATTGCTGTTTCCAGTAAATTGTTCTTTTCTCAACCTGTGATCTTCACCTTCTGTGCCCTAATTCTCAATTTCCTCTGCTGGACCAGGAAGGGACAAACATCAGTGTGGTTTGGGAGAGACTCAGTGGGTGCACTGAACTGTGAAGCACCATTCCTAAACCATGATACATATTATTTCATAAATTACTGACACAACTATGAATGCAATTATTCATTCTTACCAGTGCATAGTCCTCCTGTGACAGAACTCTTAGACACAGGCTCCCACGCAATGGAGAAATCTGTTGTTGCTCCCAATTTAAATATAACTGAACAGAGACAAAAGGCCATGATGCCAACTACCTTTCTTTTTATTGTGTGTGACAATGCAGCAGTGTTCCATCTTTCTCAACGTGTGAGTGACACCTTAACAAAGAACCTGTTTCTCATGGAACATTTCACATGGGCTTCACATTTGGAACAACCTGTAGGAAACATAGTAACTGGCTGAGGTGTAAAGTAATGATAGGAGTGTGTTTAAAAAAGATCTTATGCTCTCAGCTGCAAAGCAGGAGACACAGTACAATCTGACCAACAGGTCACAGTTTGGTTTTATTGCTACAGAGGATCCCCCAAACTGACAGAACATAAAAAATCATTGGTTATTTTGCTTGCAATTCTTTATACTCAGATGGTGCTTCATTGCAGCTCAGGCAATGACCAGCCTCTTGCAATTTTAAGATGTCTGGGCCAGCTGCACAAAGGATGTTTATGTTTCTGCCTTGCAGCCATAATGTCTCCAGTGAAGCTATAATATTGTATTATAGCACCATACCCTTTAACATCCCTTTTGCCAGGGATGTCCATTTAATGTATTTTTAGAAAATGCAGACAGATTTACAGAAGGTTGTGTCCTAAACTTCCTTACATCATTAGAGAAAGATGCAGGAGGTTTTTGGTTTTTTTTAAATGAGGAAACCACAAAGAGAATGGTAATAGGCAAAGAGCATGGGAAGAGTCCATTACAAAACCATAACACATTTATACTGTTTTCACTATGTCTGCATTTTCAAGGCTATTTTATGAAGGGCAGAAAGGAAGGAGAAAGGAGAAAATACCCCAAATAATAATAATAAAAAAACTTTATATTAAAATATCCATGAAGGACTTATGAAGAGGCAAAGAGGATGGAAAGCTAAAATGAACTGGCTCACAAGTGACTCAAAGTAGTGGTTACAAAACCACAGAAAGTTAGCTTGCACAATTCATGTTGCTGGTGACAGCATGAAAGGTCAATGGTTCTGTGTTTTAAAGGCTAAGGTACAGAAAGAATGCTACAAGTTTTAGTTGGAAGTTTTTGTTATTAGAAGCTTAAGTTACAGTCATTTATAAGCATTGAAAAGGCAGTATGTTTTCCTTTTTTATATACATACCCGCTTTTTTTTTCTGCAATGAATGTGTATTTCCTTCTACAGTGCCCTGTGATCTATTTCATTTTACTTGCTCTCAGTTCCCAGTGTTAGGCTTTCTGTCTTTCAGCTGCCAATAATCTAGCTGTGGTTTGTAGTTATAATAAATGGAAACTCACAGACCTTGGTGTCATCCACCTCAGATAACATGATCCTATTAAATCTAATCCAAATTAACTGGATGAGAACCCTTTGCCCTTGATACTTATATGGACAAGAGAGGGATTTGATGCTAACAATACCAATGTGGTTTAGTGTAGAGTGGAAATCTGCTCTCCTTCTGTAATTGATTTGGGATTCAGAAGAATTCTAACACACTGTTAAAGAGTGTGTGGTTTTTAGCCATGTGCTCTCAGTGTACTGAACATGGTATTTGATTAGCAAAATGACTACAGAATAAAATATTATAGGGAAGGCCTTTGCTGTGTATTTTATTCTAACATGGGAATTGCTAGTTTTAGGGGCACACCTGAAATGCTAAAGCCAAAACAGGCAAATAATTCATTCAAGTTACTGTCAAATGGCAACAGTGTGATGAAAGTCTTGGAACTACTACTTCTAACAATTAAAAAAACCCATAACACTGATTTCTTCAATAATAAAAATTCTTCATCGATTGAAACAGAACAACTTCTTCCCTCATGTTAAGATCATCCACTGGACTTGATAATCCTTGAGGGTATGAGCTTGATATAGATTTACCTCTGGAAGTACAGAACCTGAAACTCTAGTTGGCTTTTATTCATTGTCCCAACAATGTATGACAGCCTGACTCTGTGGAAGCAATACAACTGAAAAAAATTGTGGGGGGGAAAAAAAACCCAAACAACCACAAAGAACCTTAAAACCAAAGTGACTTTTCTATTTTTTTTTGTTGTGCAAAAGTAGTATTGTATTGGAATTAATACTTCCTGATTGATATATCTTAAATTTACTCAAGTCCTTATACATTTTTAATTTCTTTTTGTCAGCATTAAAACTACTTATGATAAAATCAAATCAAATGGAAGGGAATGAAATCCAGGACTGGCTCCAGGTTGTGATGCAAAAATCTTTGCCATGGTTTTTGTCTTTGTTTTACTGACAGCAGTAAGAGAAGAATGAAAAGACTTTTTTTTGTGGTTTGGGAAAATCTGCCTCACAGAGCTGTCTGATGAGCATGAGATAGGGAAGGTTACCAGAGAATTGCATGATAAAATTTAATTGTTCCTCCTTTCTCCTTCTGGAAACTTTTAGTGTCAATTAAGCCAGTAAATGAATTGAATATTTTCACAGTTTTGGTCAACTGAGTATTTGAGCATTTTTTGAGCCTTTATAAATACAAAGGATTCAGTTGTTGCTATCACAAGAGATTATTTCTGAACCCATCACCTCCAGCCTGATGGGTGCTGCTGTTCCACGCGGCAGGTTGCTGTACAGGAGAATAGGTATAATATAAGGAGAGGGCTCTGCCATTACATGTCAATCCTTTGCTCCCTCTGAGCCCTCAGCCCCAACATGCATCCCATTCCCACCAAAACCGGCTTTACACTTCAGAAACCTCTGCATGGACACAGATTTGCCAGTAAAAGAGTTGCCATAAAAGAGAAAGCAACAAAAAATTTGGTGTGAACAGCTTTCTGACACTTTTGCTACCCTGCAAAGCTGCAAAGGGATTAATGACCAAAGCCATAAGAACTATTGATCTGGCATCTGCTTCTGTTAGTCCAGCTTGCACCTCATTTCAAACACACTGAAGACATGCTGCTGTACTTTGAGAAGAAGGCAGTGGAAAACAGGAGCATTAGGAGTGAAGGAGAATTTGTCTGCCTGCCTTCCTACATCAAGGATCTGCCTTAGAAAATACTTTCTTCTTTTTTATTTTTTCATTTTGCAAAAGAGGGTTGGCACCAGGGATTGGGGATAAAAAAACCATTACCAAAATGCTGATCCTGAATGACAGTGGAAAAAGAAGCCATGTTGAGTCTATACAGTCCAGCCCTTTTCTCAGAAGAGTAGAGCAAAGTGGGTTCCCTGCCCTCCACTGTGGGTCACAATCAGGTACAAAACAAAGATTTGAATGTTGAAGAAAACAATTTTTCTGGGTTAGTCCTGTAATTTTTACTACATAATTGTAGCAAATGCAGCTCTGCTATTCTTGATAAAACTTTTCTTCATTTCATTACAAAAAAAATTGCCTATTGAAGAGACTCTCTGTCTCTGAAGATGGCAAAAAAATGACCCTCTTTTTGAGATTTTTAGATAATCAAATTGTGATGAGCAGAGATGGAGAGATGATGGATACCTGCTTATTGAGGCAAATCAGCATCTTAAACCTACAGAAATATTTGCACAAAGCAAGCAGGATTCAGCAGCTTCTAAAAAGTACATTAAAAACCCACCAGGTCAAAACAACCAAACAAGAAAAAAGGGTTTTAGGAACATACTGCATTTATTTGGTCCCACAATTCCTAACTTTGTAACAAACCCCCAGAGTTTCACTCCTTAAAGTGCTTCAAACTCCATTTATATTATTATTATTACTTTGAACATCAATGTACATTTCTGTATAAGCAACAAACCAAAGAGATTTCTATTTTTTATAAAATTATATATATTAATGGATCAAATTTGCTCTCAAGATGGCCAACATTAAGGAAAATTTCCAAAATTAAGACACTAGAGTTGCTCAAGTCTCTGCAGTTGTGGATGAGAGCAGAATTTGGCCCAGTAGGGTATATGCAATTACATTTTCTGCATATATCTCCAAAGGCACAACGGATTACCTCAGAAATCAATAACATTTAAAAGGGAGTTTGTCAAAGCAAATACTTTTTGTTTGCTTTGGCACAGTCCACATCCAGAGGATGCATTTGCTCACCGGCTGTTCAGAAGGAGCAGCCTGATGCTGGTCACCAAAGGGGAATCCAAGCAGCCCAATGTGTGCACAACGACTGTAACAGCAGAGTTACTTCTCTGGGCACCCTTGCAAATTCACTGCACCATGAACCTCTGAAATCCTCCTGGTGGAGACATGCTTGTCATTGATGGTAATATTCCGAAGACAGCCAAAAAATGGGTCTTCAACTGGAAGCCATGGGGTGTCCAAATCTGCTACAAAACCCAGGTGGAAAGACCGAGTTAATAAGAATTATTTTAAAGAACGTTAATTATGGCAGGGTATTCAAAAGAGGGGAAATGATATAGAAGAACATGAATGGATGGGACCTTTGTTTTGGAAAGGAAAACAACATGAAAAAAAAAAGCAGCAATAATATTACCTGGAATTTTGCCAAAGTAGAGCGGCTGATACACACGTCTAGGAGGAGAGGGTTGAAGTGCAGTGGTATAGTTACTCTGTGTGCCCACCTCTAGCTGCACTGTCTTCTCCTTCTGATAGACTGCAAAGAAGCAGGAAAATAAGAACCCTTTCTCAAATCTATTAAAGAATCAGCTAGATATGGCACTATTTTTAAATAGCATCTTTCTTGAAATTTAAGGCACAGAAAAAACAGATTTTATTTTAATTCAGAGTCAGACTGACAAGCCTAGGTCATCCAGGGCTTAACAGAGCCTACTAAAAAATCCTTATGTAAAGCCTTTAATTAACACAAGACAGAATACAAGAGTATTCTCAGACTAAACAGAAGTGAAATGATTAATAAAAAAATTGGAGCTGCAGTGCTCTGTGCCCACCATCCCTTCAAAGCTTCTGAAGAAATGGTATTTACAATGTACCTGCAATGGTATGCCACTGCCCATCAGACAGAGGTTTCTTAGGTGTGACCGATGCCTGGAATTCTCCAGCACCACTATTTCCAGCAGCAATCACCTGTAGAGAAGTTACCTGTTAAGTTACTGTGACAAAGAACAGCAGCAACAGGGGGAGGTCAGAATTCCCCCTGCTGAATGAGGGCAATGCAGCTGGAATGGATGCAGTCTGTACCCACCTTCCCTCCCTTCATGTAAACAGTCAAGTACTTGTCTTGCTTGCTTCCAGCATGGAGGAGCATGCCTGTAGAGCTCCTTGGTCGAATGGTAAACACAATCCTGAAATCCAAACCCATCAGCAAATTACCTGTGGAGAATTAAACAGTGGGGAGAGGGATGATCATAGGTGGAGATAATTGGAAAACCATGTAAAAACAAGTAACACATACACCTCTGTGCTTCACACAATTCCATATACCATAATCCCCACACAGCTTACCAATGGTGATATATCCTCCTTCATTAAAGAAGTAAATCCCTGTGTCCATGGGAACATCCAGACATGGAAGTATGCCATGTTTTTGCTGAGGTGCATTCATGGCTTTTCCATTCATCTTAAAATTCCTCAGGCAACCCTTGAAACTCTTCATTGGCATATTCTGAAAGCATATTTCAAAACATGAATACTGAAGCATTGTGTTTAGTATTATTGCTAAAAAAACCCAAACATTAGTTCTTTTGGACTGCTGGGCTATAGAAAGGCAACTGGCACTAAAGGCACCTAGCACCCATCTTTGATGCAGTTAAAAGGTATTCCAAAGTTCCAAAAATGTGCTTGAAACCCAGTAAGAGTTGATTTTGAATTAACATGACTCCTGCTTGTAAAACAGATACTTCCCAATGACATGTCAAAAAGACAATGCAAGAGGAATTGTGAATCCCTGAAGCAGCCCTTCCCTTCCTGAGACTGTTTATTTAATTCTGATTTTATAAAATACCCTGGCTCATTAACTGTCCTCTTTTTAAAATAGAAATCACATGTATTTCAGATTCAAATCCAGTTCTACATCCATAATTTCTTAATGAGAATGATTCTTTTGCTTTTCTACTGATTATTGCTTAGTCTACTGAGGTAAATGTTCTGCAGAAAGATGGTATTTCTGGAATTAAAAAATTGACTTTGGTCTTCTCTATTTTTAAGGAATAAAAATGAAAAGAGTATATGGTTGCCCTCAGTGTCTCAGCAACATAATGAAAATACAGGTCCAGGTGAAAGCTGTGTGAACAGGTGAGGAAAAAGATCTGTAATGAGCCACTGCAAACATCAGCCACAGATGGTGCTCACGTGGTCCTTGGAAATCCTCCCCAAAGCTTTTCAGCATGGAAATCCTGCGTATTAAAGACTTTCCCATATAATTAGTGCAGCATGGGGAGTGTGTGTGGGTGGATTTGTCAATTATTTACCTGTCTCTTCAGCGGTGGCAGCCCTCCCACATAGACTGGTGGCTTAATGTTGATGGCAGAATTTGTTGCCAGTTTTCTGTGCTGGGCCCTTAGACCATCGACAACAAGGCGGGCGTTCTTCCCATCTGTGCTGAAGACCACCTTTCCAGGAGGCAAGGATAACAGAATAAAAAACCCAAATGCCAACAAAAACCACTGCAGATTTTCTTTGTCTTTAAATTAAATACCAGGTTGATGAAATATTTAAACTGAAAGTAACATCCTGGGACCATCAGTCTCAGTAAGGTCTCTCAGAGACTTGTCAACCACATGAACTATCAGGCATAGGAATTAATTTCCAATTTTTCCAATGACCAAAACTGACTTTCTATTCTCTTAAAAATGCATTAGGCTGTGCCTGCTGAATGCCAGTTATGCTAACACTGTGGTTCCATGCTACTTACAGTGTGCCATTGCCCATCATTGTATTTAGTACTGGTTCTGACTTTGACTTGTTTTTCTCCAGAGCCAAGTGAAAAGACAAAATGTCCTTTTGAAATGTGGAGAGCCATGTAAGAGTCCTCAGAGCTTTCCTCCATGAAAACTATTAATCCTCTTGATGATCGAGTCCGTACATCTACAGAGAAATGTAACCTGTAGTGGAAAGTAAGCACATTCCAGTATGGGTCTGTTTGGTTGGTTGTTTTATCTTTTCTGTTCTCAGTGAAACTCCATTTTTGAAATAGCATTTGGGTGGAATCATGGCATCATACACCACATTTCTGAATGTGAATGAAACTTGACATATTCAGGCTTAGGAACTGACATTAACATGCACTGTAATTGTTCACCACATCCCATTCAATCTACTCAGTTTAGGTAAATGTTTGCACTGAAAAAAAAAGCCTGAACTTTTAGAACCAACTTTTGTTATGGCCCAAGATATAAACAAAAAGAAAATCCTTACAATCAGCACCCTAAGAGTCAAGCAGCTCCAACAGTTCAAGTAGGAGAAGGAGAACAGAGAATGTTTTTATTACCTGTCTGTAGATAACAATGGAGAAAACATGTAGGATATGAAACTGTTTGGGATGCTTCCAAGCAGATAAGCTTCACTGCTGTCATGTAATGGAGCTGGTATAGGGTGGTGTTGCACATTGGCAGCTTTCAAATAATCAAGGTATTTTTCATTCTGTGCACATAAGATAGAATTGAAACATTTACTATATGTGCACATAAATAGAAACATTTTAATCAACACATTTAAGAGTGCCCAGCCAAGGCAGTCAACAGCCTTCCCTAAAAGACAGAAAAGCTGTTGTCATTGTAGACAGGTGTGGGTTTAGCATGAAACTCCAGCATGGTGAGAACTTGCTTCAGATGTGAGATGGAAGGAAAGAAAGAACATCTGAATCTCAGTTCCAGAAATGATGGAAAGCTTGGGCATCAAATGGAGCAAAGAAGACAGTAATAATAAGCATACCTTGAGCATCTTAAGCCTGAGAGGATTTTTAAATTCCTGCAGCAGCATTGGTTCAAGGTTTTCATATTCCTGGCAAGCTCCAAGGGACACACCAGTCTTTCCAGTATTAGTGACAAGATTTTGAACCTCAGGGAGCTGACCTACCCTGTTATGATGAAAGCAGTAAAGTGCTGTGACTCAGCATTCCTTTTCTTTAGTGTAATCAACAACAAGCATATTGTAAAAATGTGTTCTGCACAAAATATATTTCCCAGTGACATGATAGCAAAGTACCAATTTTTATTTTTCAACGAAAAATGTACATTCAATGCTGTAAATCATATTTTCCCTGGCTCTGCTCATTTATTTTTGGCTATAGAAAAACTCTGATTTCTGGTCTCATCTTTTCTAAACAAAATAATTTCTGCTAAAAGCAATTTAAAAACCACAAACATATGTGGTCCTTGAAAACAGAGGAAAAAATGACAGCAGCCTTGATTAAGATTTCTGAATCTATAACGACTATAAAACTTTGATTGGTAATTATACATAAACAGTTTCAAATCAAGAAAATATAACATCATCAGGTTCTGCTTCACTCTCTCCTTAAATAAGATGTTCTGATGAGTTTTGTCAAGGGACAAAGCCTGTCACAATTTCACATGTAACTCTAGTATTAACCAAATTATCACGAAGACGTTCAAAGCTAATTTACCCTGTGTATAAGGAATATTATAAAAGCAATACTATGATTTTCTAAGTTTTACAAAGCATCTCTAATCAGTAAATTACAAAATCTTTACAGCTACAAAGAAGCTACAAAGCTCCTTGCTTGTGGTTTTCTATGAGAAGAGTGGTAGAAGAGTCCACTTTCTACAGAAGAGTGGACCTGAACTTCTTGAATGCTGGTCATTCTCCATTCACTCCACCAGACCAGCTACAGTATTTATTCTTCATCTGTTTTGGCACAAAAACTTTCCCACTTTGTTTTCTGATGGGAAATTTAATATATAGCTTACTTCTGATGCCTTTTCCTGGTCTTAAAAAAACTAAGAGCCAGACAAGGTTAAGGGATTAGGGGTTTTACCTTGGTATTTTAATAAGGATCCTTATGGTGCAGCACTTCACCAACGTGGAACGACAATGCACACACATGATAAAATCACAGATACAATTCACAGACCTTACAAATTGGGATATCTAACAAGGATACCCCAATGGGAGGCTTGGTGAATAGTGTGATATTCCCCCATCCAAGGAACTCCCCCTGGATGGGCAGAATCTTAGTTGACAGGATATGTTCTAGAGGGGGCCTTGGTTCCTCAGGACAGTGTAGGGCTTTCCAGCCTCCTACTATGAGGCCTTTAGGATGTTTGGTCTCCTGGCTTAACAGACTACCAGGGCTATGCTGAGTTATCAGAATTAAGGAATTACAAGTATGCATGCTAGAAGTACTGAGGATACATAAAAGGTATATAAAAGGGGAAAAATCATCTTGACATCACTTGATTGCCTCGTGGTGCTTTAAATGAAACCATAATTTGAGCAGCCTGGTCTTGTGGAAGGTGTCCCTGCCCATTGCAGAGGGCTAAAACTAGAGGATCTTTAAAGGTGCCTTCCAGCCCTTCTCATTCTGTGGTGGTATGACAATTGAATCAAAATACACTATTTTTGAAAACTCTACACATGTAGAAATACTCATCAAAACTTAGCTAACACAAAGCCCCACTGGGATATGAGTTATGGCTCATGGAATGCTTGTCTTCTAGAAATACATTAATGGGTATTTTTTTCTCCTAAATTTTGGCTGTAAGGTGTCTCTAATAATCAGACAAACACGTGAAAAGAAGAGACAGCCTAAATAAGGCAGATGATTTCTACACATATGGTCTCACTTGTTTGTGTAACTGTTTTGATTCTGTCAGTAGCTTTGCTCCTTTCACCACCTGGCTCCCTGGGGAGCTATAACAAGACAATTTAGCAAATCTTTTTGGATACCTTATTGGGACATATCCAATTCACTCTGCAGAGTTCATTCTTTGGCTAAAAGACTGCTAAACAGGTATGACTGAAACTAAAATTCCTTCACATCTGAACAGCAGATTTAATTATAACTGGATCCCATGTATAATATACCTGAATGAAAGAGTATTTGAGGGCAGCAATGTTATGCATTCATGAAGGCTTCACACATGTAGAAGAAAAGCATTTTAACAAAATGTAATTTTAATATAATTTAAGAAGAAGAACAGGCCACAATACATGAAAAGTAATTTTTTCTAGGCCAAATACCTTTCAATGAAGATGTTTGAGATGCAACCTTCAAAATTATTTCCACCAAATTTTATAGGTCTGTTTGATTCCTGTGAGTTTGATGACCTGGGAGAGTCAACTGCTTTTGACTCATCATCAACCATCAGATGTACTCTGAAAAAAGTGAAAGAAAATAAGCATGATATATAAAGAAATAATTAGGAAACGAAATTTTATATATATATATATAAAAGAACAATTTGACAGATGTGTTTCCTTGTTACATTGTGATTATGCTAGAGCTCCATTAGCTTAGTTCTGGGACTTTTTCAGTATGTGCTTATTGACTCCTGTGAAATTGCTCTGCTTTCCATATTAGATAATGAGGAAGAGTTGAAGTTTATACTTCAGTCCTACAGTGAAATCCTGGTGTAACGGAAATTCATGAAAAATCTCTCATTGTCAACTATGGAACAGGATTTAAGTCATTGTGTCAAAATGAAACAGACAGTATTAAGTTACAATAACCCAAAGTTATAGCAAACCATTCCAAACTTTCCACTTCAACAAACACTTATGTAATTTCACGCATTACACAGCAATCACTATGATTTAGGAGCTTTTCAGTAAATTGTCTCTTCTAATATCTAATATCTGCATAACAGATCATTATTGAAAAATCAGACACAGCATTTGCTTCTTCCCTGGTCCTTTACAGGGGACACACATGAAGGTTATGGGAAAGAGAAGAGCCCCAAAGACTCCAAAGCTCCAGTTAGACAAGCATTCAAAACTCATATAACCTATAAAGGAAATAATAGTAGGGTACAGCTGAAACATCACAGGTACCAGTGTCCATATTCATAGAACAGAAATCTCCTTTCCCTTCATTATTTAGGTATCCTCTGCTAGAAGCATTTTAAGCTGTTTATCCAAAGAATTAGTCTCCCAAAATTTGAATTTCTTTTCTTCAACCACTACATAATATCTAGATGAAGAACTGGACTCACCTGTTGCCTATTTTCATTACTGTCACATAATGCACTGAGCCATCTTCATACTTCTTTTCCAGTTTAATTTCCTTATCTCGTATCTTTGCAGTTACAGAGCCAGGACTCAGAAAGATGGAAAGAACATCAGGCTACAAAAGAACCCCACAAAATTATCAGCTAAATAAATGCAAAAGCCTTTAGTTCTTGCTACTGCCATTAATACAGCTCTCAGTGGGTGCCAGTAGAAAACTCATTTTCTTACACTAGACCTGCATTTCTCAGTCATCTAGTACCAGATGTGTACCAAGTTCTGCATGATGAGCATAGCTTCCATTTCAAAATACCTCTGCACTCTGAATAGCAAGCATTTATTTAAAATACTTGTTTATTTTTACAAAAAGCAGAGGAGCCAGTTATCCAGAATGGGTTCTACTTAAACCTCCCTGCTTTTTGAGGGATCATAGTCAGAACCAATCCCTCTCCTCTGCCTATTTGGACATGGAAACATTTCTGTGTGGGCAGAGTGCCATTTTTCCTTGAGAAAATTTATAGCAAATTAAGCAACAATTTTCTTGCTGGGATGTTGGTGTCAGGTGTGTGAGCAACTCTGCAGAAGGCTCTAGTTCAAAGCTCTGTTACTCATCAAACTGCTTGCTAGCCATGTGAAGAAATTGCCAGAATGCATTTCTCTGACCTATGACATGAACAATGCCACACTCAAAAAAGGCATTTCTTACCTTAAAATACAGGAATTTACACATGAGACTTATGACCCAAACTGAAATGACTGATTCAGAGATAAAACCCATCACATATGCTAAGTTGAATGTGTTTCATACCCGTAGATTGTAATTTAAGAGTGTTCCAGTAGAAGCTGTTGTCTGAAAGCCAAAGCCAACTTGGAAATCCTCCGGAAATGGGAAATTTGCTGCACTCAGGCTCAGTGTTCCATCCTTGGAGAAAGCTGCAGATCTGACAAGCTGAGAGAAAATAATGATTGCAGTGATTTTTCCTTTTAATTAGAAGAAATGCCAATATGAGACAACAGCTGCCCCACTCAACATAATTGTGATCAGCTCCAGTCAAAACCAAGTACAAGGCAAACCTCAAAAACCATTATTTCAGTACAGAACAGACTGTCAGAGTTGGCTTCACCAGCATTAACTATGGTCTGAGAAGCTCTCTAAAAAGAGAGAGGAGGCTTGCTGAGAATAATGAGCTGCTCATCTCTGGCTATGGTGGCTTTGAAAGTCTGCACGTTTGAGGACACAAAACTGAGTAGCTGGAGGAATAGTTCACACCTATGAAGCTGTGCAGATGAGCTACATAATTGAAACTGTGTGAGTCACTGGACACTTTTTAATACATGAAAAGTTTTGCAGATACAGAGAATGAAGATTAGATCCTCTGCAAAGATGGTCTGTGAAGAAATCACTCTGTGAAAGATTTAGATGCCACAAGTAAAAGAAAATAAGCACAAACTTTCCGTGCAATACTGTAGTAAAAAGGGCAAATGAGATCATGCACCATGTAAGCAGCAGGAAGTAGAAACAGAAAGATAGTTTTAATCTCTCCATGCAGCACTAGTTAAGCCAGCACCAAAATGTCATGTTGTCCTATTTTAAAAAGAACATGGCAAAACTCAAGGCTGCACAGAAAATAATTACAAAACAATCAGATGAGTGGAGCCTTAGAATGTGAGAATTTGATGGAAGAGTCTGTTAAGGTCTTTCAAGAAAAAAAGGCTGAGAGGTCATTTAATTAGGAAGCGTAAACACCATGGCAGGAGGAAAGATGCAGAGTAGATGTGAAAGACAAGTATTCCAGCCTAATCAATAACAGCAACTGGAAGTCAACAAGCTTACATGGTAAATATGAATACTTAATTGTAAACAGTATTAAATAAGAGGGTGGACTATGTGCTGTAAGAAGCTATCACAATAGGGCTGGTGTCTCTTTTATTTCTACATCTTCACACCCAATCCAGGTTCTTTCACTGCCATCACATATTAACCAAATATAATTTTTGATCTTAGCAAAACATAATGGTCCAGGATTTATAGACAAACCAGTCTGTGAACTCCAGCAGAAGTTTTTGAGGAGATTTATTAGTTACCTTCCAGTCATCTGAACATTTCTTGCTGACACCAAAAGTCTTATCAAAAACAACAGACGCAGTGCTTGGGTTTTTCACATTCTTCATGCAGCCCCGGAATGGAGGTGTGGATATATTAAAGCTGGTTTCAGAGAGGAGAAGGAAAAAGAGTTCAGTAGCCTGGCATTTCAAAGCACACACCACTATAGTAACCTAGAAATGCTGACAATATAAGAAATAGGAAAAGAGAACAAGAGTAAACTTTCTTGTGTATACATTCTCATGCTAATCAAGTCCAATCTTTAGGAGGAACTACAACGAAGATCTCACCAAAAATTAGCCAAAATTCACAGATTATGATCATGCATTATACACTTTGTTTTTCATCTATCACATTAGATAGTCTATACAGAGCATGAAAGATATTGTGTAAGGAAAGAGTTTATATAGAGTTTCCCTACAAAGCCTGTATATTACAGTTCTTTTATAGTTACTCACCGTTCCCGTAGAAGAGATGGAACTCCACCTAGGTAGTACTCAGTGAAATTGAAGACTTGTATGTTGGCTCTAATACCAGGACTGACATACACAACTTTGTTTCTTCGGTCAAACACCAAATTAATCTGAAATACACAAATAATGAGACCCACTTCACTTGGCAGAAACAAAAATCATTTACCTGATTAAAAGTGCCCCCACAGAGCAGGACACAGTGATGTTTTTTTCCTCCCTCTTTTTTACTAGCAACTTAAATCAAGGATAACTGCAGTAGTTCAAAGGTACTTTGCAAGCTTTGGGCATTTAGCTAAAGCAAGGAAAATGTTCAACTCTCCAATACAAGGTGAGGTTTTATTTTCGTTTGAAAGACTGCCCTAAAAACACACCTCCCCTAAGATTCAGATACTGTCTTGTCTTTATAGCTCAAGATTCAGAAGCTGCTGCCTGAAACAAAAGTTAAGTCAGCCAGCTGGCCCAAGGTAACTTAACCCAGTAAAGCATACAGATTCCTTGCAGCAGACCCTTCTTCAGTTTACACTATTTAGTTGGAAATATATTAATGGGAAAGGGGAACTAATCAACAAGGAAATCAAAGGTTTTTAACGATGTCTTTATGATTTCACTCTGGTAGTGCTACAAAAGAGCTGGACTGAAGCTAAGGAGACAAGCAACAACAAAGACTGCAAAACAGTAATCTCTAAAAATATCAGCCCACCCTGAAGAAATAAACCCTTAGGTGGTGAAAACACTAATCTAAGTATAAAACTAATGCAAACAATTGCATTGCACGCAACTATCTTTATGTAAAGCATTGCTCTGAAAATTTTTCCTTTGGTGGTTTCACTGTTAAAACTTAACTATTCACATTAAAGTAGGTCAAGAGAAAGATTCATTTTCACATATCCAAACTAGTGTCCAGTGACTTGATTTCCTCACACAAAAGGAAAACTCCACAACTAAACTTTACAACGGGACAGTTTCAGTTAAAGTGTATTTTTACAAATAACGATCCCTTGATTCTTTAAAATTACATACTTGTTGATACGTTCCATCATTTACAGCTTTTCTGGCTTCTACTTCTTCTGGAGTTTCAGAGTTAAGTTTGTATCTAAGAACTGTATGACCATTTCTAATGAGCACACTGATGAACTGATCCTGCAATAAATAAAAAAACCACCAACACAGTTAAACAGCCATTATTTCAGATATATATTTCACTGCCATATTAATAATTTTAACGAGGTTATCTAGTTGCTTCTAGAAAGCTTTTTGGGGAAAGGATAACACAAAGCCTAAAACTTGTACTAATCAATCATAATTACTTTAAACCATTATAAACAGATCTGCTATCAGCTCCAAATCTCTGAAGGACTTTGTGTCATTTCAGATGTCTACTGACTTTTTACAGCATTGAAAAATTATCCAGAATATGTCCCGGTGATTGCAAATACACCTACAAGATTATTAGATAAGTAGCAGCACTGTGGTTTTGAGCATCTTTACAGGTGTAAGTCATCATGTCACTTCTATATTCCTTCTTACTGTTTCCACACACATCTACATTTGGGAAGAGTGCACTTCCAGTTTTGAAGGATTTCAATATGCCAACGTTGGTTTGATCCATATTACATTCCTCCCTTCCTGCCCCCGGTTCTGAATTCTCTGCATGACCTACTGGAGGAGCTTCTTGGAATGATTTTTTACTCAGCCTTGACAAAGTGAGTATTTGGCAACCATGGTAGAATCATTGAATACCTCAAGCTGGAAGGGACCCATAAGTCCAACTCCCTGTTTCTTGCACAGCTACCTAAGACTAAACCATTTGACATTAAACATACAGCAATATTTACTAATTTCCCACACAGATGAAAATAACACTTTTAGGACATTTCCTTACAGTTATTACTATATCTAACATGTTCTTTAATAAGCATGATTTTTAAGATGTTCTTGCACTACAGAACAGACAGAAGCATTCCACACATTACCCCATTTGCTGCAAAGAACACGATGCCTTCATCTGCAGTCGTCTCAATTGTCTGCTCGTACCGAACTCGTTCGGCAACTCTTTCTCCTGCTGTGACACTGGCATAACCAGTGCCCTCAAAATAGCTTTGGTCAGTCTCCTCTTTATACCTGTAATAATTCAGTGTCAGAGGTGTGAATGTATGTCAGCACAAATTTCTACCACTTGGACTTACTGCCATTATAATTTTAAAAAAGCTTAAGTTAAAGAATTTGGTATAGGGCCAAATTCTGATCTAGCCCAAGTAGAGAGAAAACCTTCCACTGGATTCTATCAGATTCACAAATGGTCTTTAGAGAGGAAATCATTAATGACTGTATTTTTTTAACTTAATGTAATACTTACTTTAAAAAGCAAATGAACACCTTAGTCTACAAATTGGGTCTGGATTTTATAACACTTAAATTTAAACAGATTGAGATTGCCATAGATGTGAACCATGTCATTACTGAGGATTTTTTCTAAGAAATGTAATAATGACCAAGAGTTAGAAAAAAGGCACCAATTTAGCGGTTATTCTTCTGGATGTGAAAGACAAGAATTCATAATGATAAAATCACTGTGTTTCACTGTGAAACACTTCTGTGATATCATACCTTCTGCAGGGTTGGACTTCAGTGGTGTTGAGATTAAAAGTCCTCTTGAAGTTGTAAAGGCTGATAATACGCTCATTTAGGCTGTTTAACTCAATGCAGCCTTCATAGTGAGGATAGTCAAGATTATCTGGAGGCTGCAAAACAGTGCCATTAAAACCACTTCATCAACATCAGCTAACAAAATTTTACATTGCTATCTAACTGCTAAGACTTACTGCAAATATTAAGACACATAACATGACATTCTAAATATGTAAAAAAAGATACTACATGCTAGTATAGAATATCCAAATTATCTGATACAACCTTGGGTGTACTGCAGCACAATTTAAAGTAGAGTCACATGGACATGGACTGGGAGCAGTATTTAGCAGGGCTGGACAGGTTTCATGCTTTCCTTGGCAATGAAGTATCATCATGCTCCCTTCTTTGAGCTCTAGTATAGTACAAGCCAGGCAGATTCTGTAGGAAGTAGCATCTCCTTGCATCTCATCTACTCCTACTGACATAGGTAAACTTTTACACATGCTTTTGAATGACTGCTAGGTCCCATCTTTACTTGTAGGAACAATGGAATGATTAACACAAAATCTCTTTGAAACACTAAGAAACTCTGTACCCTAAAATCTGGTGGGTATCCTCCAACATAAAAGACAACACTGCTGGGATCAAGATTGAGGAGCAGGTCACTGTCTCCACTGCTTGCACTCCTAGGGCTTTCGTAATCTGGAGAAATTGATGTTGCTGCTTTGATGTACTTCAGCTTTGCATACTGGTAAATCCTAAAACCAAAACAGGCAGAATATCACATCACACTGATAAAAGACGTTATTAGCAGGTTTTCAAGATGATTTTTGTACACTGTGGGTCTTATACCTTTCAAATGTAACTTGATCCATAACTGCTTCCTCAGTGCTGCTTTGAGTCACCAGTGACTGCACTCTCACTTCTCCATCACCACCTCCCAGGTTATAGACACAAGTAAGGTAACCATCTTTCACAGCCATACCAATGTAGTCCTTGGAAGCCTAAAAATAGCAAGTAAATAATAATTAATAAATGATTAATCATAAATAAGGTAAAATACAGCAGCACTTCTTCAGAGACATCATCATGCTGTGCATGAGTCATAAGAAATCCACCCACCTAATGATGAGAATTAAGTTTATCAGTTTTGAGAAGAAAAAATTGTAATCCTATATGTTACACTAATTCAATGAATATATTTACAAATTAACTGAAAAGTCATGTGTGACTTTTTGCTTTTGTAACAACAGTATCTAAAATATTTTTCTCACTTGTAACATCTCCCAGCTAAAGCTATGAAAACATGACACCTTCACTAAGAATAAGACTCAACACCTGTGACATAAAAAAGGCGTTCAGAACAACACTCAGGGAAGGACAATGGTTCCTGCTGAGGTGACTGGGAGCATTTTCCCCAGAAAGTCACATTTTTGTTCAAGAGGCTGTATTTCAGAAGTAACCATTAAAATGCTTGCAACAGATATCCTGGCTAGTTATTCAGAGGATAAAAAGATGAAATCTAGTGCAGAACAAATACTTGTGAACAGTTTTCTGTGTAAGCACAAGGCTTACTACAGATACAGCTGCTGTCAAGTAACAGGACTAGAAATCACATGCAGGAATTTTTTTAGATGTTTGATGGTGATTGAGCAAACCTGAATGCACAAGCAGGTCTGCCTTATTCTGCATATTCAGAAGACAAAAAATTAAGAGCTGAGGGGTTTGAATTTTAAAACTGGAATGATCACTTTTTTTATCCAAAAGAGGAACTCAGTGACTTATACAGTGAAAAGAGGCAAAGCTCTGAGGCAGGAGTTGGGCTGAGTTTGTGCTGACTGCTGCAGAAACTGACAGCTCTGACAAGAATGTGTGATGGTATCCATGATGGAGAAGTAACTTCCAAAGGAGCAAAAGAGCAAAGCATCAAAGGACAAGGCTCAGCCACTTGTTAGTTACTTTGCTAGGGAAGGAATGAAAATAACACTTCTACCATAACTTAAATGCCATTTTAAAGAAATAGGCCAAGAGTAGCTACAAACTTCAATCAGAACAGATCACTTCCCATCCTTTTCTCAAAGCATGATATCTGGTCTTAAAATCAGATTAAATATCAAAATATACCTACATTTTTATTACCCAGGTACAGGACAAACCTATTTGCCCTCTGCTGGGTGTCTGATCTTTTCTTAGGTCTTTGGATGAACAAGGAAAGTGAGGTATAGCCCTTCAGATCTTCAAGGTTGCTTGGAGGTCGAACCTCTACTCCAGAGCTGCCATTGAACCTCATAGGAATAGCAACCTGTTAAGAAAACCAAAGTTGAGTATGTTACAATTGGCTGCTGCTACCACTCCTGTTTCACTGGTGAGTTTAATTGCAAAGTAACCCATTACACATCCTAGTCATGTTTCAACAATTAATTACCACAGATTTGGACTCTGATCCTACCATACAAAATAATTAGGAAGCAGAGTGGATAATGCAGTAGTCTGTATTATCAATACTTAACACAGCACTTTTTTGTTCCAGACATCAATTAATCAACCCTTACTGTGCCTCTGTCAAGTAACTGTTACCTTCAATACACAGACAGGGAAGGATGTGCCCTGCAGCTCTGAAGAGCACGTCTATGAATTATTCAGATGTCTACAAACACATCCTGGTGCTTCACTTAGCTGGACTTGACTGTCTGTTGGGAATTACAATGCACCTCTGATATCATAAAGACACATCCTATTCCAGCTAAATACACCATGATCACTGATTCCTCTTATTCACTGTAGCTCTAGGCTATTTGTGATGATCTCAGGGATGGTTCTCAGTACCTGAGACCACACCACCACTTCAGCAACTACAGCAGTTCCTTAAACGAGAAAGGGCAGTCTAATAAAGTGCCAGTAGCCAATTTCTAACATTTTGGAGCAGCTGGAGTAACAGGACTGCACAACTTCTTTGGCAGCATCAGCTTTCAGTTGACCACGCATGGGTGGAGAGCCCTGTCTCTAAGCAGCAGAGCCAACTCTGTCCCTGCTGCCAAAGCCACCACAATGTACCTTGCAAGGCAAAAGGCTGCTGTACAAATAAGTATTACAGAGATGCCCTGGGGAAAAAAAAACTAATGGGAGAAAGATGTAGCAGGATGCTACTGCATCCTGTGATTTTTATGTATGAATTATTATGTTTCTCATCACCAGTTACTTCCGTTGCTGGGTAGCGCTGTTGAATTAAACTTATGTCTGGTCTTTCACACATATTGGAATAAAATTATTTAGAAAGAGGAATGAAAGTAGTGTTGTGTACCCAAACCATTGAGGTCAAGCATGATTGCAATGCTCAGGACAGACCTTATTTGCAGCATCTCTTGCCTGCTGAATCAGCTCTCTTATACGATTTATGTTCTCAGAGATGTTGCTGATTGGCATCAGCTGTTGGTTGATACTCTTGATCTTGCTGAACAGATCTGGAAGCTGGTTTGTCAAATTTTTTACTGCAATGAAAGAAAGCAAATAGTTGATAGTAAAAAGGAGGAGGAAAACAAGATGCAAAAATATGGAATCACTACACAATTATCAGAAAAAGCAGTGGACAGAGTAACGACAAAACAGTTTTGACTGGTCCTACAATATTAGGAAGCTCTCACTAAAAGCAGCAGTTTATACAGAGGTTATTGTACTCCTGAAATTTTTGGCCAAAGGTATTTGCAGAAGCAGCCAGAATCAGCACTTCCAAAAATGTTTTAGGTAAAGGTCCAGAAAAAATTATTGAATAGAACAGTGATGTGGTTGCTGACATCATTACCCAGTGGCTGTGGATGCTAGGGGAGAATGAGAATAAAGGAGAACAGATAGGACTCGGGCTCATAGCATCTCCTACTGCCAGAGTGAATAATGGGGTAGGCAGACTGCTGGCCTGACTGAGTAGGGCATGAATTACATTCTTATGTCAAGGTTGCTAATCAGCACAGTTTAGTAGTGTCTTACACTATCTGGCCAGGTTTATTTTACAGAAAAGAAAATATTATGAGTATTTCAACTTTCACTATAATAGGAAACAATTTCTCATCTCCAACCCAATGATGCAGAAGGCAAATAAAATGAAATCCAGACCTTTTGTTTTTCTAAATATGACTTATAAACTAGTTTTAGTTTTATGACTTATAAACTAGTAACTGCAGGGATGACTTACAATCCTGTAATACCATGCAGGACTAGCTCTTGTATTTATATTATTTAAAATGTTTTATTCTTACTTGATTTTATCAGATAAAGCTGCTGAAAAGATGTCAAATGAAGTTGTTTGGGCATGTGATTGTCCCTTATTTTGTATTCAGCACTGGCTCTGTGCAATCCTTTTCACTAATTTCAGTTAACGGACAGGTAGCCTAAGGTAATAGTCTAGGCCCCTTCTCTAGCCAATGCAGCAGAAAATCACATAATAACAGAGTAGCTGAGGTTGGAAGAAACCTCTGGAGGTCAGTGTCCAACCTCTGTGTTCAAGCAGGGCCACCTAGGTCCAGTAGCCCAGAAATTGTCTCGGCAGGCTTCTGAATATTCCTGAGGATGAGACTACACAACCTCTCTGGACAACTGTGCCAGTACTCAGTCATCCTCAGAGTAAAAGCACTGTTTTGTCACGTTCAGAGGGAATCTCCTGTGTTTAAACCTTTTACCCCAGGGGCACATTGCAGGCTCATCTTCAACTTCATGCCACCAGGACCCTGAGGTCTTTTCCTACAAAGCTTTTTTCCAGCTTGGCCACCTGCTCAGCCTATAATGGTACATGGGTTTATTTCTCCTCAGGTCCAGGACTTCTCCTTGCTGGAAGAGGTTCAAGAGGTTCCTGGCAGTTTATTTCCACAGCCTGTTGAGGTTTGTCTGGATGGCAGCATGACCCTCTGGTCTATCCGCCACTCCTTCCAGTTCAGTGTCAGGAGCAAACGTGCTGAGGCACACTCTGCCTCACCATCCAGATCATTAATAAAGATGTTGAACTGGATCACACCCAGTGTTGACCCCTGAGGCCCCCCATTAGCCACTGGCCTCCAAATCTTTAGAGACCAGTCATGGCACTAGCTTTCAACACACAGCACAGAACGGCCTGAGTCACTTTCTGCTGTGCCTGTCCCTTTCTACTGGCCAGAAAAGAAGTTCAGAACACCAGCTTAGGGTACGTGCCTAACATTTGAGTGATTAAAGCTCCTGCTTCAAACTGGCCATGTTCACCCTTACAGTGATTTGGCAGGTCCCTCACAGCACCTGCAATACCTGAATTGTTTGCCTCCATCAGTGCTTTATTGAAGCTGGCACTCTGTGTGCTTCCATAGTTACTCTTAATTCTTTCCACTTCTGCTTCAATTGGGACCAGTTCACCCAACACACTGTTGGTGACAGAGTTGGCATCTTCTGCCATGCTCCTTGCACTGGTGATGATGCTGTCAATGTCATCTGAAACAGACAGAAATGAACATGCAAATTCTTACAGTAACAGATAAAAGGGGCAGGCCAGAAGTGATCCATAAGTAACAAACCTCTGTTTATCCCATCGAGATTGTTTTGAGCAGTGACAAGATCAACTTTCAGTGTATTTGTCTTTCCATCAGCAACATCAAGTCTTTGTTTTAGGTCTTCCAGGTTAGGACCAATAGCTGCAAAACAGAAATATCAATTTTCTGTTAGACAGATGGTGTTGCAGCACTTGTATATACTCTTACACAGCTCATGCTGCCACTGAGCATTGAGTCCACTGCAAAACAAGCACAAGGCAAAGAATTTGCTGGACAGGAGGACTGCAAAGGTGTATAGCATAGCAGAAGCCAGAAATCTACTTTCTTGCCCTTTTGCCATGGGAAATAACTATGACAAAAAGTCCCACTGTAATGGAACTTGCATTTTTTCACTGAACAAGGGCTTTGCTGAGATGTGAATTTGTGGTTCAAGTAAAGTTTCTCTTGCTGTGTCAATATTTCTAGTACCACCTTCTTTCTTAGTACCTTGCAATGTCCTTTTAGTCTCCTGTGCTTGATCCATGAGTGCACTGCTCTCAGTTTTTAACCTTGCAGCTTTTCCTGATAGGTCTTCTCTCTTCACAGTCTGACAACAGAAGCATGGTACTGTAAGATAACTTGATAATTGCATTAAAATTTAAAGAGTAAAAGAGAGAGCCCAATCCAATTTAAAGAACTCACTGAGATCTCATCTGAAGAACATAACCTTTAGCAACAACTACCCAGGTTAATTCAAGCATGCTACAACCTTGGTCTTTAGCAATCTTCAGACAGATTTTAAGGCATTAGGAGGAAATTACCAGCATACAGCTTTTGGATGTTATATCTCTGCTGAAAAGCTTGTGGGTATTAGTACTACAGAGTAAAAGAATGCCTGAAATCACCTGCAGTGATCACCAGGCTTGCCTTGTAAGATCTCTTTATTTTGCACTGAAAGCAACAGTTAGTACTCATATGGGCAGTCCCATCAGAAAGGCAGTAATTGGCCTGGTTAGTGCTGAGCCAAGACTAATTAATCAACATGCAGAACAGCAACTCATACAAAAGGTCACAGAAAAATAAAGCATGCCAAGACACACAGGTGCTTGATTTTGGGGCCTCTGAGATAGTTAAAGAAAATAGACCCCTGGCTGTAACAAGTTTACTGTGATTTGGCCACTTACTGATACTTACCGATAAAGCTGAGTCAGCTGCTTTCCCAGCTTGGTTGGCTGCCTCCTCTGCTGCCTTGATGGCACCAATAATATTGTCATAGGCACTAGAAGCTTCCACAGCACAGCCTACCAACTCGTCCTTCCTGGCACTGTTCTTTATCCTGTGGGAAACAGGGTGAAAAATGCAGCCTTCTCCCAAGGCTGTGAGATGGATTCCAATCAGATCTGAACTCGGTATTTTCTAAGTAACACCAACACAGAAAATTATTTTCAATTAGATCTGTGACTTCATTTTACAAAAAATGTCAAATTTGGAGATAGATCAACATGGAAAGACTCTTCAGAAGACAAGATAAGTTCAGGCATATGGAAAAGCACAGCTGTGAGACTCCAAAGCAGCCTTCAAATGATTAAGATGGAGAGAATTCACCAAAGCATATGGGCAATAGTAAGGCACCTCAATACCAGCCCTCCAAATATCATTCAGTTAAGAGGAATTCAGAGAACTGTAGATGTCAGAACATTGAGCAAGACCTTCTGTGTTTTCCCCAAGAGCCAGAACAGCAGCTCTGGAATCAGAAACAACACACAAAATCTCTTCTACCTACTCCCTGTGAACTATACAACTGTCTAGTACTAGCTGCCTTGTATTTGTGAGAACAGTGCCTTCTTAACTGAAAAAAAAAATCACACTGAAAACTAACAAAAATAGTAATGAAAATGTGTTTTTTTACCCAAGAATTTTCCAGCTGTTAGGTAATTGGAATTTAACTTTCTGAGACTTTGCAGTTGGTGCAATGACAAAATGCAAACAATTTGTACAGAGAAAAGTAAACCAGGACTTAACCTTTTTCATTTTGTTCTGATGGATCACAGAAGGCCTCCAAAACCCCTCTCATAATTCCAGTGCAAAGTACAAATAATGGAGAGACACATTTGATTCCTATCAAGTTTATAATATTTTTGCCTTTCTAGGAGATTCCTTGAAGGATGAGAAAACCAATGGAGGTCTTTTCCTCCATAGTGCTGAGCAGGCATGTCTGAAGACTTCCAAGACAGCTATTTACTCAATTTGCCTCAATTCTTTGATACCATATAAACATCCCTGAGTATGAGTACCTGAAATAACTCTACAAAAAATATGCTAAACATCTTCCCACTCTGTACTTGAGGATTTTCTCTTGCTAGTAAGATGTTAATGAAGTGTTAGTACAGTAGTACTGTACTAAAACAGTATTACGTGAGTTCACACTTCTAGGGGAAAACAACCAGGAAAAAAACAGGAAGATGTGGTTTTTGGAGAAAAAGAAAACTTCTGTACATCATGAAAAAGCAGAAAGAGACCAACTGAATTTCCCTCTAATTTTGCAAACAGTCATAAAAGCAAGTGAAATTACAGATCATTACAACCACTTTTTTTGTTCTCTACAAGAATTACTCATTTACAGGAATGGCAACATACTCTTCCAGTTGTTTTGCCAAATCTTGCAAAGATTTGGCATGTTCCTCGGCCCTCACCACCAGTGGTTCTTTGCTTGCTGATGAGAGATTTGCCACTTTTTCATTCATGTCCTTCCTTGCTCCATCCAGCTGAGCAGCCAGGCTTTCATATTCCTGTTTTTTAAAAGATAGGATTTTATTTGTATTTGTACACGTTTCATTTTGTTCATGTATACTTTAGTGGTACAGATACCTTGCACCTGAGGAGACCAAAGGGAAAAACATTCCCTTCCAACTTATTCTGCATGTTACTGGAGTCATTACATTATGCTTCCAGACCCATTACGTAAAAGCTGAGTCAGAGCAAAGACCCTTCTAGCCTAGGATCTTGCCCCTCTGACAGTGGCTAAAAGCAATTAACCAGAAAGAAAGACAAGAATAACACAATTGCTTATGGCACTTCTCACAGATGTTCTCCCAAATTCTGATATCTGCAGCTCAGTGTCTTCCTCAGACACATCACAGCCCTCAACAAGCTTCTCTTACAGAAACCTGTGCAGGCAGGCAGACTCCTTATGCATCCAGCATGGGCTGTGGGATCCTTCCTTTCTTGACTGGCTCAGATAAGCCTCATCTCCAAGAAGATATTGGGGTTTTTTACCTTCTCTTAAACTTTACCTCTTTGCTCTCCTGCAATAATCCAAGTACACTCTTAGCTTGTGTCAGGGAAGACCGGGCTGAGTTCAGAATATCCAGGACACCATTCTGTTGCACATTTGTCTCCTCAATCTGTTTCTGAGGAAAAATGAGAAGTTGAACAACATGTGATTGAGTTATGAAAAGGGGCAGGAAAAGCCGTATCTTGAAACCGAAATTAAAAAAACCAAACCAAAACAACAAACCCAAACCTGATCTAGCTGGCAGTAGGATTTACCAAGGATTTACATGAGTGTGCTAAATTCATGTACCCTCATGAGTTTAGCACACTCATCTTTTCTTCAGATGAGTGTGCTAAACCAGTGATATATTTCAACAAGGCCACAATTAAGAGAATAGTACAAGAAATAAGTGCAGCATGCACTTATTTCTTGTAGTATTTTACCAGCTGTAAAATTTAAATACTGCTCAGTAATAACAGCTGTTCCTTGTCCTGATGAGACCTCAGAAGCTGTTATGTGGAACACTAATCCCAAATAATTTAACAGTATTGCACCCATTTTTGCTCCCATCTTTCATGGCTGTTAAAGCTAAACACTTTGAAGAACTTACTATGAAAAATACATCAGCATCAAGAATTTGGTCTAGAAAAGGAAACAAAAGCACTAGTGGCAGCTGGAAAGAAGTGCTGGGCAGAGACTGTCCTTCCCTGCTCTCATCAGGGCCATGTTCTGGTCACACAAAGAGACCATAAGCAGCAGAACACACATTTACACCTGTCCACACACCCATTAGAACATGGAAAGAGATCCTGAAGAAAGTCTATAAAGAATTAGTGCTGCTTGGCTTTGTAAGGTCAAAAGCAGCAACAAAAACCACTTCTTATCTTCTGAGGTTTAATTTTTTTCTCCTGATGCCCAACATTACCTTAATGTCTTCTAACAGAACTGTGTTGTCTCTGTTTAAGCCTTCAGCCTGCTTGACTTGAGCTGTCGCATCGTTCAGAGCTTCACGAAGGTCAGTGATTTTGGATTCATATTCATTCAGTGCATCCCTCACAACTTTAATAAGCCCACGATTCTCTTGGTGGTGCTTCTGTAGTTCATTCTTAATACGTGCCAGTACTGCAGTATCAGGACCAGGACCAGAAAGAAATGTTTTGTTCAGAGAAGAAAGGGAACAGAACCAACTTTGTTAAAAATGCCTTGGCATTTGGGATTATAAAGCTATACTTGTGTGAACTGAGCATCTTCTGCAATGCTAATTTCAGTGCTACTCTAGCAAAAATACTATTCAGCATCTCGCGGGATCAAATCTGCTCACTAGTTTGCTGCTGCAGACACAGAACACAGATAAATGTTCTCTTAAGTAAGGAAAATACTAATTTTCTTTTTTATATGAAAATAACATCATTTCATCAACAATTTCATCTACAATGTAAACATCTACAACTGCACTAGTTATCAAAGCCTCCTCTGTAATCAATGGAGAGACAGATATGAGCACATTTAATTTCAGAGAATTTAGGAACACAAAAGATGTCAAATTAATCACACTCTTTAGCACACCCATTACACTGCTGACAAAATAGGATACAGAAGAGTCACTCAGAGGTAGGTATCCATGCTCAAGGTTGATGGAAATTAACTGTCACTCATATGGGTGACATTCACATTCCACATTCCTCCACTATGCTCCTTGGAGATAAGCCTGCAACTTTTCTTGATGTCTTCATTGTCTGGAACCAAGTTTCTGAATGTCCCAGTCAAACAGTTGCAGAGAACATGACAGGGAGTACAACTAGTGCAACTAGAACTCTTGAACTTCTTTGTCCTTGTATGACCTGGCCCTTAGACTACTCTAGCAGCTTCTGAAAATTTGTTGTTAAATTACACATGCATTTCCTCTAAAATAACTCTGTGTACCACTGCCTATCTCTTACAATACACGGAAGTATTGCATAGGTGTGTTAGGATTCGCTACCTCTTTATTTTACTGACATTGATCTAGCTACAAAAGAAGGATCTACTGGGTTTCTTCCCCAGCTCAACCCATTTTCTTCCATAACACACAAAAAATGCCCTTAAATCCCCTCCAGAACGACCACTTTCCTGTTGACTAACAACAGCTTCAAATCTCAGGGATACGCTGCAAAAAGCCGCTCCCTCTACTACAACCCAATCAATAATTCTTCAGATTTAAGACTGATCTTTCCAGAAAGTCAGAAGCTGAGAGAAGCAGCACTCACAGCGCTGAGCTTCCGTCCTCTCCTTCTCTGCCTCCGCCTGAAGCTGGCCGAAGTTGCGGCTCCGCATCTCGGCCATCATGCGCTGGGCTTCGGCCAGCTCCTCAGAGGCATCTCCCAGGGGCAGGTTGTTCCCTCCTGCGTTTGTGCCAGCTACCTGTTCCAGGAGCACTGAAAAAAAGCACGGACAAAGTTAAAAACAGGATGTGCTTAAGCCTATTCAAAATTCCCAAATGACAGGGCCAACATCTTCTCTGAGATGGATCTGTTTCGTTAATGAATTCAGGAATAGGCATGTCTTATTTTTTCCTTAATGAAATGGATCCATTTTCCATTAATTCTATTAAGATTAAAAGTATCCCATGACCCACAATCAGAGAAAGCAAGATGGCATTGGCCTTGAAATTCGTCCCAAACAACCAAGTTCACAGCAATAATTTTAAGTTTCTAACTTTAAAGAGCCCATGGTAACAACCCAAAACAAAGTTAGACTTGAAGTACTCTTCAAGCCTAGGATAGTCAAATTTGTTGCTTGAAATGTCTCTGTAGTGAAGCTTCTCTGTCCCTTTTCCCTTCACAGGGAAGGTAGGGTCCTAAACTAACCTTATATATTAGAGCTCTAACAGGACGAGTGAATATTACAGCTGTGACAAAATTCTGATTTACAAAGTTGTTTTCTAAGAAAACTTCTTATGTGGAATTAAGAATATTGTAAATAAGCTGAAAAGATGCTATAAAACAAAACATGAGTTAGAAATTATTTTTTACCTTGTATATTGTTGACCACTACTTGTATTTGTGAAACCAAATCCTTTCCTTTCTGATGAGTTTGGCCAAAATTGTCAAATAATCTCTCAGCTTCTTTGTAGTTCATTTCAGCCTAGCAAGGAAAAAACTTATTAGCTTAAAAGTATCTGGATACAGCATGCTAACACATAGTCAGGAGATGTACTTTTAAATTGATTTAAATTGATTAAAAAGGTAAGTCACCTTTTCCTGGAGAGCATTTACATCACGATTTAGTTTAACGTATTCTGTCTCCAACTCATCTACCTTAGAACCTTGATTATGAACAACAGAACGATAATTGTTCAATAAGACCTGAAAAGAAAGGAAAAAATTAATCCAATAAGTCACCCACTGCACACTAGACAAAAAGCAAAAATGTCACTGGATTAAATCTTTACCCAAGGTAAATAAAAGCAGAATTACTGATATGTAAAATGAACAATTCCTTCCCAAAACCTGAGGGTTTTATCTGGGAGTACAGCAACTGCTATTCCAACCAAAGAACCTTTTTTTAAAATGAATTTTGATGATGGCAAGTGGAATGTTGGGGGTTTTTGCTAATGCAGAGACATGAAGTTCTTGAAAAAGACATAGCTAGAGGGACACCTCAGAGGTATAACTTCCAAGGTGAGCAGGCCTCAGAAAAAGCAGAGATACTGATTCTGTTTCACAGCATGACATGGAAAACACAGCTACTTTCTGACAGGTGAAGAAGCCCAGTGCTGCCAGCACCTGGTACTTGGAATCCAGGGTTGATGTATGCCTTGTTGCAAGTGACAAAACTATGGCAAAGGTTCCTGGGTTCATTGCCTATCCATTTAATCTGAAACTCACTTTTCTGTGTTTCTGTGTGCCTACCTTTAAGTCCTTGATGCGTGTTTCCAGGTCTCTCATCTGCTCCAGAGTGTGGGTACTTGCATGGACATTTTGCAGCTGAGACTTGATGAGCTGAAGCTCGTCACCTATTGTGCTCAAATCCTTCAGCAGTGTAATCACACAGCTGTCACAAGCTGGAGGGAGCAGTGGAAATCAATACATATCCTTGATATTTTACACAGAGAACATTTCACTGAACACATTAGTAATGACGGAAAAGCTCTGAAGTTTGTCACCTGGTGTAGTCAGAAGAACAAAGGCAAAACAAAGCCTACAGCACTAAGGAAAGTGACTTTAGTCAAAAGTAAGGAGGAGATTCCATTTACACCTGACTAGATGTGCATCTCTTTAATCACTTTTCCAAGTACCTGGGTGAATATTTGCTTTTAAAACATTCATTACAGGATATCTCAGTCCTTTTAAAAATATGTCATCCTTAAAAGAGTCAGCAGTATGTATTCAGAGCCAGTTGAAAGTGATCCAGCTGCAGTTCTATTTTATCACTTACCGTCACAATCTTCATTGGGATCCACATCTTTTGGTTCATTATTGAAACATTCTGAAATCACAAGAAGGTCATTAGTAACCCAAGTCTCCTTACGGAAATACTACTGTATTTTTTCCCCTCACTTTTCATGTTTGGCAGCCATTAAAAGGTGATGCTGCCCTTTCATAAATCCATATCCACTGTGAATGAGCTGAAATGCTCAGAAGGCTTGAGCATGCTAGAACATTCAATTCCCACTAATGCCTTGATGAAAGCAACACCTTTTCCATCCCTCAAAGGAAACCTATTGTAACCCCACAATATATGCTACTTGGATAGGAGCAGGAGAACCTCTCAAATGTATTGCTAGAATTCGCCTAGAAAAACACCACCAGGATTGGAGATAAGATTATATTGTTAAAGCACTTTATCCAGGACATAGGTTCACACCCCTTTGTCTACTTCAGTATCCAGGTTCACACCACAGGTTCTGATTCCCCAAAGAATGTCTTACCCAGAAGGAGCTGGGAAATATTTATGGCTTTCCTTCATGCCTGCCACAGCTTGCAAGATTAAGGTATTAATCAAGCTTGAGAAAAATCCACAGCGTGTGTGCATGGATGGAGGCATTGTATGTAGGACAAGGCATGCAGCTTGGACCACAGATGAAGATCATATATAACAAACATTGGCCTCAGGCTTTCCAACAAGCCAGCACAGGTGATTTCCTGTCCAATGCACTCTTTTGTTTGGTTTTTACAAACCTTGTTATAAGAGGTACATGTCAAGTAACATCCTAGGATACTAACTTCTAGGATGCAGGAGAGGAACTGGCTCCTAAAAATGTCATCATATAGGATAGGAATCTCCCCATCTTGATGCCCAAGTTCCTTTTACAGGCTTGGTCCCACTGCCAAGCTGTCATCTCCTCTTGAAAATGAAAAGGGCCATGCATCTTGGTCAAAGCTTGAACCTGATAATCTTGAAAGTCTTTTTCCAACCTTAATGATTCTATGCCTTTTACTCTAAGGGAAAAGGATGCACTCAGTATAGGCTGCCACTGTCAAGAGTCATCAACAGCCTGCAGCTTGTGAGAGGATACAGTGATAAAATTGGACCTGAACTTTACCAGCAGCATGAAACAGCCTGGAACAAACCGCCTAGCTGTGCCATTTCCTTTGGCACTTGCACATTAAGTCATTGGGAAGTTAAATGAGGTTGGTAGTGATTACTGCTGCCAGAAGGAGACAAATCATAAAGAATGTGTTTTTAAGAGAATGAAGGAAATTCCTCCAAAATTCAGACATCCCTGCAGTTCTGCTGTTGTGTAGTTCAGCTAACAGCAAGCACATTTCAGCTGTCACCAAGAAGTATTAATTAAATAAAACTATCATTACAGCTTGTGCAACAACAACATCAGCCAAGAAATGGTGAAGCGCTGGCCAAGCGCCGAACATCATGCAAAGGGAACCTGCTAGAACATGCTGTGCCAATGATCACAGAGGGGTTTGTTCCTAATGCAGAGAAAGGGACTAATGCTGACCAGGAGGTGTAGTTGGAGGAAAACAAACTGGCTTGCTGAATATTGCCCTATGGATTAGTTGTCCTGGCAAACTGTTGCTTCAAAAAAGAAAGGAATGATAAAACATCAAACACTGCTTGGATTTGTTCCATACAAGGTATAATAGAGATGTATTACTTCAATGATTAAATATGAAATGAGAACAAGCTATTGAAAAATTGCACCAGCTGCCAACAGCAGTTCACATCACCTGCTGTTTCTGATTTCTGTGGCCAAGGACAGACAATTGGTTCCTTGCAGTTACTAGACTGCAGGATGAGCAGCAGTGCAGAGAAATTAGGAGTACAGAAATATTTGGAGTTATTAGTTGGAAACTTTGCTAACATATGAGGAAGAAAATCTGTCTACAGGGAAGGAAAAGTGAAATGTTACTGGTGAATGAAAATATGGGAGAATCAAGGACATTTCAGGAGCAATGGCCTCTGTATTTCTGAATATAAAGGAGTATCCTAAGGGACTGAGGTGAATCAAGGTAAAGACATTCTGAGGAATGTAAGATCAGGCTCTTTATTTCAGAATTCTAATAGATAAAGCAAACCTATGCCCATGGCATTATGTAAGAGCTTACTAGTAGTGAAGTACATGTGTGACTGGTTCTGGGAAAGCATTAATGTTTTAGCTAGAAGAGCAGCGTAGCAGGATTTATAAAAGAGCCTCCTGAGTCAGGTTCTAACTTCATTGCAAACGCAGGAAGCTTGGATACCTAAGACGGCAGTGCCTGAAGCAGAATCTGAAGATTTCACTAAACTGTGCCAAATACATTTTAAAAAGACATTTAAAAAGACATTTTGAGGATGCTCAGTTTCCTAAATCCATAAGACAGACTGGCAGGATATGATTTAACCCTGTCAACAAAGGAACCGTAATATATTTAAAAACACTGCCATGAAACAAAACCAAAAAGTTGGCAGTATTTATGGAGGGAAATACAAGACAAAATCATTTAGAACGGTAAACCTGATGACTCATGGACAGCCCTTCTATTACTGTGGTGTGGTGTTTTAGGAAATCTTACATTTTGTAAAAAAATTATCTACATGTCTTGTAAGCCTAGATCTTTCTTTCAGTTCAGCTTATCCAAGTACCCTTCTTCTTTTCCTTCTTTGCTTCCCAAAGAGAAAACAATGCTCCCCCTTCCATTCAGAACAATGCTCCATTCACAGGCCCTCACGTACCTCCAGTCAGGTGGTCACAGCTAGCCAGCTGTCCATTATTATTACAGTTACATTTCTGACAGAAGCCTTCATATTTTTGTGGATTTCCAAAATATCCAGGAGCACAGCTAGATAAAGAGATACAAGTAATATTTATTAAATAATTGAAGATAATTCTGTGGAATATATTTTCCCTTGAGATAAAATCCCAGCTATTCGCCTGAAGAAACTTTCAAGAACTTTTGATTTCATGTCTTGACTTAGACAGAAATAATATATTTTTGGTTTACAGTATCCTCTGCACTATGCTAAAAATATCTTTGTGAATGCTGCAGGATTTTTTTCTAAAAATAAAACTCCCACAGTGCTCTTGCAGGAATAATTCACTTAATCTGACAAGAATTTGACAAGGCTTAACCAAGCAAACCGTACCATTCTGGTCTGTGATCCCAGCACAAAACATGTACTGAGGGGGATCACACTGCAAGCACAGTTGAGATTTCCAACAGCAACAGCACTGAATGACATCATCACCCTTCTGCTGTGTGATACCCCCTCTTGCCTCCTGCCAGCAAAGCAGTGTGTGTGACTGAGTTCTAAATATTTTAAAGGTAAAATACATTGTTCACACTGGATAGCTACCATTCCTAGAAGTCACTCTGTGGTAAGATCTGTAAGGGTGATAAGGCAGGATCAAAGGGCCATGATGAGCAGCTGAGGTACAGCTACACCTGGAACAGAAAATACCTACAGCCCACAGATTAGATAGGGTCAAAGGCACCAGTCTTGGAGGACAAGACCAGGTCCTACTGCAGGTCCTGTCTTCAGATGTGACATTATGACTTATTAACCTCAAATTTCCAAACCAGACACACAACACCACTCCATTACACTTCAGTTCTCTCTGGATTTGAAACTCTGAATTTGGTTCCTCTGCCTGCCTGAAACTGCCCTGTTGTTCCTCTCTTGCTTTGCCAGACTGCTGCAATGTTCCAGCAAAAGAGATGGCTTCAGCCTGGTGTGTGTAAGCTCCAACTGAGGAGCACACCAGAGTGATTTAGGATAAAGGACATGGTGCTAAATGTTACATGGTTGCTGTTGGATAAGACCATTGAGGCACCATTGTACACGCTGGAGGAAAAGGTGAAAATGTTTTTAGCTTGAAAAGGGGTGAAATAAGAGGGAGTCATTATTACCCGAGTGCAGGATGAGGCAAGGCGTAGGGCATTTCAGCAAAGGGGCAGACACCTCTTCTCAGTAAAAATGGTGCAGTCAGTAGTCTGTGGAGAATTGCTTACATTTCCCCAGGGAGTATTGGGTTTTTGAGTGGAATTACACCACAGCACCACTCTTCAGCAGCTATTCATATAAATAGTTGCTCCTTATGGACATACATACTGCGCATAGGTGCATGGCCATATGTCCACATGTGTCTGTCCCAATACAGACATCCCTCCTGTTATCACCTCTCAAAACTCTGTTTTGAGAAACAGGTTACTCACCGCTCACAACGAGCTCCGGTGTAGCCTTCTTTGCAGAGACACTGGATTTCTTCGCCATTTGCCACACAGCCAACTGCAAATCTTTGAGAAGAAGCAAAAATATTATTGTGAGCACATGATCAAATAGGTTTGACACTCTAGAGGTTTTCAGTTTAATGACTTTCAGATTGAAAAGTTTCTACACCACCAAATTACTTCTCAGCTAATTTGTCTCTAGATAATTTATTGTGACTAATTCTTTGAAGTTTCTTTTTTTTTTTTTGTGCAAATCACTTCCTTAGACTCAAAAAATTATAATTTCCTGGCCCTGTGGCCTGAGTGTAATAGTTCCCTACCCAAAGGAATTCCTAAAATAAACCTTAATAGTGATGTCATAAAACAAGTCTGGGTAGCTATTTTATCTTAGTAGGGAAGAACCAATAGCCTGTGCTAGACATACATTTCCTCATGTTTATACACCTTTCCTTTCCTTTTCAATGGATGAGAACACTAAAAGATATTTTTATGCAGCTAATGTTATTTAGGATTTTTTTAACCAAGGCAAAGTAGAGTTGTGCACAATTTTTGGAATCCCAAGGATCTGGTAAACACAATGAACTTTTTTCTCTGCTCTTTCAATCAGATGTGTCTAGATTCAAAGTTCAATGTTTGTGAAGGAGAAGGCAGGATGTGAAGCAGGGCTGTGTTTGCTATTTTCATTTTTTAATCTATGAAGAGTAAGACAAAGCAAGTCTGTGTATCAAAAGAGAGGTCTGCACTAAGAATTACTGGAATTTGACTGGATGGAAAATTGTCAACTCCAGTAATGCCAGGTGGGGTGCATTTCCTATGTCCAGAATGATAATCACCACCCTCATCTGCAGTTATGAAACTGCACAGGTTTATAGTCTCCCTAGATATTTCAGAGCTATGAAGGCAAATGATGACTAAAAACATGTTCAGTCAGCCTCAGGCAAGCACCTGCAGAAGAGGCTGTCAAAACCAGATCTATCAGAGAGTTCTCTGATAAATGATAAACCTGTCTATTGTCTGGTGGTGTAAATCTCCTACTTAAGGTTACATGGTGTGTGCTAATGCACCTGGCAAATACCATGTGGTGCCTTTAGCAATTTATAGCTTAGGGTTTGTTTGGTTTGTTTTAAATTTGATTTTATTTACCATGGTTTAGAAGTGGCCAATGATGATAATCTGGCTAAACATACCATGCATTTAAAATGCCATTAACTGCTCAGCTTTGAAAGCCTGGCAACCTTATTAGATACAAGTGAGTTTCATTTTTTCACTTTTCATCTCAGTATATTTACCCTTTGAAACAGAACTTTGACAGGAAAAGCAATCATACGCTAAAAGAGTTCTAGATATGTGCTTAAGACCTTAAATGTTTTTATATTACTTTTGCATCTGAATATTTTTTCTGAATTCCTATCAAAGGTTCACTGTTTCACTGTTTTCTCTTATCTCATAGTCAGAATAATGGTGCTAAACACCTTCCATTCCAGTAAAATAAAAAGGATTCTGGATATGCCCAGTAAGGGAAAAGACCTCATGGTAGATTTCTCAATATAAGGAGAAGAAGTACTGGTGCTTTTGAAAAAAAGCCCACTTCTACTGTCTGGGTCTCCCCAAGGTTATGAGCAGCGTGCCTCTGAAGTTCGGGATCTGAATAAGAATTGGCATACTCAGCTTACTAAAAAAGGCAATGCTGTGAGACAGACCACCAAGCTCTCAATATGAGAACAGAGAAGATCATTATACTCCTATGGTAGCAGAGTTTGGGCTTTGGGATTTTTTTTCCTCTCTCCCTCATTTTTTTTTTTCTTCCCTCCCCTGCTTGACTCTTCTTACAAGCTTTTACTGTACCTGTTTGTATATGGGCAAGGGCATTCCCGGCAGGAACCTTGAGTGGCATCTCCAAAATAACCATCTTTACAGTGCTCACATTTCTCCCCAGCTGTATTGTACTGACAGTCCTTGGAAAGGAAATGAGCAAGACATTTAGCAGTGCTTTAACACTCAATATGGCTTTACTATTATTTAAAAAAATACAGCCTATTTACTTGGAGAATATGTTCTTTTTCTTCCATATAAGCAAGCATTTATTGCCAAACTGCCTTCACAGCCAGGACAGAAAAATTTCAGTCCATTTTCTAATTGTGCTAACAAAGCACAATTTCCTTCCTCTTGTGGAAAAGCAACAGATAAATAAGTTTAATTAACCATATTTTAAAAGAAACTCAGCCAGATTCACAGCTAGTAAAGGAGCATTCCATTCATGCTCTCTGTCTTCATATTACAATTAAAAGTCACTACATTTATATAAAACTTTAAATTTTGCATCTTAACACTACTTAGAAGGCAGATAGCATCTATAAGCATGATAATGGATGGATGCAATCAATTGAGCCCAAGTACATTCCTTTAAAAATCTCATTAAATAAATACAAAAATTGTTTCATGTAGTAGATTCAGACCAGAATTGAATTTCATGTAGTTTCTCCAGTGTATGTGTTACCTGTATTTTTCGTGTAGTAACTGGAATAAATAATAGAAAGCAAAAGCTAAGAATACCATTGAAACAGATGCAGTTGACCCCTTTTCAGATAATAAAATTGTTGGGAATTGTATCTTGGTTTAGAAACATTCTTCATTTTAGTGCTGTCTAATCATCATACATTTATATCTTATGGGTACAGAATAAGGAAGTTGCCTTTGCATTACCTAAAGCGTTGCTAATTTAAAATAGAAGTTGTTCAAATACACAAGCAGCATAAAAATACATAAGCAGCCACAAGAAAAATATCAAATGACTAACAGTTGAGAGGCATTCACACTCCCAAGTTCTACAACTGTTTGTCTTCTGTGCAACAGACTGATCAAATGTCCCACAGAGCTGAGGGCTTACTAACAGAGCAAAAGATGGAAAAAAGGAAGCAGGAAATCAGCTGGAAGCAGTCACTGAGCAAACTGTGCTTCCATTTCAGGGACCTCAGTGGCTCAGGGCTATGTTTCAAGACCCTACTACCATGACTGGCAGAAGAGGGGTGTTTTTCCCTACAAATGAGAAACAGCTCTGTCTCTCCCATCTCCTCTAAAACTTCACTCTCCTCCCCATTTCTCCACACCAGATTCCCTCAACCACAAGCTCCTCCCTCAGGTGGTTATCCCTAATTTGTTTTCATTTTGGTTATAGAACTATATCTGTGGTTCATTGATAAAAGGTTCTGATTTTGGGAAAGAACAGGAGAAGCTCCAGTTCCCATATGAGCCATTTGACATGAAGTTAAACATCAAATATCACAAAGGCACTATGTTTGCAAAAGAAACCATTTTAAAATGTAGCCTCTATAAAAGCTGGTACATATGTTCCTGCAAAAGCCTAACGGAAAATTCAGAACATTTCTGAAAAATTACTGCCAATTTTCATAATCTTGAATAATAAATTCAACTGCAGAAAGAGTAAAAGAGATGTATTTAAAATATGTGTGCTGGTTTCATCTTAGAGCAACCTCCTCCCAAAATGTTATCCCCTGGCTTTTTGTTCTGCTCACTCTGTCTATAGAAACTGAAGCAATTCTGCAATTGCAAAGCAAATTTCAGCTATTTCACATATAAGCCACCCTAAATGTGCCATGCTGCTCCTCTAGATACATGGCATATAAAGGCCAAGGAACTCCCTAGGCACAGTGCAATGAAGCCAGAGCAGCAACTTCCTCATGGGTCTTCCTTCAAGTTTTACAGGGTCAGAGATCCCCCTGGAGTCACAGCATCTCCAAACCAAGTACTGCAAACCCTAAAGGAAAACTTCCAGCTGACTCCATATGCCCCCATATGGTACCAGGGAGTCAGAGCAGTGTCAGGGCCACAGCAGAGCCGCCGAGGTTACGTCAAACATGTGGGGCTCCGTGACATGAAGCAACATGCCATGGGATCAGCAAGTCTCAGCACCATGCTGCTGCTGAGGGAATGTGCCTTCCAGGAGGAAGGGCAGGGACCACGAGGACACAAAGCCTGATTAATGGCAGAGAAATGCTTTTTCCCTTCGCATGAGAACCAAGGTCTTCATTCTTCTCCACCTCCCCCTGCCCTCCATTGTTCCTCTCTTCCAGCAGCATGGCAGCACACTCCTCTCCCTCCAGCAGCATGCAGCAGTGGCAGAGCGACTGCCTGAGCCAGGGAGGGCTGTGCTGCTGCTGCCCAGGGGAAGGAGCCAGCCTAGGCTTAGCCTCCCTCACAAAGCCTCCTCTGCAGGCTGTCACTGGAGGGACACTGACAAATGTAGGTACTCAGGTCTGGGGCTTCAGGTGAGGAGCAGGAAGCCAAAGTGAACAAGCTTTGCACTTTGCATGTGGAACTTGATGGCTCCACAGTGGGAAGCCTCCTTGTCTTCTCTGCACCATGTCAGGATTTTGTCCCATGGCTCCTCTACTGAGAGACAAACTTGTTCTTGGTTGGGTGGAAGCTCATGACGGAAATAAAGGCCCTCAGGGCTTTCATTTTTCACCACATTATTCTGGATGACTTTGCCTGCCCAGGACTAAGGGCTGATTTAGCTCTACCTATCTGAAAGTTAATCCAGCTGTGAGAAGGATGAGATAAAGAAAAACTTAGATCACATACTTCATGAGGTGAAAGTAAAATTTGCCTTCATA
Organism: Zonotrichia leucophrys gambelii; assembly: GCF_028769735.1. Classification (NCBI taxonomy): domain Eukaryota; kingdom Metazoa; phylum Chordata; class Aves; order Passeriformes; family Passerellidae; genus Zonotrichia; species Zonotrichia leucophrys. Next base: position 106,671,002 of record NC_088171.1, on the reverse strand, counting down.
ATTCTAATCTGAAGTGAAACTTCTTGATCTTTCTTGCTGTGCGGCAGCACTTTCCTGTCACAGCCTGCCCTGCCCCTCCAAAGCAGCAGCCTGTAAGTCATCTCCCAGAATGTGCTGAATTGGTTTATAGTTTCCATTAAAGCAACAGGGTTGGTTGAAACAAAGTCAGGGAGAATGACATAACATGCAGGAATGCACCGCAGGCAGAATGGATGCTCTGCGAATGAGGAAGAAGTAACAGAAAAGACAGACCATGAAAGATGTTGGCAAGGTTCTTGTTTGCACAGTAAATGAAAAATTAGTAAAAGCTTTTTAAGGGGGAATTTTTCAGGATAAGCTATTCAAAGAAGCATCATGGATACACCCTGGAGAAGCACAGTCAGCCAAGTGTCACACTTCCATTGCTGAGGGCTGATCCACTCCCATGGGGCTGCTTTGGGTTTAATACAGAGTGCCAGGGAGCAAAATCTACCCCACCACACCTTCTGTAACAGCTGAAATCTTCTCGTTAATCTAACTTCTATTACTTTCATTTCATCTTATTTAATTCAATATTTTTAACTCATCCAGCTGTAGACTATGATTAGTGAAGATGCACTGAAGCTGATTAAACAAGGCTCTGGAAAGCCCTATGCTATGCATGAATGTGCTGTTTGTCATCATCATACAGACATATCCTAGTATATCTGTATAAAGCTCAGGACTGCATAACTCAGGATAAGACCCAGGATTACTATAAATTACAAATGTTTCCTTATGTGAAAGTTTGGTGACTTTTTTGTAACCAGGAGCTAACAAAAATTAGAGGTGAAAGAAAGAAATTAAGACAAGGACACAAATTCTTCCAATCAATCACAGTTACATTAAATGTACATTTAAGTGTACCCATCTTATGCTCATTAACAGTATAAAATTAAGAGAATAAGACATACAAGGATTACTCTTCGTTCCTTGGAATTTAACAATACTCTATGGTCCATACTGCAGTAAGAGAAATGTTGTTTACTCTGTTTCTTCCCAGTAATTTACTGAATGTCACTAATTACTTACAATACATTTTCCAGTACCATCTTGACATCTATTTGAATTTCCATTGCAGTTGCAGGGCACACAGCGTCCAGCAAATATTCCTTTATTCTCACGATAAAATCCAATGCCACACTCCTGGACATCAAGAAGAAAGAAAAAAAATGGTGAGCATTGGTAGAAAGTTTTATATGCTACAGGAAGTGCATTTTGAAAGTGTTTTCTATTTCTAAGGAGTAGTGAAGGCATGAATTTCCTCTCAGGTTCTCCTAAGCTCATAACGTTGCTTAATTTTTTTAATGCAGTAAATAACAATTAACGGAGATGAAGTTTAGTCTGAACCCTGTGCTTTAGACACTATGGCAGTGATGGTTTAATCATTTTGACTCTAACCCCTGAGAAAAATACATTTCCTGTGGCTACGTACAAAGGTGTAGAATATGATTTCTAAACCACAGAAAAGTATTTGAGTATGAGAACATTGTAGTGTGAATCTAAAGAAGAGCACCTGGAAATCTCACACACTAATTAGTGGCTATATCTTGATAATAATTTCACTACAGTGTATTCCTTGGAAACAGTTCTGGATACCTTTTACATACATTCATCATGACTTCCACAATTTAGTCTACCAAGAGCTAAAGCCACACCTAGACATAGCTAGGTGATGTAACAAAACATACAGTGGTCTAGTTTCTAAGTACAGGCTTGCCCTGGAGACAGAGAAAGCATGACAAGAATGTTCCAACTATTGAGGGCACAGGAACAGGAGCACAGCCTGTCAGATCAGAGCTGGATTTAAACAGGGAGCTAAACCAGAGGGACGTTCTGAATGAAGGAATAGACATCAAGTGTGTTTACCTACAGCAGGGAGGTAGTAACTAATATGTTAAAACCAGGCTCTTGCTTGGCATGAACAGGGAAATCACAAGGAATTCCTCATGGGCATGAAGTCCTGCTGCATACAGATCAAAAATTCACACTCATCTTCTCCTGGAATATTCTGGGCACACCAACCACACTAAAAACTACCAGACGTCAGTCTGTACTTCCTATTCTGTAGCTCTTTTCCCCAGGAACTAAGCTGGCATGGTACAAGGAGGATCAAAAGCTTACAGAAGCGGGGAGAAAGCCGTGCTCCCCACGAAGCCAGCACCTCCCAGGTTCCTGCCTGCAGCAATGTTCTTGTGAGCTGCACCTCTGCCTTGCCTCTGCCTCACGGGCAGGGGCTGGCCCCAGCAACACGCAGAGAACAAGTGACAGATGAACTCTAAAGCCATAAATCTTTCTTCGTAGTAAGTGCACCACCAAAACTGATGGAAACAATCTGAAGAGCAAAGGGTCTGTGGGATTGTGTCACAAATCATATTCCAGTGGTCGGAGGCATTTATGCAGAGGCCGGATAAAGCAAAGAATTTTTCAATGACAGAACTACCACAGGGGAAAAAATACTCATCTCTCAAAAAGCAATCCCAAAAAGAATATTGAATTGCTGCTGTTGAAACAGCAATCACTACTGCCATCTTTGCCTTTTCTACATGTAGGATAATTGTGGAAAAAAAGAAGTATGCAGAATACTAATACCATCAACAGCTCTGAATACTGACTTCAGTGTGAGCAAGGACTAAATTTAGACTAGACAGTTGAAGTTTTTAGACACATTTATTAAAGAGTGGATATTTTCCCTGAACAACAGGGAGCCAATATACACAGCTTCAGAAGAAACCAGGGCCTAAAATACATTAAACAGCATGACTAAATACATGCTCTAATGAATATAGATTTTATTTACTTAAAGTCTCTTTTTGAAGAGAAAAATAAATCAGACATTTTAAAAATACATCTAATTGCATTTGGAAAAAAAATCTGTACAGCCTTTTGTTTTTCTATTTATGCTGTCTTTAAAGTGACACATTTGGAATACGTGGGCACATTGTTTTTGAAGCAGCATTTGTGATTTCACACAAATGATAAACTGATTCCACATGAAGATAAAGCTCCAGGCACTTTCAAGTGCTTTTTAGGATCATTGTTTTCAAGTAAACAGCAATTTAAAACAAATCTCTTGTACACAGTTTTGTTAGTAAAGTACTTTGAGACAAAAGGTTAATCTTCTCATTACTTCTATCTTAAGTAATATAGAAGTTTAAACTATATTAAGTAATATAGAACTTGTTACCAAATCAGTTCATTTAAAAACAAAGTGAAAGAAGGAAGGAAGCAAGGAAGAAAAAATGAGCAAATTACCTCTCTTGGATAAAAATCCATTTGAACTTGTTGCCACTGACTCCTCTCCTGAAGGTGGGGATAGGAGAGCCTCTGCTGTGTATCTTGTGCTAGGCAATGCCCAAGGGACACTAAAGTGACAACCAGCCATCCTGCATTTGTTGGCCTCTGTGCTCGGGCCATCATTTTACTTTGGCTCCCCTGTGACCATTTGCTGCTCTCCCTTCGGTGCTCACTGTTCTTTCTCTTATTACTCCCCCTTCTTCTCCAGCTTCTGACTCAGATTAATGAGGTTCTGGGCCAGGATGGGCCCCACCTTTAAACTTTATCCGTGAGTCAAGTCGCTCGGCACACAGCACCGTTCCTGAGGTTAACAAGTAACCCTGCAGTTCCTGTAGCTCAATATATACCTAAGTCAGGGTGTGGCAGGCATCACCTCCTCCCCACCTAAGGCAGCCAGACACAGCCTGGTGATTAGAGCAGTAAATCACTGCCTGAGTAATGCTGCATAAATATACAGGGATTACGAACTTCCCAGTGAATGTCTTGATCACTTCCCTTAGCTTTGTATTTTCACCAGGTTACATTAAAAAAAACCCAAAAGTTTAATTTAATCAAGGCACTATGTTGAAAACAATGGGATGGCAGTAGAATTTTCAGTCAGTGCTCATCGATTTGTATGTGGCACAGAGCAACGGAAGGGTGAAAAAATCAAAAATATTCATCAAATGGTTACTCAGTAGCTGTCCTGAGCAGTGGATGCATACACGGAATGTAAGCCAGCCATACATGATTTTGTTCAGTCTCCCTGCAGCTGCTCCAGCCTAGATACTATTCATTCATTTTCAATTCAAAAAGCTTTTGCAAGGTTAGTACAGCAATTGCCACTTTATGGTAATACTCAACCATTTTCAGAGAGTAATTCCTCATATTTTGTGCACTGCTTATCTCTCTGGTGTTTTATTCTGCTGCACTGGGTGCTTACACATGGCAACAGCCAAGCTCTAAGCTAAGCAAAGTGACAAGCAAAAGAATTACAGCTACAGGAACTGCATCAAGGACAGGATATACAGCTGTAGTGCCAGACTTCAGCTAATAGCATTATTTTGCAAAGCCTACACTATCTTTCATAAACGCATCTCCAAATATTTTTTGCAAATACGTTAATTTCAGTTTTCACATGTTTTTCTTCACACATAGTACCCTGAATTGTCTGGATTCAGGCTACTTCCGTTGGACCCCGCTAAAATAAGAAACACCTGGAACCTTCTCTACCATGTGTGGTCTCACAGACTTCCATTAGGTCAATTCTGACCTGCTCTCCAGTAAAGTAAGAGATTATTCAGCCTCTCAGAGGGTGTCATAGAAGAATCCCTCACCATAGTGCCTTACATATGCAAAATTATGCTTGCAGCTCCATAAAAGCAATAACAAGTAGAACCACAATCACAGCAGAACCACAGTGCTTCTTAGACGGTGAAAGCACTCAAGCCATTGAAAGTGCACAGGCTTACAGGAAGCACACTTAATTACTTTAACCACCATCCTGCTCCTCTAACCAGCCCAGCACACATAGCTGTAGACAAAGACACAAGGTAATGGCACAGTGTGGAGGCACAGGGTGTTTCCTACCTGGCAGGAGTCACCGGCATACCCAGGCGGGCAGTCACACATCTCCACGTCGTGCGCGACGCTGCCGCTGCCCTCGCTGCTGGCCACCTCCAGCCCGACCTCCCCGAGCGCCAGCCGCTGCGTCTCCGTGAAGTACAGGGCCCGGATGTGCAGGCCATCCAGCCGGGACAGGAGGGTCAGCAGCTCTTCCCGGGACACCAGCCGGCCGCTGCTGGCGTGCCTGAAGCTGCCCTGCACATCAAGAGACACAAAATGAGCACAGCGCTGCCCTGCACATCAAGGGGTACAAAACGAGCACAGCGCTGCAGCTGCTTGAAAGAGTAGCTTCAAAGAAGACCAGAGGGCAGAGAAAGGGAGAAAACACGCTGGAGTAGACTTGCCTAGTGCCAGCTAGTGTGGGGTAATAGAGTCCAGGAGCGCAGACACATAATGGGTGGAAAAAAGAATAATGCGCATGAAGAAAGGATGTAGCATTGACTGTGCAAGGCAAGTATGGCTTTGAGGTATTAAAAACTGAAGAAGTTTGTAGGTTCTTCAGTCATCCAAATTTCGTTGAGATATCACCCACCAAACCATAAAAATGTGAAGGAAAATGCTTTCATTCTTAAGAGTGAGTGAAATCCCAGAAACCCAATCTTTCAAGGCTTTCTGGCTGTTAATAAACACAGCACTGCTGAAAATGGAATTTGGCTTGAAGAAACATCTTTGTCTGCATATGAAATAAATTACCCAGTTCAACCTTCTGAGCACAGGTTTAAGGTAGGAATAATCCCTGCTGAATTCACCTACCTGAATGTTGGACACCCCATTCTAAACTAGTACCTAGACACCAAGGAAAACAGATAACAATTCATTCCATCCCTATTAAGTAAAGTCTGTGGCTGCAATGAATCACCTTCTATTGAGGACTGATTCACCATTACTCCATTGGCCCTGGAGGGAATGCTATGGGCTACATTGGGTAAGGTACCCAGCCCAGAGGTGCTAAAATCAGGTGTCCTGAACCAGGACCCAGGTTCATTGTGGCAGTAAAGCGAGATAAAAAATGTTCTTTATATTTAAGGTCTACAGTGTTATTTATATTCCGCACCATTACCAAGTATTTGGTATTTCTGCACATATTCTGCATGTGTGCATTTTTCTGTGACTCTGGAAGGAAAAGAAGGCCATTCCTTTTTCAGTTCTTACCTCAACCAGCTGCACTCGGCCATAATATTGACGATCAGGCAGTGGGTTGTTGGGATCTATATAAACAACTTCCATTTGTTGGCCCTATGCAAGAATGAGGATATAACATTGCTGTTTCACTACTCGTTATGGGAAAGTGTTCAGATACAATAAAATTTGGTGAAGCACATTAATCCTGTTGTTTGGGGGATCAAAACTGAGTAATACTAGGAAAACTGTACATCTTTTTTTCAGGAAAGTGGTATAGTGAACACTGTGTTCTGGTGTCAGCAAGGTTTTCACTGCTTTTGCCTATTAAGAACCTTGTAAAACATCAAGAGAATCAAATTAATGCTGATCACCTTTCAGAGAAACTAGTTATTACCTTAGAATAAAAATGGTTTTGCATTTTGAAACACTCTTCTCTATGTCCTGGTGCACGAGCAGCTATGGGTATCATGGTAGCAGTTTATGAGGTACACTTCCCAATAAGAATCCTAGAGCATTCAACTGGTATTTCCAATGGTGTGAGGAAACAAAACACCCCCTTGAGAATCTCAATAAACAGTTAAATATTTCAATTTTGGCTCTAGAGTGGTTAAATTAAAAAACTGTGAACCTAAATTGCATATTTGTTTCTGTTCCTTGAACTCTTATAATTATGCTTAGTTTTATGCTGAAAAAAAAAAATCTCACAGAACATGAGATTAATTACACATGAAATCCAGGGCATCTTTTGCAGAGATGAGGCCATACTTGTTGACAAGTGTGCAATGCATTGATTATTTTTTTTCCACAGGCATATTCTACAGAGAAAATCCCAGTTTATCTGTTTACTTGCTCTGCAAATCAGTTATGCTTAATAATATGTTACTTTGGCAACAGAGACAGATGTGTTGATGGTTTTGAGCAAAATTAAGTAAAATCACTTTTACAGAAATAGTTAATGGTTTTAACAGTTAAGTTAATATTTTAATAGTTAAGTCCACTATTTGCCATAGTTGTTAAGTAAGATGAAAATCATGTATTGCTCATAGGAAAAAAATAGTATTTTAAAGCTTACTGTTAGTCGTATATCAGGTTTCTTATCCAGAAGAACCATGCCCTCGCTAGGTAAGCCAAAAGATTTCACTTGGTAACTTAAGAAGCCACCGTATGAAGAAAGCTGTAACAAAATGCACAAGACCAGATATACTTTACTGCACCATTGGTTGATATTAATGTAAATTTTTATTCCAGTTTATCTCATCTTCCAGCACTATAAATAATACATTTACTTCTCGTTCTTTAGAAAAAATATGAAAATATTGCTGTTTGGAAGAAGTTACTTTCTATTTTGTTTACTGTGTGTATCTATTTTGTTTACTGTGTGTATATGAGCAGATACTGTTTTCTGAAAGGTTACCTGTGTCATGGGGGTTTTTTTTCATATTTGGGTTCACACCACCTGTGTCACAGAGAAATCCCATGGTTACATAAATATTGCTCTTCCCCTGACTGTACAGAGCAGATTTGGTGCATCAAGAACAGACATCAGACTGACAGTGAAAGCGGTGGTGAACCTCATGAATAGCCATGGATGAAAAGGCAGACTAAGCATGTTTAAAGCCAGCATTTTCTAAACTTACTGCAAACATGAATGCAATCAGGATTCCTTTGCCCTACCTTCAGGATAGGATTTCTACTGCTATCAGCTCTGCGGTAAGGAGACTGTGCCCTTAGGCTGAGTTGAAACCACCTACAGGTGACCACAGGTGGCCTCAGACCCAACTGAACACGGGGCTGCTGCCCAGAGCAGACACAGGCAAGCGTGGCTGAATTACCCAACAAACACAGCACGTCCCTGGTGCTGTGTGAGGGACTCAGTACAGAACACCCTGGAAGCAAAGGAAGATCCAGGCACAGCCTAGATAGCTTTTGTTCCAAGAAGAGCCTCAAAGGAAGATTTGTGGGCACCATGTGAAACCAGGCATTATGCCATGGATGTCCTATTTTGGTTTACCTTTCTCATTTGCCCTTACGTCTTATCCTTGATTTTGCCATGGAAGAATTGCTTTGTCAGGTCCTGCTCTACTACAGGGAAGCACCAGCCTTTGATCTACATTCCTCTGCATATCGCTGATGAATTACAAACAAAATACTGACATCTCAACACTAAATTTGTTCTGTGGATCATAGGTCCATAATTAATGCTATTCTCCTCACACAACTGCATTTTCAGAAGCATCATTTGGAACACTGGCTATAGTTTGCCAACACAATCAAATCACCCCGTATAAATGAATTCTTTAAAAAAAACATAAGAAAATTCAAATTAGAGTTGATTTCCTATTTAACATGTTTCAGAACTGCACCATTTGAGAGGCTGTTAAATTACTTTTTCAATTTTTTTTATAGGACAGTATTGATGTTACAAACTAACCTCTGTATTTTGTAGTATTTATTTTCTAATGCCAAAAATGGTCTGTTATATAGGATGATAAAACACAAAAGAAAATGGGAACAATGTGATCTGAATTTCTCAATTACTCTTAGTTTCTGTATTGCTACATATTTTCTATTTGATTTCCTTTTAACTTCATAAACAAAAGACAGAGAGAGGAAAGAAAGTATACTCTGCTAAATATAAATGTTCCAGTGGAACCAGTTTAAAGGTTCAGATAATGGAAAACAGTATTTATACCCTCATCATAAAGAAAAATAGCTGAAGTGATCTTGTTCATATTTTCCAAAAGAGATGCTATCACTGGAAGCAGACCAAACCCTGATATTTTCAAAACACAATAACATGAATAACTGGTAAATTTATGAACTAGTAAATTCACAGCTAGATAGCATTTTGGTGAGACTTTCATTACTGCAGTATTGCCTGCATTAAAATACACACTCATACACAGCATACAGCAAAAGCAGAACCCAAATTAAAACTATTTTATTTGCAGTGATGTCACTGTAAATAACAGCAAGTAATGGCAGGCCTAGGACCTAGGCAGGTACTGGGACATGCAACATAAGTCAGCACTGATCTTACAACACATCAGCTGTGTTTAAAAAGGGTTATTGCCTGCGTTATATCTTATTACTGAACAACAAAAGTACTTTTGGTTTAACACTGCAGGTGATAATGTTTGCTTCAATATGAAATTCCTTTCATAAATAATTTGTGGGCACTGAAATAAGAACTTTTATAAGGTCAAGAAAAAGCACTCAAACTAAATGTGCTGTTCACCTGAGATATATATATATATATACAGCTCTGAGCATAGGAGAGCAGGAAGAAAAATACTGCTCTAGTCTCTAAAACAAGGACTAGGAGAAACTTCAAAAATTGAACCATCTTTCATGTCTTGGTGTCTACACCATTTGTTTTCTCTTGTGTGTCAGTAGGGTCACATCTGAAAAGCCTATGTGTCCTGCAACGGGCTGGTAAGGATTGGCACTGCCAGAGCTCCAAGGAGGGGGGCTCTGGGCCTGCAAGTCACCATTATCAAAGTCCTCTGGTCAGTGTGATCCTCAGGCTGAGATGCTGATGGCACTAACCATGAGCAGAAGGCTGCTCCCATACACAGGTTGACAGAGCAGCCACCAGCCCAAGGAACACAAAGGGCAGAAAACCAGTTGATGCCCTTCCCAAGCAGCATATCCAAAGCAAAAGGCTGGGGACTTTTGTGTGCCACTGAGCAAATAATCAGCTTTTACTCTTTTGGAAATCTGCCCAGGACATACTCTACAGAATCTAAAGAACTGACAAGCCCTACGTGTTCTGGGTTTCAGAGCAGCCACATTGCCAAGTTCTACATGTTCTGGGTTTCAGAAAAGCAGCTGAAGGTACCACCTGCTTGAGCCACTGGAGCCATTGAGTTCTTGGTCATGCTATTCACATTAATACCTGTCTGGCACCAAGCAATATGATTAATTCTGTGTTACCTGTTAATTTCAAAAGCATATTCAGAAGTAAAACGTTGTGATTCCTGGCATGACAGGTAAGAGAGACGAGTGAAGAGAGACAAACTTATCTAAGAAAAACAATGAGACTCTTTACCAATGACACTGCTAAAGAAATCATTACATGTTACTAAACCACAAGAGCTAAGTGGCATTTACCTTCTCTCCCAGGTAGGTTGGTGGTGCTCTCCAGTACAAATTTTGCACAGAAGCTGGCAATTCTTGAACATCAGCCACCACACTGTTACTGACTGGATTGAAAGTGACTGGAATGTCCATATGTTCATCTACTGCCTCCAAGCGCCAGTTCCTCATATCCACAAACTAATGAAAAACATAAAGCAAACAAAAGTTCGCCTCGTCCTTTGTTACCTACCATCACCCTACCATTACCAAGTAATGAGAAGAAATTGTTTAGCCTCTGTCATTTCCTCAGCATGAGATCTAACCCCTTCAGAGCCAGCCTAAAGTCTTTGAACAATGGATATTCCATGGACCTCAAAAGAGTGTGAAAATATGAAGAAGTGTCAAAGCTACTTGGGATGTAGGAATTTGGTTTGTCACCTGGAAACTAAATTCTGTCTTCAGCCACAGGAAGACATAGCCTTCTGGGAGTGACTAGGAATTGTGCACACAAACCCGAGGATATAAGCTGGAGATGCTTTCTAAAGTCCATTCCAAAATCAAATTTTTGTCTCTCAAAGACAGAGTTTGAATAGGCTAATTGTGAGGGAGGGGACATTGCATGACATTTTAGAGAGGCAGGCAATGTAGCCTAATATCCTGCCTCTTTAATGCACATTTTATGTTTATGGCTGCTGTTTCATGAAAGACCATGCCTCTTTTTTATCATTATACTGGAGAAAAAGAGAGCATAATGTGTATGATGTACCAGAACAGTTCTGGGTTCTGGTGGATTGCCCTTGACTGGCCAGAGCAAAAACCCAAAAAAATAGACATGTTTTCATAAACAGTTTTTGGTGAGGACAAGTAATGACTAGAGGAAGTTTTTTACTGATTTCACTTAGGCCACATTTTCACCTTTTGCTTGTAAACAGTAAAGAGCACAATCTGGATTGTATCTAGTCTATGTCTAAACCTAAACTAAACTCCTCATCCACCACTCTAGCTCTCCTCTTTTTTCCTTTCTCTTGCCTTTTTTCAAGCAGCTGTTGCCTTTTTTTTTCAGTCACATTATTTTTCAGTCTACAGCCATTTATGCTACTAAAATCTTTGTTTCTCACACTTGATGTCATGTCTCTTTTACAGGGAGGTAAGAAAGACAATTTTCACAATCTCTGTAGAATCTGTCACACAATTCTTAATGCATCTCTAATACAGACATGTAAAATGATATGTGCTTATCAAAGCATCTTGAAGGAGATCATTGACTTCAATGATGACATAGAGTTTGAAGATAAAGCAAGCAAGATAAAGGCCAGCTCAACTTCAGTCCAACTAGTGACTTGTAAACAAACACGTGAAAAGCACCACTTCTGCTGAACAGCACTTTCAGACTACTCGTAATCTTGAGAAAGTTGTACTAAATCTTCACTTGGAGAACTGTTTGAAGAAGATTTCTCATCCTTAGAAACTAATAAAATATATTTTCAACTTTGGAAGAATCTGAAATTTCCTTAATGGAACAAGTGTAAGTTCATGATAGAAAAGAAAAAGGATCTTTGGTACACCTTGGTTCTACGACGATCCGTGCTGCGACAGCTGCTGGTTGCCCCAAAACAAAAGCAAGGTGTGCATCCCCTGGGGTTAGAAGGGTTCAGATAAAAGGATCCTGGTCTGCAAGTGTCACATGCTGCACCTTCAACATTCTCCTGTTAGGACAGAGTTCAAAGAAATTCCAGTGCTTTTCTTTTTGCTTTGCTGAGGTCCCCAAATTTTCCTGCACATGAAACAAATCTTCTGAAAGAATGTATATTTAAATGTATAGAAACAAATGAATGAAAATACGTGGTTGTCTGGATAGGCCATATTACAAATGCAAATAATACTGTCTTGGAGGCTATCTCATAAGTTTTCTTTGCAGTTTATAATCTGAAATGTGAACCACTGAGTAATATTTATTAGTCAGAGACAGCTGGTAACTTCCTTGCCAAAACCCTCCTGCTGGCTTTTGCAAACCCACAATATAAAAGGTCACTTGTGAAAGTTCACATTTAATTATGCAGATCAGAACAAAAGAAGATTTCCTAGCTATAATAATGTGGTAAAATGTCAACTGACATAATATGGCTAAAAAAAGCATGGTACTTGGTTAACATCCAGGAGGCAAGATGCAGATGGATAAAGTGGATCTGTGCAGGGTACAGACTGCTTCAGTGATTCAATGGGCATCCACTCTGCAGCTCTCTTACATCCTGCAAAAACTAAGACCACCTGTACAACTGACAGATATTGAAGCCATTAAAAATGGTATTTAATGTTACCATGATAATCTGTGCACATAATGCAAAGTGTGATGGCTTTGTACAGCTGCATTTAATTTTTACTGAAAATTTACTGATAAACTCACTTTGTCCACCCCATTATATAAGAAACAGTCACTGGTAAGGAAATGATGCTTGTGAATGCAGAAGTAATTTGATTTATCTGACCTTGCAAAGACAGGTTCCTGTCTGGGGATCACAAACATCTGGCTCTGTTCCATCTCTGTTACATCTACATGGCACACAGTCAGGGAAACCATAAGTTCCAGGAGCACACTGATCACACCGACGTCCTTTTATTCCTGGTTTGCATCTTTATCAAAAACCACAGAGGAGTGAGTCAATAAGGGAGGTAGGAATGGAGCAGGGAAGGGAAAATAACACCACAGGTAGGTGGATATTCAAAGGGATTGCATGGCTAGGACACAGCTGTATGACTTCCACAGAGAAAAAGCAGCAGGTTAGTACTGTTCTCAGATTTTGAATAGCATGACATTTTTAATTGCCACAGAACTGAGTTGGAATGGATTTGACTTTGAAGGATAAAAATGCTCACAATAGAATTAAGATTTCTGCAGCTATTCAGGGCTCACAGTGCAGAACTACTCTCTGTACTCTCTGTACACCAAAACATGGACATGGAATATAGGTAAGCAGAGGTGGAAGAAGATTTATAGCTGGAAAATGTGCCTGGGCATTACTCAAGACATGCATCTGGTAACAGAGAAATGGGGAATTGTGAGCATATGAATAATTACAGGGGCCTCAATCACCGACAAAGCTTGGATTAGTTTACAACTGTTCTCAGTGGATAGAATCCATTTTGCTCACACTGAAGTGTGAAAATCTTAAATTTCCCCTACTCTCTCCAAACACCCAAAAAGAGCATTGAAGCAAACCATTGTTTATAATACACACAACCCAAACTTACCTGCATTGCCCACTGGTTTTATCACATTCTGGGCTTGTCACATCAACAATTCCTTTTTCTGAGCAGTTGCAGCTCTTGCAGCCAGCAAGGGGATGATAGCTGAAGTAATATTTCTCACACACTTCACATTTTGGCTTCACAGTTCGTGGAGGGCAAATGCATTTACCAGTCACATCATCACAAAGACGCTGCCCACAGTTGCATACTAGATCAAAGAAATTGTTCTACAAATCAATCACAGCTCATCTTACAACAGTCAACTCTTACTGAATATGTAACAAATACACACAACCTTTGTGTATAGAAATTATGACTCTTTTCTCTCACTAGTTTAAAGTTCAGGGTCATAGACACCAACTATGTGACTGCAACAATTGTTTCAAAGAGCAAGTTTAATGCTTGGCTCTTTTCCATGGATTGGTTGCTTAACTTCACCAGAGGCATTGTTTATCACTTGCCAAAACTGCCAAGGATTAGTTTTGGTGTCAAGGGCACACTTTTATAAAGCAATGTTTATAAACATCAAGTATCTATGAAAGCAGCTGAGCTGTTGGTGTACTCTATAGATCTGTTGTTATTAACATCAGAATTTGAGGAATTAGGAATGCTGTGACTCTGGTTATCTATGGAAAAGCTTGAAGGTGTAAAATGGGATTAAACATTAACAACTTGGAAATGATTTAGCAGTCAGTGCAGAAAAAATCCATTTCACTGGAATAGCAGCAACATGGATTTTAACCAGTTCAGCTGTAAGCCTGATCAGACAACACATGCAAAGGTTCACTTCATCATGAGCTAGGTGTGCTTTAGGGGAATGGGATTTCTTCTGCCTTAAACTAGAAGCCATGCTATGTTAAAGCTAAAACAGCCTGACCAGCCTCGCACAGGATCAGGCTCTGCAAAGAAAAGTCAGGCTGCAGTACGCCTGCAGCAAATTCAGAGGATTCAGCAGGAGGCCAGGCCGGGAGCTGAAGGAGTGCAAGCACACACTCACACTTGCAAAAGGGGAATCCATAGTAGCCGGTTTGGCACCGGCTGCACTGGCGACCGACGACGTTGGGTCTGCAAGCACACTGCCCTCCCAGGGGGCTGCACGTAGGGCTGGTGGCACCTGAGCTGTGGCAGTCACATGGCAGGGCTCCCTTGTTGTAGAAAGCCACCAGCGACCTCACAGAGTCCTTACAGAAGGTCGATGATCGTTCTGGGCTGTTTAAATTGAAATATAAATCATGTCAGTGCTGGCACTCAGGATTGCTATGAGAGTGCTTTGCAGTGGTTCAGTAAATTAGGGTTCTGTCTTTCAAGCAGTTTGACATAAGGATGGCATCAGTACACATGCAAGGATATACTTTAATTAAATAGGGGTGAATAGCTTTGAACATGCAGGTAAGAGGCTTTATCATAGCAAGTGTGGATTAGTTGTATCAGTTCAGACATGCCAAGCAAAATACCAAATACCAAAGATGGAAATACTAAAGACAGGAAGATGACATAGATTTTTCTCTTTTGTACTGTGAGCAATAAAGGTCTATCTTTACATTTCATTTGCAATAGAAAGTCATGGAAAAGTGACTCATGGAAATTCAATGGGCTAGCATAAGCTGTGAAAAGCATTTTAATGTAGCACAATTACAGGGATTTAAGGCAGCTCTTTAACGCAGAGTAAAACTAATATTATTCCCAGTTTGTTGTCAATGTACAGTTTTTTAGAAAGTGATGCTTACTCAATATAAAAACTGTTTCCTCCACATTGGCTGATAAAATCAAATGACTTGTCCACTGTCTTTTTATCAAGAATTGTGTAACTGTAGGTGTCTGCTGGAACAACTAAGATATTTTCCTTAAAACAATAAGAAAGCTAAATTGTACATTTCAGAGAAAAACAAAAAGATACAAGCTAAGGCATTTACATATTTAAATGTTGCTTCATTATACATTCTGGATTTTTTCAAAACCTTTAAAATTTTAACCAAAATAAGAGAATAAACTTTGCATACTGCCCTCAAAGTTGTGATGCTACAAGCAGTGTACAACAAAAACAGTGCAGAATATCTTAAAAATTTAAAATAAAATCAGTGCAAAAGATCCTAAAAATCTGAAACACAACATTAAAAAAAATATTCTTTTTGGATTTTGTCTTTGCATCTATCTGTAAATGAATGGTGGAACTGAGAATAACGTTTTCAAGTACATTTAGGTAATACACATACCAGAACCAGTGTTCTTCCATCTGGTATCATCACTGTAACAGAGACCATGGCTTCAAAAATGTCAAGCTCAATTTGGTTTGCTGCAACCACTTGAACCCGACAGCCAGAAGTATGAGGGCAGAATGAAGCATTAAAAGTACCTAGAAGAAAAAATGTATTGGGTTTATGTGAGAAGGTTTTGATTGCAGAGGGCTACTAGGGTGGGTTCTATGAAAATCTGTAAGAATATTCTTCCTTGTCCCACAAAGCCAATCCCAGTTGGCTCCAAGACAGACCCAGCACTGGCCAAGGCTGCGCCTGACCATGGTTGTGCCTCTGGAATAACATATTTAAGAAAGGGGGAAAACTCCAGCTCAACAGCAGGTACAGCCAGAGAGAAGAGTGAGAACATACAAGAGAAATCACCAAGGCCAGTGGAGGATGAGAGCTCCAGGTGCTGGACCAGAGATCCACCTGCAGCCTGTGGAGGAGACCCTGGATGCCCAAAAGGGTCTGTGAACCTCTGGAAATTCCACACTGGAGCAGTCTCCTAGCAGGCCTTGTGACCCCATGGAAGGCACCCACACTGGAGAAGTTAGTGAAGAATTGCAGCCCAGGAGAATGACTCATGTTGGAGAAGTTGGTGGAGGATTGTCTCCCATGTGAGGGATCCCACACTAAAGCATGAGGAGGAAGGAACACAGGCAACCTGTGATGAGATGAGTACAGCCCACGTTCTCTGTATCCATGTGCCACTCAGTGGGAGGAGTTGGAGAAATCTGGGAGTAAAACAGAGCCCAGGAAAAAGGGAAAGGTGGAAGCAAAGTGTTTGAAACTTTGGGCACCTGATACCTATCCAAGGTCAAGCCAACACAGCTCCATATCCCAAAATGCTAAGAAAGGAAAGGGGTTAGGTCAAATTCAGGTGCCTACCTGACCACACATGTCCTGCATTCACATGGACTTGCACAGAGAACGCTGGGTGTGCCGGCTGATAAAAATGTACCACAAATACGTATCTGCCCAAGTGAGGCACTCTGCCACTCAAGGTGATCTGGTTCTGGAGAAACAAGAACAGCTCTGGTATTAAATCACAGAATAGATTTGTTTTGTGAAACATTCTTGGGCTTACCAGCTGTGCTCAGTGCCCTCTACCTGCAGTGAAAGAGAGGGGGCTTAGCATCTCTCAGCAAGTTCAATTTCTTCAAGGAAAATGGCATTACAACTGCATGCTCTGTTTGCCTGCCAAGTACATTTAACATTCCTCTGCAGTCTGTAAGACTGTTGTGTAGTCCAGAAAGAAACTGGTATTTGGGGTTTTTCCTCCTCCATTCTTTTTATTGTCTCTGTGGCTTACTCAGTTTGCAATATTTTCATCACATCACATCATCTGTTTTGATCATCTTACAGAATTCAATCTATTTAACTTTGCTAAGAACATACCTTGTGACTTGCAAAACAAAGTTTTCAAAATATGAGGTACCTGGAATGGTGTCAAGGTGACTCCATGAACTGAACCAGCAGGAAAAGTGGCACTCAATGGATCATGAAGTATATTTTCCTGTACTTCAGAAATCTTCCCATCTTTAAATGCATCCAAAACCAAAGCTCCTGGTGGAGTCTCAAAATCTGAGGGAATGCATGCTGCACTAAACACAGAACCACAGTAATCATCCTTAGGGCCAGGAGAAAGTTTTAATCATAACAGGAAAGGCTGCTGACTTTAAAAAGTCAGTGTATTAGACTGTATTGTAATTGATAATGCAACAATAACCCTTGTACATATTTGGATTCTTTATGAATAATCAGAAAGTAAATGAAAGCAAGAGGTATGGACTTAACTTCCATAAGAATGGGAAAGTGTGTACACTTTTAATGTATTAACTGATTGTATTCACACAAAATTCACATAACTTTAGGTTTCAGTGGAAAGAATTTGCTGAGGAAGAGGAAACTTAAAAGAATCAGAAGCACTAAAAATGAAATACATTTCAGTTAATCCAGCTAGTTACATTCACCAGAATCTGTACTAATATTGAATTCTCAGTTCTACAAATATTTACATAGGTGTATCCTTTAAACATGCAAGTTTTCCCACTGAAGTCAATGGGACTACTTAAGTATTTAGAAGTTAAGTGTATACTCAAATACTTGTGGAACTGAAGCCAAAATAAATAACAGTACTCCTTGAAAGCATCCTTATGCATTCACTGCTGTGTTTAACTATTTCTTCCTTGGCATATTTAATTCTGGGATTGAGGGACGAATTTTCCAAGACTTCAGGATAAAAATATTTTGGGGGGTTTCCTGGCTGTATTTAATCACTTCTAGTAAGTACTCAACAGACAATGATTAATCTTTGCTCAAGACAGACCCAGAACTGGAATGGTAAGTATGTTTCAGGGCCAGAACTGTGGGAAATCATGTGCAGCATCCACTTACAATACTGTTAAACTGAGCCAAGCCTCTGCATCTTTCAACTTGATGAACTTAAAACACTTTCAGGTAAGCAAAAATGCTGGTAGATAACAATAAAAACAAAACAAAAACCTACAGTAAACAATGTAAATGTAACAAGAGTTTCAAAAAATACCCAACACAAAACCAAAGTCAAATATGTGTTTCTATATTAATTTTATTTTGAATAATGTTTTTCACTCATGTTTCCCTGTTTACTCAAAATATAAATGCCTGTATTTGCAAAATAAATTTGGTGAAGGACAAGTATTTTCAGTCTTACAAAGCTGCTTTCAGTGGTAACACTGAGCAGGAGAATTAAAGCTGTGATTCAATGCTATACATGTTTGGAAACCAAGCACAGTCACATGTTTTTATCCAATTTACTACCCAGGTTTTTCTGTTTTCTGTTTCAATTCAACCATTATATTACAAGCTACCATTTGGAAAACTATCAGACCAAATCACCAACTCTTTTTGCCTCTTAAGTCCTGCAAATGACATTTACTTTTATTTTGAGACCCTTCCCACTGCTAGATCAGTAGGAAGAAAGCTTTAGGAGTAGGCATCACGAGGCACATCCTGGGGAGTGCAACAGGCACTGAAATGTGGAGGTCCCTAATTTGGAAGCTGCAGTGACAATTCCTCTCTGTCCCAAAGAACAAAAGGTGGGGAGGGGAAGAGCTTCAATAGGACAGAGGAGATGCTCTGCAGAATCCAAACCTGACCACTGGGGAAGGCAAGGTTCAGGTTCAGATCTTCACAGCAAGAGAAGAGCTGTCAGCCTGGATCAACCAAGCAGTACATGACTCCCCTAATTACTGCTCCCATAAAGTATGATGGAGAAGAAGGATCAGCTGGCATTACTGTGTGAGGTGAGTGATGAGGGCACACCCACCTCAGGGCCCCACGATGACAGGGAAAAGGGAATGGCTTGTTTGGGAAGCAGGGGTTTTCATGTTGAGTAATTTGAGGCTGCCAAATTGCGCCTAAAAGGGCAGTCACATCCCACACATAGTGACAAATTAAAGCCATTTTGGGACAGCTGAAGCAGTAACACGCAGAAGAAAACTTCAGATGGAACAGTAAGCATTTCAGGCCACTAAAGTAGGAATGATTTTCCAGCTTGGACACTTGTCCTACTGGATGGCATGTGAAAGATGTGTGTTTTCTCACACATCAGCACTGGGAAGTTCAGATGGGGCAGGAAAAGGCTCCTATCAACAAAATTCTGTGCAAAGACTGTCTAGATTAACACTAACATTTTAGCTTCTTTACAACGACTACTTTACAGAAATGGCCTACAAATCACCTGTGAGTCACTGAGTAAAGCTTCACTCAAAAAAAATAAAACACCATTTATTCTACCTTTCAAGGTTGTCCACAGATAATAGGAAGGATAAAACCAAGCAAGTTACCTTCCATCACTGTTACTCCTATAAGCAGCTATGCACTGTACTTTAGGATCCACATATTCTGGAGTAAATTCTTCAGCTGATATAATGCAAACCTTGTGCTGAAAAACAAGCACAAGGCACAATTAACAATTAATATCATAAATAACAGGGCCAGGCCTGAACTGGAAGGATGAAGCCTAATTTTAGCATAGGGAGATATGAGCCCAAAGCCATGTTCTGTCATAGACCTCCCACAAGATTTTGGATCCCTTTACCTCCCTGCACCTCAATGCCTCAGGGTTAAATAGCATTTTTCTGTCCTTGTCAAGGGAATACTGGCTGCTCAGGAGAGACATAACTAAAAGGTAAGCATATATGTGTGGTAAAGGCAAAGACAGAAGACCAGCTCAAAGGCTGAGAAGCAAGGTAAGGAATGCAGAGAAGTAGGAGGGAAAAGCTCTTTGAGACTTTTGGACCCTGGGGGAACTCCCAGACTTTCTCAAATAAAAGCACAAACACTTGTTAGTGCAAAGTCCATGGGACTGAGTTTCAGTGACACCAGGATTTCCAACCCAGTATTCAGAACTCATTTCAAAAGAAGCAAGATCTCATATGGGGTTTTTTATTTTAACTAAAAGTGGACATGAACAAATGAATCTGTAGTAGTCCTGCTGTACCCATGGTGGTAAGGACATGAGGGAAAGCATTGGAGGTGGCTCCCATTTGCCTCTCTGCTCTGTATGAAGGGAACACATGAGTGTCTTTAACCCCAAAACTGTTGCCATTCACTTCAGGGTCAGTGTCTACATACCAGAAGCACCTCTTTTCCCATCTTTTGCTAAGTGCAGCCTTTACAATTAAAGACTGTGAAGGTCTAATCCTGTTAGCACAGCAGTTGCTGCAGGAAGCTAACAGAAATTGTAAATGGTATTAGTTTACACTGACTCATGAAGTGAAGAAAGCATGTATCAGCTGTTAGTTCTACTAGTTGTTACTAGCTGGGTTGGAGCTCAATATTTTAACAAACCTTATGTTTCTAAAATAGAAAGCAGAAACAGTACGTAAGAAAATTTAGTCACCAGAAAAGTATATTCCTGGTGTGGCCAAAAGAGGTCAGTGAAGGCTTTTTATTTAAAATACCTAAAAGCTGTACGATTAATGAATGCATTTATTACCTGAAACAAATGCATTTATTACCTGAATTTTGTAAGAGACCTGGGAAACTCCTACATGGGTTTTAAGGATTTAGAAAAAAAGAAAAATAAAAAAAGACAATAAAAGATTATGTATAAAAGCTACCAGAATAGGTTTCCTCTAAAGTTTACTTGGAGAAGTGAGAGGAGAACTGAAACAGCACAAGAAAGCTGGAAAAAACCTTGCCAATAAGGGCAAAGTTCTGTTTGTCTTTGAAAACGACAGGTTTGCGTCAGCATTCTGGGATGTATATAAAGCATGTCTAGTCAAGCATCTAACATACATAACTTCACATGTTACCTTACAGAATGTGAACACAGGGAGACAAATATCTTTGTTTACCCCATCAAGGAACAAGTATGACCAAAGGGAAAAGGAAATGTGAACTTACCAGAAGAAAATTACTTGATGACGCCTTCAGATGTATCTTTGTGTCCGCTAGAAGGTCATAGGCTGCAACGCGGTTCCTGTCATCAACTACAACACTGCGACAAAGGAAACTGAGACAGAAAGCAGGATTAAGGATGAGCCTGCTGGCATTGCCACGTTGTTTAGGTTGTCACCAAGTTTCACTGCCTGGCTGCTGGCCAGCTACCACACCTGGCCCTCCTGCTGGCCCATAACTAGCCTGCCTGTGGCCACTGCAGAACATGCACTGTCCTCGCCAGTGAAGCACAGGATCTACCATGTACAAAACACTGCTTATCCCGGGAGGGGTTAGAGCTGAAGCCTCCAGGTCTCAGATCAGACTCCCACCTGAGCTCCTGGCCTAAGCAGAACGTAGACAGACAGCCAAACATAGCTGCTACCAGCAGACGTTTTCACACTCGGTAACATGTGTGTAACTAATATTCTCCTGCCTAGGCCATGCTCCTTGGGGTGTCAGCACACACCTTTCCATCACTGCCATGTGCCTCTGAGGATGTGAATCAGCAGCTCTTGCACATACAGTGGCAGCAGGGCAAGGCCTGATCTTAGGAAGCTATTCTGCTGAGATACTCCTCAATGCAAGTGAAAAAACAGGTTTGCCTCCTCTACAAATCAGAGAATGTGGAAGTTTCACTCTTTTTTCTGATATATGCTTTAAACAAGATCAGCTCAGGGCTAGGGACATGTATAACTAGATAAATATAGGTCCCTTACTCATGATTTGCTCGAAGTCTGTGACGTTTTATTCTCTTACCATGTTTTATTTGGAATATTCAAGCTCACTGAGCTGTAAGAAAGTCTGGCACAATATATTACAAATTCTACAAGTTACGGTATCTACATGTACCTCATTATGTCATTGCTTGATTTATTTTTTATCAGAAGGGACTTGCACCTTCCTGTTTGGGAAAGATGACACAGCACCTCGCTCACCATGTGACCACTCAGTTCATGCAGAATGTCTGCAGAAGGGATTTGCTGCATTGCTACATTAAAGCAGCCAGAGCTTCCTTTGTATTTCCATGAACACATTTCCAATGTATCATATAAACAAACAAGTATGTTCAAAATCAGCCCATAAAATGTGGGGAAAAAATGTGTTTTGGGGAAAAAACCACCAAAACCCCAATAAAATGGAAGATTTATAGCAAGAAGTTTGGGGCTCAAAGTGTTATGTAACAGGCTAAAAATAAGAGGTTTCCCCAGCAATAACCTGACAAGGTCACTGCTCCACATGGCTGTGCCCTGTATCACAAACATGCTGATGAAAATGATTTTTCTTACTGAGCAATTTCATCCTGAATATCCCTAAGCCTCCATTCAGCAGTTGGCTCATGGGAGTAAAGGCTGCATGTCTGTAGTCCCCTGGCACTGGGCAGGCTCTCCCAAGGGCTCAAAATAAGCTGAGGTGCTCAAGTGTCAAAGATAATCTCACTCAGGACAGGCAAAATCTCTTGTGCAGAAACATCTGCAGTAACCTCATAAGTCATCAAGGATAAAGAAGCATTTGGCTGAAGACCTTGCCTACAGCCTAAGAGCCAGAGGATGACTACAGGCAGAATTTCAGAGACCTTTATACTTCTGCTTCAGCAAATCTTGTTAGAAACGGTGGGAATACTCTTGTAACACTGGCTGCTACATTTTTTATAGCCAAAGCCCTTGGACATAATTTTAACTCAAGAAAATCAGTGCAGGCATCTGCAGCCAGCAGTGATGCTCTTCCACTGGACTTGGAGATTAGTAGTTTATAAGGATTTAAAAATGTAAATAAAAAAAATGTAACCCTTTGAACAGGAAAACAATTCATTGAAGCAGTAGCAATATTTAATGAGCTGACTGCACAAAGTGAATTAAAAACCTCTACAAAATACACAGAATCCTGCACTTGCTTTTAAATCACCCTAGAATTTGAACAATCTACATGGTAAAATGGATTCAAATATATAAAAACAGTATAATTACATTCCAAATGCTTATTTAACAATTTAGTGAATACTTCAGAAATTCTTACCTGTATTTACAACTGTATATTCTTACTCTGCCTTCAGTGACAGGTCCAGGGCTATGCACTGTTACCTCTGCAGTGTTTATCTGATCCTCTTCATTGGCATACTCAAAAACCAGAACATAGCGACCCACTTGAGGAACATTTATGGTCAGCTCTAAATTGACCTGGGTCAAAATAATTGAAAAACAAATGAGGAGTTAAATCTTTCACTCCCTTTTCTTGCAGGAAGCTCCCATTTCCTGCTCTTTGGACTGGTCAGCATTAGTCCAGAGCCAGTCCTGCAGTGTCTCAACAAAAGACACCCAGCAAAATGCAAACAATGCTTATAAATATCACTTTGTCCCCTAACAAGAGTCAAACAAGTTCAAGAAACAGCTGCCATTAAAACTGTTCTAGGACAGCTGTAAAATAACCCTGGGAAATTGCTATACTATTATTTCTCTTCTCCCCAGCAGAAAGAGAAGAAATGTTATGATGCTAAAAAATTGTCACCATCATCTCTAAGCTATCCTTAACAACATACAAAAACTGAGTTTACTTCTTCACTGAAAAAATAGTTCCAGGAACACAAAATTCCTACTACAGCAATATTTTGATTCCCTATTCCCTGCAGGGTGAAAGCATCTTCTCCAGCAAACATTAACACTTTGAAGCATCAAGCTTTTCTTTTAGGTTCCTTGCACAAAGTGGTTAACACAATATTTGATGCAAAATACTTCTAAGTAGTTAAGTGCTGTGGTTACAAAGGTTTTGCTTCAGTTGACTGCATCATTATTTTCAAATTTTTCTCAGTATTTCCTTAGGCTACAAACACTTAAACAGGTAAATAATTCTGTCAACAGCCCTCTTGACTTCACTGCAATTATTCATACCAGTAAATTTTGCACATGCATCAGTGATGAAGCACCAGAGCCTGTGGCATATGAATATTCTTGATGTACTTGATATTTTTAAAAGAACTATCCAAGCACAGTAATACAGGCCATAATCATTTCACATCACTATCACATACTTGGTAAAATACCTTAGTTTTTGCCAAACACACAGTAGATCTTCTCATTTCATAAAACATGTTTTACTTTCAAAGGACCTACAGCAGTAGCATAATTGCTTCAGCTTGTTTTTCAGTAAAGCAAACGTTTTACCTAAGTGTAGCTATTTAAGAAAAAAAAGATTAATTTAGAGTGATGTATGTATGCCATTTCTGCTGACAAATCATTGTGCCATTTCTTCTGAACAAGCCAGTATGCCTAAAGGAGAAGGATTTTTATTTAAGGAAATGCTTTTGCCAGAGTGGAATGTCCACTCCAGTCACAGTTATAAATCTGCCTACAGTGATACTTTAACATAGTTTTGTGCAAAATGCAGGGCTTAGTGTCGAGTCAGTTTTAGGGAGGTGTTAAGATCTGAAAATCCTGAGCCATAAATCTGCAAGCATTTTAGTCTAGTAGGTTTATACTCAACAGCACAGATGGGACTGCAATTAGCAGGCAGGAACCTGACCTCTCTTCCAGTGATGTGGGCCATCACTGGCTGACTGGGAGCTGGCTGTTGCACAGGTATTCTTCTGGATTCTCCCCCGTGTCTGAAATGCACTGCCTCTGAGCCAAGGACACAGGAAAATCTGTCCAGGGGCAGATGCTGATACAGCAAGCAGCTTACACCAAAAACAACAAAAAACAAAACACAGGATTATTATTGTTTTCAAGTACAGCAGGATGATAACAAAATAAACCAAGGCAGTGGTTTGGGCTGTAGCACATCTACTGACTGTTCTGCTGAATCAGGCCTGGGACGTGTGCAAGGCTCCGTAACTCGGATCTGCAACAGGGACGCCTCGTAGTAATCACTAGGTAACAGCACCAGATAATCCTAAGAACAAAGAATACAACAAATGCTAAAGCACTCAAATAATGACAAAAAGAACATCTCTAGGCTTTCACAATGTAACAATGAATAAAACCAATCACAGAAACAATTTGCACAGAGGGTATCTGCAAAATGTGGGTGGGGCTTTTTCTGTCACTACTTGGGCCAATAACATCAGAATGTGTTTCCCTGACTCTGTAATTTCAGAAAGATGGCATGAAGGCAGCTGCCCTCTGGTCAGGGAAACTCTGAAGCCACTCTCCCATCATGTGTTGTACAAGACAGTGCACTGAAGGGAGCTTCCCTGCAGCTCAGTAACACACAGCCAGATGCCTGCAGTTTTCATCTCTCAGCGCAATCCACAAGCACACATCTCAACTCTGGGTCACAAGTACACATCTCAGCTCTGGGTGAGTTTTTGTTCTGCCTTGCTTACTTAAATTAATATACTAGAGCTTAAATATAACAACTGTTAATGTGAGAACATGATGGGCTAAGATTATCAATATATACCTTTTCAAAGACATTAGTGAAAAAATCCAGCACAATAAAATTTCTCACTTTCAGCAAGAAATATGTTTGCAAGCTCTTTACTAGCACTTCATGTAGTATTCCATAAATTTAACACAGCCCCAGGCTTAATGACTGGAGACACTGCTTTTTATCCCTATACGAAATATGTAAGAGTTTCAGTGTGCTGCCTTTGCAATCATATTTAAGGTTTTTCATAAATGATCATCTCAAACAATTTCTCTTTCTCTAGCAATTTCCTAGGACTGCTGCTAGAAAATTTTTCAGTTTTTCAGTGAATGAAAGAAGAGAAAAACAGGAGGATAAAAGCAGCCAGAAACTGACCTGCTCATAATGCAGCCCATTTTACAATACTCTTATGAAGATTTTTTTTGTCAAGAAACTAAGGCCTTGGCTGAGCTAAGCTCTAGACACAAGATTGGACACATAAAAATTACTAATTTTTGTGAGCACTTATGCTTTGTGCTGTATGATAGTAATACCTTATCATTTGAAGGTACAGATTCCATATAAGACTTAAAGTCTGTAAGGAGAAGAAAAATCAGAGAAGGAGAAAGTCAGAAGAAATAAGAGGCAGAAGTGTAAATTTTCATAATTGTATTCTGTTCCTTTCACTAGCGCTGAATTTCACTCGCTTGCTGGGTTCTTCCCAGCAAATAACTCCAGAGCAGTAACATCATGACAACCTTCAAGCAGTTGTTTTCCTCAATTGTTTTCTTACCAAGAGGACTTCCTCTGCCATTATACTGACAGTCCACGTGCCTGGAGCCAGTGAGAAAGGCTCTGTGGAGCTTTTTCCTGGGATTGTGATAAAAGCTGGCTCCTTGCTGGGTGGGAAGACAAACTCTTTGCTCTGAGCAGCCCCTGCCAGAAAAAAAAAAATCAAGTAAAAAAAAAGTAAGTGACTGTGTAAAATGTCTCTACTTGCTTAGTGGGCTGGACTGATAATTTGGTCTATTAAACTTTGTTTGACAGGAATTGATCAATGATTTTCAGTCAACATGCATTAGCAATGCATTCAACCAGACACAGAGCTATGCAGTGGTTGTTGTTTGCATTCTTATTACTCTTGAGCAAATTGGTACAGAAAAGCAGAGTTCTGGCCCTGCAATGGCCAATTTTGCAATATCTGAAACAGTCACTTTTTCACTTTCCACTTCCATAATTTTCCATTCAACCTCTCTCTGCACTGACACTCAAGATATTCAACTGACATATTCTCGTGTGACTTTAAGTCAAATACTTCAGGGGTTGGAGGTTCTCAGCACCATCTAAAATGCTTACTTACAGACAGATAACTTCCAGGCAGAGATGATGGGCCAGTTGTGGATGCCCCATCCCTGGCAGTGTTCAAGGCCAAGCTGGGTGGGGCTCTGAGCAGCCTGGTCTAGTGGAAGGTGTCCCTGCCCATGGTAGAGGGCTGGAACTGGATAATTTTTAAGCCCCCTTCTATCCAGATAATTCTGTGACTCTATGTACTACAGAAATAAAGCTGTGGTATGTTTTGTCAAATAGAAGTCATGAGGATCAACTGTTATGAATATTCAAGGTTTCCTTGTTGAAGACCCTGGAGACCAAATCTGGTTCCTTGTGTCCCAGCCACTGGAAGCCAGTGATGGCCACAAATTTCTGCCACACTGCTGGTGTCTGTGATGTCTTCAGTTTTGCCTTACTTGAATTTCTAAAAGGATCTATAACTTCACTCCTCTCAATAAGGCAGGAACAGTAAGACACATAGGCCTGGTATGCCCCTACCATTCAAAGGATATGGAGTACTTATCTTTTATCAAGGTCTGAAAGGCATAATATGTTTTTGAGGTCTGTAATCAGAACTTGGTAGACTGGGCTCATAATTTTAAACAAACCCTACTCATTGAATGAAGGCAAAAGCCACATTTAAAACTTGAATATTAAAGGAAAGTAAAACAAAGTGTTGCTACCCCTTCTTTAAAAGCTTCATAAAACCTACAGTTCAGAGCTTCTAAGTACAGGACTGAAAGTACTAAGTGTGGCAAACATTTGAAGAAACAAATGCTGATTACTACTGCAAGCAAGAGTTTCATGCAAACACAGCCACATCAACTACACAGCAAAAATATACAAGGAGAAGCCCAAAAGCACTGACACTGTTAAAAGTGATGCCTTTTAAGCAACATTAAAGACTTGACTTAGGTGCACCTTGGAAAGTCTTCTCTGATCTAGCATTCACCTGAGCTGTTGCACTGCTGAGTTACACCTACCTGCTCCAGGCTGAGATTGACAAGCAGATATACGACCAGATAATGTTTCCCCTCCAGGGTTAATATACCTCAGGATAATGCGAAATAAGTAGAGGTTTGATTTTTCCACATTCAAAGTTATCCTCACTTCATTCTGAAAAATGGAAGTTAATAAACAAAAACAGCCATAAAGTGCTGAATTGAGGAACAGTCAGAAGCCATGCAAGCACCAGACTAAAGTCCTACAAGAAAAAGGCACATGCAGAAGAGTATATACTGGAATGGCAATGCTAGTGAATGACAGAGGAAGACAGGGAAGCCTAGGAAAATTATTTCACTTACAAGTATAATTAGTGCCAATATGTTTTCCCTCAGCAACTGAGATCTTCCCTTTAGAGCTTTTTGAGCCCAGGCTGACATAGTGGAGGACTAGGTGGAAGAGCTTAGGGGAAGCCACAGTGATAGGCATAACCACCTCTGGCTGGGAAAAATAAAAAAGAAAGGGAAAAAGGAGGAATGGAAAGTACATTACTTGTTACTATCACCCAGAGAAAGAAAAACCACTTGGTAAAGACAAAAAGGCATGGGCAGCTTACAAAAGAGCATAGAACAAAATCTCCTGTAAAATAAAACTCTTGTTGATTACCAGCTGATCCAGAAGGACAGAATGGCACAACTAACATGTGTGTTAGTGTGATTCAGCAACAGTATTTTACTATTATTCTCCCCACTGATGCCATAAAGGAGGCATATGGCTGTTGATATTCCTGCCTTTCCAAGAAACAGGCCACAACCATTGATCCCAGTCTGAGATCCCACAGCATGCAGTCACCTCAGACTATCACTGAAGCTGCTGATCCTCTGCCAGATCCTACAGCTGCTTAGAGTTGCAATACCAGGAATGCTGTCCTTGTCCTGGGGCTGAACTGACACCTCCAGACCCACAAAATTCTCTGCATTCACACAGCCCCATTATTTAGTTTTCAGAAAAACTAAGAGACATGTTAAGGATCAGTGGTGGATTAGGAAAAAACAACATTGCTGCAATCTCATGGGTTTGGTTTCTTTCTTTCCATCCAAAATCCTAAAGCTCCCCTCGCTATCCAGTTTCCATCAGTTCATCCATCACAATTCCACCTGCTGTCCCTTTCCAAGCTATTTGTGGCACAGTGACCTCCTGACCACTGTGCTCCACTCCGCTTCCCCAAATGCCAACATTTTCTCTGTTTCCCACATCTGAGAACAGAACAAAAAGCCCCCAGTACAAAACACCCATGGAAAAGAAATGCAAAAAGCAGCTGAATTAGAATGCAGGCATTAAGAAATCACAGATACTGAAGAGCTGCCTTCATTTACAAATGTGGAATAATACTAAGAATTCAAAACTTATCTGGGATTAAAAAAACCAAGAGCAAAACAACAAAAGAAGAAAGACTGAAAAATGAAGAACCTAAAGAAAACCATTGTGCAATGGTTATGTTCTTTTGTCCCATATAGTAATAGTATAGTAATTCAAATACTAGCTATAGTAATTCATTAGTCCCTGGACAAATGGAGGCTGGAGACAACTATACCAAAGCTCTACTTTCAAGGTGAGTGAACAAATCCCATTTAATACTTAAATCTACTGTTTTAAAATTCTGCTTCATTTGATGAGCAGTTCAATCCAAAGTCCAAGAGCCCTTCTCAGAGAAATTACAGTGACTTTCTACCTGTGATTTACTTATTCCCTCAGCTATTGTTTAGTTTATTCATAGTCTGTCATGAAACTAAAATAATTGCAGCCAATATGCTCCTGCTCACAGCTTCTTTTACTGAACCACACATTTTCCTGTTCGCTGTAATGCGAAGGTATCATTCATAATGAAAGCTAGCACCTCTCTCTTCTCTACCCAGTGTAAGTCCAAGTGTAAGATGACTTCGGTGACAGCAGTTGGAATTTACCTGAAAATTTTGTGGATACAGACTGTCATGGACCTGTGCAATTCAAACCATTTAGCCAAGCATTAACCTTCTGCCGTTCCTACTGTTCTTGGCTTGATAAGAATTTCTGCACTTAGTATTATAGACTTTAAATTTTTAAGTTCCCTCTTTACAGCTGTCTCACAAAAAAACCAACCTCAAAGAACATTTCTGAAGAAGGCATATTTGCACAAGCAACATGCAAAAGATCTGACAAAAATACCCACACTCACTAATCCCAGCAGCAACATAGCGCCAAAGGGCTTGGATTAGTCAGAACCCGTCCTTTTTTCATGACCTTCCACACACATAGCAGTATTATAAAGACATATGTGCAATGCACTTTTGTTTTCATTTTCACCCTGAAGTCTTGAGTGAAATACCAGCTTACTTGTATAGAGGACATCTGTGCATATCCTCTCCAACTGAAGCCAGGAAATTCCTGAGGATCATAGCCAAATCGAATTTTCTCTCCTTGAACAGTAGTACCATCTTCAATCTCAAACTTCATGTGGTGCAGATCAGGAAAAAAATAGTTTTTTTCAGGCCTTTCAAGAAGGGAAAAAACCCACAACAAATCAGCAAAGAATTAGCAGTCATTTATGATCTACATCTAAGGGCAAAAAGCAGTGGAAGGGAGGTGAGGACTGAGGAATTCTGACACCAGCTCATAGATTCAAGACAGCTGGTTAGAGGGATTTAATGAGAATTTTCTTTCCAGAAGCTTTTACAGCTTTCATGCATTTTCCTATGCAACTCTTGATAGATACATAGATACATATTGCAAAACTGGTAATGGTTATTTAAGGAAACAAGTCAGAGAATCTTACCAAAATACAGGAAGAAAACCCCCCAGGAAAATTAATATCAATAACCAGTGCAATTTACCAAGTTAATCATCAACAAACCCAGAAAGTCACATGAAAGCATAACAAGGGACTGTGCTGAAGCTGTGCCAGGAGCGCAGTCGGACTCACTCGCGACAAGTGGTGCCCACGACGTGCGCCCTGCACCGGCAGCTGCCCCAGGGCTGGGAGCAGGCTGGGCTGAGGGATCCTCCAACATCACACCTGCAGCCTGGCATGCCAACAGCAGAAGCCAACCAGAAAAGGAGAGGTGGAAGTTATCAGCAAACACACCATGGCTTCATCAGATTAAACACCATTAATGACTCGCTTCCTCCTCCCAGAGCCCTTTTGATTCTCTCTCAAGCACAACTTAATACACGTGCATAAGCTGCAATTATTTTGAGCTTCCCGTGTTTGTGCCTGTTTCCTTTATAATTTCTCCTTAGAATGTGACAAAAGTCACTTAAAAAAAAAACCCTCAAATAATACACCCTGCTACATTGCTAAATGCAGGGCTGCAGTTTTGCAGAACTACTATTCAAATGTGCTCCCAGCAAGTCAGAATTTCTCCAGCAATATCATAAAGAATAATTATATTAAAAAAACCCACTAACAACAAAATCTAAAACCTAAATTACAAAAATTGCAAGAAGTTAATGTTTTGAAGCCTGGTACCTCAATATTTTATCTGACAAAACTGCAGTGTATGGGTTCATATATTACACATATTTTCAACTGACACTGGACAACATTGAATGATTTCTACAGGAGACAGCACTTGTGGCACAAACTAAAGGACACCTCTGATGAGGTCTGTAATGAGGTATATTATGCTGTACTAGGGAGCAAGCATGTCAAGTCTAAAACTTTCAAGCTGGATCAAAAGGCTGTGTCTTCCTAAATCGATTTATGTCCTAGTCTAAAAGCACCCTGTTTTCTAAGACACGCACAAAAGGACTGGGAAGCACAGTGGTAACATCTGCCTTGTTCCTTCTCCTGCTGAAAGGCAAAAGAGGAGTCACAAGCAAGATTACAGCACCAGTGCAAAATGCTGTGCACATGAGTAAGTCAAACATCCCCATTCTAAAAGTACTGCCTAAGGAATTCTAAAGACTTCTGTGCTAAGTGCAAATGTTCCACTCTAGATGTTCTTTATTCATTTTACCTTGGCAGCCAAAATAATTCTTTTTTTCAAGAGCATAATAACCAGCTTCACAAGTGTCACAGGAATCTCCACAAACATTAGATTTGCAGTAGCATTGCCCATTTTCCTGTGAAGAAAATAAATTTCATCAAAAATGTTTCAATATCTTCAATCTTCAAGAACTTCAATCTTGCAATACTTTGAATTCCCTCTAGTTGAATTCCCTCTAATTCCTCTAAAGAGGAAACAATTTCTAATCTCAAAAAAAAAAAAAAAAAACTCTAACCAAACACAAAAAACCCCCATTATCTGGACATTATCTCTGTCATTTATCATCTTCAGAAACAGACTAGAAAATACATAAACTCATGAAGAAAAAATATTTTAAAACTTCATATATCCCTAGAATGCATAAAATTGGTCCTTTGATGTATAAAACTAGGTATTTTATGTTCAAAAGCAATAAAGAGTGCTAAGATTTCTACCTTAGCAGATGTCACAATAATTTATCTTAGCAATAAACAATTTAATTCTTTCTTTTAATTTCTCTTTACCTGCTGACATTCTGCAATTCCACTTAGTGTTCCACTAACATCACACTGACATTCTGCAGAGATGAAAAAAAAAAAAAAAACACCTGCATTTCATCTTTTCATGATACTTTACAGCAAAAAATTCCACCACCCATAAACTGCAATTTTGAGTCAATGTACCACAAGGTGGATTTTATTCTGGAAGGTTCAGAACAGCAGACTGGTATGAGGTGAGAAGAAAAAGAGAAGGAGAAAGAATGAGGACTTCTAAGAATGTGTAGTTTACTGGTATGTTTTAAAGTGATTTAACTTGTATTTGGCAGAAAACAGTATTGAAATAGAAAACAATTGTAAATTCATTCTTAGAAGTATTCAGACAATTGATACAAAACAGTGTCTTCCAGTCTGACTGGCAACCTTCTTTTCTGCAATGACACTCTGGGACCAAGTCAACTCTCCATATGAAATAGAAATTGAGAAAATAGTGCAGGGAGGAACTATGCTGAGCCAGAAGTTTGGACAAACCCAGTAACGACTCTGTGACTGAAAGCAGAGAATTACATGGAAAGTGCAGTTCATAATTTTTGAGGAGTTAAGTATTTAGAGATCTAAAATAAAAAATGTAATGATACTATTATCAGTCGAAAACTACTCCTAAGTGGCTGTTGTGGTGGAATCTGTTCCAAAGGAAACAGTTGGAGAGTACTTTAAAGATTTATTTTTTTTTTACCCTTTTTAATCTTCATTAATTATTATTATCTGCCTTAAAAACACACTCTCCCTGTTGGAAAACATGGACAATCACAGCTTATTATACAGATATAAACCGTAACAGATCTGTCACACCCTGAGGCCACAAGAAGGCTTTACACTCCAAGCTAGGATATAACAAAGTGAAAAAGCACTTTTTTCCCCTCAAAACAATGAGCCAAATTCTGGTTTCAGGATTACAGGTAAAAATCCTGTCTTGCCCCAGTAGATCTGCCATAGGGCCCTATGAAGTGAACATCATTGGAACTTCAGAGCACACCCTGGTTCAGCACTAGGCAAACACCCAGGAAATTATGGCCTGGTTCTGAAAGTAACTGCTGGTATCATGGGTTTACAATTAAGCTGTATGAGAAACATGCTGTTAACAAGAGTTGTGAAAGTCACAAAGAGCACCACAGACAGTGTCAGAGAATAAAGATCACTACATTTCATAAGCCAAAGAGATACGCCATGAAGCCGTACCTGTACATCCCTCAGGGTTTTCTTTGGCCAGGTTCCAGTACAAGGGTTTGCATTTACTGCAGGTAGGACCTTCAACATGCTGGAGACATTGACAATACCCCTAACAACAGAAAGGAGCTAATAAGGGTTTACCTGCTCCATAAAAAAAAAACTTACTGATCTTTACTACTAAGAAAAACCTAACATTGTTAAGAGCTCATGCAGTTTACTGACTTTTACAGATCCATGGATCTCAGGCCAATTCAGACATCTTAGATTTTTCTCTCATACTGTCAGCAAAGAATTGTTCCACACTGCGTATTTTTTATGTACCTAATTTATTCCAAGGGTCCCAAAGGACGTACTTTCCAATTCTTTTATAGCCTTATTAGAAGTGCTCTAAAGTATTAACTGGTTTGTACAAAGAATAAACCCCAGTATTTCCTTAAAAAACACTAATTCATTTTCATATTTAATCTTTTCTTTATTGGTGGAAGACACCACCTCAAGACACTGTTAAGACACCAATAATAACCAGCATCGCATTAATAACAATAATAGCGGAATGGCAACAAAGATGCAATGATTTTTCAAGAATAATTTGACGCTGAAAGACCTGTTGCAACCCAGACCCAGAAGGTCTTTGAGACATGCACAGGTTTATATCTTCGTGCATATGTTAGTGTTAAGAGTATACCAAAAAGACATAAACAGATTGCATATCCTATATATAAAAGATAAAAAACCCCCATCCTTGACAAGATTTCGCACTGGTATGATCAAAAAGCAAAACACAAAGTTTATTTCTACTCCTACTCTTCAAACAAGCTCCTGCAATTCTTTTAGAGCCTAAGAGCAGGCTTCAGGGCTTGAGTAATGAGCTGGATGTGTTCAGCAAAGACACATGAATGATTAACACGCACTGTTAGCTGCTGTGGCAGAATACTTACAAAGTGAGAACCAATGCTACCTGCAGGGTCACACTCGCTGTTGACACCTTTATAAAACAAACACATTGAAAGATCTTTTGAAAACAGAGGCTGTGGAATGTAGTAGTGCAGAAGCACAATGTAGTTGGTGTGAGCTTGAAAGGGCTTTTTAATACAGTTACCTTGGAGAGATTCAAATACTTTAAGACAGCAGAAGCTTTTAAGAATGATTTTTAGATGTCTATTTAGCCTGATTTATAGTATTTGGGTTTGTATGCAAAGCATTCACTTGGAAAAATACAGCATTAACCTATGGAACTGACAGATATTTTCTTGAAGCTCCTGTGGCATCAAAATGGAAATATATTTGAGAAGATTTATTTTCTTCCATGTTGCAGAAATAGGAAGGAAAACCCCGGTAGAAGTAGGGAAGGCTTTTACTCACGCAAGCAACTGGGATAGCTGTGATATCCTGGAGCACATTGGTCACACCTCAGCCCAGCATAGTTACTATGGCATGGACACTGCCCTCCAGGACCACAGGTATTCCCCAGTGAGCCAATACCATCACAACTGCATGCTGCACAAAGGGAAAAAAAACCAGATGCATGTGTAAATCTAGGATTTGCCAAAAAACTTACCTTTGAATGTAAATCAATCATTTATGTTCAGAAAACCAGACAAACCATAATTTCACCAGCAAAAATAAATATCCCGAAACAGTTATTCTGCAATTGTCCACTGATAATCTTGGTTCTTGCAGTTCTGTAACTCACAGCTGAGAGATCTGGTTTGATGCCTTGCAAAACACATGTAAGGGACATAAATCCATCTTACATTTGGGAGGAATGTCACATGACAGAAATACTGGAAAAAAATCTTTAAAAAAATATATTCAGAGCATGCTGTCAACTGTAACAGCGAACTTCTCATGGTGTTACCACCATTTTGGGCTAACAGCTAAAGACAAGACCTGCTATTTCCTTGAGATGATGCCGCAATGTTCCACAGGGTCACACCTCACAGGTACAGGAATGGGACCCCATCTGGGCATCCCAGCTGTCCCAGGTACAAGATGAAGTGCTGCAGTTAACCACTTGGATGTTATGACTGCCAGAAATGGCTGGCTGACAGAAATACAAGGCAAACACTGTCTTCTGCTACATGTTCATGTTTCTGGTTCCCCCTTTTGGTTCCTCTTTCTGCTGCAGTCAAAGAAATCTGACTTTGCTGTGTTTACTTTAAAGATGCTTGGAAAGACACAGAGCTTGCTAGGAAGTCAGTGTAAGAGAAATATAAACACTGAAGCTTCCAAGAACAATATCTACACCAGAGAGCTCTATCATTTGACTACTATATAGCATTCTCTCCTAATTTTAAGTATTAGTGTTTTGTTTAAAGGCTTTGTTTCAATATCACTTTATTTGAATAAAGCTTCTATTGAGTTCAACAAGTTACGACCAGAGAGATTAGTTCTAGTCACAGCAGCCCAAAAAACATAAATCTCTCTTTTTTTTGAAGATGACAATTCCTTACAGGAATAGCAGGCTGGGCTGCTCACTTTCCCCCACAGCTTGCAGCATGCTGTGTTAATTTATGTTTAAACCCATGGCAGCTCATTTTAACTGAACAAACTGTGAACTGCAGCAGTTCTGAGTAATCTGACTGACTGTGTTTTCAACTATTTTTATCTGTCTTTCACAATTTGTTTTTGCATGCTCTTTTAAGCTTTTATGTCTCTTTTCAGCTTTTGGTGTTCAAAGATCAAACATATTCAATACAGGTTTGATTTGCTTTAAGGTCGCTACTTGATTTTGCTTTAGGAAAAAAAAGGTTATTTTAAAACCACTGAACAGTGTGTACCAATGCAGAATCCTGATTTCATGTTTTTCATTAAAAATGTTCATCTATTCCAGACCATAAAACCCACAATCACATGGTGTTTCCATATTCCACCCATTGTGTTTGGTAACACAACACAGCCCATCTTTGCAAGGTGCCACAGTTTAACTCCAGCTGGCAAATAGGTACACACAGCCACTTACACGCCACCCATGGGATAGGGAGAAGATGGGGAAAAAAGGTGAAACACAGCACTGTACACAGTTCTAGGAATAAAATAAACTCTACCCCAGCTGAAACCAGGGCACAAGGGCATAAAAAATTCTGCCGTCCCTTTATAGGAGATAAACAACTGTATAAGCCCAAAGGAAGAAGACTGACATAGTCAACAGCCAAAAATAACAAGAGAGAAGAAAGCAAATCATAATTTTATACATAAACCTTGTTAATCAGCACAGGAAACACAGGAAACAGCACATACCAGAACTCTGCAATATTCTATATTCCTTCTCAATGGAAAAATCACTAAGGATTAAGGGCCCTCTCTCTCATTCACTTTAAAGGCAGGCAAAACTTAGGGCCAAGTAGGATGTGATGGGAGTCTTCGTACACACACAAGACCCTTATGATATTCAAAAGTTATGCTCCATTAATTTCCTTGTCTTGTAAAAAAGCAGGCTAGTCCTTGGTGGGAAACTCCATAGAGATCTTTCATGTTTCACGCCTACATGGACATAGGTTGGGTTAGCTCCTGTCACATGATCTTAAAATGAGTGAGAAACTACCATGAAGGGCAAAATAAGAGCTTCAGATTTTCAGAACAAACTTTGGTACCAAACAAGGTCCCAAAGAGTCTCTGCAAAAGCAGACCAGTGCTTCACAGTTCTGCTATGCTGGTTCCTCAGCAGTCAAGCGTGCCCTGTTGCTGTGGGCCTCCATGTGAAAACAGCTCTCAAATGCTTTGGTTATTAGTAAGACAGTTGTGCTGACTGAGAGTACATCAAACAGTCTGACTATGAGGGCAAAAAAAGGCCTGAAATTGGAGAATTAAAATATATGAGGATTTCACTGAAAAGCACAAGAGGGAGTTGCCCATTTACTGCTGTGAACAGTAAAAGGGCAACTCTGGCTAATGTCCTGGAAAGCACTGCTGTCTGCCTTTTCAGGGCACTGTTTGATGCTGTACATGCAATCAGCAGCCTTACCTGGACAGGCAGGGAATGAGTGGTGGCCAGGCTGGCAGCTGTCACACTGAAGTCCAGCCACCCCTGAGCGGCAAAGACACCTCCCAAGAAAATCGCAGACTTCGGGCTGGGTACCCATCAAGTTACATTCACACACTGCCAATGAGAAAAGATATTTCAGAGGCAGCCTCTGTACAGGCTCTTTTATCTTTCTTGAAATAAAAATACATTTGAAAAAAATAGCAGTAAAAGCAACTCCCTGCTCCCTGATGCTCAACAGTATGACAATTTTCCCATCAGATTTGTATGGATTCATTACAGCTTTTATTGATTGCTCACATCTGTAACAATTCAGGAAGAAGGAAAACATTAATGAAAGAGCAAGGAAGCTGGCTCAGAGTTCAATTATCAGTGTCAAAGCACTACACTTGGCCTGGCCCCACTGAGAGTCTGATTTATCAATTCCAAGTGGTTTGCCAACTATTGAGAGTAGTTCCATCACTTCTGGGACTGAAGCAAAAAATTAATGGTTTAGATTTACAGTCTCAGGTGGGAGTGGTCAATAAATGGCCTAAAAAGACAGTACAGAGACAGCTATTAAAGTTCAAAACCAGTCAGTTTTATAGTATTGATTAGATAGGATAGCCTTGTGCATCAAAGTGAGGTTGCAAACTCATATTAAGTACGTTTTTTTTTTTTTTTAAAAACTCCAAGGATGTGTAACAGAAATATTTCCAAATTTATTCTAAGTTTAATCAATGTTACTAAATCCAAACACAAACTAGAGTCTGGCAGCTGCATCAAACAGCAGACAGCAACCAAGGAAACAGGGGAATTTTTAGATCAAAATCTCCCCTCATCACATTATTCTTCTTTGACTTTTGTGAGTTGTGGGAGAGCCTGTTATGAATACATCTCCATGGCAAAATAACTTCATCCTCCAGTATAAAACTTGGTGTTTTGGATATGCTTGCCAAAAGGGAATGCTTGGCTTACCCTGGCAGAAGGGGTACTGAAAATAGCCAGCTGCACAGGTATCACAGGAAAAACCCCCAAATCCTGTTCGACATCTGCACTGCCCGGTATTTCCATCGCAGTCACTGCCCAGCACTCCTGCACCATGGCACTGGCACGCTGAAGAGCACATTTGTAAAGAAAACATTTGCAGTATTATGATCTTAAAGTTCTTATTTCCCTTGGAAGCCAAAGGTTGGCATTTATCCTGGAGCACAGGCTCCAAGAGTCAAAGAAACTACGCCACTTACGCAGACACTGGGGGCCAAAATATCCTGGTCTGCAGCCTCCTTCTAGTTAAAACAGGAAAGGAAAAGAAAAAAACAAAGTGAGTGCATATAATCCCAGAATTCCTTGCAATTTTGCAGAGAAAAATAGATCAGTACTTAGTAAATATTACTCTTGAACAAAAATACCTGATTTGTCTGTGTCTTACATGCATGACCTCATTCAAAAAACCACAATTTGTAATTGTGTTCAGTGTGACAGCAAAAATTTACAACTTCTACTAAAACTTCCACTTAGAAGCAGCTGCCTTTCTTATGTCTTCAAATTCAGATGCTGCTCACTGAAATGGTGAAGAGCTCATCTGTTTTCTCCTGTTATATTCATTCACTTTCCTTTGGATTTTTCTTCATCTTCCTTTTAAAAAACAGAGAATACCCAGAGGCCTACCAGGGCAATTATTTTGGATGCCGTACCAGGGTGAAATGCATTATAAGTATGCAAGTGATTAAGTGCTAGCTGTGATGATGCCTCTGTTGCATAAAACGATAACATAGGCTAAAAAACATAAGCCCACCAAGGGAATCATTGCATGGATTTCAGGCAGCTTTACAGAGGGCTAAACAAGAAATATGAAGCTTTCTTAGAAATCAAAGTCCTTCACTGCTAAGGGCAATGTCACATTTGCCAGGTGACAGAGCAGAGCAGAGCAGAGCCATTTGCCAGGACAGTCCAGAGGCAGAGGCCAGCTAGCCTCAAGAAAGAGGTTTACACCACAAAGCAGTGGTTGTCATGTCAGAAAGTTGTACATGTCAGAAACTCTTGATGGATCTGTTCTTAAGTGCACCAAACAAGATGGTCAGCTCCTCCTGCAGATGTTTGCCAGAGGCTCGCCAAAGTTATTTGGATCCATAACTCCTTCTGGAGCCAGCCCACCTAACTGTTTGGTATAAACATGACAGTATGATGAACTTCTGGCAAGAACAAAGGTTCTCTTGAAAGATAAATACAAACACAGGCAAAATTACTATCTAAAAATCAGCTTAATGATTCTATTATTCTGCAAAAGAGCAGGCACCACTGAAACAGTAAAAAATAGCAACATGGGGAAAAGCAGTGAAATAGGGAAAAATCACTGAGAACTTGCCTATTATGTCACCAGCCACAGCATCACTTGGAACTGAAGAAGTAGAAGGATATACAGGAGTATCTTTAAAACAAAAGAAACAGTAAGGATCACTGGAAACAAACACATTAAATTCATTAAAAATCACGACAAACAATGAAGTTATCTACCATCAATATAGAAAGCATGATATTCATATGACTCTAGTAACCAACTTCAGCTTAGTTTTCTTTAGTTTTCTTAGAAAAGAGGTAAGAGACATTGCATTTTGATTTCCAATTCAGATACAAGGTTCCCTCCCCGAAAAAGTAGTAGGAAAGGCCAGACATCATTTGGAAATGACACCAGGTTGCTTTCATGCTCCTTATCCTTTTGTGCAGAAAGCTTTCTTACACAAGACAGCATCGGGAAAATTACCTAAGGATTTTTGTATTTATTTCACATTTCCTGCTTCCAGCTGAAGGTCCATCTCCTCCTATGTGGCATTACCACCTGCTACATGAACTGCCACAATTTATGACATGTACATCTTAGGAGCTTTTATTTGAGAGTCCTCCAGATTGTCTTTTCCATTCTTAAATTTTCTTGCATTGAGATGGGATCCAAACTCAGTGATCTACACACATCAGTGGGACTCAGATCAATGTCTACCTGAGCTGAACTAATTTAAAAATGCCAGATTTCACTCAAGAACATTTATGAGATGTGATAATCTAGAATGCAGTGTACAGACAATATTCTATCATAGCCATTGGATTCAAACAACATTCAATTTTCACAGGGTTTCTTTTTTCCCTTGTTTTGTATTGTTTTCCCTACTCTTGTGTTTCTATTGTGCTACCTCTCTTCTAGTGAGACCTCAGATCTTGTCCCACCTCAACCTTTGGTATTTATCAGTTATCAAACACACATCTTTTTCCTTAAGGCACAAAACACCCCA
This sequence comes from Zonotrichia leucophrys gambelii, assembly GCF_028769735.1. Taxonomy (NCBI): domain Eukaryota; kingdom Metazoa; phylum Chordata; class Aves; order Passeriformes; family Passerellidae; genus Zonotrichia; species Zonotrichia leucophrys. Next base: position 106,630,379 of record NC_088171.1, on the reverse strand, counting down.
CTGATGCATTTCTGCAATCCTTTCATGGAGTCAGAAGCCTCTACGCAGCAATCCTGACACTATGTTTTCTGCTCAGTTATTTTATATGTAATTTTTATGGGAAATGCACTGTTTATCAGAGGTGGAAGTTCCAAATCCTAGGAGGTGTCAAGGAGAACATATACCCTTTTTCTCCCCTCTCAGTCATTACAGTCATGTTCTACTTCTCTGTGCAGGTGGTCTTTATCCCTAAAAATCCTGACACATGTTTAAACAATTTGTTCAGGGCTTTAGGACTGGAGTTCACAACTCACTGAGTTCACAGCTCATTCATCAGGTTGTAAACCTGATGTCTCAAATTATTTCAGAATTTTTTTTCAATCTCTGTTTTTCAAGTCACTATCATTTTGTTAAATAACCCAACTCTCTTCAGTATTGTAACAACTGATTTATCAGAACACATAAACACGTGAAGCTGAAATACCAGATGTTTATTAACCAAGTCAAGAGCAATGAAAACCATTAATTCTTTAATGTACATTTAAAATACAGAAAAAGAGGCAATTTTACTTGTATACTTACAGACACAAAATGGATAACCATAGAATCCATCAGCACAGCGTTCACAGTGGTCTCCCTGGAAATTCTGCTTACAGAAGCAGCGGCCAGACCCTTCCTCACAGCCATCTGCATGCTCCAAGTTACAACTGCAGGCTAAGTAAAATTACCAGCAATTAGGCACTCTTTGGAAAATAATCAATTTGCCTTTTACAGAAGTGCACAATAGCATTGTAACAACAAACCTGCAGATGTGAATGACTAATTATTTAAAGAGTTAACGTTTCCCAAGTACTTACATACCACCAATACATCCCTTAAAAGCAAAGCTCGTGTTATTTTCTTAGACCGTTTAGGAGTTTTTAATTCCAAAAGATGCATGTTGTTCCTCCACAGCAATTTTTCTGTGGCAATCACTCATCTCTCTCCATGGTCTAGGCTAAGCACAACTCTATTCACTTTCATTTACACACTGCATGCAACACTATGACCACAGCTCTGCTGACTTCCCACTCCTTTCAATCCCCAAGCACAACTTAACTGTAGTTTCCTCCTGCCTGTCATATGGCTTCTTCAGCCTTTTTGTAATCAAACACCTTCTTTTTACCTCAATTCTTTTTCAAATGTTGTATTAGTAATTACCCAATTGCATCACTTATAGTTCATGGGCTCAGCACTGCATAAGATCAGAGTAGTGATCCTTGCAACCTTTTGAGCTATAGAAAAACATTTTCAAGTGACCAAGGGTCAACGGATAGCTCACATGTACATCAGAGGGCTAAGAGAAACAAGATCACGAGAACAGGAGATGAGAATGGCTTCCCAGGGGTCCTGACATCCTCCTCACTGTGGGGTGTGTAGCAGCATCCCATTTTTCCATGGTCCTATCTCTTCCATACTCTTTTATGGACTATTTTCTATCTTTCTGCTGTTCTCAATATGCTCATATGACACATAAGTTGAGAATAATATAATTTAAAAGGCTTAAAGCAATACAGAAATTCATTTGTAGCTCTTCTCCAATATCTTTTGCCCACCCTTTCATTTTTTCCTCCACAAAGACACATCCTGTGCCTTGATTACAGCCCAAACCCCTGAAGCCACCAGGAGAAGCTACTCCATAGAGAAGGACTCACGTATGCAACCATCAGGAGCCCACACTGGAACGCCGTAAGGACGATAGTAACCTTTTGCACACTTCTCACAGTTAATCCCAGCCGTATTATGCTGCACAAAATAAAACAAAAGGATAGTACAAGATAAAGAGAGGAACCTGGAAGAATTAAGAAACAATAACATCCTTTGCACTGTTTCTGTACACAGCTAAGAAGTGGAAAAAACTGAATACGACTGCAGTAAAGCGTCAATCATGTGGTGTTCTTTAACCACCTGTTCTCTACAGGTTCTGAATCATGGTATTCTCACATAAAGCAGCTGAACTTTTTCTTTAAAGCACTATAAACCCCTTGTCCCATTAAAAAGAACCTTTGGAAAAACATCTCCTTATATCATAAAATATCTCTTTTTAGGTCACTTTCTTATCGCCATGTATATATTGTTCAAGAAACTGCAACACTATTTTTTTCTTATACTACATATTAATTTTCTGAATATTCCTGAAGATCAGCAATACCAGAAGAAACCAACACCTGAACAGTCCAGCCAGCAAAAAATAGATTTTCCACTAGAAAAGTGTTTGTCTCTATAAATACGTGGTTTAGGCACACCAGAAAAATAAATCCTAAGCAATTTGAACTAGAGCAGTGATGGCAAGTACAAGTTGAGTAAATCACAGTCATGAGGCACCCTGATGAGCTCACAGACACGAGAGCCAGGGAACCAGAGCAGGAAGCTCTGCCCTGGAGCAACCAAAGTTTTTCTCCCAGCTCCCACTCCCTGTTTAGTTCCTCCTTAGGGAGTGTTGCAATTCAGGGCTGAGCAGGCACACAGCATTTCCTGGCTGGACTGGTGAGCAGTTCATGAGCAGGGCACTCAGGACTCTGCATGTTCTTCACCTCTGCTCACTCCAGTGGCAAATCAGTGGCCCCATCCCAGAGACCTCAGGAAGATGCCAGAAGGACAATGCAGCAGGGTGCAAGTAATCCAGAAGTTGTTTTGAATGTATGAGAGACAAGTGAACAAGACAAATAGCAGAATTACAGTTCTGGGCTTCTGAAAAGCAGATTTGTCCTTGCTCAGAGAGCTGCTTGACAAGATCCTGTGTGAAAGCGTTCTGGATGGGAAAGGGAACCCATGAGTTCACTCTCATGGACAGCCTCCTTAGAACCAGAACAGTTTTTTCCAACATGCAAGCATGGCAGGCGGCCAGCACAGATAAACATAGAATTCCTGACTGATCTCAAACTCAAAAAGAAAGTGCATGGAAGGTAGAAGCAGGGCAGGCTACTTGGTGGCAACACAAAGATATCGCCCAAATATATAACAGAATTCAGAAAGCCAAAACTCAGCAGAGTTAAAACTAGCAAGGAAGGTGAAGTGCAAAAAAAAAAGATTCCAAGAATAGAGGAGCAGCAAAAGAAAAGCTAATGGGGATAGGGGCTCATTGCTCAGTGGCAAAGGAGATCCAGTTAACAAATTTAGAACACACAAAGGACAGGAAAGTAATGGGACATATCCAGCATAGTTTACCTAGGGCAAAATATCCCCAAATCAAACTCAAGGACCTCTGAGATACAACAAGAGATGCTGTGGGCAGACCCATGCAGATGGGGAGGGACTGAAGCACATGACATCCAAGAAGATGGTTGGTTTCTTCAGCATTAAGAAGAGACAGGTGAATTTATTGCTACCTATAACTACCAGATCAGAGAACACAGAGGGGATGGACCCAGATTCCTGTCAGAGGTGCACAGAAAAAGGATGAGAGGCAACAGGCACAGATTGGAACGTGGAAAATTTAAATTAGATGTTAGGGACAAAATAGGTCATGCAGGCAGTCAAACACTGAAACAGGCTGCCATGAGTAGCTGCGGCATTCCCATCTTTGGAAGTGTTCAAAGCTTGGAAGAACGAGTTCCTGAGCAACCTTATCTAATCAGACCTACTCTGAGTAGGATTGTGTGGTTTCCAGAGTTCCTCTGTCATCATACTCTAAAGAAACTGATTTTATGTGTGCAACATTTTATGTATTGTGTATCATTTTATGTATTTTTTGTGCAACACTTCATTTATATCACTTATGCATTCAGGCATCCATTCCTAAAACTTCGCTTTCCCCTGACACAAAGAGAAAAAGTAAACTAAAATTCATGCCTTTTGTCAATGAAAATTAAAGGAAAAATAAAGAAAGCTATAATTGGATTTAAACTCATTTACTCCAACTTCATTTCCACAAAATTAATTACAAACAATTCATATCAGTCACATAACTAGGATTTGTAGATTTAGACTAATTTTGCTATTTTCTATATTTGAAGTAGTATTAAAATAAATGTTCTTTCACGAACAAAGAGCTGATAGAAAGGACCAACATGGTAAATCTTACTAGACTGGATGAACAAAGTTCTGCACAGAAATGTCAATGGGAAGACAAAGAACATTTCTTCTACTCATGATAGTAAAAATAATGCTACTCTCTTCTGACTGCCTTTTGGACAATATCTGATTATATTGTGGGAAGAATACGGAAAATATAATCTACACTGGATATTTGCCTTTTTTGTTGCTTGAATACAGCCATATTTTAAAATGCACAACATTGCAATACATGAATCACAATGCATAGATTTCACAGGAAACAGAACTGATTATAATTTTCCTGCAATGCAAAATTCTGGTCAGCTGCTTGTCATACATCAGATGACTTGACAACAAAAGGAAGACAGATTTCCAAGTAAGTCTGGATTTATTTAACCCCAGGATCACTGAACCAATGAATGACTCAGGTTGTAAGGGACTTTAGGAGATCAAGTAGTTCACTCAGTCCCACAGAGATAAGGCCAAGATTAGATCTTAATCAGAGTCTTATTTGATCTTTCCTCATAGTCATTGCCAGAGCAGAACAAAGTCAGAATGAAAGAAATTCTTGTTCTTTCCAAGAATGTGTTATTTATGACAGGCATGGTGTAAAGTCTTTGATTCCAAATTTACAACTTTTGATTCGATCCAATGGAGCCTCTGAGATACTTATGGAGCTCATCAACTCAGTTTGCAGGGGAAACTGACGGAATGAACTTGGTTGGTGTGGAGGGAGAAGGTGCCTGATGGCCGTTTTCCCCTGCCTAAGGCATCTTTCCTCAACACAAAAGACAGAACCAACTCTTCTCATGTAAGCACAGCACAAGCCCAAAAGCCAACTATCACAAGCTGCAATTGGGGAAATTCCTGCTGAACAGGAGTGCGATTAAGTGCTGTTAAAGATTACCCAGAGTGTGTGTAAAGTGCATCCTCAGAAATTTGCAGACTTCAACTGCGTGTTTCCCAGTGCAACTGGGTATCATTTTGCATCCAGCCTTGGTTTGAGTGGAGCACTATCCAAAAGGATTCCAGAGGGCTCTTCCAAGCTTCTGTGCTTTCCCAATATCTATAACTTTCCATCTTGGTATAGTCTAGATCCTCCTTTATTTCTGCTGATGAGAGAGTCCTCTGTGTTTTGCTGAAGTAAGGAACCAGCTGGCTTGAGCTGGCATTTTATTTGGTTAATTTTATTTCCTTCTGTTAAGGATGGAAATGGCAGACTTTGTAACAAAAGGAAAGGAAATTTTTATAGCTGACCAAATTGTTTGCTTTGATTGTGTGGTTTTATTTTGATCTCATAGGACAGAGCATAAATACAAGTTTTATGTGCCTTTCACACATTACCAAGCAAAGTTGAACAAGGTAGATTATTTTCATGCACCTTTTTCCACACTTGGAGTACAAGTAGAAACACCATCAGACAAATGGGCCTATCTGGACTGGTCAGACCCAAAACTACTGGTGTGAACATTTTTTTTTAACTGATCAAAATGACCTTTTTACCTGGCAGTTAATGCAGACTCCTCCACCTTCATAATGCCCATGGATGTTTAAGCTTGCCCGATGCCGATCAACGTCAGCATCATAGTAGCAATCAGTGGCATGTCCATGGCAGTTGCAGGCTGAAAAAGTAATGTTCCAAGTCAGCTTTCTTTGTAATGCTGGAGTTTAGCAATCTCCAGCATTTACCTCTGGTAGAGGTGTAAATGTAGATTAGATTTTTTTAAATGTGTACATACACTCAGGCATGCTGGATTTTCATACCTGAAACATAGTGCAATAATGTGGACATGAAGAAAACGTGCAGCTAGTCTTACTAGAGAAGGCAACAGTTGTACCAACTCAAAACTATATAGTTATGCATAAATGCAGAACTAGGAAGCTCCAGAAGAATGATCACAGTAGATTTTTAAATTATCAAAAACATACTCAAATGTTTACTTTGGCATGTCTCAAAAATATATCTGGACTAATGCTATGTGCACTAAACCTTTAATCAAAATTATAGATAAGATACATTCAAATAAAAATACCTACACCAAAGAACTCTCATATTCAGCTGTAGCTACAGATATACCAGCAAACTTGGCTATAATTCTGTGTAGAAACCAACTGTAACAACAAACAAATAGAATAAACCAAAGGGCCATGAATTCATTCAATGTCCTCATTTTCTGATTCGATCTTCCTTCTTGGCTGGAGAGGCAAATGGGAATATTTTTGAAAGAATGCAGGTAGCAAAAACAGGCCTCCCTAAGCATCTAGGTGCTAGCTGATCTTTTAATTAGAGGAACTTACTTCCCCAGGAAATTCCTGAAGTTATGACTTGACAAAGCTATTACTTCATGTTTGGGGAAACCCTCCCTTCACCGGGACCAGGGGACACAATACCCTGGAAGACAATGGGTTACAGAAGCTAAGGGCTCTGCCCCTTCTTCAGGATGAGGGAAGCACATGGGAGGCAATCCTGCCAAACTCTATTCCAAGTTCCTGGCACAACTGGGAGCATAACTCGGGGACAATAGATTTTCCGTGTCTTGCTACATAATCATACAGACAAGAGAAGAGAAACTGGATCATTCTCTGCATTGTGTCTTTTTATCTGAAGAGTTGTGGATTAGGAAGACTTTTCCTAGAAATTACCAACCACACAGCTGAGGAGGTGCCATCAGGCTCCCTTATGGTCTGCTGACAATAACTGGACAGGGTTCAAGACTGGGTTCCCTAGCCAGAAAGTAACATCCTATGAAAATCTTTGGGTTTTCTTACTTATAAAATTCTTCAAGAAAATAAAACATTTCACAAATTAGATGCTGGCTCAAGATATTTAGTCAGAAAAAGAAAAAAAGGAGAATATTATATATATATATATATAGGTAAATTACAATGTAAATAAAACCACCTTTGCCTCTAGGGTCAAACCACCTGTGAGCTACAGTTCAGCTATGTCTTCCAACAGCAATGGAAAATTTACAGTAGCAGCACTTTCACTTGTAGGGGAACAGAAACCCCTTCTATCTCATCAAGCACCTTTTCATCTCTTTGGGCCATTTGCTGATCCATACATACTGGGAAGCCCCCAGCAAAATATTGGGCTGATCCCTACAAGCTCCACCAACCTCTTTCAATCAGTTTCTCTCAAGGAACTTCAGGTTTCTGGAAAGCTGAATAAGGTTGTTTTAATTCCTTCACTACTGGCTGCCAGCTAAAGAGGCCTGCACCTGGCAAATGCTCTCAACAAATCACTTCAAACTGCTAGGAGCAATCCATACTAAAAAGGATTTTTTTTAGATAGTTAGAAATGAAGTGGTTTTGGCTTGGAATCTTGTAGGTGATCTTCTATACACTCATTCTTCAAAAATCATGACGTTATTTATGCTCTTTGTCTGTCTCTTTTCTGGCAAAAAGACTTTTCCTTTTAAAGAGGGGGACTTGAATGAGGTTTCAAATATTGTTCAAAAACTGTGTCCCAACATGCCTACCTCCTATCAAACATTTTAATCACAGAAAACCTCCTTCTCCCTCCCAAGTCTTTGTAGTGCAGTTTTAATTAAACAAGTCATCTCTTTATTCCTCAGAGTAATTATATAGGTACATCTCTGGCTTTCAAATAAGGTTCTCCTGTTAAAGAGTTTGCACCCACTGGCTATACTACTCTCAGGAAAAGCAGAGGAGAAAAATAGATCAGGCCAGACACAAAGGAAATGGTTGTGCATAGAGACTGCAATGCTCTGCACCACCCCATCTGGCTTCTACCCAGGGGATGCAAACACCCGGGTGTGACAGTACAAACCCATCACCAAAAGAGCATCTGTGGTGTCACCTCCTTAGGATGAAACACAGGGAGAGTGGGAGAAAGGCAAATAAATGAGCTTCTCCAGCTTGACTACTCTGTCTGTAGGGCTAATGTCCTCCAAATGCCCAAACACAAGGATGGGGAGAAGTACCAGTGTGGAATCACCAGGATTCCCCACCACAAACACCTTTGTGCCACTGACAAACAGCCAGAGAGGGGCAGCTCTCAGCCTGGAAAGGGAGGGCAGCTCAAGCACCCATAAGCAGCCTCGAGCAACCTCTCTGCAATCCAGACACCAAGAGGCCAGGTGATGGAAAGGAACATTCTGGAGCTGAACAAGGTGCCTACAGTCTCTGTCTGATGACAGACTGTGGGCATCCAAGCAGAGCAGCTATGACTGGGAAGAAATGTTGACTCAATGCTCTACAAAAAAAGTCTTCTACTTTTCTTATGACATATTCTCACACAAATTATTACTCCCTCTGTTTAATAAGAAAGAAGAACATAAAAAATATTCACTGCAGTTTTGTTTCTTTATTCCTGTATGGAAAGCATTTTCTCTCTACAGAAAACAAAATGTTAAAGCATGCATGGTTATGTTCCATGAAGATGTGTTCCATGGCTAATTCCCACCCTCTTGTCAATATCTCTTTTAACCCAGCATCTTTATGGCTACTCACGTTCACATATGTTTGTGCTCCCAGCTGTTGCAGGTTGCCACCGTTTCTGATTATATCCCGGGCAGCAGCGATCACAAGTTTCCCCGCAAGTGTTATGCTGACATTCACACTGAAACCTACAGAAATAAAAGCCTCTTAATGAAGCTGGGCTTAAAATTTATCTCTTCAGTTTTTAAATTAAAAATAATTGGTTTTTTCGTTATTTTACTGCAGTTCAAGACTTACATATAGTATGAAAAAGACAGGACCTCATAAACCTCACATGTAGAGAAGTCAATCAGTAGACTAGAACATTTTGGAACTTTCCTAAAATTCTTCAAGATCGATCAGTTATGTGATTATGAGTTTATTAGAACACATTACTTACAGAAAATGTTTATAATTGGTTTCTATAGACTAGATTATGAAACTATTGTAGATTATTAAATCAAGCTGATACACAGTAGTTTAGAATCTATCTTGTTTTAACTTTGTTCCAAGGCTCAAGCTGGTTGGCCTACAGTAATCAAAATATTTATCACCTTTAAATGCATGCCTTCATAATTTTTCCATTATGCTTTGTTTACAACAATATTATTGGTGTTTTTCATAAATCAAGATCATAACTTGATCCTGTTATGTTTAAGACAGTGCACACTATTCACCAACAAAATGCAAGAAGGTTTTTGATTTATTTTGCTGAATAGCCTACCTAATGGGCAGGGTCTAATTATGAGCTAGGTCTTACCATCCTGCATAGTAACTGAATACCAGGAGGAACAAAGGCCTTGGGACTCAGGAGGCCTTTTACAACATTCTTCTCTTATGTATGAAGTCTAATAGCACAAGGGCAATAGAACTTTCCAGTATAATCATCCTATTTACATAGATTTTTCACCTTCTTTACTTATTTTTCTGAAGCACAGACACATGGAATGGAGGCACCCATCTCCCCCCCCCTTACTCTTCATTAAAACGTAACTGAAAATATTACATCATCCTAATAAAAGTTTCTATTAATGTCATTAAGGATAAGAGCAAGAGCTGGTTTAAAGCAGGTTTTTAAAATATGCTTGAGACAGGCTGATAATTTATAGTTACTTCCCTGCAGCAGGCAAGCCAAGAAGCCTGACCTAACTCCTTGTGAAATCAACATAGAAGTCACAAACTTGATAGGGAAAAGGAATACTCCATTCATTCTGTTTTTATAGCAATGATCTAAAGCCATGGGATCTTGCATAAGCTCAGTTATAGTGCTCAATATCTCCACAAAGTTGGCTGATTTTGTGTTGTTATCACAAAACTTCCATATCTTCTTGGTGATTGCTCATGGGTATCTCCTCACAACACTGACGTGCCTTCCCCACAGTCCAGCCAACAAACTCCAGCTCCCTTCTCAACCAGCTAACCCCCTCTTTTATAGCACTCATCCTAACTGGACACAGCTGTGGCCTATTAAGGGCACAGGCCTGTTCCTCGTCTTTGGTAATTAGCACAGCTGCAACTCCTCAGGGGTGAGATTACCTTCTGCACTATCTCTACTCTCTTACATTCTATCCTCCCCCAATTTTGTTCCTGAGTTAGACTTCTAATTCCTCATGTAAGAAGGTGCTATCCACTCATGTCTGATGATATCATCTTCAGAAGGTGATGTTCAGCTTAAAGAACTATGGATTTCTAACAAATTATTTAATCTGCCAAACTTGTATTTCAATTAAAATTAAAAACCTGACCTAAAAAAACCCTAAAGATTTTCTATTATTATTTTTCACATACAATCACTCTTTACATGTTTTCTTGCCAATCATCAGCAGGTTCTATTTTTTTTTAAATATAAAGAAAAAAAATCCCGGTAAAACTATGTAACTCTATAATCAGAAAAGGTCATTTGAAAGCACTCATGTATTGTTTTTCTCAGATAAATGTCAGGCTCCATTTACTTACTGGTATTGGTTTTCAGAACTCTTTGGCTTACAGACTTCAGCATGGCCATGGCAAACACACCGACCACCAATACTGATGTCCTTTATGCTGTAGTAATACTGTGGAACAAGCACAAGAAGTATGTACAGATCTTTCCTTGCTGGTATTGTGTCAGAAATATCAACATCAGGTTTGCAAGATTTGGAAGGTCTCTACAACAAAAGTTTTTACTCTCCTTTGGGAGTTTAATAAAACACTCGAGATTTCATTCATCTATCCTACAACCCATGCCCAGGATAACACCAGAAGTTCCTCACAGTAAAGCTGTGCTGCCTGCCAAGTAAACTGCATTCTGCATTTACCCCTGCCTGTGAGCAATGTCTTACAATTTACTTAAGGCAGCAAGGACATTTAATGGGAGTGCTGTTAAATAATAGGAATAGCCTTATTTTTTTCAGTGCAGACATTTGTGTGGTGCCTCACCCCAGGGTTTCCTCCAATTGTTACCAAATCTTCATTTTAAATGAAAAGGTTAAAAATAGCAATACAATATGAAGTCTGAAATCTCAGTGAGTATATGAATTTCTGTGTGGTGTTCCCTGCATTTCCTTATATTTACCCACTGAACAGGAGTGGAACTCTGGCCTTCAAGCTCTTGGATAGCCCAAAATGCACTGAAAATACCTAGGGATCTCAAAAGATTTGTGGAAAGAGAGCAACTTCCAAGTACGGCCTTTGATTTTTACTCCTTCATAAACTCAGGTACTATTTTCTGAAAACCTTTTGAAAACAAGTATCTGAAAACAGTGCCAAATACAATTGAAGAGATTTAGTTCCACGGTTCTGCATAAGATAGTATAGAATCATTTTGCTTTGGCCCTTTATAGCTTCCATGATCCACTCAGCTTCCTTCCATATTAGAAATCAGGGAATGAAAATTATCTGTTACAAAATCATTAATCATTACTGCCCCTCCATAAATCCATGCTGGCCCAGTTACTTTCTTGTCTCAAACAAACCTGGAGAAAAATATGGGGATTTCAAAGTGGGTCAGTGCAAATCTCATTCTCAGGATGCTGAAAACTTGAAGCGCTCAGACCATTTTTTGGTGCCTAGCACGCAGGGTATGATTGTTGGGTATTTACACCTCAGTGACAACAGCACTTACTCTGCGAGTTACAGTGGGGTCCCGCTGAGCTTTGGATATCAAGTGTCCAAGCAGAGTATTAGTTCTGAGAAAGCGGAGGCGGATGTTTGTTGCCTTTGTGAATTCTTGAAGACCAGGGGAATAAGTGAAGTTTTTTGCTCCCGGGCGGCCATTTACCAAAGATACTACAATCTAACAAAGAAATAAGCACACTCTTGTTAAAATACGTCAGATCCAAGTGCCAAGAGCAGCATAAAGCAGAAGCAACAAAAGAGTCCAAAAACTTATTATTGTTTCTGAATATATTTGCCGTAACAATTAGGCATTTCATACTGAAGTCAGGATATTGGGAAAAATAGTTTTGTTGGCATTGAAGCCTCCTGTATTCTTATTATCCATATAATAAATCAGAAAAAAAAAAAGTACCTCTATCTGTTTTGAAAACAGCAGGTATAGCATGCAAAAAGTACATTTTTAATAGGAAAAAACAATAAGAATAGTTGCAAGTAGTTGTTCGAACAGTTGACAGTGTCAATGGAAGTTTACCCTGATTAAAAACATCAGATTTTGGCTCCTTCCCAAAGCACATTTATTTTTGGGTGAAGGCATAAACATTCCTGGAAAATATTATTGTTAGCAGGTCCAGTGCCTGCGAGCATATTAATGGTCTTCTGGAAGAAAGTACACAGTGTTGCTTTAGAAAATCCCCTCACATGAAAGCAGGTTTCTCTGACTTCCAAAACAAGGGATTCAATAATTTTTTATTTTTTAAAGAAACAGCTGCCAGCAGCTCAGCAATCATGAATCTGTATTGCATGAACAACCTAGTTTGTAAGTACAGGGCTCAGTAAAAGACTTGAATTTATTTACAACCACCCAGATAACAGATTTCTATTTTCAAATGGCTTCTGTATTCTGAAGCATGTAACAAGGGTATGATGATTGTTTCAATCGCAGCACAATTCCTTCAAGAAAAATCACTGAGCATGTAACAGGGATTGGCATAAGCAGTGCTTTTCTGTGGAAATTATTCTTTACAATATCTGATTAGGAAAACTTTACCGGTACTTTAACAAATAAATTCTATTTTAATATGAAACCCTAGATCCATCTGCTCAAAACTCTTAATAACTCTTGAGGAGTCCAGATCTGGATTCTAACAAGATCAGGTGTAAGACCAGAATGCCAGGAGGAGCCTTCAGCACATCCAGGAGTTTAACATTCATTCAAGTAATACAAGACTACAAGTCACAGTTCTGCCCAGCAAGGAACAATGGCTAAAATCAAAGCAATGTTCTCCAAATACTTTTATTATATTATAAACCTGTAGCTTTTACATATAAATATATACAAATAAACGTTTTTAAATTTTTTTAACAGCTACTATTTCTTGAATGATAAATATCTGTTTCAACAGCCTTCACTAACATGAGCAATTCTGTACCAAGTATTACCATGCTTATTGGAAGAACTCAGAAAATGCAGTCAACAGCTTCAAATGCACATGGCTATATTGAGGTACATAAATGATGATAAATATCAAATATGAGGTTTCCCTGAGCAGCTCCTACCCCCATAGGGAATGGTGAAAATTAGGAGGAGTCAGGTCATGCTCCCAAAATCTCACTGAGGTTTAGGTTATGGACTTCCTGATAGAGATTCAAGCAGTCATAACTAAAAAATTACTTCCAACAAACTTCTGAAACCAGTGATGTTTGCTTCCAGCATCACACATGCTTTCCTGAAAGCACCTACCTCTCCATTTTCAAGAGGCAGAATGCGAGAGTACTCGGTGGTGCACAGGACATCGCTGTCCCTCCTCACGGGAAGATTTGCCTCCTTTCCAAAGCGCTCCAAGCAATCTGCTCTCGAGTCTAGTCAAGCAACAACAAAATTAATTTTATATAAAATAGGCCCTATTGTTCTAATTTAAAATAGCAGACAGGTACCCCCTATGCTTTCAGGTAAATTCTCCCAGTAATAGAGTAATAATGGCGATTGTGTCGCACAGCAGAGTAACAGATAGTCCTCAAAACAATAATCTCTCCTCCTAAGCAAATCAGTGGTGCCTGACAAGACATGGCACAGTATTTCTCATATCATCACCAGAAAAAAAATCTATATAGCTACTACAATACAAATACTGCATTTGTATTTCACTTTGATTTTTGCAAGAAACTCCGGGGTCCCAAGGGATGAAGGACACCGAAGTTCTGACATTCCCAAAAAACAAGAGAAACAAAACAAATCAGAAATTTCTAAAAAAGTGAAAAATATTCATGTGCTGAGTTACACTTTCAAAATACCATACTCATACACTCCTACCACTAATTTCTTGTGGCTAAATAAGAAAAGATAAACATATTTAACATTCACTGTCTTCTCTGCAGGTGAAATCTTCAGCAAACCCCATAGTTTGATTTTGCTGCTACTGAGGAAATTATTAAAGAAACCTGTTCCCAAAAGACCAGTGACACAAGGATTAATACTTACAAGCAAAATATTGCCAGGGAGTATAAGTTTTTCCAAAGTCCACCGATCTTTCCAAGACCCAGAGATCAGGACGAGGAGAATTTGCAAACTTGATAAGGATATATGCAACATGGAAGAGCTGGTGACAGAATATAGATAGATATTGTCAGGAGCTTTTTTTTAACTCTATAAAAGTACAGCAATAATAAAACTAATGCAAATTAACACTTTTTCTGTAGTGCACAGGGAGAAGGTTAGTCTCTGCAGTTTCATTCCCACTAAAATCAGAGGCCAGATTCTCAGCTGGCTACTTCACCTGTCAATGTGTTCAAGAGCATTAAGACACCTGCAAAGGACTGTGTTAAATGCCATCTCTGACATTTCAGAACAGGTCTGATTGCTTGGGTGTGTTAAGGGTACAGTACTCAACCTGGAAAAGTTGTATCACTCAACTAAGCTGCTTTTGCAGCACCCTGGAATATTTGTGATGCATTCCAAGCACGTAATTGTGCTTGTAGCTAAAGCCTATCAAAATCATGGAAGAGAAAATGCAAACACCCTTTACATTGGGACTCCTTTGGTTGATAATAATCCCAGCCACCCACTCCCTCATATTAAGATTATTTCCAGATGAATTTGCTACTTGACAGACCTTCCAAGCAATGGAATCAAGCTACTCCAGAGTTTGTGGCGATCAAATAGCACGGGGAGATACTTGTAACTGGTAGCTCATTCAGTGTCTGAAACAGCTCAAAGAGCTCCATCAGCTCAAGGTTTCCAAGGCCAAGAGTTTCATCTGGCTTCCTTAGGTGCTCATTGTGTATCACACAGAGGGCTCCCAAACACTAGAGAAGAAATGGGTCTTACAAGACAGGAAGTCTTACTGTAAGTGTCTTGGGATAGTCCACAGTCTATCTAAAAACCAGGACATCAATAAAAATTACCTTTACAGAAAAAGCTAAACACAGATAGATTCTAAGGGTCATTTAAAAATTAAACTATGACATGGATGGAGCTGTCAATAAAAGCAAACCAATACTGAGGTACACTCAATATTAAAGTGAAGCTGCACTGGAATTTCCCCCTCAACAACCTCAACTGAGAACCATCTGCTGGCAGGAGATTCTCACTTTGATGGGGGAGACTGCAGTCAGCAGTTTGTCAAGTAACTGCTCCCAGAGCCCTCACATCAAATACACCCAAGCAGTTTATCTTTGCTCATACCTCATAAATGTCATAACCCTGAAGCTAAGACTTTGCAAAGTTTATTAGACTCCAAACCACAAGTGCATACAAGCTCTCAACCATGAACTCAGAGCAGCATCTTTTGGCATGCCTGGCCCATTCAGCTGTCAGGCAGGAACAATTCAACAGCGGTCACACCAACTGGGACCACCAAGAGGCAAATGCAAATGGCAAATAATGCAGTGCAACAGATACCTGGAAATACTTGTCCCTAACCAGCTCTGCACATGACAATCCCATGGCTACATGCAGCCTCCATCCTCACACATCTATTTCAGACATCAGCTTCTGAATACCTGTATACTGTATTCACAGTAGAAAGTAAAACTTCAAGGAGAAATGGGAGGAATTCAGGCACTTCATGGAGCATGTTCTCATGATAATAACTCACATCTCAGAAGAAAAAAAGTGAAATTTTTTTTGTTGTGCATTCATTTATGTAGCATTTACAACTACTTTCCAGGGCAAGCCCCTTTTATACACACACACACCAAGGCATCACTGCAGCAGGTATTGCACTTTGCAACCCATTTCAGAAACTTTTGCTTTGCTGAATGATGCTAACTTAGATCAGTGCAGAGAGAACCAGGAGGAAAATAACCCAACTTTTCTGTTAGTGCTGAAATTTAACCTGCTACTTAACACAGTCTGAAAAGCACCAGCTGTACCTCCAGAGATATTAAATTAGCAAAGAGACATTATCTCCATAGGAGAAATTACTTACTAGACAACAACACTGAGCAGAGTAAGTGGCAGCCATTCTGTTGACAGAGCCATGGCAAAACCCAGACCTATGACTGCACAGGTGGAGCAATGCCCTCAAAATGCTGATGGAAAGCCTGATTTTAGCCATTGGCAGAAATAGGTGAATACTCTGGGGACGGTGGCAAGATTTGCTCTTACTGAGTTTCTGATACCCTTTGTCTGAGTAACTTCTGCCACTTCACTGTTAAGTTTCAGAGTAGATGTATCAGCCACACAAACATTACATGTCATCTGGTATGGCCACTCAGTGCAAAGATTAGTATTATTCTAGGAAAGCATAATAGTTCTGAAACTCCTAAAAAAAATTATGCTTCACGTTCTCACTTTTGGTCAGCTGAATCTCTCAAGGGGCATTTGCCTGTTCAAACCAGGTTTTCACTAGCAGGCAACATTAATACATTGTCTTTCTTCCTCTGCATCTTAAGATCCTTGGGAGTCCCATTTGACATGCATGTTAGCAAGTGCTGATAACACTCTGTATGTTCACTGATACAGATTTAACCAACACAAGTGGTTTAGAAAGTTCAAGAGGAAATAAAGGAAGCATATAGACAATGTCCTGCCTTTTCCAGGGCTCCACTGCTTGTAGTCCCATTGTGGAGCATTTACAATAGTGACCTTATACCTACTCTTCAGAAATGTGTACTGTATCAGGAGCTCTGCAAGTCAGCCAATGCTTAAAGAACTGCCACCCAGCACCACTCCTTGCATATTTCCATGCAAATAAAACTGGAGGGGAAAAACAGAAGTATGGCAACTTCACAGTACTGTTGTACATGAAAACCTTGTATTCATTTGCACGATGCTCTCCTTCCACCTCTGATTTTGAAACACTGCTCAGGTCTGCACAGGCACATTCAGAAATGGAAAAGGGACAGGTCAGATAAATATTAAATTAGTGTCAGTTAATGACAACATATCACCAAAACATAGTCACCATGCCTATCATCTGTCCTGCTTCTGACTTCACATGAGTGCCTATGATCTGGTTTTGGCCTGGATCAAGGATGTAGAATGGCACTTGAACTTCTAAATTTCCACTAAGATTAAATACTGACCAAGCTGATGGATGGTCTCTCTCCAGATCTGATGAGACAACAACAGAAGAAAAATAATCCTTGGGTTAGCAAATAAATCCTATCTGAAGATAAAAGAGTAACCTTGCTGACATAAGACCTAGAAAAGCAACCATTAAAGCCAATTTTAATCACATATTCTAAGCTGGCATTTCAATACTTTAAATCTTAATCCTGACCTAAGACCTACCCTGAAAAAAAGGCAAACTAAGCTCAAAGCAATGTTTTCCTTCAGCCATTTAGTTCTGCGAAAAAAAAGAAAGTGCCTTAATTTTTGGAATAAAAGTTTATTTGGTTGCTTTTAAGCCAAATTTGTTTCATAAAAAACAACACTCTCAAAAGGACAGTTAAAACTGTAAGTCAGCATTTTGGTATAATTATATAATAGTAAAAATTTTCACAAAAAATCCCAGAAGTATGTTTTAAGCAAAATTCTGACCATTTTCTTATTTGAATAAAGAACTGAATTTAAAAGTGGAAATGGCATTTTATTTCCAGTAATGGAAACAATGCACTCTGGAAATGCTTGTTCAAATGAGGACGTATTACTGCAGAGTCAAACATCATATCCTGCTGTAATCCAGCACCATAGGTCAAACATGATGGATTATCAACAGCTGGAATTTAATCAATTCCACATTGATGTGACCTTTTTTTTGTTCACTCAGGTTTGTACATATTTAAAATGTTCTAGCAGCTGATGGCCTAAAGAATCACAAAAACCCAGAAAAAGTTTTTAAAAATCATCAAGTAGAATGAGCAAAATGCCCTCCTCATCTGAGAATGAAAATTAAAACTCAGTGTTATGCATTAACTGTATTACACTATAAAGAGAAAGATTTCTATAAAAGCTCTTTCAGGTGATCTTAAGATGATATTAAAAGAGATCATTTAAATTGATTGAGAGCTACATTGTACCATTAATGATATAACATTCATGATCTCTAACAGCATGCTCACTACTTATTTTAAACCACCAACAGGAAGAAAACTTCCTATTACCCACTGCATTTTCAAGATAATGCTAAAATTCTCAATAATATTAGTTTAAAATGTTTTCTCTATTTTCTCCTTAAAAGTTTAAACAACTCTTCACAAAGAGAAATTTCCAAGATTTTTTAAATCCTTGAAAGAATTAAAAATGGATAAAAGTTAGATATGAATATATAAAGGTATAGCACATTTCACTCCATTCCTGACACCATAAACTCAAACCAGGATACTAAAACACTGAAATGACTTGTTAGATGAGTGCTAGCACACATCTAACATAAACTAGCACAAAAGAAAAAAAAACACACTATGTTCCAAACAATCATGATGTTGTGCGTGTTGCTTCTGTAGGAAAAGACTTCTTCCTTTTTGGCTCATGAAGAATAAAAATGAAAATAAAAAGTCCTGGACTGTGGCAGTAGCAAGAATCTAACTAAATCCAGGTAGACCATCTATCTGAGGCGTTCTGTAGATCTTTGGATGCATTTCAAAAAGATATCACAGCAATCTTTCTTCATTTAATTTAAATCTGTTTCCAGCAGGGTGAAATTTCCTCAGACTGGGTTTGGCAGATACAGCTGCACCACCAAAACTTCCCTCAGCATGGTTTGGTTGTCATTGTAGGTTTTGTCATTATCTTGAATAATGTGGTTGATGTTGCAGATTGCTCAGAAGAGACAGAAATCCAATATGACTCAGTACAAAAATTAAACTTTTCAAAGGGAGGCTGATGCAGGAAAGGGCTTCAAGGAGTGTGAACTGTGATCAGCACCTGCTCCAGAACACACTGACTGTATTGGGTTGGTGTGTGCATGCCCACTGGTCTCTTGGTGTAATGAAGCCAAAAGGTCTTGAGCATTGTTTCCTCTCAGAGACCAAGCCACAAAAGCAGCAATCTGCTCAAATGAAATAAAAATCCTGCAAACTCTGGCTAAAATTAAAGGCTTTGATTTCCTGATGCTGCAAAGAGGGAAGTAGTCCTTTCATTCAAACATCTCAGTAGGACTTGAGGCACCCTGGCAGACCCAGGTACTGTATAAAGCACTCCTGACAGCCAGTATTTGTCAATTCCCCACCATGTATTTTGTAACATAAATGACAATACAAAAAAATGCCAACTAGAGAGAGAGGTGGGTCAGCAGTTCTGGAGTTGTCAGCTACTCTTCTGGGTATGTGGAAAAATAGCTGTAGCAGAGGGGCAGAGAAAATCATGTGTGGGTAGTACCTGAGAGGCATCAGACCTCCTGAGTGTGTTCCATGCAGCTTAACTGAGTGCACACAGACACAGCAATGACTGCACTGCACAAACAGTGACAGTGCCTGCAGAGGCTCCCACTGCAGGCATGCTGAAGTCATTCTTTTTGGTCCAGCCTCCTAGTCTGGGGTGAAGAAGCCAGGAATAAGCACAGGATTTCCAATGCTGTTCAGTTATCCCTGGCTATGCTGCATTCACATTATGCTTTCTTTTAATCAGCCATTGATGCTGAAAAATGTCTTTAGTTAGATAGTCAGTGTCTCTGAAAAGGCCTCATAGACACATCTGGAGATCTTTGTTCTGACCCAGTTGATGGCAGGACCAGAAGGAAGAAGCTCTCCCTATATAGCATGGGCTCTAGAAGGAAGAACTGCATCCAGAGACAAAATGATAGTCCTTTCTCCACATTCAACCAGTCTTTGGTCTTTTTGCCAAGGCTGCAGGCTGCTACATCAATGAGTCTCAATTGTTTTACTGAAAGTTTTCATGCAGCCACTTTTCCATTAGGATTTGGACAAAGACCAACTCAATGCTCATAATTATTTCTTACATATGGCCTATTTCTTCACAGAACACTGAAGCTATTGATATGGGAGACAATTTGTTGTATGATTCAGCCCTCAGTTGTCCAGAAGAAAAATGTCTCCTTAGGAGGGCTGCAGTCCAAAGTAGAAGGAACACAGTAGGACTGTCAACACTGGGAAGAAACCCAGGGAAGTGCA
Organism: Zonotrichia leucophrys gambelii; assembly: GCF_028769735.1. NCBI lineage: Eukaryota > Metazoa > Chordata > Aves > Passeriformes > Passerellidae > Zonotrichia > Zonotrichia leucophrys. The sequence goes on along the minus strand of NC_088171.1, from coordinate 106,610,312 downwards.
AAGGATTAGAGGCAACCAGCAGAGGTTCTGCTTTTACTATACTGGTTAAAACTGAACAACAGTTCAGTTGAACAACATATCACAAAATTAAAGTAACATGTAGGAATGAGCATAGAAAGGAAGAAGGGGGAAGTAGAAGTACAGACATGAAGGGAAGGAAGTGAGATCAGTGAGTGGGAACCAAGACCTTCCTAAAAGGATGCTGAAGAAAAGCCAAAGGAAGACAGAGTCAGAAAAGGAAAGGAGAACAAGACTTGTGAGGTTTTCTCTGGTATATTTTCAGAATAATATCAAATTAGTATCAGAAATGCATTTTAAAAGCACTGACGAGCAACTAATGCAAACACAAGAAAAAAATGCTGAGCCATTGAAAAGGTCCTTAATTAAAGTTTTAGAAAACACAACACCTTGACTACAACTTAAAGGAAAACATATGATCAAGAAAGAATGTATTTTAAGGTATTTCCCTTATTAAGGCTGGTAGCTCAATTCTGAATGAGTTGCTTGTGGTGTAACCTACGAATAAATGAAACATGTATTAAATTAAATATGTGATCCAACTTTAGGATGATTCTATCAGACAGATGTTACTTCATCAAATGAAGTTATGTTACTCTAGAGTTCACAAATAGATGCACCTTCCTGTGGTTTGAGCCAAAAATCACAACGAACTTCAAAGCATACTGTTCTGCAGCACGATCCCAAATCAGCTTCCTGCACAAACTGAAATACTCAGAACCAGAGTTCTCTAATACAAAGGAACACTTCTGTGCTGTTAGCATCCCCATTTTTGGGTATTGTAGGGACAGTATTGCACCTTCCCCAGGCTTACAAGTCCGTTTTCTCCCCAGTGTGAACCAAGACAGCAGAGGAGGGCTTGGTGCTGCTGTGGATTCAGAGCTGTGGAGGGGTTCCAGACGAAGGGCTTTGTGTCACCGAGGCACAGCTCGGCAGCACTGCAGAAGCCTTGTGCAGTGGCTCTCATGTCCTAATCTGTAGGACTTCCCAGTGTTATTATAGAGGTTATGCAATTTCAGGCTAGAGCTGGGTTTGATTTCAGGGTCAGCAACAATACAAAGTATTCAAAAGCCAAGCACAATGAGTGCAATGACTATTTTTGGGAGCACAGTTCAATGCAGTTTGTGATAAATCTCCCATCACCTTGAGAGTTTCTCCCTACAGAAGTGAGCACAGAACATTGTATTTTACAGAATGACACTTAAATTAACTGTAACTTCAGAAACATTTTAAGTTACCACGTCAGTCTTTTTTAAGTTAAGAACAATTGGTTTTAGTTCTCAACAATTTAGCCAAAGCTTAATAATATTACAAGCAACAAATATTGTTTGTAAATCAAAGACATGCTACCAAATATAAAAGTTAGCCCTCTACCATATAAAAGCAACTCAGAAGATGTGCCAAACTGTGACGCTATTTACAAAATGTTTATTTGCTTTAACTGGTAGAAAACATAAAAGCATAAAGTCCTCCACAGGCCACACCACTTAGCTTATATTTATGGTTGAGTTGCCCTCCATCCCTAATAAAAGTACTAATTTGGACATTGCATTCCACTGTGTACTTTTAATTTACAACAGTGACTAACAGTATCACTACATAAAAACTATTCAACATATTAGTGCTCAAAATTCCACTGAGTCTGAGTCTTTCAGCATTATATTATTGTAAAATGCACAGCAAAAATAAAAAAAATTATACATAACAAAAAGCAACAATAAAATATATGGGCTATACTTCTTTGAACTACTTTTTGTAGTTGGACATTTCTTTTTCATCATACGCTATCACGCTATCCTGAACTTTCATTTCTTCTGAAGAGGGAGTTCAGAAAAATACCTGAGGCAGTGTTACTGTAATATCTGCTGAGCATTAAGCAAACCAAAGATGAGGACACACCTGTTGAAATTAGGCAATCCAAAGAGTCAGGGGAAGGGCAATGAAATTCATTCAGACATACTGGATTCAGAAGTTTAAAAGCAGTTAAAAACTACATTGGGAAAACCATAACCAATTAGAGGAATAACTGAGATTTCATTTGATCCAAATATTTCAAACAAGTCAGGAATAGCCACAGTGTAAGCAGGTATGTTAACAGAAAGGAGAGAGTGCCTCAGGGATCAACATTATAATTGTTATTCGGAAGGACTGTGATTGATTAGAAATGTAACTATAGTACAGAAAGTCAGAAAGGGAAGTAAAGCAGGGGGTTTGCTTTCAGGTTTTGCTTTTTCTCATATTATGAAGTACAGTAAAATGAGCATTCTTCTTGCAAACAGATTTAACAGCCTGAAGGCATTTTGACTTTCAAAATCACCCAAGCCTTTGTGAAACAGAAGCAGCACCAGGTGGGTGTTCTGTTCCAACTTCACTGTAGTGAGCACTAAAACTTCCATCATGGTGCAGCTATTCAATTAAATATTGTTGTGTGACCATGGTAGGAGGCTCCATTGGGACTCTGCTTTCAATCATAAAGATATAATGGCAGGAATGCAGAAAATAAAAGCTTTTGACTTCACACTATGTCCTGCTTCCTCTAATTGTGGATGCTTGATGACCAACTTACAGTCAGTCATTGCTTCCCTGCACGCATTTGTACATGTTTGTCGTGTTCTGTGCAACAAAAAACTTCTCCATTTTTTGTGTGCAGAAAAACTTAACTTGTATTAAAAAGAAACAAAACAAAAAACCACACCAAAACAAAACAAAAAGCAAACAAAAAAGGGCAAATAATTAGTGAGGAAAACTAAATCCCTGTTATCTTTTCTGTTCTGTATTTAGATACACATCTAACTTTAGGATTTGTTTTTCCTTAAAATCCAAAACCTTAATCTCAGCTCAGTTGAGGGGGAATTGCACTCTGAAAAATTGTCTCTGTTAATTACTAAGAAAGCCTGCATCTTTAAGACACAACAAACTCTTAATATTTAGGACCAGGAAATAAGGTAAGGTGAATTGGGATCTCAGTGCTTACCTGTTCACTTTTGTAGACTTACTCTGTGACAGTACTTAATGTTCTTCATTATTATTAGTATTGTGTGCTACTGGATAAATTTGGGAGTGAAAATACTAAGCAAAATGTCAAAAGTGAATCTCAAGTTTAAACAAATCCTGAGGTTAAGGTTTAACTGGATGAAAAAAGTTAAATGATGAAAGTCTGTGAAGTGGGGGAAAAAAATCATATGAATCTTACCAAACCCTCATGTATCCACCAGCTAAAATTATTCATTCCTGATCACAGGACATGGAGTGATTTTCACCTTTGCCTTTGATTACCTTCACTTCCAAGAAAGGGGATTCAGAGCCATCTTTCCAAGTAGTACCAGAGTATTGAGAAACATGCAATCTCACTCTAAGAAATCCTTTAACAACTACAGAAATCTTAGCACATAGCTGCTGGTGCCCAAGGAGTCCCATGAAAAGAGGACACTTAGCTCATATCCCTCCTCTCAAGGAAAGAAGTTTCCCAGAACTTTAACCAGCACATAAAAAGTAAGGTGTGTGTCAGGAGGTCCTCCAAGGAAGGTAACAAGTGCACAGCAGGAAAATAAGCTTAGTATGGCCTTTCTGCACTGCAGCTCTACTGGATACAGAAACACTGACTGAGGATATCCTCAAAATGAGAACCATTCCACCCGTGGGAGGAACAAGAGTATTACAACACCATGTAAGACAAGATGTAAAATAAGTTGCACCTGAATCCCCAGCAAAATGGCAGTAAAGTCTCACAGACAAATACTTTCTTAGTTATCCCCAACCTTGCTGTCAACTAAACTGAAAGTCTACTCAAAAAATCCTGTCCTGTATGATCAGTCAATAAACAATTACTGCAGTCCAAAATACATATGCATGTGGATACATATATTTTGCAGGCCCACACATATATTTATAAACACGTGTTTTCATGTTGTGTGAATTTGCTTCACAGTGTAACTAACTTCACTGGATCAACACTCAGTCATGGCAGATGAGAATCCATCCCTGTGGCTTAAAAAACAGATACAGAGGCATCACTCTTAGCTACTTGCCTATTGCTTGCAGGGGAAATATGGGTGTTCTTGTTACTGTCTCATTACTAATTCATATTACACTGGTTTTGCTGTCCCTTCCCTTTTAGACCACCTTATCAGTATTCTTCTGTCTATCTTGAAGATCTTGCTGGATGACAGAGAAACCAGAAGGACCCCTGAGGCAAAAGCAGATTCCAAACATTATTCTCAAAATGCGTGCATGCACAGAGATCATGAAGCCTCTCTCTCTCTCTCTAAGCTCGTGGAAAAGGGGAATATTAAACAGAAGGTAGAGTTCGAGTTTCAACTGAGAGGTCCCCCATGCACTTCAAATTAATGAGTTACAGTGTCTGTGAAAGAAAGTACACTATCACTACATCTGTATGACCATCAGTGGTAAGAACCTCCATCATCAAAATTCCTAAAGGAAAACAATCACTTTATACAGTGTACAGTCACCTTGGTAAAATAATACAGAACATAAACCAGACAAAAAAGCTGGAAGTGACGTCAGGAAGCAAAAATCACCAGCTCAAACATCTCTCCCAACTGCAAAGCATATGCACAAGTGCAAGAAATGATCACAGCTCACCCCACAGCTCAGGCACACTCACCTGCCCCAGATCTAAGGTGACGTTGACTTCATTGTAGTTCAAGCCCATGGAAAGAGGGGGACTCTGCCACCAGCTCTCAGTGCCATCAATGGCATTGGTTATTGGGTGAGCTTTGCTGGGATCAGCAGCATTGCAATAATCACAAAACTGGCCCTGAAACACAATCAATCAAAAACATGGTCTCAGACAACATCTTACACATTGATAGCACGTGGTTGTTAATGGAGATTCTGAACTCGGGTGTCGACTAAAAATGTGGGTAAATTTTGTTCCTTTATATACCATAATTTTTAATGTAGATATTATTCCCCTAGTAATTAAATTACACACTGAAACACATTAACTTTTATGTTACAAACTAAAGCTTCAGAAATCTCAATAAGGGAACTACAGTAAATCTTTTATTAACTTATTGACATTTTGATGAAATTACCTATATTATTTCTACAGTGGTGTCTGCAGGAAATCTGCAGAAAATTAGTGAAATAAAGATTCTTAGAACTGGATTGGGAACAACAAACAAATTATCCTCGATTCTTCTAAAGCACCATGAACACATATGCACATTGCCTGGTATAAATAAAACCATAACAAAAAAAGCTCTGTTACTTGGCTATAGGTTTGGTATTAGAATTTTATAACACTGTTTTCATTTTTTTCATGCCATTAAGATACATTCTGAATCCGAGTTTTCTAAACAATATGTACTGGTGGAAAATGCAACAGACTGTTCCCTTTAAAGAATGCCATTGTACCTTCATTTCAAGAAGTTACTGCCCAATTTCCAGTCCACAACTAAAGCCACAATCCAGAGATGCCCTTTGAGAGTCTCTTAAGCTCTTTGTACAATAATGATGAATCAACTTCAGGAAACTTAATTGTCTTTTGATTTCATGTCTTGGCTCACCCCACAATCTATTTTTATCTCCAAGAAAACACATTTTACAGTCCACTAAGATTAGTGCTGAACTGCTGAAATTAGCTATTAAGGGACCTTTTCAGTGTCCCATTCACTTCTTTTTCCAACTCTAGGTGGAGATAATCAGTGAAAATGTTAAACTGTGCCAGCTACAGATCTTTGTAGAAAAATAACATTTTCATTGAATGGCAGTACACCCCCCATGGCTACTTCAGTAGGACCGCTGCTTAATCCATCAGTCTGTGAGTTGCTGACACTGTGTTGGACTTCTGTTTAAAATAAAGGGAATGGGGCAAATGTTACCTTGTAAACTAAGCATATGTTATCATCGAAAGCATGTGACAAATCTTTTGTTGTTTCCACAATCTGCACTGCTGGGCATGAAGCACATTCCTACCTTTTAAGAATTAACAGACTCCTATATAAGTGCCATTGTTTTGTTTGTCAGACTAACCAGTGTAAAGTAACTGGAGCAATCGTATTTGTCCACTTTTTACAGAGAAGTAACAGAAGAGCTCTCACACTCTTGCTGGGTGCAGTCTTGCAAGCTTGGTGAGTTCAAGATGTTTAGCAGAATTTATTTAACATCTACCATAGTTACTAACGGATTGGAAAATACTTAATCTATCTCATCTGATACGAATAAATCATCCTGTGCCTTTCAAATATGTCCACTGAATAGAAAATTTATGTTTGAAACTGAAATAGATGTTCACTGAATTGAATATTTCTGTATCAATAGCAGTGATTTCAGCATCTGCATCTAGCAGTAGTTCCACCCTCATCCTGCTCTTCCAGAAAGCCCAGAATATGATGCAGTTTCCAGAAGACATGGCTATCATTAGCACAGCTGATGCCAATCTGGCTGGGGGTTAACTCTTGACGATTCAGAGACACCAAATACTCACACACACGAGTTGGTTAACTACAGCTGGGGTCATGTTATAACACGATTCTCCTCCAGCTCTGTTAGAGAAGATGGTTTGGCTGACTTTAATACAAACTCCAATAGGGCAGATTCTGTCTGATTCAGGTGGTTTGCTGCAGCAGATACACATCAGCCTGTGTTAGCTACAGGCAACGCTGCCAGTTTCTGCAGCGATGACAAAGAACATCATGTCACTATCTGCAAAAATCCATACCCTGAGAAATCAATCTATGCACAGCAACTGCAGTTACTACCACATCAGAGCATCCTCCCTGACAAATGCATACCTGAGTTCTGACATATATGTTACAACAGGGCAAACTTCCCTAAATAGCTTTATAATGAGCTTGAAACCTAGTCTTTAGATCTAAATTACATTCACAAAGATCAGGCTGGAAGTACACAGGAAACAGTTGCTGTTACGGCAGTTTCAGCTCTGATCTGGAAACAACCTCAAAGAAAGGTTGAATGAGAAGAAAACAATGGGGAGTATTAAACACAAGAGTTTAATTTACATGCACTTATGTGATTTCAGTATACCAGATCACTTGATCTGAACTCAAGATACCATCTTTCTCTTTTTGGGCACATAATTCAAAGAATTTCATTGCAACAGCTGGAGTTTCAGTTATTTAAATTACATTCCAGCAACCCTGCCAACTAGGCAGCAAAACAAAAATGAAAGAAAAAAAATTATTGGACAGAGCAGCCTTCCTTCCTTCTCACTGGCAGTATCTCAGGCACATCGTGCTCTGCCTGGTTGTTACAGGACACGTCTCCATTCTAGTAGACTGAGCCTTGAAACTTGGTTTGATTTTGGCTGCAGTTCATAAGACAGGCAGGTGTGCATTTGCTGGTGACCTTGCTACCCTCCTTTCCCCTGCTTCTCCTGAGCAAAGGAGAGACCTGGAACAGCATGAAAGAGTTTGCTGAAATATGCTAGCGTGGACCAGGGACACACAGGGATGAAAATGTCCTGTCTGTAAGTTACAGAAAGTGACAACAATGAAGGATTTGTTCACTTTTTCATACCCAGCAGCTCTGTACCACTGGCAGGGCAGGACAGGTATGCAGTTAGACTTTAACTCACGCCCGCACACCACTGTGGACAGACTGGCAGGCAAAACCAGGCATGCCACTTATCTATCAGCTGCTGAAATATTTTATACTGTTGTGCATTTCTTCACTCAACACTGTTCTCATTAAGCCATTTCCTACACGCCAGTGTGCTACATAAGGGAAACCCACCTCTTTCCACAGTGTTTGTCCAGCACTGCCTTAAGAGCCTTGGCTGAGCAGCCCACTAAGGGAGCAGCCATCCCACTGACCACCTCTAAACAACATCCAAATGCTCCTTCTGGATTTGCTGGATATAACAGGCTTCATAAAAGACACATCACTAAATGACAAGCCAAATGAGAATAACCAATGGCAGACCAACGGAAATTATGCTGGGGCTGCTCTTGCTCTTTGCCTTATTTTCAGATAGCACTGGCAACAGAACTGTCTGCTCCCTTTGCCAGAAAGAGGATCACATTCTGCACCTCCTTTCCAATTTCCCTACTCATAGAGCAACTCCTGCAATCCAGCATTGTAGAGTCCAAAAGAGAGTGACTCACGTGTGCGGCATCACTTGAACTTGAACCAGCTCAACACAGAGGCTATTACACCTATTGCTTTGTAAAAGCCACATGACCTTCCCTCACGACTCTCAAGAAACCCACTTGATTTTAAATTCCTGATTTTAAATCCTTCTATGTAAGCTCATGTTCTGTAAAAGTTTAATGCAATTCTCTCCAATTTTCCACGAAATAAGAAATACTGTTATTTACAGTGTCTTTGAACTTGAAAGGTGAAGTTGCTTGCAAATACACACATTGTGCATTTTCCATGTCTGGATTTGTCTGGATTTCCCTGGCCTTTTGAAAGACTTTCCAGCACTTCTTGAACCACAACAACTACTGGTAAACCACAGAAGCATTCATGTTATGTATCTCAATGGGGCTTTGTTAAAAGTGGAAAGAGATGCTGCAAGTATCTGTCCTTACACAAACGCTCTGAGAGGCACAATATGCTTCCTTGTGCCAGGGCTGAGCCATCAGTAGTCCTTCTGGGAACTTTATTTGGGCATGAACCATAACAGCCCTCTAACCCAGGACCTGCAAGTCAAACTTTTAAGAAGAACAACTCCCCCCTTTATAGCCTCCCTCTTCCTTTACATAGCAAACCCTCATTTCCAGTTGAGTGTTAGCATATAAATGAAACAACTACAAAAACCATCAGAGGCAGCACGCAGGCTTCGTTCCGCTTGCTTGACAAGTTTATCTGATGTTTGCTTTGGCTGATTTTTATTGCCCTGTGATTTCTGATATTTCAAGGCATGTCAGTTTGAGATTTCATTGCAGCATTGGGCTGTAGGGAGTTGCTGAGAGATTGCTGGGTTTACAATTTACCTGCTGGCATGGTTGTTTCAGGCAACTTTAAACATGGGTGCTGCATTCAGTATGGAAGGATGGGAGCCTAAACTTTAGAGGTGTGTTAGAAACAGCAAACCAAGCAGTTTCCTGATCATCACAACCTTTTTTTTGTATCCTCAGTTTAAGCATGTAAAACGTGTCCCAGTTTCCCTTCTGCTAGAAGTGCATACTACTCAGCCATCTCCAAAGTACTTTGAGCTTTTTTTATGACTGAATGCATTACAGAGATATAAGGTAATATAAAGAGAGAGAGATATAAGAAGATTTCATTGTGAGGCAGGGAATTATGGCAGAGGGAAGGAAGTCCAGAGCAAAGCACAGTGCTGTCTGTGGCTGCCAAGTGACCTGGAGGACAGGTTGCATGATGGTGCACGCTCCCTTCTGGCACATGGCAATACACATGCTGCACCTTCTTTGTCCTTTCCCCCTCTCTTGAGTGCCTATTCTCATTAAAAAATGAGAGGAACAGCTCTGTTATCCATTGCAACCCCTTCTGAAACCGTATCTTAAGAGTTATTTCACTATAAAACACACATAAGACTTTGAAACACTAGCTCTTCCTCCAAGATGCTAAGAATTTACTTGTATGCTTTCTGTATTGCCTAAAGTCAGACAGTGGACCTTTAAGCTTTCAAAATCCCTTTCAAATTGCAGTTTCTTTCTGATTCTCCTCCCACCAAGAGAGAATACAATTAAAATAACTTTGGAAGGTCTGAGGCTTTAGGAAAGTCCCTTCTTTTAACAAAGCTCCGATCAAACAGATATCAAGCATCTACCACAGAAAAACAGTTTGGTGCATTTGTTACTCCTTCCTTATCCTCTAATGAATGTGGAAATACATGTTTCTTCCACAGGAAAGATATATCTCCATTAATCCTTTTTCAGAAGTTTTGCAGTTATCTTTCTTGTGACTGGCACAAAACGTGTGTAGTAATCTTGAGCTATGCTAGGAAAGAACAGCATGCTCCTTGCTGCCCTCTGCGCTTATACTCCCTGTCAGAGTCCCAAGAAGTCTCTGGCTCCCTCCCACAAGCAATGCAAGGCACAAACGATAAGCCTCACATTTAGCGCTTCCAAAACACCACAAAATACTTGACTAAAGCCAGATCTCTTTTTCCCACCGCCTGCAGAGAGATGCCCGCTGTCCAGTCGGCAGCTGCCAGCGAAGCCCCGTCCCATGCGCTCCCCCGGGCTGGCTGGTTTAACCCCGGTGATCTCGCTGCTCACCGCAGACCACGGCCACAAAACAGCGCCCCGGGGCACTCCAGGTGCCCGAGCAGCTCACACACGGCCGGCAGCAGCCGCACCCGTGCGATGTGTGCCTCCAGGAGGTGCCGGGACACCTGAGGGCAGGTGCGCTGTCCGCTTCCCCCCATCCCGCCCGGAGCCTCCCTGCCGGGGCTCCCGCCGGTGCACGCTCCCCTTGCCATGCCCGCGGCACACGCTCAGCCAGGAGGAAACGAGACCGCGCACAGCAGGGCCACATCAGACCCCCCCCCCGCAAAAAGCCACACAGCCCCACACACGCCCCGGGGATGCCCGGTTACCTGGATGGCGCGTCCCAGCGGGGCGGCGGCAGGGCCCCCCACTAGCTTGCAGAAGAGCTGCGGCCGCCCGCCGCCGCCCGCCGCCTCGCCGCAGGTGGCCGTGGCCCAGATGCGGGCGGCCGCCGCCAGGTTGAAGTAGGGCGGGTGGAGGCTGAGCCCCGGCTGCGCCCCGCCGGGGCCCGGCTGCGCGGCGCCCAGGGCGAGCAGCGGCGGCAGCAGCGCCCACAGCAGCGCGGGGCCCGGCGGCGCGGCCATCCTGAGGCGGGCCCGGCCCTCGCCGCCCCGGGGGGCACTGCCGCGGCCGGGCGCGGGCGGGAGCAGGCAGGAGAAGGAACAGCGACTGAGACGGAGAAGGAGAAGGAGCGGGAGCAGGCTGGGGGCTGCCTGCACCTCTCTCGCGTCCTGTCTGCGCTACGCTGCGCGGTGCGGGCTGGGGCGGGACGAGGCGCAGCCCCGTCCCCCGGGGCGTGCGGTGCCCTGGACGGGGCGGGACGGGACGGGGGAAGGGTCTCCGGGATGGCGGGATTGCCCCAGGTGTGTGCCCGAGCGCCCAGCTCCGCGGGCATGCCCAGAGGTGCCGCCCCGGCTGAACTGGAGCGCTCTGAGCCTCCCGTTCCCCGGTGAGTGCGCGGGTCAGTATTCGTGACAGACCGAGAAGAGGTCTCGGAGCATGCCACCCTCATAATCTGCCCACAACACGTTACACTGGTGATGCCCCATTGCTGGGAGTGTTCAAAGCCAGGCTGGATGGGGCCCTGAGCGTCCTCCTAGTGGGAGGTCACCCTGCCCAGGTCAGGGGGGGGCTTGGAAAACTATTAAGATTATTAAGGCTCCTTCCAACCCAAACAACCATGATTCACTGATAACCCCTGACCTGCCATGTCACATACAGGGAGTAAAGTTAAGCTGTCCAAGCTTCCTCCACGAGCAGGGACATCCCCCCACAAGGAGATGAATCTCCACACCAGGTATGCCCTGCTGCTCTCTGCAGGGCCTCAATGAGATCATGCGTGAAATCACAGAAATGACAGCTCCTCTCGCTGTCTTCATTGCTCTGAGGCTGCTGGAAACCCTGCAGTCTGGGCCACCCTCCTGCAATGCACAGTCAGTGCTCGCAGCTCCTTGTGAAATGGGTGTTCCTGCTCATCCAGGGCAGACAATGAGTCTCCTGTCTTTTTGGAGCTGTTTGGCACAGACTTTGGATAACACAGGAGCTGGGGGGTGAGGGGGAAGGCTGGGGAGGGAGAAGGAGGCCTAAGAATCATGTCATCTGCATCAGGATTTGCACTGATTAATGGCATTGTACCTAAGTTTTGTACCTATTTACATTTCCAGTCCTACACATGCTCACACATCCAGTGTTCATTCCTCTTAAAACAATTTGAGGGATTCAGACAAAAGATATGGGTAGATACAAGTGCTTACAATAGTTTAAGAGTGATTCATGTGAGTTGCAAAGCATTTCATAACTTTCTGAAAGCTTTGCTACATGCCTCTGAGCAGTGGCAAGAGAGATCCCTGGTGTACTGTTTCAGGAAACACCAGCCTCAAGCTATTGATTTTACCTACAAGAAGATCTCACCACCCTTGTTTGTTTGGCCATGCCTTTAGTACACCATAAAGACATATCTCTGGGAGATGATTTTTGTGTCCTCCATAATAAAAGTTGACTTTCATAAATGTAGCATGCTGTCAATTCACATGTCAGATTTCAAAAATTCTTTTCTCTTCTAGAGCACCTTAAAAATATTCCCCTTTTCTAACTGTGACTTCTTATTGAATATGTACATTATTTCACTTCATCAAATAGATTGCCCTTCATAAGAAATACAAGAGGTTTGAATACAAACAAATGTTCCATTAACCAAAATGCCATGGTATCAGATAGGACAGCCACTGGTCATTTCAAACTATTTGTTGAAAAACAGTTACATTCCAAATATATCCTGGAGTATGTCACTTTTTACAAACAGAGATCTCGAAGTATCTGATGGAAGTCTAGAGCAAGCAGGCTTAGAAAGGCTTGCCCACTTTTTTGGGTGGTTCAGGTAAGGAACCAAGCTCCAGGAGATCTTTTGCAATCTCACTTTGAAGAGGAGATTCTTATGAGCTGTTTGGTGCTCACAAGGGAGCATTTATTCTCAAAAAGAGAGCATTGATTTATTAGTAAGCATCACATGAGAAAACACATCTTACACGAGCAAGGACCTAATGGTTTAGTAAAATAATTACATGTTCTTCAATCTAGTTTCCTAAAGCTAAAACCAGGAAGCTTTGCAAACATTCACAAAATTAGTCTATCAGAAAGAAAAAGAGAGGGAGAAATTCTCCTGCCTTTTCCCTGATAAAATTGTGTCCATTTTCCTTAATGTATACCTAGATTTAAAAACATTTTGTTGGTTTTCTAGGTGGATTTTATATACTTTTGTAAACCACTTATGCCAAACATGGGTTTGTTTTTCTTTTTAATTCAGTGTGTTTTCTAGAAATAGAGATGAATAGAGATATTGATCTCTATTTCTAGAGATTTGAGATTTAGAGAGATTTCGAGAGATTTTAGATTTTCTTGAAAAATCTCTAGGGATCTCTCTAAATATGTGGGCAGGTATTATGAAAAATGCAATGGCAATTTTTGCCTTTGACTCAAGGTGGTTGGAAAAAATGTTTATAGGGGCGTTCCCAGCACATGTGCTCAATAACTTGATTCCTATAAAAAGTTCATGCAGAATTATCCAAAAATTTTATGCAGAGAGCCCTGGAGCTACGCAAAGCCAGAGATAATGTTTGCATGAGAAAGCAGCCAGAGCAGTAGTGTGGGTGTGTATATGGAGGTGATGATAACAGCATGGCCTGGCACTAGCAGTTGGAAAACTCAAGTTATTTTGTGACTTCACTGAGTTTGGCTCACCTTATCTAATGTAGAACTTCATCCTCTAAAAAGGTCACTATCAATAATTAATGACATAATACTTCATCTTCCCCTCATGTCATCTTTTTTCTTTTTTTTGTAATTACACATTCCAGAAAAACAGGTAAGAATTTATTAGCGGGCAGCTCTCTGCAATCAGCATTTATGAGACAGTGCCCCTCTGCAAAAAACATTCTTCTCCAGCTATATGCCCTTTTTTCTTCCCAGTAAAGCATTTCCTCCATTTTCCTTCAGCCTTTTTAAGGTTTGCTTTCCTTATTTATTCCTATCTGCAAGGAGTAAACTTCGTTAGTTGACTATGTTGAACGCTTTATTGAATAAATGTAGGCAACTGAAAATGTTACTGGGTCTGTATCACTATAATATAAGCAGATTGCATTACATTATTATATACATTAGGCATTTACGCTACTATGAATATAGATCATTCTTTCTATTTTAAATAATGTTCATTTAAAATTTCAAGTCAAGAATGTTTGTTGAAAATTAGCCTTGCTGATGTAACTTCTGTTTCACTCTCTTATTGATTTATGCAGTACAGCATATCTCATCTTGTACTGCTGTTAAATGTATGTTATGTTCTAAACCTCCAGTGAAAATGAAACCATCAATAGATTGTCCCAGTGAGTAACATTTTTTATTGCTCACTGAGCAATTAGTGGTAATATTTAGCTCCTACTTTACCATCCCACGTTGCCTCACGTGGTGTTATGGGAATTTGCTCTTTGTTTTTGTGATAATAATGAATCAATATCCTGCCAGGTAGCCAGAAAGTCTCTCAGATTAGATAGTCCTGAGTCTCTGCTCAGTGATCATTATAGAATAAATTGTGCATCTTGTTACCCCATTAATATTTCCTATCCAGCATTTATGTTTAAGCCAGTCTTGATAATCTTGAGGGGAGACTCAATACTTTGCAGGAAGACTCTCCCACAGACTAAATTTTCACCAGGTAAGCATGTCTCTAGCCTAGAGTGTAAATACCCAACCAGAAGCTTTCAAGCTCAGATAATGATCCCTACTTTTATCACGGAAATGAGGCATTTATCACATCCTGTCATAAATGCTTATGAATGTCTAATACTCAATTTGTGTCTATATGTAAACTTTCATTCGTTTTAATAACAGCTTTTAACAATAAACCTAGAGTAAAATAAGGTTACTTGCAGGCACTCTGTTTTAATAGGAAAATGGCGCAATGTGCTGGCAAGACCAGTGTCCTCACTGAATGTCATTAAATAAGAAGCATTCTGTTTAAGATCATCTTGGTCTCTGATTTTCTGACAAAAGTACCTTTCTCATCTCTCAGAAATTCCTTTAGTATTTAAGGACCCTACCATGTCACTTTGAAAAAGATAAATTATCCTCTTTGTAACTGGAAGAGAGGCATACAGAGGCTAGGACTGAGGTCTAAAATGCAGCTCTATCAGCAGAAACAGTTTAGATTGCTACATTACTGAGTGTAATCCCAAACTCAGTTATTCAGAACTGCATTTTTGTTCTGTCCTTTGGTTTGAGCTCATTTTTTCTTGTTTCTTTCACCTGTTTCTTTCTGGATTTACACACTAGTATTACACCATCCTCCTTAATAGACAATCTTTTTATGAATGTCCCTGCACTATGCCTTCTAGATCTTCTTATCTATCCAACTGGAGCCTCTCTTACTGTCTGTCCTACCATCTCACATGATTCAGGTATTTCAGCTGACACTTTCTGAACTTTTTCATAATTAGATGGCTGTATAATGTTGCTGTACTGTGCAAATGTGCTTGTTGCATGGTAGTTTAGCTGTTACCATTTACTTAGCATCATTCTACAGCCAAATACAAATACAAAGTCTGTCTTTCCTTCAGCCAGACAGCAATCTCATGTACTAAGATTTTACTGCACATTCTACTTCCTAAGTTAACTTGACATAGTCTTATAATAGAAAACCACTGTAAATACTCTTAGTTTCTAAGGGCCCTCAAGTTAAACTGCAACATCTGAAGAGCATTCTTATCACAGCTCTTCTATTTTCTTCTTCTCTTTTGTCTTTCTTTCCTGACTCTTGTCTTTCTTGAAATGTCCTGGCTACAAACAACTTACTAGTAAGCACTCATGGCTTGATGGGATTGTGGGCCAAGAAACTTTAAAATGGCTTTGTGGCAGATTTGTATTTCATGCTTTTTCACTGCAGAGAAGTGCAAAGCCAAATGAGGAGGGAAGGTGAATGTTTGCTACTTTACAACACTTTCCCCATCAATGGGAAGGCAAATTGCATTTTCCTGAGAAGGGAAATTACATTTTCAAGGCAAAAACATGACCTGTCATCCTTAGCCAGTGCATAGAACTCATGACAGTCTGTCCCAATTTCGATCTTTTTATGTTTACTCAGTGAGTGTCCTGGGGCTAGGGCAACCGTGGAAGTGAGGCACAACTTCTTTGTCATCCAGTTCCAATGAATAAGTCCAGAGGAACACTCTGGTCTAGGCAGCTAAAGGTATAGCTAAGACTCACTAAGCAAACTATATTTGACCATAACTCATGTTAACTACAGGGGATGATGTATCTTTTTTTTTTTAAACTTGAATAAACTTTCTAATGGACAACATTAAAATCCATCCACTTAATTGTTTTGTTTCTTAATGGATTTCCTTCTTATTATTGGCTTCCTGTACTTTTTAATAGAATTGCTCATGGACATAAAAGTTCAAAAAGAAGAAAACAAGTCTGGTTGATAAAATGGCTGATTTTTTGTGAAGCACACGCTCCCTTTGGTCAGTACTCAATGACTTGTCAGTCAAACATCTGGGGAAAACTAAAATGTCAGCTCTTGTATTTTTCACATCCTGTTTTTCTATTTGCTGACATTGGTGCTATTATTGCTACTTTGGCCATCATAATAAGAGAAAACAGCACTCCACACTCTGCCACAGTACTCCAAACAGCTATTCATGGAAACCACTTCTTTGTAGACTGCTTTTCCTAAGAGGCTTTTTTAGCCATTGGTTAAATTAGATTGGCATTTGAATTTCATATTTTTCTCTGCCAGAATTGGCTTTGATCTGATGTCTAATAATAAGACAGTGTTTTTTCCTGGGATTTGTATCCAGAAAGGTTACAGAAAGGTTTAGTTAGTGTTGCTTTTACACACTGCCTCAGATTTACTTCAATCTCAGCCCTAGCCTGACCATAGCCTCATCAAGTTCTTAATTTTTAAATAGAACCTTATGTTTAAATGTGATAGGAAGCCAGACTTTCAGCAGTATAAACTGAGAAGACTCCAGTGCTATATCAGTTTATTCCAGCTGAGGATCAGGCAAAAAATGTAACTGAAAATTCAAACAGATGTAGTTTAGGAATATTTATTTATTTATTCATTTATTTATTTATATTGTTGTAACTTGAAAAATATAGAAAATTTAAAACTCATGAAAGTACCGAAAATTAAGTGGACAATACTTTTGCTATGTTGTTTTGAGCACAATTACAGATTTCTGTAACACAGACAATATGCGACAAAAATTCTTCATGGAGGAGAATTTAAAATTAAAAGTGCTACAGCTCTTATGAATCACTTTTTTTTTTTGTTTGGTTTGGGTTTGGTTTTTTTTTTTTGGTTAGTAATTAGTTTCGGTCATGTTAATTATCAGGAGCTTCATTAGGAGATGTGATAGATTTGGGTATATAATCATGCAGTTGTATGCATATGTTCTTTCGCCAAATCCTTTCTTTTCAATTAGTGGACTGATTTTCTGACCAGCAGAGCATAAGGCAGAGAAATCAAACCAACTGAGCTGCAGCCAATAACTCAATTTTTTTACCTAGCAAGGCAAGTAGTTTCTCTCTCACATGCACAGAGTTGACTCCTATTGAACTTGCTTGGGCTGTGTCATCCTTACCCTCAGCCCAAGGTCTCACTCCCTTCCTTTGAGGACCTCCACTCTCTCCAAGTGAGGATGGAATTCATCTACCAGATCAGTTTTACTGGATGGGGTGAGCTCTAAGGTCCCAGGGGGGCATTTCAGACTCTGGACTCTCAAAGTTCTGCTCCACAACAGCTTCTGTTGTCCTCAGACAAAGCTTTTGGGGCAGAAAAGAAATAGCCAAACACTGCTCAGCTGGTCAGAATGGCTCATGTGAATGAGACAGTGAGAATCTTACACTTCCATGCCAAATAGAGAGCAGTTCTGTGGTTCCTGTGCAGTGCTGGTGAGGTGTGACCCTTTTAACAAATCTATTTACTTAGGCTTAGGAGGATAACTTGAATTTGTCCTGATTTCTTACACTGGGCTATTCCTATCTTAGTAAATGCACACAAATCTTCCACTTACAAGAAGTTCTGTGGAAAAAAAAATACAGCAAGCCCTGGATAATCTCCTATTTTCCTACCTGCACTAGCATATGGGAGATATCATGCATTGTTCTCACACTCATGTGACACGTATGTTTTGCGATCCACAGCACTTTTCACAGTAAAGTTATATACAACAATTTACTAACAATGGCTGGGAAAATTGATATGGTATTTTTTGATTTGAATATGCCTTTTTGTTTAGAGAACATCACTAGCCATCAAGTTTAGATTGTTCATGGACTCAGCCAGTTTCATTTATCTGCACCACTATCCATTAGCATTTAAGAGCCAGGTGTAGGGTTAAAAAGATTGTAAACTTGAACACACGCTTACAGGCTTCTCTCTGGCTAAGCAGATGGAAAATAGGTAAACAATTCACTTCAGACTGAGTCATAAAATCAGCATATACAGAGGGTGAGCAGAGAAAGCAAAAGGAAATGACAGATGAAGATAACATACAGTCACAACCTGTAAATGCTGTCTTAAAGCAATATAACTTGAAGAGAGCAAAATTCCAAGACTGGGAGGGGAAAGATTAAAAAAAAAAAAAATGAGTTAAAAAAAAAAAAATGAGCATCTGACATACAGATGCTAACATAGAGAAGCTTAAGTTAAGCTGTTTGAAGGTTGGAAGGCACTTAAGTGAAGATGGCATGCTGGTGCTTATACTGGACAGAAATTGGTCTTACATGGTAGTTGTTGTCCTTTCATTGATTTCCTTGACCTGTCCTTTCATTGATTTCCTTGACCTGTCCTTTCATGTCTGTGACAGAAGTCATCAATTTGCTGTGAACAAATGGAAAAGAGGAAGGAAAAGAGCAAACTCATTGAAAAACTAGTGGCAATTTGTGGAATTTGTTCTCTACTACTTATTGAAGTGCAATGATAACTTCTCTTTGATTCCCTGGTCGTTAGCCCAGCCATCAGTTCAAAGGTTCATGTGAAGGAAGTTAATGACACTCTTGTGGTTCCCAGCAGCTACATGGCCTTACACCAGCTCATACCAGCAAATTTGATATGAAGTTGGATGTCACAGGAGGCCTCAGCAAAATGGCTGTGTAGTAAAAAGAAAGATTCAAGGTAAGAGTTCCCAAGAAGGATGAATGAGTACAGTTGCCAACATGTTGGGTAAACTACTTCTATTAATAGATAAACTTTTCCATTTTCAGGTCCAGTTTTGTAAATTCCCCATTCTATATTTGAAAGGTTTATGGGACACATAAATACTTAGTACAGTTTTCCTGATAAGTCTGCAAGATTTATTTTCAAAGTGACTTTTGCTGTTTCTAAAATTACACCTATTCATTTCCAGGAATACATTCTAAAATAAAGAGTAACTCAAAGTACTTTTTTCATAAACTAGTTTTTGTAAAATACACCTGTATTTTTTTTAATATTATGGAAGTAAGGAACAGGCCATGTACTATTAATTCTACAGTTTAGCAAGGGAAAAATTAATGGAAATGGTAAACCACATGGGAAATATTTTTGTTTATAGACGTTTTATCAAAATTATTGCTGATTTTTTAAATGCATTTTCTTCAACATGAAGAATGTAAATAAAAAATAATTAAAAGTGCAATATACAACTTGAAGACTGTAATGTTCATGAAAATTACAAAATTGAAGTCCATCTATTAGCTTAGTTTTCCTTAAATGTTGCAATATTCCATCTTCAAATTAAAGTAGGTCCTACAACACAGGAATCAACAAAACCGGATCGTATTCCTTGAAGAATCACACAAAAGTTCTTCCCAAATCATTAAATCGGGCTCATAACACAAGGTGAAAATGTTCTGGAAAGGCATGACAGTATGAATTAACCCAATGCAGTCCTATGAACTAATCCTTGGAGTTGTCACTGTGTGGTAGGATTTACTGATTTCAGTGTCTCAAGTAGCAGATCTCTCCAAAGCTATGTTATTGAAATCTTCGTCTATGGAGTGCCAGAAAGAATAAGATTTTTGGCTTGAAATGAGCAGGATCTTTTTTGTTCATAAAGATTAAAATTTAGGGGATTAGATACCACCTCAGCATCAAGGCTGTGTGTATTTCTGTGCACTTTCATAGTGACACATTCATGGATCTGCTCTGGTGCTTTCCAGATTTAAAACTCCTTGTGCACACAAGGCAAGGCTGGAAGTAAAATCCCAGTTTGCTGAATTAATTTAGAAATGCCTTTCAGATCTGTCACTATTCCTCTTTTTAATAAAAAGACAGTTTGAATAGCAATAATACATTGGATTCAAATTAATATCCAGCTCATAATGTCCTAGCATTTTGCGTGCAAACTTTGGCTAAGCACATAAGCAACAATCATTCTGAAACATGCCAGAGGTTTTCTCCGTGGCTGTTCAAGTGTTTCAACATGAGATGAGCA
This sequence comes from Zonotrichia leucophrys gambelii, assembly GCF_028769735.1. Classification (NCBI taxonomy): domain Eukaryota; kingdom Metazoa; phylum Chordata; class Aves; order Passeriformes; family Passerellidae; genus Zonotrichia; species Zonotrichia leucophrys. The sequence goes on along the minus strand of NC_088171.1, from coordinate 106,590,151 downwards.
GTGCCACTCTCATTGAAAGATACAAGCCCAGTTACTCAACCCTGAGTGCTGTGAAGGAGCCAAAGGGCATCAAACCAAGAAGCAGACAAGGATTCCTTTAGGAGTGAATATTCCTAGGTGGTACAGACTGCTGGATTAGGAATGATTAATACTGCCAGGCAGGGAATGGGCAAGCCCAGGCACTCCAGGGTGTATCACTCTTGTTGGACATGTACAAGCTGATGACACAAGTAGATACAGCATGCTTAGAAAGTATCACATTTATTGTGTATGTTATGTACCATGAATTTGCACTGTGCACCCCAAAAAAAGGTCAGGTTCACCATGTCCTTGAAATAGCTTGAGGAAGCAAACATACATGAATCCCACAGTGGACTGCAGTGGACAGGCCTCGGATTTCCTGATGGTTTGTGGCCCATTTGTAGGTGCTGCAGAACATCTGCAAGTCCTGGGCAGATAGTGAGACTTCCCAGATTCTCACTGGATGAGAGAACACACACACAGGGCAAAAGGAAAGAGCCATGGCACAAGACTTTGGATACTTTTCAGGCAGGAGACTGGGGCAAACATGGCTGTGCCAGACATCTTATTATAAGGTATTTTTTGTGCATCAAAGATTGCACTGCACTTTAGAGATGTCTAAGCTAGCTGGGGTAGTAGTAACACAACACAGGCTGTCTACTTTTGCAAGTACTGCATCTTTCAGTACCACTTGGCAGCTACAGTTCATTGAGTCTGTCCTGGAGGAGTTCTTTGAGCTTAGTTCAAACTGGATCCAGTTGGCACAGTACAGGATTCCTTCACAATAAGAAAAGAGCGCCATAAGGGGAGACAATCAGGAGATTCACTCCTCATCCTGACTAGAGCACTAAAGTGGCTGTCCCAGAGAGGTCAGCAGGAGCTGATTTAGCCAGGCAAGCATTTGGATTTGCTGCTCTATGCAGATGTCCATGCTGGCACAGCAGAACTGCTGGTGGTGTCTGAGCTTGCCAGCTCAGTTCACAGCACAGTGCAGGATTTAGTCAAGATCAAGAATTATTTCAGCAACATAAAGAGTCCAAAGATTGAGAAAGAGACAAAAGTTTTAGAGCTGCTCTCTTACTGTGTGCTGGTATTGAATGTTGCTGACAAAAACTGATGTGCAAAAACCTTAGGCTGATGGTTTCAAAAGTAGTTTTTGTCTTGGTGTCATCATTTTGAGTTACAAGGCAAAAATCCATAAGGAAGACAAACCGAGAAGTTATTTTTAAATATTTTGGCACAAAAGGCTTGCCCAGGCTCACACAGGAGGTCACAGGCAGAAACATACACAGTCATCTAAGAGGCAATGATCCAGGATTTTGAAATCATGCAGAGAGAACTAGAGTAGTAAATAGCATCTATACCTTTAGCAAAATAGAAAGAGAATTTGCTATTCATGGTAGTCAGGCTTATTACAGTTGTTGTCTGGGTAAAATCAGGCTTCAAAATTTGTAAGGGAAACTGCTGAAGATTGCTCCATTTTACATTTTAAATTACCTTTTTTTTCAGAGTTTGGATAAAATAATTTATTTCTAGAAAAAAATAGAAACCTATTTACATTTTAAAAATATTTAAATAACTAAATGTTAATGGAAGCAAATGTCCAAGGAGAGAAGACAATGCAGATACAGCTGAAATCAAAGATATTATACTAAGATCTCCACCATTTGCAAAGCTTCAGAAAAAAAAGTAAATTACAATCAGAGAATAAATGTCATGGACCTTCATCAATGATTTTTATACAGGTGATATTGAAAGCAAAAGCATTGACATTATTGACATACAGCCATATGGGAAATGACAAAAGCTATTGCAGAAACATATTTGTCAATGCAATATCTTCTGAGTTACACAGATGCAGTTATGTGGCACACCCTGCAGTAAAGAGCTCTGGAGTCTGGAATATGGCAGGCAAATTTAAAAACAGGTTTTTGAGATGGGGGCAGAATCCCATGTCACAGTTCACTGAAATTACAAAACACCCATTGACCGTCTTACCTGCTGAAATGTATTTATCCATTTCCGTATACAGCAGGCAAACTTATATTGCTGTCTATTCACATTTCTAAATGGGTATTTGTTTATTTATTGCTGTTTTTTAAAGCAGATAGAAATTAATGTCATATTTGCATAGAAAAATTGTAGAGGTTTAGATTATAATCTCTGAAGGAATTTTTTTTAACCCAAAATTTGTGCTATTTCTCTTAATCATCCATATATAGATGTGCTTGAACTGTGCTGGCTCAGATAAGGTTTTTTTGTGACTTACACAGAATGGTTGGATCAACTTTTAAATGCAATAAGTTAATTTGTTCCTGCAATTCATCTTAGGTAGCCTTCATATTTGAACAAAACAACATGACTCAGGACATTTGAAATAATCACTGTGATGAAATACTAGGTGAGAGGAATGCAGCCTCCTGCCCTGCAGATGCATTCTGCCAAGCAGCTAACAAATCCCAACCAGTCCGAGTATCTTGCAATCTTAAATATTGTGCCAAGACTAAAGAATAGAGATGTGCAGCCCTAAAACACAGTATTCCCATGATGGTAACAGGCATGGAGTTTGCAGGGCCTTGGGAACTGAGGCTTGCCAGGTTTGCTCTTTTTAAACTTTTCTTGACCTCCCTCAATTTTGTTTTACATGGCTTATCTCTAACAGCAGCTTTTCTAATTGAAATGAGAATTAGTTCAGTTGTAATATGGAGCTGCAGACCAGTGAAAAAAGAGTTAGAGGTAAAAGCATGTTAGCAAATGTATAAAACTGAATTATGCAGATCCTAGGGGGAAGAAGAAGTCATTAACATGAACATCATAGTCCCTTAAATGACCAATTCCAGGTGCTACAGCTCACCATAACATCACAAACTACCATCACCGGAATGAAACCACCAACTCCAGGACCTAGCAGAGCAGGGGAAAGGTAAAGATAATATCCAAAAAAGGAGAAAAACCTAGGAAGCTTTTAAGTTTTAACTGTAATGTTATTAATATTGATTTTTTTTTCTCTGTTTAGACATCTTTCTTTTTCTTTTTCTGCTGTAATTACATCTGCTCTAGTAATGATTCTTATATTAGACTGTTAAGATTCAGTTATAATAATTACAAATTCTTGGGTTCATTCATACATACATATATATACACACACACACACATATATGAGGTGCGTGTCCTCTGTGCCCACAAACAAGTGTAACAATAGGCAGACATCTGCATCAAAAACTATTGTTTCTCTGTGCTTTCTGGGATAAACTTTCAAAGGACCATTAAAAAGGAGCATAATTTATGTATGTATTTCTGTATTCAACTGTTCTGACAAATTATTGTACCTAAATATGAAAACAGAAAAGTCACAGGAGACCACGTGCAACTGAAAATAGGTGCAATTTCAAATTTTGTGAAGATATTAAGAAAAGTGCTTTACATTTTTTCCCCCAACACCCAAGATAAATACAGACCCCAAAAAACTATATTGCTTTCATCTCCTTTTTTGTTGTTCATCGAAAGAATTCTTTGGGGTTTTTTTGGTCATGAAATTTAATATTTGGGCTGATGAAAGTGAAAAGTTTGGTATGTTATTCACAATAGATTGAATAAACACAGGGATTTTCCAAGGGTGAGGTAGGGAATGTGTACGAATCACTCTTTCAGTGGACAGTCATCACTGTGCAACTGGATTCAGAGCAAGGATGACTCTCAACTCTGCAATCTGCTGAATTTATTCTGTATTTTTAAGTTTAAGAGGAAATCTGAGTGATCATCCCGGATCGTATGATCTCAGTAATTAAGGTTCACACCAGGCCATGCGTTCTGAGATGAGCTGGTGCTATTAGCAGCTTTCATCTGCCTGCCTCCCGTTTGTTTTACTGTATGCACAGATGCACAGATGAACATTGCCTCAGGAAAAAGATCTGCAGGAACCCCTTCACTTGCAGATTTGTAGAATAAGCCATTTGGATCTCAGCACAAGTATTTGCTCTCAATGCACACGCATAATTTTCTCGTGAATGGGATTTATGTGTGCACATCAAAAGAGGAAAATCCCTAAGGGCTCAGTTTAAACCAACAATAGCAAAGATATTCAGGAATCTCTCACCAGAGCATGCCCTGCTTTGCCTACTTTATATCACGAAGACTTTGAATGAAATCTGTGGCAGCCAGGCAAAACAGGACATGAATTGGCTTTATGACTGTTCATTTTTAAAGGCATACAATTAAGCCCTTAAGAATTTACTGGCTTCCTAATGAGAGCACATCAGCTGTGAGAGATAATGTTGGTGATAGCTGGATGGAGGCAAGGTGAAGGAACACTCACCTCCACCACACATTTTGGTGGCAGCACTGTGGCTGTGCCCAGAACAGCACCTCTTAACAGGGTTTGCTTAGCTATGAAGGGAAGAGGCTGTGAAATACAAAAGTGGTGTTATGGAGGCATAGCATTATGGTGGCATTAGCACCGTGATGAGGATAGGGCTGGGGTGAAGGCGCTTGGGGTCTGTACTATTCCAGTGCTATTCCTGAGCTACAGAGGCCTGATCCAAAAGTCTAAACCAGAGGCAGAGTCCTGTGGGTCCCTCACCCTGGGCGCTGGCTTCTCAGGATGCTGCTGGAGCAGGGGCCGACTTTAAATAATACTAATACTATAACTAATAACAACAACAACGACAGAACAATAACAATTATGCAACGAAAACAGCAATAACACACAATTTCCTGTAATTATCTAAAATTATATGCTGATATAATTAGTATGTGTTCGAATGCAATTGATTCTGTTATAATCTAATATAACCTGTTCTGCTAAGTAATAATAATAATAAGGAGAAGAGGAACAAATATTATGGTGATGGCATAGTACTAATACTAATACTAATACTATTATTATTATTATTAATAATAATAATAATAATAATAATAATAGTAGTAGTAGTAGTAAATACCCAAATACTGCCTTCCCGCCCCCAAAAGAACCTTTGAAGAGCAGGAGTAGCCGGCACCCCCTGAGCACCAGGTGCTGCTGCGGAGGGAGGCGCCGGCCCCGCGCCCCGCCCCGGCCCCGCGCAGCCCCGGGCGCGGAGCGGTGCGGGCCGAGCCGAGCCGAGCCGAGCCGGGCCGAGCCGAGCCGCGCGGGCGAGCGGGCGGGCGGGCGCGGAGCGGAGCGGGGCGGAGGCGGAGCGCTGCGATGTGCAGGATGTCCTTCAAGGTGAGCCGGGCGCCTCAAGGGGAGAGGGGCGGGGGGATGCGCCTTTGGGTTCCCGCTTTGCGCTGGTCGTGCCGGCAGCCCGTGGAGCGCTCTGTCGTGTCCGTGGACTTGGGGGTTGATTTGTTTTATTTTTTTATGGAAAATGGTATAGGGCGAAAGGAAGGAAAGCAGTAACGTCTTCCCGGGCTTTGGGTGCCCCGGGAGTGCTGCGGTGGCCACGGATGGAGCGGGCGATTTCACAGCTGACAGCCCCTAAAGGGTGCGTGCCTTGTGTTACATAAACTGCGAGCTCCGCGGAGCTTTACTTTGGCCCTGGGGTGGTCGGGCTCCGTGCTGTGGGTTTTGGTGCAGTCAGGAGCCTCCTCCTCACTTTTGCGACCATCTCTGCTGGTTGTGTAATAGTTAGGAGGCAGTCTTCATCCGTGCTCTTCCTTTCAGGCTGTGGTGGCCACTGAAGCCAGACTGTTTCGTTCCCTTTGCCAGATGTGATTCCTGCCACTTTTTGTACTTCTTCCATCCAAACCCACGTAAAAGCAGTAATTTCAAAAGATTGCCTTAAAGAAGTTTTTTTTAATCTAAGGACAGGATTAATAAGATTATTTGGCAAAGAGGGAAGCAAGCAGCAATTTACTAATGATGTTAGTAGATAATATTTATGATGGATCATCTTCTCTGTTATGCACTTTCTGGATGTTGTGCTTGCCCTTCTCTTATTGATCAGCACCTCGGTGCCAGTCCTTTGCCATATCGCTTGTGTTGCATTTTTTGATTTGATGGATGCACTTGCCTCTCTCCTGTCAGGGTGTCTCCCTCCTGGAATGCTGGTGCTTCGGTGTCACCGTGTCAGTCCAATGGTGGCACAGCCGGTGATTCCCACCTGCAGTTAAAGCCCTCCTGTGGAGGCAGCAGAGAACCTTTGCTCCAGGGGCAGCTCATCTCACACTTGGTAGTGAAATCATAGAGTGCCTTGGTTGCAAGGGACCTTAAAGACCATCATGTTCCAGCCCTCTGCCATAAGCAGGGACACCTTCCACCAGACCAGTGGCTCAAAGCCCCATCCAGCCTAACTGTGGACACTTCTAGGGATGGAGCATCCACAGCTTCTCTGGGCAACTTCTTCCAATGCCTCACCACCTTCAGAGTAAAGAAATCTCTTCCTAATATCCACTCTGAAGCTACCCTCTTTCAGTTTAAAGACATTTGTCCTTATCCTTATCCCCACATGCCCTTATAAAAAGTCCCTCTCCTCTTGCAGGTCCCATTTAGCCACCGGAAAGCCGCTCTAAGGTCTCCTCAGAGCCTTCTCTTCTCCAGGCTGAACAACCTCAATTCCCTCAGCCTGTCTTCATAAGAGAGGCACTCGCATTATCATCTTCATGTTCCCCTTCTGGATTTGCTCCATCAGGTCCATATCCCTATGTTGGGGGCCCCAGAGGTGAACACAGTACTCCAGGTGTGGTCTCACCAGAGCAGAACTGAAAGAGAGAATCACTTTCCTCAACCTGCTGCTCTGGATTCTTTTGATGTAGCCCAGGATACACTTGATTTTCTGGACTGCAATCTCTGTGGTCATCCCCTTTTTGGTCCTGCATTGTTCTCACACCTAATTTCTTATTTTTCTTAGTTTTTCTGTATGTTTATTCTGTCTATGTGAGTTTTTTCCCACCTTCATTACTCACAAGCATCCACCCTAACAGCCCCATGTTCCTGGTGATGCCAGCTTCTTTTTCTTTCTTATCCTTGTTTATTTGACTTGTTCTTCAGGTCTTAATTTCTGTTCTATCCCTATCAGCTCCTTTTCTATGCCCTATTTCTCACATTGTATTCCCTCAAGTTTTCCTGTTCTAAGTAGCTGACTGCTTTCCCTTCCCTCTGAAGAACTGCAGACCGTACCTCCCTCTCTCCGTTTTCTCTCCCTTTCCTGTGACATTTTGTTTGGCATTTTCTCTTTCTCTCAGATCATGAACTTGGATTCTTACTCTTTGCCACTGGCTGTTCACATTTTCTGTCTTATTATCCTACTTACCCAAGTCATAGCATTTATCTTTCTTTCTCACACAAATATCCTCTCTTCTGCCACATTTTGCCTGACTAAAACATTTATATATAAAATCACCTTTCCTTTTTATCAGGATCCTTCATGTAGGATATATTGCTATCTAATAAAGAACTCTGCTCCTAAGATGCACTAGCCTTTTCCATCATGCTTGATCCTGATTTCCAGTTCTTCTTCTTTAAACTTTTTACTCAATACCTCCTTCCCATTAAGACTAGTTTGGAAACTAAAAAAAAAAAAAAAAGGAAATTTCTTGCATTTTGCCAGCAAAAGGAACAAGTCGGTGGGCAGACTAGCATTCTCTTTCCCCTTTATTTTCTTTCTCTTTGTCTATTGCCCCTTTTCTTTTCTCGGCAAGACCCCTGTTTAAGAACTGCACTCTTCCTCCTCAGCGCTCACCCCACTGTCACCTGCCCTTTCTCTGCAAACAGCAAATCAAAGGTAGGGCAGGGAGTAGGAGCTGGTGGTCACAGCATTTAAATTTTACTTTCTCCCTCAATATTCATGAAATTACTCAGATAGCTTAGCACAATTCATTTTTTTTCTGTATGCCTGCAGAGAAATGGTTTTGTCAGATTTTTAATATATATTTTCCTCTAGGCCATTTTTGAAAAAGTGTTATTTCTAATGTCAGTGCAGCATGAATATAATGCCAGCTTTCCATCTTTTGGCTCTCATAAAAGCAGACAAGCAATCAAAATTATTAGCACAGCCAGATTTTAAAATAATACTTTAGAGAACTTGATGAAGTGAAGGAACTTTTATCCTGAAAGTTGCTGATGCTGGTACAAGTGACATAATGAAACAAGCAATTTTCATGAAAGCTATTAGCTAATAATTTTCAAATGTTTATTACATTCTGCTCCCAGGCTGTCAGTGCTGAGGATCAGTTGTTTACTTTGAGGATGCTTTGGGAGCAGACTAGCTGTATGATAAGAATTATGTAAAAAATTTGTCCAATTAGTCTTTTGAAATTCAACATTGCCTCTCCCTAGGAAGTATCTGATGAGACATGACTGAGTTCATAACTGAACAACAGCAGTCACATCCTGCAGCTAGAAACCCATTTATTGCTAAAAAATAAGTCAATAAATTGGATTATTAACCCCAAAGTGCTGTTTTACATTTTGCCTACTAGTGATGTCAGTATTGCTGATGAAAATGAAGATCACAGAGATGTAGATCCAGAGATATGAACTGCCACACAGTACACAATGAGGCTGTATTGTAAGGTGCCCAGATCATCTGAATGATTTTGCATTTTCATTCACCTTAGCACATACCATAGCTCAGATTGGCATCTGATTTTTTTTAATCCAGTCACTGGATGGTTGATAGTCTGAGTGTGCTGTATACTCCACTTTTATGCAAGGGATCCCAAGCAACACAGGGGCACAAAGTGAAATAAAAGTGCTTAATAGGAGTCACTTCAAATGAGAAAAAACCTAGTTTTGTGTCCTTGGGGCACTGAAGAATTCTTCCATTGCTTGGGTCTGATCCAAAGTATAAGGACAACTCTGCTGGAGGGCTACTGGAGGACATACAGGAGAGAAAAAAGAGGTAGGAATTTATGACTCATAAGGCCAAAGACTTTGAAGTTCTCTGCTTCCCAAGCAGGGTCACACTGGACATTTAGTTCTCTTCTCATGTGAACTATTGAAAGCAGGTAAGGAGTTCCTGGATATGGATTCCAGTTCCTGCCTCCCTGACCAGTGAAAGTGGTGGTGTATGATGAGCTAGAATAAAATTCAGTCTGCTACTGTGCCCTTGTTGTTAAAACTGGGATGGATTAAGTAAATCTTTCCCTTTATGGATGTATTGCCATCCCTCTAAACTTCCTAAAACTTTAAGGGATAGTTTGGGACAATAAAAGATAAGGAATTTGATTGTCCCTTCTGCAAGGTCTAAACATAATTCTTTTGCAATAGCTTTCCAGTGAATATCATAATAACAAAGCCAATAAGATAATATTCCTAACTGCCAGCTCTGTAAATAAATATCTATCTAATAAATCAGAGCAGAAAAGGGCAACATGAGCCTCTGTGTGTTTAGGTCAATTGTTTGCTTTTACATAAAATTTTAGTAGTGGATCTAAGGGTAAAGATTGGAGGACACTATAGTGTTGCTAGCAAGGAGGGTATAAACGACTGTCTCTACTTTAATCAACATTATCTGCAGATACTTCAGGGAAATGCAACAGCTGTGAAAAGAAGATCAGAATTTAGCTTATTGTGCTTGATAAACCTTTCAGACTCCAAATCAGAATTTAGCTAATTGTGCTTGCTGAAATTTTCAGACTCCTGCCCCTGCGTGTGCTAGTACAAGAAATACCACCATCAATTTATAGGAAGTGATTTATAATTTATTAAATGGTTGGAATGTCTCTCATCTCAAACAGCTGCCAATTTTCCAACCTATTAATATTAAAAATGCAACCCATGGAAAGTGCTGTGACAGACCTGAGATAGATTCAGATTCATGATTCTTGTGTCTGCTTGTTTCTGCGAAGTTTATTGTCTTCATGTCAGTGAAGGCAGCAATTTAAACTGTGCTGCATATGTGCATTTTAATTATAGAGCATAGAACTATTGAATCCTGATTCCCTGCCACATTACATGTGCCCATTGACATTTAGACAAGATGTGCCTATGTCATTTCTGAAGCTGAATGATTTACTTTAATATCCACTCTGCACTCTCTTTGGGTTACCCTGAAGGCAAGATATCCTCACTGCAAAGCAATGTCCCTGGGTATCTTTAACTCTGCTTTGGTGTGACTGTTGGTGGTGTTTTACACCACTGTAGATGGTTTGGGGCCTTATTAAAAAATCAACAGCACGAGCCTGCTCTAGGATATGTACCATTGCCATCACAGTGTTTCCCTCCACACTTCACCCTTGACAGTGCTTACCCGTCAAGGCAGAATACTGGCAGCTGCCTGCATCAATTGGGTAAAGAGGGTAGGAGCAAAGTCCATGTCTTTCCTTTCTGTCCTTTCCATGTCTTTCCTTTCTGTCCTTTTCCTGTGCTGGAGCAGTCATCATTCACTCCTACCCAGGAGATGGTGCACATGCCCACAGTCCCAGGGTGTTAATTCCAGGCAGGAGGCAGAACAAGCAGTCTGGGAGATGCATGAGCAACACATTTCCTGTATTGGAACTTTGTGTGCAGAAAAGGAGGAGATGACAGAGAGCTAATCTGAAACCCAAGAGGATGTCCTGCAGCAGGACATGTCAGCAGGATGCTTCAGCCTAGCTGTGGCCAGCCCCACCACAGAAGCAGACAATACAGGCATCACTGAGCATGTTGTTTTCTGTGATGTTTCCCTGTGGATCTGGCCTAGCATCATCCTTTCTCATTACAGATCAATCTAAGAGACATAGGCTGCCATGGACACAGAGAAGACCTGAAATAACATGAGGAAGCACAGGAAGACTGGTCTCTTTAATTGCAAAAAGAAATTAAATTAGCTTCCTTTCCATGCTCTGAGCTTGAAAAATCAGCACACTAAGCTGAAACTTTCCTGGCTTGAATGCAGAATGTATGGGATGTGTATGCTTGCCCAGTGTATTTTCCTAAGTGATTTATTTCTGCTTTCTTTTTTTTTTTTCTTTTTCTTTTTTTCCACCAGAAAGAAACACCACTTGCCAATGCTGCATTTTGGGCTGCAAGAAAAGGAAACCTGGCTCTGCTCCAGCTGCTGCTGAACAGTGGGCGAGTAGATGTGGACTGCAAAGACAGCGTATGCACACAATGCACCTACAGCCCCAGCACTCATTTTGCATCACTTTCCATAGCCCACCATGCACAGGGTGTAGTAGGGATCTAACATGTAACATATGAATGTCTTGTGGTACTTCAGGGTGATTTAAAACCTTCTCCTGTCAGTAATCAAGCTTGAAACATAAGACAAAATAGTGTCTTGATTTACATCAGTGGCAAGGGGTTAAGAATTTGCCAGCACTAAAAAATGTGTCTTACACAGTTATTTGTGGTGCTGACATTACAAACACACATCCTAGCACCTCGGGCTTCCCTTTGCAAAGAAATGTCTTTGTAGTAATAGATCATGGCAAGGAGTTGGTTGAATTGAGCCCAGATAACAATGATTCTGTCAGCTAACAGACCTTCTCATAATTAGAACAACTGCTGGCCTCCTAAATTCTTCCTCCTCCACCCAATCTCTGGACTGGGCACCAACATGAAGGCACAAGATTGCCAAGCAAGAGGAGCCCAGACAAAGGACATATTTCATGGGAATTTCCACTGTAATTGACATGGGTTGAAATTAGTTTTGAGATAGAAATGGGTTGATAACACAGATAATGAGCAGGTCTTTCTATTCTGCCTACAACACATGGTGAGATAGTTGATTGTGCTAAGCTGAGTCAAAGAGCAAGGGGAAAAGGAGGGTGAGAAGTTCCAGGTTTTTTTTGTTTGGCATTGGGACTGACTGACACAGAGTCATGCTGGTGTTGGTAAGGATTGATGCCACTTCCAGCCCAAAACATGAATTTGCTGCAGCTTCTCTCACTTTGAATACCTTCAAAGTGTAAGAGATTTTCTAAGACCATTGACTTTAATGTATCTTTTCATTTTCATTTCATTTTTGCCCTGTAGGCAGGTATTTGTCCTACAGCACTTCTGGAGATGCTGCTATGACTGTCCTTCTGACAAGGGAGGGAAGGTTGTTCAAATAGAGGCTTGTAGTAAACAGGACAGAGATCAGTATGAAAAAATAAAGTCACTACTGTCCATTTTTTCTCAAAAAATGGCTAACTTTGGAAAAGGACTTTCACACTGCACTGCAATAATAATTGTATCAGACACACATTTTCTAGACTAAATTTTTTTTTACAATTAAGACCCCAGGTTTCTTTTTTGTAATGTCACCCATTCCTTCTTTAACTTGAGCTGTTGTGTGTGAATGGTTTTGAAGGATGTGTTTCATCCTTATGCATGTGGTTTCTGCATATTGTCCATACACTGCATACATATAAATCTTACTTCATTCACTGGAAGTGACCTTATAGTGTACTGAGGGAGTTGAACAAAGATTTCTGTACAGAAAGTTCTCTCTTATAATGTGAAGAGTCACTGAGTGAGTTTGCTCTCATTATTTGGATAGGGAATTGCTGTTCAAATCACCCAGCCCCTTCTCCTGACTATGACTCAGAATTCTGAGTGTCTCAGCTGAGTCACTCAGCTCCTGTGTCTGAGGTTATTCTTCTGGAAATGATGCAAAGAACTTTGGGATTCTCTGCTTAAAAAGAGAAAAAAAAAAAAGCTGTTTAGAAACGAAGCCCATTCTTTTTATACTTGTTGCACTTATTTTGGGACAATAAGGTATCATAAGCTCCCTCCAGCTTTTTGGCAGAGATGCTGTCTCATCCAGACAGTCTGATTCATTGCTGTAGGTGTCTGTTGAAGGTACTGACTTGTTTTTCCTTACTCCCAGCTTGGCACAACAGCTCTGATGGTAGCATCTTACTATGGCCACATAGATTGTGTACGGGAATTGGTGTTGCAAGGAGCAGATATCAATCTGCAGAGAGAGGTAGGATTCAAACAGGGCTTGATTAAGTGACTGCTGGTTTGTTGCAAATAATAAGAGTGTTGTCTGCTGCTTGTTGCCAATTGTTTCTTTATCACTTGCTGTATAGTGTATGTATAATATGTATAACAGGCTCTGTTCTGAGGACATCAGGGAATCAGAGATCTGGAGTTTACAAGAGAAAATCAGATGCCAGAGGTACATTTATAATAAGTCATGAAACATTTTCAGCACATATGGTTGGTGAGGGTCAGTTACATCTGGGATGTAACCCCCCAGGGTTATGCCATTTATGTATTTGCAGTTTTACTTTTTGGCACAACAGTTTACAGATCTCCAGATGGGATAAATAATAAGAAGACCTTCACCTTTTGATTTGCAGCCTGGTCATTAAAACAGAGTGGATGCCATTGCTATCACAGGGATTAGTTTTGACTCTGTATGTTTTGGAGTTTCTGCCTTTTAGTCTGAGCCAACTCATCTCTAGCAGTCACACAGCTTTATCATCTGTACCCTTCCCTGCATCTCTGCTTGGCATTCAAGGCATGTCTTGCACCATGACATCAGCATGGAAGGGACATCAGCAACTGATTTTTTTGGGAAATTGCCTTTCACTCATACTCCATGCAGACAGCTGTAAGTATTGCAGTTGCTCTGCATGTTGACTGCTCAAAGAGCAGAATTGCTCTGGGACAATCACTGGTTTTAAGAGAAGAGGAGTGTAAGGAGGGCCTGAAATTACATGGGGTGGTGGCAGGTTGTGCAGGATAGCAGTGTGCTCATTGCTCAAACAGTACAAGCCAAGGTTTCTTACTTTCCTTGGTTACCTGGAACCAGAGCTTTAATCTCATGCTGACATCTGCAAGTTACTGAGTCAGTGAATGCCCTGGTTGATGATGTAGGTGCCTTTGCACTTACTGGCCTAAACTTGCTCTAACCATGACCGCCGGTGTCTCCCAGTGGGGTCCTGTTCTAACAAAACATGGACTTAAATACGTCCCTTCCCTTAGGTAAACATTGCTTGGAAAGAAGCAACAAAAGAAAAAGTTCAGAACAGTTTTATGGAGCTGCTCTTGATTATTGTCCGGTTTATCTTCCCCCGAAAGGTTGTGGTGGTTCGTGGTCCGTCCAGGGACGCCAATATGTCAGGTTTATCTCGGCTGTTTGAGGGGCCTGGAGAGCCCGGAGGTGGCCTTGGTGCACCCGCGTGTCAAAGGACGAGAAGAGGCTTCAGTTCTTCTTTCTGGTTTTATGTTTATTAATTGTTTATCTAAAAGATGTTCTTTCAGCTCAACAGAGATCCGCACAGCAGTCAGCCATGGGCACACAGCGTCTGCCCTCTGGGCAGCCACGTATCTTTATACCCTTTGCTACGTGTACAATATTTATCATTTTTCCCCAATACCATCTATTCTTATAACTCGGTGTACTCTTAGTAATAACCAATAGAAAGGTGCCACCGTGGCCAAAGAAGATGGAGGAGAGGAGGAAGAAGGAGGAGGACAGGACACACCCCAATTCCTCCATCTTACTCCTCTAAACCCCCCTGTACATAAATCTTAAACCCTGTTTCTCACCCTCTAATTAGCTAATCTTTCCACCCTTCACCCCGGTGAGGCCCTGTGAAGCCCTCATCCTTGTCGTCTCCTGTGTAGGGTTAAAGTCCAGCTACCAGACACTTCTGGCAACATTCCAGGACTCCCGAGACCCCCAAGCTGGTCTCGGAGGCTCAGCATCTCAGGGCTGAGATTTTGAGATCCGACATCTCCCCCTTCTGTTTGCCCCAAGAAAACCTCTTTTACAATCCGATTCATGGTATCTGGGACGACATGGATGAGGACTAGGAAAACTATTACAACATAAAATCCTAAACTATTAAAACATAAAATCCTACCCTTCAAATTCTTCTCCAAATGGGAGAAATGTCAAAGAAATCTGCCCTTAAAATTCCTCTCCAAATGGGAGAAATGTCAAAGAAATCTACCAGCTGATCAATATATGATCCTTTGTCAGTTTTCCCTATAATAGGTAAATTTACTCCATTGCCTATTGCAATTCAAGACTTTAAGGAGAAAACCTCCCAGTCTTTCGTTCTTATACAGAAATATTCAAGACCCCAAAGAGAAAAACCCCCCCAGAGTCTTTCGTTCCTCTTGTTTCTCTTCTGAGTTGTCCTTTGCAGTCTGAGTCCCGACTTTTGTCTGAGTATTCGTTTCTTCTTCTATCTTGTTGAGGAAAATCGCTGGATAGTTGCAGACTTGTTACGAAATGATGTTGTAGCTCTGCTGAACCGACCTGGCATGTCGTGCACTCAGGGGTTACCTAGTCTTTGATTCAACTGACAATAGGGTTAGAAAACACACAAGCCTCCCCAGGAGGGGAGAGGCTTAGGCACCCGAGGGTTTTTACCAAAGGCACCAAGTCTGGAGAGGGCCCCTCCTCGCCTGAGACGTCACCGGGGGTCTGGCCCGCCCCCGCCCGCGCTCGGCGCATGCGTGCTTTCCGAGCTGCTCTGTGTCTCTCCCGAGGTAATTTTTTTCTCTCCCTTTTTCTTCCGCCTCTGAATTTTCCCCCCTCGGTCTGCCCCTGACTGTCTCCTCCTCCTCCGACGCTGTGTGTGTGTGTGGCCTTTCGTCAGCGTGTGCGGCCGTCCCGCCGGCACCCGCGCCCGCCGCGACTCGCACCGGGTTTTTTTTTTTTTTTTTTTTTTTTTTTTTTTTTTTTTTTTTTTTTTTTGCGTCACAACCGCGCGCCCCCAGCGTCTCACGCAGCTTTTCTGGGATTGCGCAATTTCCCCCATGCCGCTGCATGGGTCAGACGCCCCGGCTTTGGTTTGTGGCTTCTCCCCCCCGGGTTTTTTGCGAGTTTTGCCCGCCGTGCGCGTTTCTACTGCCTTGCCGGCCCCCGGGGCCGCTGCACCCCCCGGCTCTGAGCTTAGCAAAGCCGTATCTGAACACGCGTCTTTTGTTTTTTCTTCAGCCGCGCTCCCGCCTGCTCCGCCGCCGCGTGGCTGCCGCGAAAAAGCGCCTCCCCCGATCCCTTTTTCTTCCCCCCCTGCTCTCCCCCCTCGGTCCTGAGTCCTCCATGCTCTCTGGACTTTTTGGACGCTTTTTGGGAGTTTCTCAGGGTTTCTGGGTTTTGGGACCGGGTGTTTTAATAATATTTCTTGCTCTTTTTTTTCCAAGAGCATTTTTCACTCGGCCTTTTAAGGCCAGAGCTAATTTTTTCTTTCCTGGAGCCTTGCTCCCCTCTCTCTTTCAGAGAGTCCCCCCCCGGACGTCTGGTGCGTCTCGGGGGTCTACCTTCCTGGCCTTTTAAGGCCAGAGCTAATTTTTTCCGGAGTCTTGCATTGCTCCCCCCTCTTTTGAGGGCCCCCCCCCGGACGTCTGGTGCGTCTCGGGGGTCTACTTTCCTGGCCTTTTAAGGCCAGAGCTAATTAATTTTTTGTATGTTTGTGTCACACCTTATAAGGTGGACAAAATTTCCCGTTGTTCCTGGGAAGGTGTGCCTCCCATGTTCTTATTTTCAGGCTTTCTTACCAAATCTGTCGCCAGAGCAGTCTGGACGTCTCGATCTGTCCAGCAGATCACGAGAGGTGGACCCAGGGCGCCTTCTGGTTCCAGTCCGGGCTGTTCTGCTACGAATTCTCTTCGGCAGAAACTGAGAGGTGGAATTCTCAGTGACTGCTGGTTTTTTGCAGTCTCTGCTGGCTTTTTTTCTCTTCTTCTCTCTCTTTTTCTTCAGGGCTTTGAAGGTGGTGGTGGCCCCCCCGAAAGGTTGTGGTGGTCAGAGCTCACCCAGTGGAAGCCAAATGTCCGGTTTATCTTCCCCCGAAAGGTTGTGGTGGTTCGTGGTCCGTCCAGGGACGCCAATATGTCAGGTTTATCTCGGCTGTTTGAGGGGCCTGGAGAGCCCGGAGGAGGCCCTGGGTGACCTTGGGACAGCCCGGGTATCGAAAGACGAGAAGAGGCTTCAGTTCTTCTTTCTGGTTTTATGTTTATTAATTGTTTATCTAAAAGATGTTCTTTCAGCTCAACAGAGATCCGCACAGCAGTCAGCCATGGGCACACAGCGTCTGCCCTCTGGGCAGCCACGTATCTTTATACCCTTTGCTACGTGTACAATATTTATCATTTTTCCCCAATACCATCTATTCTTATAACTCGGTGTACTCTTAGTAATAACCAATAGAAAGGTGCCACCGTGGCCAAAGAAGATGGAGGAGAGGAGGAAGAAGGAGGAGGACAGGACACACCCCAATTCCTCCATCTTACTCCTCTAAACCCCCCTGTACATAAATCTTAAACCTTGTTTCCACCCTCTAATTAGCTAATCTTTCCACCCTTCACCCCGGTGAGGCCCTGTGAAGCCCTCATCCTTGTCGTCTCCTGTGTAGGGTTAAAGTCCAGCTACCAGACACTTCTGGCAACATTCCAGGACTCCCGAGACCCCCAAGCTGGTCTCGGAGGCTCAGCATCTCAGGGCTGAGATTTTGAGATCCGACAGATTATCACTCAGGAAATACTGATTCAACAAACCAACAATAAAGAAAAACACTGAAAGCCTCCAAAATCACTCTGTTGCAGAAAGGGAGCAAAACAGATTAAGTGCTGAAGAGCAATGGCACTGTTCTGCAACTAAGTGCAGTTACTCCAACTGGTGCTCTTGTTCTCTGAAGTTGTTGTGAAGCTCAGGGAAGTGAGAGCCCCATACATGTGCCCAGGAGAGGGGGCTCTGAAATTATCTAAATGGGGCCATGTACTATTGTAAAGGCTTTGGGCACTGGAGTGAATTTCACATCCAGTTCCCATTTTCTGTAGTTTCTGCATGGGGTGAGAGTGCCCAAAGTCAGGAAAACCTGCATCTATCTTCCTTCCTTCCCTTCCTTCCCTTCCTTCCCTTCCTTCCCTTCCTTCCCTTCCTTCCCTTCCTCCCAAATGCTGGACAGATTTTTCAGTGCAGTGGGAAGAAGACTGAGCTAAGATACCTGGTGTCCTCTGGAGTCTTCAAATTCATCATGTCTTTTCAGCTGATATTCAACTGATTGAGCTCGATACTTTTTAATTCAGTCAAGTGTGTTATGTGTTTGTTACTATTTTAATCAATTTTTCCTTTACAGTCAGGTGCAACCTCTCTGTTCTTTGCTGCACAGCAAGGCCACAACGATGTAGTGAAGTTTCTCTTTTCATTTGGAGCCTCCACTGAATTTAGGAATAAAGTAAGATGATGTGTTTATTTTTGCATGCTGATACATTCTGACAGTCAAGGCTGGGTTTTTGTATTGACATGAAACATGACAGGGAAGTGTTAAGATGATAAAATTTCCTCACGTGAACAGTTTCGAGTAATGCAACACATTGTGAAGTATTAACTTTGGACTAGCTTTTCCTACCTAGACTGAGTGGTGTAAGTTCATCAAGGTCCCTTGATAGTGATATGAGTCTTGCTTCATAAGCCATCCTCCAATACAAGATCAAAGGGTCTTCTTGTACATACCAAGTAGGAGCCTCATTTAGGTGTTTGTGTCCTCTGGTTGCATAGAACTTACATTTCATCAACATTGGGATGTCCCCACATTCCACCATAGGATACATAAGAATATAATGCCTTCAGTCCTCCCTAAATTCCTACTTTCCTATCTGGAACAAAAAGATGAAATGCACCTCAGAGCTTTTATTTCTTTTTTCAGGCAGGTCCTTTTCCAAAATCTTCTTAGAATAGCCCAAAGCACAGGTGGCAGGGCTTGGGTTCCTCACCCCTCATGGGGTCAACAGCAGCAAGATCAGCAGTTCATCACTGACAGCAGTACATCAACCTTTTTTTTTTTTTGCCCAAGCCAGTATTAGTACCTCTGCTGTCAGCAAACAGGGGGAAAAGCAACATATTTTCATTTAGTATACTTGTCCTTGATGTGCTAGTTACGTTTTGAAGCATTGCCATTATCTGGGAAGGAGGACCCTTGCAAGTAACTTATCCTGGGATCCCTAGTGATGTCTTTGAAGAAGCAGTAGTTCTTTACCCCACAGCAATCAATTTCTCAAGATATTTTAGTCTGTGATTTGAACGATTCTCTCAATCCATACCTGCTTTCTGGAGTCCCTGCAAATACAGGCTCTAAATATAAGGGAATTGACGGAACATCAGAAGCTCACTCCCTATGCTCTAGGGCTAAAATCCTGTTGTTTTGAGGCCATAGAGTAGGATTCTGATACCCCAGAGAGCTGTGCTTGTGGTGAGCAACTCTCTGACCACAGCAGCAATCAGTAATAAAGGCATGAATGAAATTGTGGCTGTTTAACACAACACAGAGTGCAGCTGTGAAAGTTGGCAATGCAGGAGGTTGCAGTGTTAAATACAACAGCTGTATCTTACAATGCTGGAAAATCTCATGTGGGACAAATTTCTTGGGTAAGGTAGCATATTCAAATAAATGTTCTTCTCTGACTTTTATTTCAGGGTATGTCTGGTGGTTAGCAAGATTCAGAGGGGTCATTTTCCCTTGCTGGCAAGTCAGAGGCTCAGTGCCTTGTTCTGTCTAGAGAGACAGTTACAGCTTCAATTAATCTTTCCACAGCCTGTGAACTAGGAGCTTGTGAAAAAGCCAAGATTTGATCCAAGAGGTGGACAGCAGACTTGAAATTGTCTGGTCCTTCATGACAATATACAATCTTTTATGAAGCATGCAAAATATATTGATGTGAAACACTAGGGCAGATAAAAGAGATCAAAGATCTAAATTATAAAAGAATATTCCTGTGTTCAGCTGCTCCAAATGGCCTCCATCTTTGGACAAATGCAAGTTTGGGGTGTGCTGTTGCTCACCTTGAAAATTTCATTCCAGACCCTTTTTTCCTGCCTGACCCTGCTTCGGAACACAGACCTGACTTGGCCCATATGCCAGTCCCAAGTATCTTTTAAGCTGCTGGTTCCTCTTCCTCTCCAGGCCACAGCTTTCTGTTACATCCAGAGAAGCTGGTTGAAAGATAACACCAGCTCCCAGTGGGTGTAACATGGGAGACTGGCTGGGATGTGCATGTGAGATGATTTTCCAGCAGCATCACCCAGTGTGTGCCTGAGCAGGACGCGCCAGTCAGGTGTAGTGCATGGAGAGTCCACATCTTCCACTGTATCACTTCAATCTTCTGATTTAATAATGTGGTTTTCACAGCTTGGAATAATTCCATTGTTCTTTTAACAGGTGACCAAGGTGACAGGCTCCTCTATCCCTCCCAAACCCCAGAAACAATATAGTTGAAAAAATACACCTTTTCAGGTTAGGGACAAGGCATTTTCTCACTAAGACACTCATCTGAGAGCAGCACTGGAAAAGATATGGCTGATCCTGTTTTTAAAGGGCAGTGCAAAGAATAAATGTATTTCTATTATAAATTACTACATCAATTTGGAATAAGCAGGCAAATGGAAAGTATCCTAGGAAACAGAGACTTAACTAAGGAAATGCAAAGCCCAACATCTTTTTTTATTCACTTATCTGTAAATTGTGATTACGACATATATTACTACATATATTACTCATATATGAGAATTCTGGAGAACTGTCTTAATACAGGCATGCAATTCTTGTTAAGCCTTGTATCATTAGAATTGATATTTGCTGTGGCAGGCAAAGTAAAACTACTCTAAAATAGTGTAATAAAGTAATTATAAATAAATGCTGATGTTCTAAAGAGAATGAATAGTACTATTGAAGGTTATTATATAATTTTTACATATAATATTAGTCATTAATGTTATTCTGCATTGTTCCAGTCTGACATCCACAGAAATATTTAACAAAGGTTGAAACTTTTTTCTTTTATTCTGATAGATGTGATAAGCATGTGAGTTCTTAAAAAGCATGGTGCACATTTTCCAAGCAGTAGTGCAGGTTGAACACTATGTCAGAAGGCACTGATTGCAGAAGATCAGTTCTCCTCCTCTGTACCATTTTTAAGAGATGGTAAGACAAAGTATAATTCTAAGCTATTTCAGATGATGATGACAGAGGGAAGGGGTCAGCAAACAGACAGGGAAGTCTGCATCACTTAGCATGGGCTTACCCAGTGCTGCTGTTCCAAGCATTTCCACTGCAGATCGGCAGCTGCTGTTATGTGCTGGCAGTGAGGAGGACAGACCCTGGGCAGGGCAGAAAAATGGTTTCAGGGGAAGAATTGCAGAGGTAGCTGAGAAAAGTCCAGCTCCTATCTGAGCTGGAAATATTTGCAGGATTAATAGAAGCTTCATTGTGTCAGGAAGACGGGATATGAGCAAGAAGTGAGCCCAAGGCAACGTGCCGTCTCTAAGAGGTTGCACAGTGGCCTCCTGCCCACTGCAGAAGGGGTGATAGCCCCAGGAGCCCTCAGAGCTTGCTCACATGGCCAGATCTCACTTGCTGCCCTGCTCAGAGTTTCCAAGAGGCTTGCCAGTACCAAAGACGCTGCTTCAGCTCTTTACTTAATCTCAGCTGAAGCCAAAAAGGAAAGAGGTAATCACATGTCTGAAAGGGATGTTAAAACTCCATAATTGATTTATTATTTTTTTATTCTCCACAACTTATCTTCTTTCCCTATGGTCCGTAAAGCACTGGGGTCTTCAGCTAGAGCTTGCTGGAGTTACGTGTAAGAGAAAATCAGATGGAAGCTCAAGAGAGGCAAGAGGAGGACTGAGAAATAAACCATTGCACTGTTTGACAATTCCTTGATTTAACTAAGTGCTGTCTTATCACATGGTCAGTGGAAAAGTTTCCTGCCCCCAGCTTCCCTTTCTTACAGAAAGATGTATATCTCATTTTTCACTGTGGTACGCCCAATTCAGAGCATGCAGAGAAATCCCAATCCCCTCTGTGGAATGTGTTCAGCTTCATATATCAGACAGACAGTAGAGCAGGTCTTAGAGCTCAATTGTCCTCCTGATCAGGGACCAGATCTTTGAGCCCAGGAATTGTTACCCACTTCTCTCTGCCACAGTAAATATTTGATTCAGAGTGAACAGATGAAACTGGGGACCATCCAATGATCCTCTTCCAACCCCTAGACTCTTATCAGACTAATCTAGGAAAACTTGATCACTTAAGTCTGAAAGATCCAAATGGCGTATTTTGGAATTGTGTTACGCTTTCAAAAAAAAAAACTGTTCACTGGGTTCTGTTTAAAACTGTTCACTGGGTTGAACCAAACACTTGGTCAGGAACCCCTTTTTGCATTAATTAAACATGTCTTGAGAGAGTGTTGCCATTCTTAACCCCAAGCTGTCACATCTCCTGAGGTGGGATCACACCTTGGGATTCCAAGTGTTGGGCTTCAGCTCTGCTGGGCCAACTGGGGTCACCTTTGCAGGCCTGCCTTTTACCTGGGACCTGTCACTATAGCCAAACCATAAAGCAGTAAACAAACTTTTCCCAGATGCAACCAACTGAGCATGTCTATTTACCCTCCATACATGGAACTTTAATATTTTAAAGCTTCCTAAAACTTTTCCTTCCCTGCCTCTCCACACAGGATCTTCAGTCTGGATAGCACAGTTTCTCTTCTTAATTCACTAACCTTTCTCTCTCAACATCATTCAGGGGAAAAGTCTTAAAAAATTTCTCTGGTTTTTTTTGTTTTGTTTTGTTTATAGCCCTTTGATCCAGTAAATCACCACTTGAACAAAGTGGCTTTCACTTGGCTGGGGAGAGGAAATAGGCTACATGAAGCTATTAGCTTTTCCATTGTCTTTTAAATGTGTATAAGGTGTTTTTCAATCCAAGAACAATTGTGATTGCTTTTGTGTTTTGTTCCAGGAGTTCTCATTAAGTTACAGTAGTTTAATTTGACAGGAAAGTCTAATTTCTTATAAGAGAAACTTAACTCCACTGAGCTGATTACACACTGTACTTAGTCAAATAATCCAGAATTAATAGGCAATTCATAGACTGTCACACAACAGCCTCACATCTCTGGCTTTGCTGACACCCAAACCTTCTTTTCTTTTCAATGTTGTGGCAGGAAGGGTGAATATGAGGTTTTGAGGGTAGTTATAAATAGTGCCTGTGGGTTAGTTCAGTCATGTCAGAGCTTGGATTTTCACCAGGCTGTTACAGCCATGAAATTGCACCATTGATTAATAAATTTGATTGGCGCTTCTCGTTATAAAAGCCACATTTGGTCACTCAAGCTGCAACTTCTTTTGTGGATATCTGTCTGTGTGGAAAATTTCAGACAACTTTGCAGTTGTTTCAGAGAGCAAGTCTGGGCCAAAGCACAGTCTTGCGTCCACATTAATAGCAGCTCTAGAAACCATTTAGATGAAATACTTAAGATAGTTTATTTTGTGGGGGAGAGGCTTGAGACTGGGAGAAGGCAGGGGAGGAGAGAAGACCTGTGGTGGAGAAATTTTGGGGTGTGCATCAGCTTTGCCTGATGGCTTGGTGCCATCCCAGGCAGACGACAAGAACTTGCTGTGCATGGCTGTGTCTGAAATACTGGTGATTTCTGAGTGGGGCACAGCACATTTAAGATGGCAAGACCCACGTTTGCTGTCTCAGTTGTTTGAGCTGGTTTGGGGTCCATCACCAGTGACACTGAGGCGTTTCCCTTCTCAGGTGGCTCCCAAGGGAATGCTTCTACAAGGAGGGATTGATGCATGTGCCTAGGTCTCCCTTTAGTGGTGATGTGCAGTAACTCTGCCTGGGACTGATCCCACCTGTAGGGATTGCTTCTCAAGCCGCAGTAACAGTGCTTTCACTGCTGGTTGTGCCTTTGGTCAGAGTCACATTTCCACAGTCAGCTAGCACACTTTAAAATGCTTCCTCTCTGCTCAGCTTCAGGCCAACAAGCCACTGAGGAGAGGCAGGACAAAACAGGGCACAAGGTTCTGGCCTTGTGAGCAGATGATCAATAGGCTCCGGAGCAGTGGAAAGGTGTGCTGTCCTTCCATAAGTGGAAGAATTTGGCAGGCATGAGGAATTTGGCTGTAAAAGGAAGAGACGTGGAGGAGCTTGAAGTTGTGAAAGGAACAATGCTTCTAATGGCAAGGCAGAAGATGAGGAATGAAAAACAGAATTTTCTTCATTCCTTTTCCTCCCTAAAAAAACTCAGGAGAAAAATTTATATAGTGACTGAGCCAAGTTGAAAGATTTACATGTCAACACTTGGCATTAAAGTTATGAAAGATTCAGTAGCTGCTCATCACAGAACTGCTGTGAGCCAAATTCTGAAAAGTCTTAAAGTTTGTCTCTTTCTTTTTTTTTTTTTTTTATGGTGAAGTTCAGCTCAGCCTGACCTCTCACCTGACTGTACCCATTCTTTTTTGTTTTCACAGGATGGAGGCACAGCTCTGCTGGCTGCCTGTCAGTACGGGCATGCAAAAGTCGTGGAAACTCTGCTGAAGCACGGTGCCAACATTCACGATCAACTCTATGTGAGTTATTTGACACATACAATATTGACAATGGTGGTGGTGGAACAAATGTGCTGTTGCTTGGACAACAGCAGACACCCTGGCTCCAGCACAGACAGGCATTTGCCAAACACTGCAGTTTTATAGTACTCTGTTCCTCTAAGATGTGGATTTTGTTAACTGTCTGCTTTTCATGATGCTGAGAGAAGTAGCACAAAATCAAAAAGATTCTCTGGCTGCCTTTGGGTTCGTGATCTGTATGGAGGATATGTACCAAATGTGGACCAGACTTGTTGTACCTATTAGCCTGGGATGAAAGAGTGTGTCATGTTCTACCATGATATGCAGGAAAGTGAATAGCTCTAGAGCCTCTGAAATACAGTAGTTTTCTGCCAGAAAGAATAGCAAAAAAGAAAATCTTTAAATTACTTCAAAGCAGTTTTTTTTTTTAATATCAATTTAAATTATGTTATTTGATATTTGTGAATCTCCAGTTTGCCAGTGTTTTGGGCAAAGTAAGCTTAAATGGCTGAACTGATGTTGTTTAGTTGA
The DNA here is from genome assembly GCF_028769735.1 of Zonotrichia leucophrys gambelii. Lineage (NCBI taxonomy): Eukaryota > Metazoa > Chordata > Aves > Passeriformes > Passerellidae > Zonotrichia > Zonotrichia leucophrys. The sequence continues at coordinate 106,565,387 of NC_088171.1, read as the reverse complement.
CTTTTCTGAAAGTTGGATTGAACCAATGAAGCTCTGGATTTAATTTACTCCAACAGAGACACAGATAAGTTGAGCTTTTTGGCATTCAACAGAAACAAGTAGCAGATTTTGCCTCTGCTTCCCACCCCACTCTTTCCTACCTCAGGGCACTCAAGGCTGACAAAGAGGAAGTTGTTTCTCTGAGATATATGAGTTTTTTCAGCTGTTTCCATTGGCTTTGGATCTGCAGGATGCTTTTGCAATGCCTGCTGTCTTGCAGGGGAGCTGAGAGCTGGTGACTGCAGAAGTGGTCATCACTGAGGGGGATCCCACCTCAGTGTTGCCTCACCCCTCATTTATAAATAAGGTTGTTCCACCCTTGCTGTTGTGCAAATTGTCTTTCTGATCTGAGGGCAGTGATTCATCCCTCTGCAGGGTAATCCCAGGGGCTGCCACTCAGTTTAAAAATAGCTATGCTGCCACACCTGCAGACTCTTACCCAAAGGTCAAGGCAGTAAAATTACTTCCTTGTTGTCTCTTCTGGAAATGAGCAATATTTGCAACTGGATTTTAAAATGTACTTTTATTGCTCACAGACATTGGGCAAAGCCAGTCAGAAAGAGTTGTGTAATAAAATAAGAATATGATCTCTTGAAAGAAATGTTGTCTAGCTTTTTTTATGGGCCAAGCTGCATTTGTCAAGTGGTGTCTGGATGGCAGTTTCACTGGCAGCCAAATGGGAGGGATTTTGAGCATGCTTATGGATACTCCTCCCAAAACCATCAAGATCAAAAGTTTTAATCCTAAATTGACTCATGTGAGGCGTCAGGAGAGCAAGAGACAAAAGAATACTCTAACTAAATAGTATTTCTTGCAAAAGTGTGTTACAGCCTCAAAAAAGCATTCTCATTACAGCATCCATTCAAATCAAATAGATATCAATGAATGCAAGGTTCTCCACCTTGATTGATCCTACAATAAAGAGCTTTTTAAATATTACACAAGTTTGTTTACTTTCTCAGTTGAGGTGTTCTCTGTCTCTGGAGGAGAGTGTTCTCTCTCTCTGGTACTGACAGGTTTTTCAAATACTCACACAGCAAACAGAGAAAAGACCCCATCAGAGGGCCCGGAGACAGGCATTAATAGTTCCAGCAGACACCTCTTTTGTTTACCAGGACATTTGTCTTGAAATCAATGTCAAACATCCTAAATTCAGTCCCTGAGGCAATATACTCAGCTCATGCTTCACCAAGTCTGTGCTGAGTTTTTCAGCTAGAGGAGTAACTGTGCACACTCTCTCTGCAGACAACAGCATTTAGTCCCAGCATAGTGATATGCCAACAAGGCCAACTGCAGGCTTACATTGAAATGCTCTGTATTTTGTGATCAGCACCTGCCTGATTTGGTATGAGAGGTGTACTTGCACATCTGAGATGCAGGAAAGGGGTTAATTCCTGCCTCTATTTAAACGAAAAGATTCTCGCCTCCTGGGAAAACTTGTCCTAGCACATCCTGTGCATAGTGCCGTGGATGTAGGATGGGCAAACACCTGTCCTACCTTCAATACAGATTTCTACTTACAGTTGGTTAGATGGATTATAATGCTGTTTGAAAATGTTCCATCAAAAACACTTAATGAAATTTGACTTTTAATTTTTTCTCCTATGAAGGGGTTTCTCTGAAGTAAAATTCTGAGAACATCTGCACATGAAAGACATGTCAAAGAAAAATAAAACTCTGGATTTGTTCACAATTTATTCTTTCACAAGCTTTTTGCAGGAAAATTCTGGTTTCTGATATGGCTACAAAATACTATTAGATTACTAAATTCTTGTAGAAGAACCTTCACCTAGATTACAGGTGAAGAGTCTTCTACAAGATGTGCCAGAGCAGAAGCATGGTGATTTCTGTGGTGGCACAGTAGTGTGGCACAGGCCTTACTCCTTCAGCCTCAAGGGCAGCCTTCAGTGCTGGGGTCTGCAGTCTTGCAAAGTCCCTGACATCTCTCCACCATGTATCCATGTAGCAGAACACTTCTGCATGAGCATATAAAAGCTAAATTAATCTGTATTGCTGTACAGGAGCTGATTTCTAATTATGTAACTCAATGCCTCAAAGAACTACACTCTTAGTATTCCAAACACAGCATTTAATGCTGGATTTGAAATATGATGGGAGCCAGTATTTGTGCATACTGAATGAAAATGTTGTCACAGTTTATTATTATGAACTAGACTTTGCATTTTGTTAGTTATTTCTTGAGCATGGCTGTATATCTGCTGTTACAAAGCATTATGACTTAAGACTGAGAACTTAATTCAATTTGATTTGGTTTTGTGTGGAAAAATGGCATCACTTCAACTCAGTGTAAGACTGATGTGTTTGTTCTTAGGATGGAGCTTCTGCAATTTTCTTGGCAGCACAAGGAGGATATCTGGATGTCATCCGATTGCTGCTTTCTTCAGGAGCAAAGGTCAACCAGCCACGACAGGTATGATCAACACTTCAGGGCAGAATTGTATAGCTCTGATTTTATAGTTATGAAAATTAACACTGGAATTTTCTCCAGGCATTGGGTTCGTGTGGAGGTGTTTCATTGGAAGGTGGTTCGTGGCTGTGTCAACATTCTGTGTTTTAGTTCAGACTGGTAACATGATTTTGAAGTCAATATGTCAGTGATTTCTGAAAGAATTGAAACTGAAAGCTCTGCTCCACATCTACATGTTACACCCTATGAGCTGCCATCCCTGGAGGTTTTTAAAAGACAGTGCAGATGTGGCACTTGGGCACATGGTTTGGTGATGGACTTGGCAGTGCTGGGTTAATGGTTGGACTCAAGAGATCTTTTCCAGCCTAAATGATGCTATGAGTCTAGAGCAGATCAAACCACTGACTGCTCCTTTAAACGGGTTAGAACCACACACGTATTTGGGTCAGGCACCAAACTAAATCAAAATAAAACCCTCCATCAACCCTCCAGTATGGAATGTTGATGTAAGGGCCTTGCACTACCTCTTGCAACTACCAATCTGTTTGTGTTGTACATTACTTTTGAAGGTCTACACAGCCTACAACATCCCTGAGTTCTTTTGAAAATTGTTGAAAAGCTTTTGAAAATCTGTGCGCTCTGGGAGGAGGCAGCACTAAATTTGAAATCTCCAAACCTTCAGACATGGCTTTGGTGTTAAAGTTTATCTGACAAATGCTTTTATTTTTAGTTTAACTTTGTGTCATTCCTGTGCACTCTGAAATTCAAGCATGAGTGTTGCCTTCCTCTCTGGAAGTTCTTGATGCATATGGAAAGCTTTTCTCCCCGCTTCCAGCTAGTCACTCTAGTGGCCCTGATGTTGCTATAACACAATCAGTGGCAGCTGTAAGCATGAAATTAGCTCCTCTGCAAGCAGTAGTGCTGCTGTTTGATCATTAAATGGGAAGTGTGAGCTGAATTTGTGGCTGGTTCAGAGATCCCTGCTAGGGTCAGGGGCTGGATCCACTGTGCATCACTGGATGCTGGAGTTAGGTAAGGGTGCAAGGAGCTTTCTAGGTTTTATACTAACTGTGAGATAGGTAAGCATAGGTGGTATACAGAGACATGTATGAAAGCTCTCTTGCTTTCCAAATAGAAGGGTTTCTTAATTTTTTAGCTGTTTCTTGACTCTAAAATCAGTGTGTAAACAGCCAGAGGTGGAGTTGCACAGCTAGCTTTACATCCAGCACATAGAAATGTCTGGTTAGAGATGGAGCTTCTCAGGAATCTCTACCTGCTTTAAGAGACCCTTGCCTGTGTTCTCCTGAAACCCTGCAGGCAAGGTAGCTGTCCTGGGTCTTCACTGCACATTTGAAATTGATGGGATAAAGTCTTGTCCTTGTAATTAGTCATGCATGTCAGCCAGGTGGCTGTGATCACTGACTGCAGCAAGTGAAAAAGCAGCAGGCAAGAGCAAATGAGTGTGAAAACTCTAATAACAGTGGACAACATGGCATGAGACAAGCTCTGCCAGGTATTTTCAGTATTTCCTTTCATCTGCACCAAAATCCTGACACATCATAGCCTGGCAACAGACACTGATCTGTATGCTTCTGCTGCATGTGTAGGTCTGTGTACGCTCCTAGATGTGGAAAGTATTTTAAGTGCCTTGACTAGAACAGTTTTCCTGCTGCCCCGAGCCCCACCTCTGAGCACCAGAGCTGTGCTGGCAGCTACCCCCTGCACTGGTACCCCCTGCACATTAGCTGCTCCTAGGTTGCCTCCACCCTAGAAAAAGCTTAAGAAATGTTAAAAGCTGTTAATTAAGTCTAAAGTTTCAATGTAGAAGGAGAGACCAAGGTATGCATTAATGCCTTTTGAGTAAGTCAAAGTAAGGTTGGGGAGCTTTAGATCTGGCTGAACCCTTTTGCCATTAAAAGTGCTTTCTGCTATCTGTAATTATAATGCAGCTAATTCTTTCTGACATTATTTTTTTAGCTCTCTAATCCAATTTCTACCACACAATGTTTCACGAGGCAATTTTAAATCTTAGTTGAGGCAAAGACTTGCCTCTGTGTGAATGTTCCTCCTGGCTCCTGTGTTTTATCTCCAGCAGGACATACCCTCTTTGCTTGAGGGTACCTCCGATCCCTGCTAAGATTATGCCTGGATAAGTGCGTGGCATTTGTATTTGGGCCCACTGTAATCTGAAACATTTCCTTAACAAATGGAACATTTTTACTGTTTAATTAGTCAAGTAATGGTTGGATGGACTTCAGTCTGGTTCTTACTAACAAATGGATTTGTACTTTGTTAGAAGGGGGTGTGTTGGTCATGAGGAATGTAGCTCAAGAAGGGGCGGTTTTGATGCCAGACAATTCTCCTTTACAAGCAGCATTGCTCTTACTGTGGCAAAAAGCTTTTCCAGGCAATATTACCTCAAATAAAGGGCAGCAGAGTGCCAGGTCTGAGTTCACCCTCTCCTTCCTTGTGGTGTCCAAGTTTTCCTCTCTACCTAGGGAATTTGGTGGCTTAACCCATGGACCTAAACATATGTGTCTGCCTTCTGTATCTCCTCCTGCTGCTGTAGTGGGTACCAGTTCCCCCTCAGTCTGGTGTCCCACCTCCCATCCCATGGGGATATTTCTGACACCTGGATGGTCCTGGCTGTCCACATGCAAGGCCTTCAGCTCTCACAAGTGAGAGCTGAAATAGTGAACCTTCCTGGAAAGTTTCTTCCCTGGCAGTGTCCTTTCTCTTGTAATTGCCTTCTGCTCTTGCCAAAATTGAGGAGCTGGGCAGGAATTCTTTTGTCATCTTTTTGTCTAGACAGACCTGGGGGCAATGTCTGAAGCCTGCTACAGGAGATGTTTCTATGCTTCTTCAACTTACAAAACAAAGCTGTAAGATTCTTTGCCAATGCTGTTTTGGCAGTCTGTGTCCCAACAGGCTTTATTCTGGCTGGCTAAGCAGATTTAAAATAACCTGAAAATTAATGACTTTTTTCTTAGCACTTGATATGCAATTACACATACATGTAAGACAATAAATCTATATAGAGTTGCACTTCAGCAAGCAAGAAATTTGCTATTGGCAAATTAGTTGTAGTAGTGCAAGTGGAGTAAATGGCAGAGCAGTGCAGGATATGACACTGAGTAGCCTGAGAGTAGGGGTTGTCTGCCCCTGGAAATACCTACTGGAAATTTGAAGGGTCTTTCACCTCCCACCCCAATCTGGCCTTTTCTAAAATGTCAAGGCATAAGCAAAAGCTAAGATTCAACGCTGCAAGATGAAGTCATTAGTTAATGGGTGAGAGAAAGAACATTAGTAATTTCAGTCAGAGTATATTTGGAACTTCTGGCTGCTGGATATAATAAAGTGTTGTCCATATATACTAGCTTGTAACCAAATGTGGAAAAAAGAACACCTTACAAACAAATGGGATATTTAAAATTATTCTAGGAATGTAGTGATCTGCAGTCTGCTGGCTGGGCAGAGGGACAAGGAAAGGAGAGTAAATTTTTAACTGCATCTTTCCCTATTATCACTTTCTTCCTAACTCATCTCCAAGCCCTAATATCTGTTTACACCGGAATTCTCATGTGACCTCTTAGTAAAATGTAGTATCTGCTTTGTATCGTTCGCCAACATGAAAATGGACAGAAAGCTCATCTACTCCATATAAATGTAGATATTTGCATAAACCTGAGTGCTAGATGCTGTTTGCTTAAGAGAAAGAAGCTGACCATAGTCAATGTGACCTCATCATTATTTTCACTATCTTTCTTCTCTTCAGGCTAAGTCCTTCAATACAGCCACTCTTCCTCATAATGTACTTTTGTCTCTATCCTATAGCTGAGGTGCCGAGGATAACGTCTGACAGCAATACTATTAATGACAATTAACAGTAGCAGTGATTTTACTCAACATTTGTGCCTCCTTTTGCTCCTTTTCATACTTGAAAATAGGGGTTTTTCCTACAAATTTCACTGTGAGTAAACAAAAGCTGCTTTATTTCCTATGCTGAGCTTGTGATTTCATTGCTTGTGTAAATACAAGAGTGGATTTGCACAGCATCGGTTCTTCACACAGATTAAATTGTGCAGGCTGCTCTCAGATATTTTCCAAGTTTGACAGGCTTTTTCAATGCATCTATTGCTATTTTCTAGAGCCCTCTGGTGGGGGGAGATTACAAAAATATGAAGTGTCGGCTTACTAGTAGGGAAAACAGTAAAATAAATAAATTGGAGAGGGACAGTTTTTGCCATCAAACTAACATCACATACTCTCTATACAAGACAGCCTTTGTTATTTTTGAATCACAAAGAATCACTTGTATTAACAGGATATATACCAGAGTGATTTCAGTCACTAATTTCAGTGAATTAATTTATAGAGAAATTATACAAGGGTGGGCAAAGATCATCTTTCTCACCGTTTGAGAATACTGAAGATTTCAGGATGTGAATTTGTTTCTTCTCAGAATTAGAAAAAAGGAAGCCCAGATTATTATATCAAAGGAAGAAATAACTTTTCTGTTTCCTTCAAAGGATTAATTCATAGTCCATGGAAAGTAGAGAACTGATTCAACAATGGTTTCCTGGGTTGCATGAGCAAGTCATAGGAATCTTCAGGTGGCACTGGGAAGAGAGACTATTTCTTTGATCAAGGTGGCAATATCTTATTTAATGTGAAAAGTTGATTTCTCCTGAAACTTCTCATTAAGGCTAATTTTGAAGTCTCAGTTTAGTTTGTCTTCCTCTTTCAAGCCAAGCCTTCAGGCTGCAGAGGGTGGTGAGGGGAGCTGGCAAGCCCAAAAGGCAGAAGCAGGCACCCTGCTTTGTGGGGCCTCACTTCTGCGTTAAAGTCCATACAGGCAAAGCCTTTTATAAAAGCCCATGAAAATTAGTTTGGCACTACATAACTGCTGGAGTCTGGAGAATCAGGCCATTTAGAATAAAAAAGAGGAAAAGACACAAAACGAAATTCTACTTGCAGTGAGAAATACTTCTAGTGCTTCAACTCCCTTTTGCCTTTGGGAGGGAAATCCATCGCAAAGTTTAGCTTACTCTGAATGCGCATTTTTTGAGGCTTTGTGCTCAAATAATTATTGCAGAGGACTTCTCCAAAGCAGATTGTTTCATGCTGGATTCTTTGATAATTGCCTTGTTTTGTAGTGGAGTTTTGAAGATAAAATTTCTGAAATACTTACCTTCACTGTAAGACAGGATGTTTTTACCCAGTTCCCTGAAGGTGGATAATGTAATTAAGTACTGAAAGTTGGTGATCACCTTGCATTGCTCCCTGGCTTCTGTAAACAACTTTCACTCCCTATGTGCAGGCACCCAGAAGCAGAATCTGCCTGTGCATGCTGAGGTTTGTCTGTATCCTCTGTCCCATCTAATCACCTAGAATTCAAAGTACACAGGATACATTTAGCCCTTATGTTTCAAACTTCCCTGTGTATCTTAGGCATGGCTGGTGCCTTACTGGCCTTTAATTTCACAGAGCAATGCACATTTCTATGTGCAAACTATGCAAGAGAAGGCAATAAAGGGGGCTCTACTCCACAAACTGAAGCAGTCCTAACTTACTACACCAACCTACCACACGGGTTTGGACACAGCTTTGCGTTTGTCTCCCTGTAGGATTTGATTGAGTAATTGATGTATATCAATTCCAGTATGCTTGGGCAGCGAATTTTCAGAGGGCACTGCAGTGAAGCCCTCAGCAGTCCTGTTTTGTTTGCAGGATGGGACAGCTCCCCTGTGGATTGCCTCGCAGATGGGTCACAGCGAAGTGGTGCGAGTGATGCTGCTGCGGGGAGCTGAGCGAGACGCCGCGCGCGATGTGAGTAGCGCTTCCTCCTGCACTCTGTCTGCAGCCGAATGCCTCACTTGGGGGCTCTAAGTCTGCCTGGATGGAGGCTTGGTGCCTCCAGAGTCCGTCCTGTTTGTCAGGTGGCAAAGTCCCACCTCAGCTTTCCTTTTCCCCGTTGTGTCTGGGACAGCTTCCTGGAGGGACCTTCTGGAATAAGGGAATAGAAATGTCCCTATAGTTGAGAGACAAAGATGGTATTAGGGTGTCACTGGTTCATTTTATCCTGAAGTTTTCACCCACCAGAGAAACAATCCTCCAGGTACCCTAAAACCAGCAGCACATGCTGTGGAGGTGCCCCCTCAAAGGCAATGAGCAGAGGAGACTCTCCTCTCTGCTGCGTGGGGTTTCCCTCCAGCTTTTTCTTCTTCTCCAGCTTCCCCTGCAAGGAGAATGCAGACAAGTAATTTTTGACATTCCTTTTTTTTTAAAGGATGGCACCACTGCTTTACTGAAGGCTGCCATTAAAGGCTACAACAATGTGATAGAAGAGTTGCTGAAATTCTCTCCCACACTTGGCCTGCTGAAGGTTAGTTGTGAAACTTAGAGATTTTTTCAGCAGAACGCAAGAAGACAAAGGGTCTGATGTCATTTATGACTTCCGTAGTGGAAGATGGTAGGAGTTTGAGCCAAAAAAATAAAAAAAAAAAAAAAAAAATTATCTTTTTTAGCCTTAATGCCACTCACAAATTTTTTTAAACAAAACTGGGAATTTAATTCTTGGAATGAGGAAGCACATAAGCACATTGTGTCACAGAGGAAATTCTGCTTTTTGTCACTTGATTTTATTTCTACTGTAAGTAGATTACTCTTGAGTGTACAATTTTAACATTACACCCAGCCTTCTATTGCATTTATTGTTAGCAAAATAGTCTAAATGATCTGTTGTGAGCAGATTCTCGACTTGATTTTGTTTTCCTCTGAATTCATAAAGTGACGAGAAAAATAACAGCTATTTGGAAGTTGCTTTTTAATGGGTGACCTAATTTAATGTGTCCATTAATCACATACTTTGATAGCCTCTGTGCATGCAAATGATTGGCAAACTTAATGTATTTGAAAATGTAGGTGGCATCAACTTAGTTGTTAATTTTGAGTATGAAATAGCTTCCACACATATTTGAACTGTCAGTTTGCAACCACAAACAAACAAAAGGCCAGCCATAAAAACCCCCTCCTATCAGCTGCCTGACACTGAGGCCATTAATCATCAGAGAGAGAAGACAAAATGCACAGATGGCTTCCATTACTGCTTGTGCTTCTGTTTCACTGGTTAATGGCTGATTTTGCCAGGCAGAAACATGTGCTGTGTTTATGTCACCTCTGATCTATTGCCAAGGCTGATTATTAAAAGGAAATACTGTTGTGGTAATGTGATCTTGACTTTCATTTTTATTAAAACATTTAAAATCACATCCTTCACATCCCACTAGGGGCTGCCAGCACCCTAAATCAGACCCTATGCCTTTGATGACCTAATCTCTCCCATGTTACTTCTTTCTCGCTCGTAGGTCTGTTCTTTGCAAGCATTTGTGTTTCACTGCCTTTTGCTTTTCTTCCCATGCATGGGACAAACACCTCCACTGGCATTTCCTAGAATGGGACCTCTGCTCTGCATGCAGCTGTGCTGAGTGGCAACGTGAGGACAGTGGCGCTGCTCCTTGAGGCAGGAGCGGATCCGTGCCTGAGGAACAAGGTGGGTCCTGGCTCTCCATCCTCCCAGGCACAGGGGAGCACTCAGCCATAGAGCCATGTGTGCCATTGAGGTGGGGACAGCCCATGCTTCTGTGTAGTATTCAGGGCATTGCCAATACAAAAAAAAAAAACCCCAAACCAAACTCCCAAATTACATTTCCCATATCTTATGTAGATCTGTTAGGTTTTTCTATTAGTTTTGCATTCTTTTGATAACAGCAATTTTTTCTATAGAAAACTTACCAAAGTTTTATCTCATGAAGTGTTTTAAAATTACATGTTTGATAATTCTGTGAAAATGTCTTCCTCTGACATGTTTCTGAACTATTTGCTGCTAGGGTTTGATATGGGTTTGTTAAGCTGTAAATGAATGGTCTGGCATTGACTTCTAGGTGAGTGAAAGTTTGTAAAACAAGCAATCCCCCACATATGTTGTAAATATTTTGGTCATTCAATAGAAAATCTGTGGCTGTTAACTTCTGCATCATTCCACTTGATGGCAGCACAGTTAATGCCACTCACACAGTAGTCTCTCTTAATAGACATTTTGGGTTTATAACATAACCTGAAAATGCACAAAGTTTTTCTGCTGCTGATAATGATCTACAGCAGCAGGGGTGTGCAGTAGAAGAAACTGGCTGAAACCTCTCCTACTGATTTCTTTTTTTTTTGTTTGTTTGTTTTTGTAAACAACATGCTATTTGGCATGACAGAGTGTATTTCCAGGACAGAATTACTGATTTTCAGAAGCAGCTTCATCATAAATACTTTGTGTCACCAAAATTGTATTCAATTAATTAAAAAAAAAACCAATAACAAACTCATGTTCTATTACCAACCTTACAGCATAACACTATTTTAAGTCATCCCTTGGAGTTTTATGGACATTGGTACATAAGGACCTGCCTCATCTTCCCCGAAAAATCAGCAGCTATGCTCTCCTTTACTGCTGTGGCAGAACCATAGGGAACCCAAGGACATTTAAGCTGGACAGTCAGCACAAAATAATCTGTCACTCAAATTCCATTCTGGGATAGTTTTGAAGACTTAAATGAGACTTGAACAGTGAAAGATGGTTTCCTAAGGTATTTTCAACAGTGGTGGAGACAACACTAGAAAAAGCCCGCGTCATTATAATGACCAGTATGATCTTCTCTAGAGTGTAATGCTTTCAACCATGATTGGGAAATACTTTTTCATTTCTGCTAACCTCAAGGGTTTCTTGTTCCAGGCAAATGAATTACCAGCAGAGCTAACAAAAAATGAACGCATCCTCCGACTCCTCCGTGCAAAGGAAAAGCAAAGGAAAAGCTAATGCAGCCCTACAGCAGATGCATTTTGACAGAGATGTGCCCTGACCACAAGCAGCATGACAGTAATCCTAGGTTGGAACAGTTTGAGAACTGATTAGCCTGTCCAATACACGCTCCCTGAACGCACCAGGCCCTTTCCAAGGGTCACCACGGGCTGGGAACTCCGCCCGGCATTGCTGAATGCAGGATCGTGCTGAGAGCAGGGGGTGGCCCAGGAGCTGCCTCTGCACCACACCCCTGCCTGTCCCCAGGGATCCCACTGATCCCAGCACCCCCAATTGCTCTCCATGCATCCCAGCACAGGCAAGCACCCCTGCTGCTTCAGACACACACCCCCATGCTGTCATGGCACACACCTGTGACAGTGTGGGTAGGGAGCACTTGCCCTTGTGCCTGGACCTTGCAGCTGTTTGAATTCAGCTGCTTACAGAGCAGCCCCTGCCCTTCCTTTGCTGACAGTGACCATTCCTCTCCAGCTCCAAGTGCCACGTGAGACTAGAGGTGAGATGCTGCCCAAGCCATCACAACAGCAAAAGTTCTCCTGTCAGCCAGGGCTGAGGTAACAGTTTTGCTACTACGTGAAGCTCCATAAAAATGATCATGAATATTACACATGATGTCAAAAGCTACCAACCAAACAAAAAGCAAGGGGAAGTCCTCTCAATTGCAGCATCTTGATCTGCCAATCTGTCCAGCAACAGTAACACAGTGGAGCAGTTGGTTTTGAGATGCCTATGCAGCTTATGGGGATCCTTCCCCAACCTTGTGCGCCTTTTTTTGGGTAGAGGAAGACTGGTTGCTGAGCAAACCAACCATGTCCAAAAGGGCATTTTTCCACAGGTGCAAGTACATCAGAAACTGAGCTGTCAGGCACAACAAACCACACAGATGCTACACAAGTGGTATGTGTATGTTCTGCACCCAGATATGTGACACCATGGTTTGGTACCCAGAGGTACTATGCAAAGCACTCATTCCCCAGGTCTGTGGCAGGAGCTAAGGGAGAAGTGCACAGTGCACAAATGTTTCAACAGTTGGTGAGAGGGTTACATGTGGCCATACCTGAACAGACCCACTAATTATTGCAGACATGGAAAATGAAGTCTGAATGGCAGTTTTGGCCTTTACTGTGGCTAAGACACTTAGACATGCTACTAGTGCCTGTGTGGGGAAGGCAGTGCAAATTGCAGGTGGCTTGTGAGGACCTATGTTTTAACCATGTTGCTCTAAGACACCCCATTAAAACCCAGTCATTTCTGCAGTATAAACAGTATATACCATGTCCTGTTAGCCACAAAAACATTAGAGATTAATTTACAGTGAGTTGAGGTAAGAGGTTAGTTCAGTACATAAATCCAGTCACTTCACCTACTTTCAAACCTTGGCAAATTATTGAATTGCTTTAAAAGCTGAAGACAAGGAAGATTGTAAAGACAAAATATAATTCTTGCTTAAGAAATGTCTGCCTGTGTTTTAGCTGAACTGCTGCATTTTTGCTTTGGTGAGTTAAAGGAAATCTATAAGTGAGCTAACGCAAATGAATGTAGTTTATGTATTGCAAAGTAGCCATATGAATTATCAAATGATAAAGTTATTCCTTTTGTGAATAAATTAGGTAAGAAGTCAGTGTTCTGGTGAAGAGAACAGAACCAGGTGTACCTTTTCTTGCATGTTGGAATTCCTATTCAATTTCTATTCTGCATTAAATAGGAAAGCTTTAAGTTTTCCAACAACGTAATAAGAAAAAAAATATTTGTTGAGGTAATTTATGCTGCTGTATTTTTAAATTAAAATAATGTTGTGCCTAACAGAAACTTGGAGATGAACTGGTATAGAACCAAAGAATTATGCAAGATGCTTAAAGAATGACTGTATCCAGAGTTAAGTTCTGCAAGAGACTAAAAAATACTGAGCAGGCAGAAATCTCAAGAGCCTTATTGGGATCTTAAATTGCACAGCATTACAAGGGACTGCACTCTAACTTCTTTAACAAACAACACTGGAGAGGGCAGGTTTATTTGGAGCCTCCAGTGGGTTGAAGATGAACACACTTCACATACTATTTTGGAGAACAGTAGAGGGACTCTGGTCAGCCTGGCCTCAATACTGAACTTTCATGCTAAATTTTCTACAGATCAACAACTGGCAACAACTACACTCTCAAGGTGAAAAGCCCTTTCATATTTGTAAAGGAGTTAATAATTAGAAGGTCTTCAGTAGCTATGCAATAAATACTCTTAATACCAGACAGGCTGTAGTAATCACACAGTCCTCCTGAAAAATGTGGAAGCATCCCTTTTTGGTGAAGGTCTCCTGTTTTTTCCTGATAGCAGAGCATAGGAGAGAGGACAAGAAAAGCCAACAGTGGTCCTGCAACAGCTGAAGTAAGGAAGCTGAGACAACAAATGCAGGTATCCAGTATCTACAGGTGGCCCTTCCTTTCTGCAAGGTGTATTTTCCTGGGAGAGTTGTCTCATCCCAAAGGAAGCAGTTACTCAGCAAAGAGCTTCTTCAACTATGCCTGTCCCTGAGAAGATGTATGTCTGGTCCTCACCACTTAGAGTAGGAATTTCCAAGTCCTGTGTCCAGCTGCCTCTATGAGTGGTCAGTGCAGCTGGGGATCTCTTGAAATATGTGAAGAGCACCTGGGTCCCTGTGTCCCATACAGAGCATCTGCTGACCTTCTGAGAGGATGCAGCTACCAGGTTTGGGGTTTTTTGGTTGGGTTTTTTTGTTGGGTTTTTTTGTTGGGTTTTTTTTTTTTTCTTTTTTGGTTGGGTCTGTTTAGTTTGGTTTTTTTGGTTTTGGTTTTGGGGTTTGTTTGAGTGATCTTTTGCTATAATGGGCTTTTCTTATTTCTGAACAACATTTGAAATGTGAGGCTAGCACAGGTTAAAGGGAGAGATTTGCTGGTCTCTTCTTGCCCTTGTTAGTGCTGGCTGATACAACACACAGGATCCATCACAGAGAACTGGCACTGAAGTCTTTCTCTGCCTGATTCTGGCTGAAGTTGAATCTAGCTTCGGCAAAGACACTATTCAACCAAAATGAGACTTCTGGCATGGAAACCTTCTATTTGGGAGCATTTGTTTCATCTTGGAGCCTTTGGCGAGAGGGATGGTTTCTGTTTTGGGCTCCCTGTAACCCAAAGGTGCTTAATCTGCCTGTATATGGGCTCTAAAGTTGCAATACTGTTTATCACCATGCAATTAATGTTTTCACGAAGAAACCTTAATAATTATTACTATTTATGTAGCTGTTGTTATCTTTAAAGTGTTCAGTAAATACTGCTGTGGTTTGTTTGTTGTATTAAAAAGGAAGCCCGTTTTCCCTTGGTGGCTGAAGTGATTCACTAATACTGGCAGCTGTTCTTTGCATAGTTGTGGTGCCTTTTGTGTAAGGTTTTCCAAGTGCTCTACAGACTTTATTTATCTTTGTAAGTTCCAAAATGTATTGCTGGGGTAAACAAGGAAGTAAATTATTTCCTTCACAGACCAGTGAAACAAACTAGCTCTTCATCAGTTCATGTCAACAGAAAATAGTAAATTTAGACATTTAGATTTAGAAATTATGGGGCACTAAACCAATTTCATAGATGACAGGATGAAGATAGATACAATATAAAGATGTGAAATAGAACTGTGACAGAATAACACAACAATATTTTTCTGAGTTGGGTTTTGGGGTTTCTTTTCCCTTTAAAGTGTCATATATCCATCTCACACCCAAAAACAATAAGCTCCACTAGCACACTGATTTCAGGTTTGCTTCTCTGCACATTCAGAGCCAGAGGCTCAGCCTGCTATCCCCTCTACATTTATGCAGGTGTTGTTAGCCTGGTGACCTCTCATCAGCTGCAAGTGAGTACAAAGGATGTGTAACCAAGCAAAAGGCCACACCAATGAGTCAATGAAAAATATAGAACATTTTTCTTCAATTTCACTAGTATCAAGCTGTCACTGTTGATCTAGTTTCAGAGGAATGAGACACACTCTTTCAAGGAGAGAAAGAAGCTAAAACTTTATTTTTACATCTCTTTATATGAAGTTTCATAAACCCTCTCATGTCTATCTCCTGTTTGTTGGTAACAAGCTGTTACCCCATAGTAACTGCTCAGTCTTGGACAAGGTGCAAGAATGGGTTGTTTGTGAGATACTGTTTTTGTTCTTTTACTGAGACAGTTGGGATTGTTGAATTAGGTGCAAGAAAAAAGTCCTGATCTGTAGAATTCTTTTTTGCTATTGCTTCTGTTTTCATGAAGAGCTGTTATCTTTCCTGTAGCTATGTTGAAGCAAGACTCAGTATGCAAGGCCTTACACAGGTAGGCCTGCTGCTGGCCACCACATCAAGCCATTGTGCGATAGGGATGAGCACAAGGAAAATCCTGCAGGGTCTAGAGAGAAGTGACATCCCAGCATAGACATAGTAGTGGTGGAGCCTCAGAGGTACCAAAATACATGGAGCTCTTAATTTGGATTATCACTGCAGTGCAGTGTGCAGGGGCATCTATTCAGTAATGATACAAAAGGCAATATTGTTCCACTTGACTTTCAAATGCCTTTCTTCTCCTGGCATGAAACCATCTCACTATTGATTCACCACCTTTGTTTAGCTTAGAAGAGCTGAGAGAATTTGAGCATGAGATCAAATAGCTGCAGGTTATATTTAATGCTCTTTACAATGATGATTATCTGCCTCACAGTCAGAGTTAATTGCAAGAATAATTCACACTTCCTTTTCCAGCCAGTCTTAGTGACTGTTGGAAAATCCAGAAATTAACCAAATCTGGTGTCTCAGAAATTTCAGAATTGTAGTACAGAAAGTGAGGTAGCACAAACCCCAGCCCATTTGTACTTCATTTGATATGAACACTGAACAGACATAAAATACAGCCCTTGTCTGGAGTCATTGGTGTTAGAATGGTAATGTTTTTACAGGCCTAACCAATGGTAACACACAAGGCCCTTTTTCCCAGCAACAGGATATTGTACTGCACACCTGGGACTAAATGGAGTTGTGCCTCCTCACAGCAGCTCTGCTTTTGGCCCCTGGGAATGTCATGAGAGTTTCATACTGTTCTGAGTTCTGCCTTTTTTTTTTGACCTAATTTTTTATGCATTTGATAAAGCATATATAAATTTATGTGAGACTAATATTCTGCAACCAGAATGTTGCTTTACTAAAATATGCTTTTCCATATAATTTCAACAAAAATATAGTACTCAGATAATCTTATTCTGCATACTTCAAGATTTCTTTGCTTTCTTCTCTATTCTACCCTATTTACAATACCAGAATTAGTTTCTTATTTACACAAAGACCACTTTGTTCTATTCCAGTTGATCGATTAGACTGTTATTGAGTTCCAGGTCTTCACAGATGAGACAGCATTCACAAACAAAAAAAAAAAGGAAGAAAAAACGAATTGTGTGGCTTGGGACCAGGAAAACTTAATTTATGAATTTAGCATAACATAACAAGGTTTATTTCAAACATCCAGACATCAGTGACAAAGTTCCCTTTACATTAACATCCATTAGGTCAGATCTCTCTGAAGGGAAGATTATAAAAAGTAACATTAGGAGCCAAAGGAATAAGACAGTACTTTTAATTAGTCAAACATGTCTTCTATGGTTCTGTTTTATTCCTAGATGTAAAACTGGCCCTTACACTGATCAGACATATTTCAGCTAAAAAAGTCAACACCCTGTCGATATGTTTATTATGGTGTGCAGTGGATTATGTGCATTATGAAAAGGAAAAGGTCTACACTGAAGCCCATATTTTGACATATTTTCACTGTGTTTGGCATCCCAGGCTTTTTGCCTTATTTCTCCAGTTTTCTATTGTGATGAGCTAGATTTTGAGTAGCTCATCATCAAGAATTCCTATGGCCAAAATGCAATAAAGCATCTCACTCTATTCAGAGAATATAAAGGGAAAGTGTTGTGACTTGTTCATGGCCTAAATCACTACAAAGGATGATTTCTGGTAGTGAAAAGCCCCTTAATTTTGCACATGAAAGCATATCAAAACACTATCAAGAGTCTGAAACTAGACAAATTCAAACATCAAGCTGTAGATTTTCAAGACTGAGGATGATTATTTCAGAAACAAATTGTTGAGATGGTTCCCTCATAATTTGCTTTTTAAAAAAACTCCAACAATTATTTTTCATTCTGAAAGATGTGTAGTAGCTGAAACATTTTGTGTTTGATGCAGGAATTACTGGATGAAATTATATGACATACAGGAACTAACATTATGTGATCATAATAGTCCCTTTGATCTTGAAATATATGAATCAATACACTTTTTGCTTCACCTCCTCTGTGACTTAGAGAGATGCTAACTCTCAGAGGGTCAATAACAGGACCTAGCAACTGTGGCAAGATGAAATCTGAGACAGATACCTAAGCTATCTCTAGATAATCCATTTTGCTCTCACAATGTTGAGAAGGCACTTTAACTGGGCTAATGCTTTAATGTCCTGCTTTTAATGTCCTGTCAAGTCAGTTGGTTCAGAACTGGCACCAGAGCTGCATAGTGGAGCTTACCAGAGAACAAGGATCAGCAGAGTGATCTGGGATGTGCTGTTGGGGAACATAGCTTAGTGAAGAAAGAACATGGGACACAACTTTTTGCAATGGCAAATGGCTTGGATGCACAGATGGAGCATGACAATAACCTGCAGTGCAGAGCTGAAACACTCTGCAGTTTTATACAGATTGTACAGCTTTGTTCTTGTGTGGTATGTATGTGCACATGTATGAATGCATCCAGCATATGGACATAGGCTCTCATAATCCCCTTGGAAAAGTGATATCATGACCTCATGATCTGCTTGCCTGGAATATATTGCATAAGAGGCAGAAGAATTATCCTGCTTTCTGAAGACTCCAAGAACAGTTTCTGCAGGTGGTTCCTTGGCCATGCTACTGCATCAGACCCTACTCACTGGGACAGACTTATACAAAACTGACAAAATGCCTTTGAATCAAAATCAGTCTGTTCCTCAGGTGAATTTTAGTTCAGAAACCCATCTCCTGTTCTTCCTGACAAATCAGATTTTGGTAGTGCCCTTAGGCACTCCTCTGTGACAGTTCTGCCCACATTTTCCACTTGGACAGCAAATAGTCACCACGTGGCAGCATGGTGCTGTAAGGGCTCAGTAAACTGATGGTCATGCAAACCATACACAGCTGTTAGTAGGTCAAACTTTGAATTTGTCAGCATTTCAGTGCTTATGCACAGTGTCTGGCATGAGGACACACTGCACATATTTGCTCACAGCAGTAAGTGCAGAGTGTCTGCTGACTCCACTGCAATAATAAGCTGCACTTCTACAGTGTATTTCTTCAACAGCTCAGTGGTTCACACCTGGTTTTGGAGCTCTTGGGCCACATATTTTCACACAATTGGAACCTCTTTATAGAAGAGGAGATTGCACTGGCTAGATTGGGACTTGCCCACTTCATCCAGCAAGTTTGTTGTAAAGCTGGAGCAAACATTGAGTTGATTCAATTCGAGTCCCAAACTTTTGCTAGAATGCAATAAATAACTTTACCTAAATGTAATAAAAATTGACAAGTTTCATTGACTTCGATGATAAATGCAGAAAGGATGTGATTTAAGAACTGTTGAAGGTTAAATAAGGATACACTGGCACAAGTTAGTGGAGCAAAGTACACTAGGGCAGATAAAAAGATGAAAAGATGATAAACAGACTTGATTAAGCATCACCTGACACACTACTTGCATATTTAAGTGAGTACTGGCAACATCAGACAAAGTGCTCTCAGCCCCCTCACTCTGATTTGATGCCACATGGTTAATCTGAAGCCAAGAGCATCTGACCAAAATGACAGGTACATTGAGTTGTGTATAATTAAAATCCAAGCAGACCTCCACAGCTGGGGGAGGCAGACAAATGAGAGTTGATCAAAAGAATACAAATAGTTTATAACACCAAATAGGAAACACCAGGTTTGTTTGGTATTAGCATTATTCTGGTTTAGCTGGAGAAACAGTCTTGGAACAAGCTACAGTGGTTTTGTCTGAGTCTACAAAAACCAGACATATGAGAAACTGGGTGAAACTTCTCACTCACCTGTTGCAGCTTGTCTGCACACAGATTGCAAGACATCCCCAAGGAAAACATCCCACTTTCCCATAGGCTTGTACAGGGTGTTGCTTACCATAGCTCCCAGTCCTTGCAAGTGCCTCTGGGTGTTATTGCAATAGAAATAATAAAGGCTCATTATGAATTATGGAGAATAAACAGCAATAAACATTTCAATTGATTTTGCTGCAAAACAGTCACGTACTGTGTTTCCATTGGTAGGCACAAGTAACTCAACAGACAGATTGCCATTTAGAAATTGCAAGGTCATTACCACTAGGTGTTCAGTTTCTACTGGAAGTGGTAACACAGGTTTCATTTCTGCATTGAATAAAGGGATGGATACACAGTAAAGCCCATACCTCTGCAGGGAACAATCCTGGCTTTCCATCAAAAACACAGAACACAACGAAGTTATTTCACATGAGCTTTCCAGCAGGCAACTCTACACCATCCAGGGGATCCAGTGAGGGAAAGGGCTGATTTGACCCTAATGGACAATTAAAGGACTTGTTCAATGAATTAGTAGCAGGTTCTTCTTCCAGGCAGGAAAATTTTGTTTTGTATATGCTGCTGAGAACCAGAATAAGTGTTTCCCATAAACCTTCCAAGTCCATAACAGTTATGTATAATTCTGGGTTTAAAAGGGAACTTTATAAATCATAACTTGTTAAATGTCCTTCTCATGGAGCAGGAAAGAATGAGACTGTTCTCTTTTGGGCCGTGTGTATCACAAACAAGGCAATGAGCTGTTGTCAGCATGTTGGTTAACTGGGTTAACTATTCCAGGCTACTTTTTTCCCTGCCCACAAAGAACGAGATAACCTTAAGGTGACACAGTCAGAGTGCCAGCTCTGCTATTGATAACACTCATGCAATTGTGCTTAAATGCCCCTGAGCTGCCAGGTATAGCTCTGCATCCTCATCCCCCAGATCTGGCACAGAGCTGAGACCAAGACCAATGGCTGCAGCAGGACTGAAGGCATACCCTGCTCTGTTCACCTGGCTGCCAGGGAATCAAGGCCACATAAAAACAAATACTTGTCTGACTTCCAGCATCTGCCATTGCGCAAGATTTCAGTCTTTGTTAACTGGTCTTCATACCTACACCACTTAAGCTTGTGAGTACAAAAAGGCAGCACTCTGAGGGATTGCACTGGAGTAACAGTGTGAATTTAGTCAGCCATCTAGAGATATTTGCAAGAGAGTTAGATAAATATTAAAATACTACCCCTTCTCTCTCTTTGTGCTATAGGTGGTAGACAAGGGTGATGTTAATTATTTTGTGGTGAAAGTCATCCTTGCAGTAGCTTTTCTCTTGCTTGTTCCACAACATTGTACATTGTTTCTCTCTCAGCTCTTGTTCTTAAATCACTTATTCACTATGTAATTTATACAGAAAGAAAATATCATTTCTGTTCAGTCAGTTTTGCTATCCTTCGCATGTTTTTCACAAGCACTGAAAGAAGGTTCTTGCATTTTTTTACCTTGCAGCTATGCAAGCTATGCCCACTGAATTCTCTGCTTAAGTGGAGTGCCTGGAACTAGTTCTCCTGCTTCTAGAATCACACTGCATAGTCCTGAATAAATTTATTATTTATGACATGAAAATTAAAACACAATATAACTTTAACTACTCTAGCTTTGTTTGGCACTTGCCAAATGCCAAGTCTTGCATTTAGGGTGTAGTAATCCCACAGAAAAGTACAAGCTGGGCAGTGGCTAGATGGAAAACAGTTTGGAAAAAAAGAACAGGGTGGTTGGGCAAAATGCTGAACATGAGTCAGCAAGCTGCATCATCAGCAAGAGGGTGGTCAGTAGGTCAAGGGTTAGGGTTCTTTCTCTCTTCAGAACATGTCAGACCACAGCTGGAGTGCTGTGTCCAGGTTTAGGCTCCCCAGAACAAACAAGAAAAACTCAAAAAACCAAACATCTCCCCCCCCCTCCCCCCCGAAAAAAGGAAGGAAAAAAGGAAACAAACAAAAAAAGATACTGACATACTGTAGCAAAATCTATTTTACTGCCACCCCAACAGCTGGGGCTGCTGGAGCAGTGAACTGCGTTTGCTCAGCCCGAAGCAGGAAGCTTGCTGTACTGGCTGTAGGGATATTTCACTAATCACTGCAGCTACCAAACGGGAGGATGTGGAGAAGGAGGAGTCACACTCTTCTCAGTCAGGCACCATGACAGCATAAGAGGCAGCAGCCTCCAGATGGAACATGGGAAAATCTCTTTAGATTCAGGAAAACATTTTACTCCAAGTGTGGTCACTCAGTGGAAGAGTCTGTGCAAAGAAGCTGTGAAATCTCCATCTCTGAAGCTATTAATAGCCGGACAATTCCCTGAGCCACCTGCTCTAACCGGGTCCTACCCTGAGCGGAAAGTCGGATTACATGACCCCGGGGAGGCTGCCGGCCAACACGCCAGCAGTCAGACACCCAGACTAGTCTGCGTTCCCGTCAGCAGATGGCAATATCAGCTAAATTACATGTTGTTATTCGCACAGCAATGCGAGTTACCTGTCGAGGAAGGCAATAAAGAGGTGGAGAAATTAGAGACTGCATGCACGGAATGCCTCACGCCCTGCTTTTATTGTGCCTCCTCCCAGCCAGGTCCCGAAGTGATCCCAAGCAGAGTCCAAACAAGCAGAGCCAAAGGCAGACAGCTCTGGCAGAGTGCAGCCAGCACTCCCAGAACTGCTGATTGCGACAGCGGTCAGCTCCTGCCGGGAGCGGAGCGGACAGCGGGCACGGCCCCGGGACAGCGGGCACGGCCCCCGGGACAGCCCAGACCCCCGCGCTTTGCATCTGACTGCACCCCCACAGCACGCGGGGCTTCCAGACGAGTCCTCAGAAATCACCAATCAGCAGCTTTGAAGCCAAATTAAGGCGCTTTTCCCAAATCCAAAGGCTTTTAAAGCGACTTTTGATATTTACAAACTGAGCGATTAACACTCCCGCGCGGGGACGATGCCACTGCCCGGCAGCCGGTGCAGCTTGGGCGGGATAGTCCGTCCCGGAGGAGCACGGCTCCGTTCCCGCACCGGGACGAGCTTCCCGCCGGGGCCCCCACAGAGCATCGCCCCCCACACCCTGGCGGCGCGGAGCGGCCGTGGCGTGATGAGTGCCCCGCCCGACGCCGGGACAGGCCGTGCTGGGAAGGCGGTGCCGGGGCGGTTTTTCTGGGCGGGCCGTGAGGGGGAAGGCGGTGCCAGGGGCGGTGTTTCTGGGCAGGCCGTGAGGGGGGAGGTGGTATCGAGGAGGGTGTTCCTGTTTTGGCTGTGCGGAGTGAGGCGGTGCCGAGGGCGGGCCGGCGGTCGCGGTTGGCGGTGGCGCTGGGGCGGCCATCGGCCTCTCCTCGAAGGGGCTGGCGGCTCCGCCCAGGTAGGCGAGAGCGGCCCTTCCAGACTGCGCTGGCGCGGCTGCCTCGCCGCCCTCCTCTTGTTTCCATTTGCTGCTGCTCCGTATTGCTGCCCACAGCGCCTGCCGGTCATCCGCGCTCTAGCCCGCGCCGCCATGGGGACCCCTCAAGGCAGCCCCGGGCGAGGCGGCCTCGGATTCCTCGTCCTCCTCCTGCTTCTGTCGCCCGTGCGGGTGAGTCCGTGGAGAGGGGAATGCCAGGCCTCCCGGCGTGGTGGGGAGCAGAGGGATCGGCGGGTGGGCAGCGGGATCCCGCGGGTGCTGCGTGGGGCGGGGGAGCCGCGTGTCCCCTGCGCACCCCGCGACCGGGGCTGGCCCAGGCGGCGGGGCTGGATCAAGGCGGCGGGTCCCGAGTTAGGCCCCTGGGCTCGGGGCGGCGCGAAGCTGAAGAGAGGTACTGGGGTGTCCCTTCCTCGATCCCGGTGGGGCTCACCCCGCTTCCCCCGTGCCCCTGGTCCCCGTCGAGACGGGGCTGTCATCCGGTGGCACGGCAGGCCCGCAGGGAAGCACCCGCGAACTTCAGCCTCTGCCCGGTCCCCGTCCGCTGCGGTCGCAGGCGGCAGCGGCAGCCCCCGGGATGCTCCCGTGGCGTGCCCTGGTTATGCAATGCCCAGTGCATGTGAGTGGCCACGCAGTCACATGCTCGGCAGAGGCTTGCAGATGTCGTCGGTGTCTGGTTCGCTTGGCTTGGGGTGTAGCTTCGGCGAGGTGACGGCTTCTTGGAAGTAATGATCTGTGCAGAGTGAGAGCTGCTGTTTGTTTATGTGCCAGTAGTAAGACTACATATTTCCTTAAAGCGAGGACTAGAGTATGTTGGACTTCTTGGGAGCTTTAGGAAAAAAGATGGTACAACATTCGCTCCTCTCAGTCATATTTTCTTATGCTGAAGCGCAAGATAGGAGCGGGATACTCCACATTCCTCTGGAGAAACAAGGAGTGTCTTGTAAGCCTTAGTGCTTGGCTTTCTTTCCCTCTCTACCTACGTTGAAAACATACTTTCTAGGTCAAGTTTTATGATTAGCTCTTTTTAAACATAGGAGTTTGTCATCTTGTGTATGTGCTGTTCTCATATCTTCTATGAAAAAAACTTTTTAAGAGCTTGAACATAAGGTATTCATTCTTCTGTTAGCACGGAGAAGGTGATTGTTAGTAGTGACTCGTGATCTTGAGGTGAGTAAGTAATGATACTTCACAGCTAACCAATGCACCTTTATGTAATGTTTTTTGGAGAAGATATCATCTTGGAGCAATGAGGTGTGTCCTAGGCTGGTAAAGAAATGACAGAATGCTTTCCTTTTCAAGAGGATACTGACATATGGGAACTTGAAATAAGTTCCCCAAATATTTAGGGGAAGAGGCTTTGTGGTCCCTCGAAGTAAACATTACAAAATTACTCTAACCATGCAAGTCTCAGTTGTGTTCTGTAAGAAGGCAGAATCTGGTTTTATTGGGAATCTTTGCCATTAACTCTTATTTACAGCCTGACACTTCACAAAGAGGACCCTTGATATCTTTGCAAGGAAAGCTGGTCCTTCAGTTAGACTGAGCCTATTTAGTGTTAGATGCTTGCTGAAGAGAAGCATTGTGAAGGTAAACTGTTCTCTCGGCTCAAGTGTACTGCTGGTGTAATGGTTTTGTGCTTTCAGTTGTGGTGTTTGTAATCCAAAGTGCCCTATGTCATGTTTCTTTCTGTTTCAAAGCAGTCAGTGGACTGGAGTGGCACTTGAGTTCAGTCTTGCCACTACATATGTATTCACAATGAACTTGAAGTATTCAGCCTGTATCTTTCACTCTGAACAGTACATGGTACAAGATTTCTGCCAGCTGTCCATTACTATTTTATTTTCTTATGAATGTCCTAATGCACTAGATGCTGTTTGTGTGCTTAATGGCCACTACTGCAATTGATCTTTGTATAATTGTGCTAAAACACAAGCTGTTAAATCACTGGCTAATCAAGGTTGGATACAGGTTTCCTGTCAGCAGCTGGGATCCCAAGCTATATTTGATTTTCTGAAATCCCGTGGGAAAGTGTTAATGACAAGTGCTGCTCGTGCCAAGTGGCTGCAGTGTGGTGTTGCCTGACCTTGGACATGAAGTTCTGAAATGTCTCTTTGGAGCAGTTTCCTTGTCAGGGATGGCAGTGTAGCTCCAGAACAAGACAGTAACCACTTCATCTAAATTACTTCCTGGAAAATCAGGAGTGACTTGTTCAGCCTTTCTGGATGGAAGGTGCCTCAGAAGGGGAGAGATGAGTGAAGGGAGTGACTGGTAGAACTGAGTAGTACCTAGCTGGGCAGTAGCCAAAACAATCTAGGTGTTGTGCATTATTATTATTATTATTATTAATTATTAACCTGCAGGACATCAGAGCTGTTTTGGTGCAGATGGACTTAGCTGCAGACAGGTGCTAGCTGGGGGCCTGCATTTCCTGATCATGCATGCATCCTTGCAGCTAACGTCAGCTTGTCCCCACAGATTCTGAATTATTACTGTTATTGCAGCTTTCTCTTGACTTGGACTTTACTGTGACATCTGAAATGCTCTTGGATAACTCCAGAACTGTGGGTTGCTTGTCCTGACCAGGAGTAGTAATGATTTTTCCATCTGAAAGGAAACAGGCTGGTGAGCAAAGGAACAGGAGGAGCTTGGCAGATAAGGCATGGCTCTGAGCAGGTTACTGAAAGAGACAAAGAATAACAACTAAACCTGTAAAGTTTCCTTTAGTCCATGCACCTGTTTCCCCCACAGGAAGGGTTGTGAGGTAATAAGCAACTTCTGGGGCAGATCTCTGAATTTGACCTGGTGACCTGATTCCATAAACCAGTCATCACCCATACACCACCCATATCTTAAGGGTGGTGCAGTGTTTCCTTAGAACTTTCAACCTGGTTGGCAATAGCAGATATTAAGGGATGCAGGGGAAGAGTGTGCTTTTTCCTAGATTGATCTTTTTGCCCTGCAAGATCCCAGATGCATCATCCTAGATGAGGGAAAGGGAAACAGCTGTATCTGATGCTCTTGCCTTTTCCATACATTAGTAATCCTAGTTTGAAGAATCCAACAGTGTTCACTTGTCATCTGGTATTTGTAAGACCACAAACAGTTGCTGTTTGTGTGTACAGCATCATCATTGTTCTTTGTCTGTTTAAAGCTATGCATTCATTGGTGGTGGTGAATGCTGCTGGAAGCATCACAATTTATCAGTTTGTTTCAACCTGCAGTTGAAGAAACATGGGCTGCATTAAATGTGTTTATGATCTGTTGGAACACTAGTTCTATTACAAAGGAATGATAATGCTTGGGAACCAGAAAACTCTTAACAGAACTTTTGTAGAATGCCCACACTTGCTCATGTGCAGGTTCTTTATAAGGGCTTCTAGAGCCTTGGCCTGAGGTGAAATTTCTCTTCAAACAGGCTAAGCCTGCCAGAAATTGGAATACACTTTTCTGAACTCTGAGGATGTACTGAGGGTTGGTGTTAATGTACTGACAAATGGTTTCCCAGATATGCTAGAGGCAGGAAGGAACAGCCTTTATCTAAGGTTATGTTGCTGTTGCTTTATGAAGTACTTAGGAAAGTCCCATTTTAATATATGAAGTACTTAGTTATGTGATCTTAAAAGGAAAACCTTCAGAAAAAAACCCTAAAACCATGAACTAGCCCTGTGTTACTTATGGAGTATTTTAAGTATTTTGACTTGTTTAGAAGGCAGTTGGGTTCAACATAGCATTTCTCTGTTGCTTTTGGGGCTAGGCTTTCACCCACTTAAGAAACTTAATAGCCAGGTGAACAATTATCTGACCTAAAAGTCTGACTCTGCAAGCAGCAGCTTTGCAAACTATGACTTATTTACAACCACACTTAGTCATCCCTATCTCAGCCTACCCTCATAGGAGCATTCTTCTGAAAGAATGGAAAGAGCAAAGTGCTTGTCTTACTCTCTAACTTAATCTAGCTTTTACTGGAGGGGTTTCAGAGGGAAGAACTGTCAGCTCTATCTTATCTGTGGCAGTGGAGTAGTTACGTCGGTATTTGTATCCCTGAATGCTGCCCCAGCCACAGGAGACCAGTCCTCTCCTGTATTTTGGGGCTGACTCAATGTTAACTTGTTAATGTTCAAGAGCTGTCTTGTTCAATTGGGGCTATTGATGCATAATGATTTGGTGTTTTTTGGGCTTATTGACTTGGTTCAACCACTGTAAATCAAGCATCCCCAAAGCTTACTGGTTCAGGGGACAAACTCACACTTTTATTGGTGAAATCCTGCTAGGTAATGGCATAAATGTAAAATCTTAAGCTGTTTCTGAAACTGCCTTCTTGGTGTTAATACTGAAACAGAGTGTTCTGACTTGCAGTTCTAGGCCCAAGTGCTCTTCTAATAGTTTAAAGCAGCTGATCTGTTCAGCTTTTTTTAAACAGGCTGAAAGTTTGAGTGGCAAACATTGTTTTTTCCATTGTATGTTTTATTGCTGTGGAACTTCAGGCATGTGATTTGAAAGTCTTTATCCAAATTCAAATGTAAACTAATACTAGGCCGAACCTTGTCTTGCTTTATTTTTCTTTTGTGTTTAGCTGTTTATTGTACCTTTTGGTACATTACCAAGTGTCATGTGCAAGTAAGTTGTTTTATGTTCTGTCCTGAAAATGATGACAGAAAGCCTTGTAGGTAAATTTATAAACATAAGACAGATTGTATTATGTTTTGTATCCATGTAGCTATAACCAAGGAATTGCTGCCTTGAAACACAGATAATGTTTTTAAAACAATTGAATTATCAGTCAGACTGACACGGTAGCTGAAATTTACTCAAGTTTTTCTATGCAAGAGGTGCCCTGATAAGTTTTTTATAACTGTTAACTGCATTACCACGTTTCCCACACATTCCACTCTGGAAGAAACAAAGTCTTTCTCTAAAGAGTAGGTTGATGAATTTGTGTGTTTTAAAAAATAAGTGTTAGATAAGAAGATGTAATGAAGCACAGAAAGTGTTTTTTAGAAAGGATGCTTACAAATCGTTCTAGACTAAATACGGAAGCCAGCCTGATACTGAAGAAATAACTAATCCTTTTCTCACAGGCCTTGCAAAGCAGCTCCAAATTCCTTGCCCTTTTGCAAGAATAGTAGTGAATCTGTGCTTCCTCTTGAAGAAAGTATTCACTTCTGATGCTGCTACAAACAGCAGAACCATTTTCACTGCTAGTAGATTGTTTGCTGTTAAAACTGGGGCATATAGGTGTGAGGAAGCAGAGTTGAAGATGATGACTTCTAAATTTGCATCATAGTAGTATTAACTTCTTAGATTAACTTGGTGCATGAACAAATTTACAATGGGCTTTTGAGAAATAGTCGACAAGTTATGGAATTTTGACTTTTTGGCTTATACTGGTGTTAAACATTCAGTGTTTGTAAGTGCAATCTTAAAGGGTGTTATCCAGCTTCTATCATAGAACATGGTAATACTGAGCAGCTGGTTGTGGGTTTAACTAGAAGATGTGCTAGAATAGACAAATGAAATTGTGATCTAGATGAGTGGCACTTAAACTGACTTTTAGACCTGGCTTGCAGTGAGTGCCTTTGAGTTGGCCTCTGTTGCCCTGGTTAGGGGAAAGAGGAAACAACTCTTGGGTTGGGTAAATTAATGATAGTTGTTGTCCCTGATAACCAGCCAACTACTGAAGTTCTTTTTGAAGAACTGTCAGTGTGGTTCAGCACAAAAATGGATGTTGTGGAGGCACTGTGTTTCTGGGTAGCTCTTGGGCATTGTCAGGACAGCCTTTCAGGGGCCTCTCTGGTCGGTAAATAATACTATTCATGGTCAAGCACAAAGCACAGCAGTCTGTCCTTGCAGCAACAACATATGGTGTCTCTAAAATGCTAAGTCAAGGTTGTTTGGGAGATCAAAATAGGCCAGTTATATCTCAAACTGTACTAAGCAAACTCCTGATGAGAGCTGGCAGAAGTGTAGTAAATGTTTGTGCAGTCTGCTTTGCAGCCCAGGTGGTAGGAAAACTTTGGAGCTGTATTAAAGCTTTTGTTGTAAATAGCTTGTTATTGCATTAGATGTTTCAATTTTCAGAATAAATGTTTTGGCTTAGTATCTCAGATGTTTCAGTGTCAGTACCACTGAACAAAAATAAAAGGCTTTCAAGGTGCCACTGCCATTTTTCAATTTCTTTTATACACATAATAAAGAACAAATTTCTGAATTTCAATAGTCCCTTAAATTAAAACATCTTTAAAATGAATTTTTTTTCTTAGCACTGTAATCCCATTTAAATGTTCCATGCTTTGGCTTGAAAGTGGTGATGGAGGGCATCCTTTGAGATTGTGATAATATATGTATGGCAGATGTGGAGCTGTGAAGTTCTGTTTCAGAATCCTCTCTGTGCTGCTGTTTCCTCAATCTGTCACTGTAATGAGTTTTCAGGAAGGATCAGGAGGTGGCAGGAGGAAGTGAGATTGCACATAAGCAATAAGTTTCTCATGTGCGCTGACTTGTGGTCTAATGTGACATTTTAACTCAACAATTATTGTGATGTCTTGCATGAACAAATTATTTTCTAAATCACCTTGTACTTGAAGATGTTTTTCAGGTATTGTTTAGGTTCTTCTTAAGTAACTCTTATACTTGATCTTAACTGTAGGTTGTGCACCTCCTATTTCTGTAATGATCAAGGGAAGGTGGGGAGCTGAGCTGAAGATCAATGGTGATGTGCACCATGTCAAAAACACCTGCTTTTGTTTGAATTAGCAGGAAGTTATCACATCTGGACTGCAAGTGCCTTTAGGGTAGTAGCACATAAATTCTACAATAGCTGAGATATTTGGCAACTATTCCTTGCAGTTAATCACTGTTTTGTTGATTAGGTACTTCCACAAATGTGTGTCTGGTATGGAGAATGTGGAGTTGCTTCGGGAGACAAGAGGTACAACTGTGCTTATGATGGGCCAGCAATAGCACTACCAGAAGATGGCTATGACTTAATGCAGGTGAGCTTCTCTTGTAGGTTTGCTGTTAAAAAAATTTCTCCAACAGTAGAATTCTGTATTGGGTTTTTTTGGACCTGTGCTATGACCTCTCATCCTAACCTGATGAGAAAGTGAACAGATTGTCTCTGACTTCTCAGGTCCAACTGGGTTAAGGGAATGTACCTCAGTTTCTTTTCAGGGGTACAAGAAGTCTCTCTCTTCATGTACAACACAGCATATTGCCAGATTTGCCTTCTGGCATCTGATAGTTCAAAGCTTTAAAGAATGAAATAACTACAGAGTTAAACACTGGTTAGACTGGTGACAAGAGTGACTTCATTAAATATGTAGGTGAGCTAACTGCTGTTGTGTATTGTTTCTGAAGAATTAATGTACAGTTCTTGTATGTTTGTATCAGTTATACTTATGTTAAATGCATTTGTCTTTTCTACAAAGTGAACATGAAGCAGCTCTTCCAGGTAATCAGTGGTTTTATGGTTAGTGGCTTGCCTTCTGAGACTTTAAAATCTGATACTATCCAGAAGGAGTACTAGAAGATAAGCTGCAGGAATACTTTCAACTTGGATAAACATGTGTTGTCCTCTTAGCAATAGGCTCTCAAATGCCATTATCATTCTATATATAGACCCTGGTGACTAAAGATCATCTGAAGGAGCTTTTCAAAAGGAAGTGCTGCCTTGAATAAAAGAAGTGAAAAAAGTGATTCTTCTCTCCAGTTTCTAAACAAAAATCTTGTTTGCTGGACTGTTTTCCTCCTATGCGTCTCCCACAGCAACAGCTACTGTGTTCTGAAATATGTTGATGCAAACCCCATGATTAAAATGAGTTCTGAAGTCTTAAACATGCTTTTTCTTCCTTTCCTCTTGATCTGAATGTTGTTTTTTGTTTTTTTTCTTAAGGAACTCTGTCCGGGTTTATTCTTTGGCAATGTTAGCACTTGCTGTGATGTTCATCAGCTTCAGACTTTGAAAAATAACTTGCAGCTGCCTTTGCAGTTTCTCTCCAGGTATGCTAATGAATGGCAAAGCAACTAATTTTATAATAGAATAACAAAGCACTTGTCTTCAAGTAGACTGTAGAAAAAGAGAAAAAGTGGTAATTTCATTAAAGGATTATTGGAGCAAGCTGCTGGAGTGGCTTTCTTATCCCTAGGAGCAGGCTGCAATGTCATGAAACAGCTACTTGCAGTCTGGATTGATTTAGCTGGTAAGAATAAACATTCCCTTAGCTTGCCTCAAGCTACTTTATCTAATGAAACCTTCAGGAGAGGGTGACAATGTAGCATTTGGTCTTGTTCTTACTAAGACATTAAGAAGTCTAAGTCTTTCTACTAGCAACAGTTACGTTTTTCTTCAAATTCCAGTAAAATTGTTTGAATCTGCTATTTGAGGCAAGCAATTTTATTAGTGATTTATAGTGCTTAAAATGGTTCATCTGTAGCATCAACAATTGTCATATTGCTGATTAAAATCTTACAAAAGAATTTAAATCTTTTGTTCTGTTGCTCTGAGCAGAATGTTTATATTTGCAAGGTGTATCTGACTTGACCTACATAGCACCTTTACCTCTTAATCTGGTTGCTGTTCATTGGTTTTCCTACCAATTGGCTTTCCTTCCAGATGTCCATCGTGTTTTTACAACTTGATAAACCTCTTCTGTGAACTGACTTGTAGTCCCAATCAGTCTGACTTTTTGAATGTTACAAGCACCATACCTTACTATGATCCCGTTTCAAAAGAGAACAAAAGTAGCATTACAGAGCTGCAGTACTTCATCGGAGATCGATTTGCAAATGGTGAGTAAGCAGTTTGTTAATTTACCTTGGTGTTTGTCCAGGTAACAAGACCAGTGCTTTTTCAGAAAGTCAGAGAGATGTTTCCCCCCCTAATTCTGTCTTTTTGAAGTTTGAGTCATTACATAGGTAACAGTAGGTCCCCATTAAAATTTATGGAACACTTCTGCCTGGGCAGGGGACGTTCATTACACTGACGCTGTTAAATAACAATGTTTTAAAGGTTCAGTCGAGGATGAACATCTGACAAACAATTAATAGCTGATAACTCTGATGACTTTAACTTCAGAAAAATAAAGTTTTTTGCCAAGTATTGAATGTCCAAAGTCTACCTGATACTAAAACAGTCTGGCAAGCATGATAATAAAATTTGTACACACAATGGTTCTCTAAGAGGTACTCAGTCTTGAAATGGACTGTCTAGTCCTTTGTCAAAATCAGATGTTTTTACAGAACAGTACATTGGGATTGGATTTTGATTTTTGTAGCAAGCTTAAAACATTAATTCAGTCTTTTTATGCTTTCTGCAGTAAACTTTAATGAAATTGAGACACTTGATAATCATATATGGCCTACAAGTTGAAAGTACCTTAAATGGTTTTCATAGCTTTCCCTGAAAATAATATTAGGTAATGCTTCCTGTCAAGCAGAAGAGTAGGTTCTAGCATGATGCAGATTTGAGTGGCTTTCTCAGAGCAAGGTGGCTGTAACAAAGCATTGCAACCTTGAATACTATAAATACAACTGAAAGGATTAGTTCACTATCCTAAGATATTTCTACTTGTAAACTGTAAGTATGTTCCTGGAACTATAATAATGGAAATACTTGGAATGCTTACTCAAATTATGACATTGGTTTAATGACTCTTCCCAGCAATGTATAATGCCTGCAAAGATGTGGAGGCTCCATCAAGCAATGTTAAAGCACTGGGGTTGCTGTGTGGGAAGGATGCTAAAGACTGCAATGCAACCAACTGGATTGAGTACATGTTTAGTAAAGACAATGGACAAACTCCTTTCAGCATAATTCCAATTTTTTCAGGTAAGAAACTGAATAGTCCTTGCCTTTGAAACTCCTGTCAAAGGCTAGGTGCTATGGCTAGAGCATTGATGTTTAAACAGCTGCCCAGCATTGAAAGTCTGCAGTCAGAGGCTTTCAAAGGAATGTGGGATTAACTTACTTTTTTTTTTATTTCTGCTTGGAAACCATACTTTGGGGTCTTTTCTATATAGCTTCTTACTGCAGAAATCTCTAAAACTCTGTGGTAGAGTTTTAGGTAAGCCTAGGTAAGTGGCTACTTGTATTCCTTCGGAAATAGGCAGTGCCCTCATCCTTGAGGATTTCATTAACAGAAAATTATTGTTACACATTTCACAATCTGAATAGATAAGAGGGATGACAAATCATTGCTGGGATGATAGAAATATGTGCTTGTTACTTTTACAGACCAAAGTGTTACAGACATGACCAGTCAATTAATTATTAGACAACTGTAAATAGTTGGTACCTGCTGTGGAAAAGGCAGTGGATTCTTCATCTGTAAGACCAGGAAATGCTGCTCTACACAGGGGCTGTGGGCTTTCATATAAAGGGTTAACTCGTAACTGGGAAGGTCTGAATTTTTCCTGGTAGTAAACTGACTCTGCAACTTGTGATTTGTCATAGATGTTCCTGTCCATGGAATGAACCCCATGAATAATGCTACCAAAGGCTGTAATGAGTCCGTGGATGATTCAACAGGACCATGCAGCTGTCAGGACTGTTCTATTGTCTGTGGTCCTAAACCTCAGCCCCCTCCATTGCCTCCCCCTTGGCTGCTGTTTGGTTTGGATGCTGTCTATGTCATCATGTGGATCTCATACATGGGCTTTCTACTCATATTTTTTGCACTAGTTTTTGGAGTCTGGTGTTACAGGTAAAGCATTCAAAATGCTAAGCTCTGCAAGTCACTTGTTTATCTCTGAGAACTTCTTTGCCCTGGTCAGATGCTTATGTCCTGACTACTTCAGCCAGCCAAAAGTCATGTTCTGTAGCAAATACCATATATACTTACAAAAATGTTCTAACAGCTAAAACCTCTTGGTAAAAAGTGATTGCAGAAGTTGGTTTAGTTGATGCATATGTGTCATAGCATTCTTAGGTACAGAATCACATACACTGTTCTTCAACTTTCATAACTAAGTATGCAGAAGTCTGGGAAAACAAACATTCACAACAAAACAGTCACTGCTCTATTGCAAATTAAGTTATAAATAATTTTTCCTAGTCTCCTATTTTGAAAAAAACTAAATGAAAGCTAAGCTTTCAGTAATTATAGCATATCACCCTTGGTCACATGGCTGGAACACCTCTCCTATGAAGACAGGCTGAGAGAGTTAGGGCTGTTCAGCCTGGAGAAGAAAAGGCTCTAGGGATTCCTTACAGCACCTTCCAGTAACTAAAGGGGGGCTACAAGAAGGCAGGAGAGGGACTTCTTACACAAGGGCATGTAGTGACAGGACAAGGGGCAATGGTCTTAAGCTGAGGGAGAGTAGATGTGGATTAGATCGTAAAAAAAAATTCTGTGCTGTTAAGGGTATTGAATCAGTGGAAGAGGTGGTGCACTCACCGTTTCTGGAGGCGTTCAAAGCCAGACTCGACTGGGCTCTAAGTAAACTGATGTAGTGAAGAGGTCCCTGTTCATGGCAAGGGAGTTGGAATTAAATGATCTTTAAGGTTTGCTTCCAACCTAAACCATTCTGATTCTGTGGTTGTTCAGTTATAACCAGAAAACTGAAATTGCTCTATAGTAAGAATTAAGTCTACTTGGAAAAGGATGGTGGGTATGACAATTTGATATGTTCAGCGGCCTTACCTTAGTGGACATCATGAAGTGGTGTGTTTGAGATGCCTGGTTCATATTTCTAATGTAAAAATCTCTTGCAAATATCAGCTTAGAATCAATTTAAAGAAATTCTTTGTGTTGTTAGTGCTAGTGATCTAAATGTGCATAAAGAATCTGTGCTTGATGTAAGCTGAAGAAGTTTCTTAAGATAGCTGACATGGTGTTCCGCAAGATCACAAAGCTGGAGACTGTTGTACAAACAGTACAGATGCCTTTTTGGACAAGCAGGGTAACAGAGTTTCTTGCCTTGCAGGAGGCGGCACTTTGTCTCAGAGTACACCCCAATTGACAGCAATGTAGCCTTTTCTGCGAATTCCCACCGTGACAATGGTATGTCTTGGATAACAGTAAAGGGTTTATTACAAACTCAGTTTAAGTGTATCCGTTTCCTATGGTTGGGCTCTGGAGTTTTAGCTTTGTTAGGCTAAAAGTGCGTTCTGAGAGGGCTTTCAGCCTTTTGACCAGTATCTCTCTTCTTTTAGAGTAATACTTACCCCTATTTCAGTGGATGCTGAAAGCCCTGGGTATTCCCCTCATGGATCTAGCTAAGCTCCAAGGAAGTTCTGGAGAGCTTTGTTGTGGGAGTATAGAGAGGACAACATGATCATGTTTTGACTCATCCATGTATCCATTTAAAGCATATTGGAAAAGCATATTTTAAAGCATATTGTGCTGTAACTTGTGTACCTGCTGAGGTAGCTTGTTTTATTGCTTATATATATTTTAGCTTTATTTGCTACCACTCCTGCTGTCAAACACAACCTTACATTACAAGGGGCAACATAGGTATGAGCTGTTTTCTGCCCCTTGGCCTCAATCAGGGATTGGTGAATAAAATTTCTTTTTTCTGAACGGACTCCAAGAAAGTGCTGCTTTACCTACTTCTCAAATAATTTCTGTTTTTTCTTGCTCTTACAGGAAGCATTACCTGTGGTGAAAGGCTTGGTGAAAGGTTTGAGAATGGCCTGAGGATGACATTTACATCATGGGGGGCTTTCTGTGTCAGAAATCCACGTCCTGTTATCCTCTTCTCCGTGGTCTTCATTGCAATGTGCTGCTCAGGCTTTGTATATATTAAAGCAACTACAAATCCTGTAGATCTTTGGTCAGCCCCTAGCAGCCAAGCCCGCAAGGAGAAGGAATACTTTGACACGCACTTTGGACCTTTCTTCCGTACTGAACAAATTATTATTCAAGCACCAAAGAGCCACCCAGACACCTACTCACCTTACCCATCAGGAGAAGATGTGCCTTTTGGCCCTCCCCTTACCAAAGATATTCTCCATCAGGTAATCGGGACTTACCAAGAGCAAAGACTTAAGCATACTTAACAGGTATAACCACATGGAGTTGGCTTCCACCTGCAATGTTATGTATCCATCAAAACAGTCACTAGATATTCTTATTAAAAATCATAGCCTTACTATAAAAGCTTTTTGCTGGAAACCTTTCTGTCAGAGAGACACTTGCAAGCTAAGTCTCTGTTCATAGTATGAACACTGAAATAATGTTTTTGTAATGTGCTTCTATTGATATGTGCCTCTGTCTCTGGCAATTGCAAGAATATGTTATGCACTTAAGTCCTGTCTTGCAAGGGAAGTGCTTTCTTATGCTGCTCCTAAACTATGGTTTGTTTTGTTTTAAGGTACTGGATTTGCAGGATGCTATTGTCAACATCACTGCTTCTTATGACAATGAGACTGTAATGCTGAAGGACATTTGCCTGGCTCCTCTTGCTCCCTACAACAACAACTGCACTATCCTGAGTGTACTCAACTACTTTCAGAACAGCCATTCTGTTCTGGATCACACTGTTGGGGATGAGTTCTTTGTCTATGCTGATTACCACACTCACTTCTTATACTGTGTTCGGTAAGCAGTACAATTGCATGCTTTTTAATCAAGTTGCCAGTTCAGCTTGGTTTGGTGTGGATGCTGGCTCTGGTTTACCTTAAACATATTTTCAGTGCTTCTGAAGAGTTCTGAACAGAAGACCAGTTTCTGAGCTTTCTCTTTAGTTTGTAGTTCAGTTGGTTAGAAGCTACTCCTTGTCTTAAAGGCTGTAAGGCAGACACCTTTAAAACTGTGTTTAAATTAAAAGCAAATGCTGCATAAGAGCAGTGTACCACTAGCAGTCTTGTCTTCTTTGTCTTGATTTTCAGTTATAACACAACAGCTTTTTACTGTTTTGTGCTTTTTACTGTTTTGTGCCTCAGCTGTCATGCAGAAGCTAACAGTTATTGCTGGTGATCTCTTTAGGGCTCCAGCATCACTGAATGACACAAGCTTGCTTCACGATCCCTGCTTAGGAACATTTGGTGGACCTGTATTTCCGTGGCTGGTGTTGGGAGGATATGATGGTGAGTGGCAAAACAGTATTGCAGCATAAATCTGAGAGTACATTCTTGTGTGCTGTTCTTGGTGCTAAAGGTGCGTTCTCATTTAACACAGCTGTTTAAATGCAGTCCAGAGAAACTGGAGTTTTGTTAAACTTTCAGTAAGTAAAGGTGTTTTAAGTTTTTTAAGTTTTCAGTAGAACAGTGCTGGGATTGGAGGTGGACTACTCTGGAAGTGCAAAATGCAAGCAATCTGTAATTGGAACGTACTTGTCAACAGGACAAATGTTTGGTCTGCTTTGGGCCTGGTAAAAGATAAAGACATGAAGCAGCTCAGGTTTACATGATGGGATGTATGTGTACTTTGCTTTGAGTTAGAATAAAGTTTTGTTACTGATCTGACAAAGCAGTTAAGAATAGATAAAAGTGTTCAAAAGGAAATTCTTTCATAATTACTCTTAAGCCAGGATTTTGTTCAAGCAATTTATCTAATTAAACATAATTTGGTAGTATATTTGTGTTTAATATATCTGAAATAGTGTTTAAAGGCAAGTGCTTATTTATTAAACTGTAGGGGATTTGTATTTGCTTTGAGTAATATCTGAGTGTGCAAGGCGTACAGTGTTTAGGAAGCCACATTTCTCATTAGAAGGAAAGGCATAAGCAGTGGTTATAAAGTAGCTTTTTGTCCAACTAGGCAACAATGTAACATTGTGGTGTGATGAACATGTTAAACAATGAATAATTACTCTGGAATGCAATCTGTAGTGCTTATCAGCTTTGGTTCTTATTTCAGTAGTATGTTTCAGAACTCAGTGATGTTCAGTGGAGTTACAGGGATGGGATTGCTTTGGGCAATGCTGATTTTAAACTTATTTGTATCTGCTATACTGGAAAGTAAGTTCCATTTTTTTAATGCCAAACATTTTATTCTTCTGTAGATGATAACTATAATAATGCTACAGCTCTCGTTATTACTTTTCCTGTCAACAACTACTACAATGACTCAAAAAATCTGATGAAAGCCTTGGCATGGGAAAAAGAGTAAGTAGTCTTCCTGTATTCTGAAATGCATACATGAGTTAAAGCAGCTTTACATGTTGATTAAAAAAGCCTACCTGCACTGTACTGACAGCTTTTCAGTAGAACTACAGGGATGTTTCAAGAGGCAGCAAAACTGGTTAAAACCAGACTGTGCTGGTCATAAGACCTTCACTTTGTCTGGCACACTTAATTTGCTTTGAGACACAGGTGCTATTCCTCTTAGTGACCATCTAGCCCAGTAGTACTTGCCAATAAGCAACTTCAGAAATTATTTATTTTATTGTGGCTAGAATTACACAGGTAGACTCTTTAATTTACTGGACCATTAACCATGGGTGGAAAGGTTGAGCCTGATGCTGTAGTTCTTTACCTTTAATTTTTAAAAATGTCATCCAGATGAACATGTAAGGCTTTTGTCCCCTCTACCACCTTGAAGAGCTAGCTTACACAGGCCAGCTGATCTGGCTGTCAGTTCAGATAAAAACTACTGTACTAGAAAGTTTGTGACAAAAGAGAAGTATGAGAAGCATCTGCCTGTGTCACAAGCACCAGCACCTCCCAAGCTGGGGAACTGAAACAAGGGCTAATAAATTGTTCCAGTACTGTAAGCAAGCTGCAGTCATCTTTCATGTGTGTATTTCTTGGTCTAGCTTTGAGGAAAATTGTGCTCAGTGTTTGAAATAGCTCATGCAAAGTACTTATTGGTCCTCAAACGTTAGAGAGAACATGGAAAGTATTTCAATGTAGTGTATTTCTAGTTCTTAAAGTAGAGTTACAGGTATGTGTAGCCAGCACTTCTCTTTTAAAACTGAGTAAGGTCCCCTCAAACTGTCTGGCTACTCTTGTACCACACAGATGATGTAAATTTGCCATCAACTGACTTTCAGGTATTTCTAGTGGAAGATGTTTTATCCTTTTGAAGTGTGATCGACCTCTTGGTTTTGTTTTTTAGGTTTATTAACTTCCTAAAGAACTACAATAACTCAAACTTAACGATATCATTTTCTGCTGAACGGAGTATTGAAGATGAGATCAACCGCGAGAGCAACAGTGATGTTAGCGTTGTGTTGATAAGCTATCTTGTGATGTTCCTCTACATCTCTATAGCTTTGGGACACATCCAGAGCTGTAGAAGACTGCTGGTATGTGTATAGTTTTCATTGCTATAAAGACTGAAGCTAGAGCTTGCTGGTAGCTGTAAGTCACTTAACTATTTTTGCAGAATGCTGATGTTTTTTTATTACAGCATTGAGTCTTTCATGGGCAGGAGTTAGGGGGAGCATTGTTTTTCTGCTAGACAATTCATGTGTATTTCATAGTTTCAGTTGAGTTCTTTCACTTGATGTTCAGTTCACATCAGCTTTAAGACTTGCAGCTTCAGGGTTGATAATTTTTTTAAAATATCTGAATCTTCAAAAAAACCGTAAAATGTTTTCTGCTACCTAGACTAAATGCTAGAAATGTTTTGCCTTTGCAATAATCTATTCTGTGGGATGATGCTTGTTTGGCTGATGTTCAGTACTACTTTTTTTAGGTGGATTCGAAGATCTCTCTGGGCATTGCAGGCATCCTGATTGTACTGAGCTCAGTAGCATGTTCTATAGGCATTTTCAGCTACTTTGGAATCCCACTGACACTGATTGTGATAGAAGTAATTCCTTTCTTGGTGCTGGCTATTGG
This sequence comes from Zonotrichia leucophrys gambelii, assembly GCF_028769735.1. Taxonomy (NCBI): domain Eukaryota; kingdom Metazoa; phylum Chordata; class Aves; order Passeriformes; family Passerellidae; genus Zonotrichia; species Zonotrichia leucophrys. The sequence goes on along the minus strand of NC_088171.1, from coordinate 106,525,783 downwards.
AGTGGACAACATTTTCATTATGGTTCAGACACTTCAGGTATTTATTCTTGCATACAGACTTTTAGAAAAGTGCCCGTCATTTTTGAAGGCTGTAAACTTGGAGCATGGGGTCTTCTGTGTTCCAGTGCTCAGCTCAGTGTGAGCAGCTCTGGACTCTCACAAGGTATCTTGTGAGAGTGGAAGAAAGACAAGAATCTGTGTACCTTCTACCGTCACAAAAAACCTCTAATTTATGTCTCTGCATTTTTCATATTGCTGCTTGATATCAAAATACTTGTAGAACTGGTATTTTGATCACTTGTAATTTTAGCGTATTGTAAGCAGTAGTCATGAACCAAACTATATGCTTAAGACAAGGAAGGACTTTTGACACTCACTCTTAGTGGGTAATAAGCTTTTTAATTTGACAGATTCAATAACCCACTGAAACTGGTACTGCCTCTGTCACATGTGTAGTTTTATCTGAAGTACTGAACTTAGTACTATATTTTAAATTTGAAGCAAGACAACAAGTAATATTCAGGCTGCTCTTGTTAATTTAGAGAGTCTTGGCTGATTTTTATCTAACTCTTGTTAATGCAATGGAAACAACAAAAGATAGCTTAGAATATTTTAAAGTTTCAGGTTTTTTGCAGCCATATGAAATAGCTTTATAAATTGCATGATTCCTAACAATAATAAATTATTGCCTTAAAACAGAGAGATGAACGCCTTCAGGGTGAAACTCTGGATAAACAGATTGGCAGAGTCTTGGGAGATGTGGCACCCAGTATGTTTCTCTCATCCTTTTCAGAGACTGTGGCATTCTTTCTTGGTAAGACTCCTTTAATATTTGAAGATAAGGGCCTTATCATAACTGCATGTTTCAAGAATAAATGCAATATTAAAATATAAAAGCAAAATAAGAATTTCTAGAGGCCGTTTAGCTTAGTTGTTCATTGTTAATATCAAGTTAAACTTCTGCTGGGGATAGGCATTGGAGTACTTTAGGAGTCTGGCATAGTTAAAAAGATCCATAGTTAAAAAGCTCTGAATCTGCCAAGCCTTTCAGCCTGAAGACTGGGAGTTTTTACTGACTTGCAGTGACTGACAAGTCTCAATTTGACCTTAGGAATAGATCAAATACCAGGGTGTATGAACTCCTATATTGCATTTATTCATCTTGCCAAAATGCCCCTTGATTGGAAAAATGCCCCTATGACAGATTTATGGTTGAGGCTCGCATGATAATGTTTTAGAAGTAAATCTTTTGTTGCCCTACAAGTATAATTTGGTCTTCTTTCATAATAGCTTTGTTTACCTGCAGAGTAATTTGTCATTGGATCAACTTGCATTGAAGTGGCTTAATATTGAAGCAAGATGTTGCCTGACAGCACTCCTTAACTGCCCTGTTACACAGTCTGCACCTAAATTTGGGATTGAGAAATGGCTTAGAAGGAGTCACTCCTTTGCACAGCCTCAGTGCTGTTAAATAGGTCAAAGACAGCAGCTGTAGCCAGGCTTGTATGGGCTGTTGCCTTTGCTGTGGAAAGAAAGACTCTTTGTCCTGCTATAAGGCTACCACTTAAACTGGATGTTTGTCTAGCAAATGCTGGTGCATTGCTAGGAGAAGGGAGCTGTCTTAACAAAGTGGGTCACTTCCTCCAGGGACACTGTCTACGATGCCAGCGGTTCGCACGTTCTCCCTGTTTGCTGGAATGGCTGTGCTCATAGACTTCCTCCTTCAAGTCACTTGCTTCGTCAGTCTCCTGGGCTTGGATATTAAGCGTCAAGAGGTGAGCATAAGTGCACCTGTAACTGCACTGTCACAGGGATGATGGCATCTGCAGAACTGCTCTAACTGTGGCATTTAATCCGTTTTCAGAGTAACAGACTGGATATTCTATGTTGCATCAAAAGCAGTGAAGAAATGAGTGGAGTCCAGCGTTCTGAGAGCATGTTATTTCTGTTCTTCAAAAATCTGTTTTCTCCATATCTGCTTAAGGATTGGATGAGACCAATAGTAGTATGTATAATCTATTTCAAGTAAGCAGTCATCTAAACTTGAGCAAAAGAGCGGTGAGTGTGAAGGCCTAAATAGGGAAGAAAAATCTTCAATACAGTGAAACGAATGAAGCTTCTAGTTTTTTGGTTCTTGGCATAAGAATAGAAGTAAGCTTTTGTAACTGCAAAAGTATTTCAGTAAATAGAGGCTTGATTGTGGATTGTCTAAAGCCCCAGTTTAAGAGTTGCATTGCAATCAATCAAATTACTTCAGCCTATGTAAAAAAACCAGCATGTAATGGCTTCTACACTGCGTTAATCCAGAGCGTTGTTGATGAATCTGTGATTCAGTTTAAAGTTACCATGTTTATTTACAGAAGGTGTTTGTAACCTTCACTGATGATTTCTAGGAATAAATTTCCTTACAGTCCCAAAGGGACCCCTCAGTAGCTATGTTGTACTACCACTGTTATATTAAGCCTGGGTAGCATATTTAAACTAGAGCCTCTTTGCATGGTTCCTATTAGCTTAACAAATTACTCCTATTGCCTGTTGTTTCTGTGCAGTTCTCACGTCCATGGATTTGCTTTTTTTGCAGATAGCAGTGTTTGTGGGTATCCTGTCATTCAGTGCAGCAGTTATACACAATGTAGAGATTGGGCTGGATCAGTCTCTCTCAATGCCAGATGTAAGTCTTATGATCGTGTCACTGTTCAGCAGTTTGTGGCTGAATTGAAACCTTGATACCTCATTGTGCTACCTCAACATTCCGTAATAGTAACTCGAAACTTTCCCTTGAAGGACTCCTATGTAATAGATTACTTCAGCCACATCAGCAAGTACCTGCATGCGGGTCCCCCTGTCTACTTTGTCCTAGAAGAAGGACACAACTACACCACTTTGGAAGGGCAGAACATGGTGTGTGGTGGAACAGGATGTAATAACGATTCACTTGTCCAGCAAGTCTTCAATGCTGCAGAAATTGGTAGCTAGTAAGTCTTTCATGCTTGTTTCTGCATAGTTGCATGGAAGAGGTGTAGCAGAGCACTGTGTCCTCCTGATCTACTCAGGCTCAGCTGCTGGTTGTAAACTGACATTCTATTTTATTTGCTTTGTATTATGGGTTTGGGAGGGAAGGGGGTTGGAAGCAGCTGTGACAGTCTTCTAGAGTGAGGATAAAACTGGTGTGGACTGATGGGATACATTGATGTACTTGGGTTTGGAAAAGGGGCTTGATCCTTCAAGGAATCTTGGAATGGTAGTAAGAATAACTTGTGAAAACCTCTCAGCAGGGTTATGATGATCTGGAAAATGACTGTATGCTCAGCTTCTAAACCTGGTGAATAAACTAGGCTACCTAGGGAGGCTAAGCAGGAATTTTATTTGCAGCTAACAACTCAAGGAAGTCTTTACCCAATTCTTTCCACTGTAGTTCATTTCAGCCTAACTGAAGGAGGAGCTTTGCTTGAAAACTGAGACAACAGAGTGTGGAATAGGACAGGGAACAGAGTGGGCAGGGGAATGGAAAGCTGAGCTTGGCAGCAGAACAAGATGCAGTGAAAAAGCTCCTGCTGTTTTCTAGCTGCAGTGTTCTGAGCTACCTGAGCATTATGGCTCTTGGATGGGGTACTGGAGCGCGGGACTATATAAAGAGCTGAGTAGATTTGACAAGAATGAGTTGACATGGCATAAATTGGTACTGGAGAGATCAAGTGATATGTTTTGGAATTAAACATAAAATTACTGATGATGGATATGTTGTGTTATTTTTATTAGCACAAAGATAGGCTATGCCCCATCGTCCTGGATTGATGACTACTTTGACTGGGTGAAGCCACAGTCGTCCTGTTGCAGAGTCTACAATACCACTGGACAGTTTTGCAATGCTTCAGGTATTGGCATCCATCTTGTTGCTAGTGAATTAGCTTGGTTTATAAGTTTCACAGCCAAAACATTTCCTCATGGTATGAGTCAAGTGAATACCTTTTCTTACTGTAAGTAGGAACCTCTTGAGTTATCCTCTTAATTTATTTGAACTGCTGTTTGAGTGAGCTTAAATATTCTACTGGAATGCTGCAGACTGAAAACAGCCTACCTAGACAGCCAATGTAACTTGCTGTAAAAATTCTGATCCTTCTGTTGGCCTTCTTAGAGCACACAAACTTGGTGCTCTGCTTTTGTTCAGGGCCTTCAGCTGGGTGTAGTTCTTATCGGATCTAATGGAGATAAGTGCACAAGTAAGAATTCTCTGACGGCCCTTGCCGTAGTAGCAATAAATCAAATTAAGGACTACAAATCTTACATGGAATTTCAAGACGGATCAGTTAGTTCATCAGTAAAAATGCTTTTTATGGAATTGCATCCTGTAGTAATGCAAGTCAGAAGTTCCCAGTGTTAGGAAAAAGAATTCTTGTAGGTGACCTCCTTCCTGTATTTCTTCAGTCAGCGATCCATCCTGCACTCGTTGTCGACCACTGACTCAAGAAGGCAAGCAGAGACCACAGGGTGAAGACTTCATGACCTTTTTGCCAATGTTCCTATCAGACAACCCTAATCCTAAATGTGGCAAAGGGTAAGAGCTTTATTCTATGGACCCTGCTTAGACCAATGTGTCAGAGATATTTGCTCTGGCTTTTGTCTGGAGGTTTGATGGCTAATGTCCTCCTAAAAGCTGTACAAACATTGACATCTCACGAGTTCTGTACTGTTTTCTGAAAAAAACCCAAATGCATCATCAACTAAATGGAACAGCAGCTTTCCCCTGTAAAAAGAGAGACAATATCTATGGTCAGTCTGTTCTAGAATATCCTGAATATCCAATCTTGAAATGTATTGTGCTCTGAAGCTTTTTTAGTTTTAAAAACTGCTAGAAACAACTACCAGCTGTTAACTCTTTAAAGGACATCTACAAGAGAGCTGGAGAGGCACTTTTTACAAGGGGGTGTAGTGATAAACAAGGAGGCATGGCTTTAAAATGAAAGAGGGTAGGTTTAAAATAGATGTTAGGAAGAAATTCTTTACTCTGAGGGTGGTGAGGCACTGGAACAGATTGCCCAGAGAAGCTGTGCCATCCCTGGAAGTGTTCAAGATGAGGTGGGATGGGATGTGAGCAGCTGTAGTCTAGTAGAAAGTGTTCCTGCTCATGGCAGAGGTGCAACTAGCTAGATGATCTTGTGCTTCCTTCCAACTCAAACCATTCCATAAGATTATTTGTTGTAAAAGCTAATAAATTTGAAAGGTGCTGACATCTGATGCCTGTTTTTATAGAGGACACGCTGCATATAACTCTGCTGTCAACTTCATAAACAACAAAACGGAGGTGGGAGCCACTTATTTTATGACTTACCATACTGTACTGAAAACATCATCTGATTATATTGATGCCATGAGGAAAGCTCGGATTATAGCAGACAATATTACTGAAACCATGGGCATCAAAGAGAAGAACTACCGCGTGTTTCCTTACAGGTGTGGTTAGATCTTTCTTGCCTTGGTGACAAATACTTGAACAATACAGAAAAGGTGCTGGCTAATAACATATTAAAAACCTGAGTTTTGTCTAACAGAAGGTAATGCAGAGACTTGGGGATTTCTAGTAAAACTAGGAAGATATAATTTGTATCCATAGTACTGGCCTCTTTCTACTGTCATTGATAATTAATTTAAATCCTTCACTACAAATGTAGATATGACTCATTTTGGGGCATTTCATAGTAGGGTTTAATAGTTCAAACAAAAGCAGGTATGTTGACATGGGTAGTTGCAACCTGTGATCTGAATGTATTGACTTCAGATAAGTTATTTAAATGTAAAGCAAATGCAACAGAAATGTCAAGTATAGGAGTACCACACTGAAATTGAGTTGGAGTTGATATCTGTGCATCTGAAATACTGATCTCTGCATCAAAGAATCCTACCTGCACTTATGGTCCACCTGCAGTAGCTCCTGTAGATACCTAAAGGGATCTGAGCACCTGCCTTCTGGTATCTGCTGTAGCTGCCGATGTTGAAATATGGGAATTACACTGACTTGGAGACCATGATCTTTATTTGAAGTGTTAGTGAGGAGTTAGCCCCTACAAAATGCTGTCTGTTACACGATATTCCACTGACAAAAGGAAGCCAGTTTCTGTTGGTGGCTTCTGTGGGGGGGTGGGGGAACTACTTTATCCTTAGCACAGAAGCTAATAGAATATTAGCATATCAAAGGGAAGATGGCTAATGACAACCTCTCTTTTTTCTACAGTGTGTTTTATGTCTTCTATGAACAATACCTGACAATTGTGCACGATGCTATCTTTAACCTCTGCATCTCTTTGGGATCAATATTTCTGGTGACAACTGTGCTTCTTGGTTTTGAAGTATGGGCTGCTGTTGTGGTTTCAATAACTATTGCTATGATAATTGTCAACATGTTTGGAGTGATGTGGCTCTGGGGCATCAGCTTGAATGCAGTTTCATTAGTAAATCTTGTCATGGTAAGTCAACAAGACCTCTCTTTGCTTCTGTTTCCAAGTTTTGAACAGTTCTGTGCGCTACATATATACTTGTGATACTGAGGAATATTCAGCTACTAAACTTTGACAGACCTTTGAACAGTAGTGGAACTACCTTAACATATCTAGAAGACAAAACAAGTTTATTCTGACAATTAGTCAGAATAATAAGATACAGCAGTTGAATTATACTGCATCTGGTATGAAGCTATACTGCATCTGGTGGAGGTCACTCTTGTTTTGCAGCAACAGCTGCATTGCTGCTGTCTAGGCTAGGTGCTGCTCCACATCAACACAGGTGGCTCGTGCCGAAGGGGAGGATGCATAGGTTTGTCTGCTGTGTTTATGTTCTACAGAGTAGATCTGGGATGTGCTAGCACCAGTATTGTTCCTGCATAAGTGGATGGAATCATCTGGGCAGAAAGCCTTGGTAAAGCATTCCAGAACCAGCTCCAGCAAGCAACTACTGGTTGCTCTGGCCTTACTGTTGTCTCTAGAGGTTTGTGGCAGGTCTGAGGGCTAGTGTAAACTGTTGGCCCATGTTACAATTAGATGTATGTTCAAGGAAGTCTCTCTACTAGATAAGGCTAAGATTAGCTGTGTTCAGTTAGTGTTGCAAATGACTGATCAGCTGAATTGTCATGGTATCAAATCAGGATGTATATTCAGTGTTATTCTAAAGCAATGTTATTGCAGCTAATAGTTGTAAACTGATTCTAATGTTCAATGTTCACTATGTGCACTGTATCAAAGCCAGCTTGCTGCAACCTCAGGAAACTTGACCTCTAAAACAACCTCATGTTCCACTTCCTGTTTGATTGCCTGTTAGTAATGACTGGTGGTAAAACACTGTGTGGTAAACACCTGCAACAAACAGCCTCTGGGAAGCAACACTAAGTTTGTAATTTCCCATGGTACTTTAACTGTGGGAAGTGATGACTGCTGCTAGGAATCTCTCTAACCCATCCAGAATTCTGAGACCTTGCTATCAAAGTGCTGATCTAACTGAAGTTTTCACATTTCCTTTCACTCTCCAGAGCTGTGGAATTGCTGTGGAATTCTGCAGTCATGTGACAAGAGCATTCACCATCAGTACCAAGGGCAGTAGAGTGGAGCGTGCAGAAGAAGCTCTGTCTCACATGGGCAGCTCAGTGAGTATCTGCTGGCTGGGGAGGGGAAAACAAGTAGCCAAATAACAGCCTTACTATTTTAAGAAATGTTATAGGTGACAGTCTTAAGTCATAAAGATGGCCTTGCTTTTTCTTTTTGGAATGCTTAAAGCTCTTAAGGTTAACACAGGCTTCTACTGGTAATAGGGGTTAATCTGATGTTACTACTACCTAATAGTAGAAGAGAGCTAAGTGCTTTAGCTGAACTAGTAGTTTGGATAAACCTCAGATTGTCCCATTAAAATTCAAGTGTTTCTCTTCCAGATAGAGGTGACTAGGAAAGGTAGTTGTGAATATGGGATGTAGTTGGAGCTTGTAGGGAACAAGCAGGACTTGGTGTTTAGGCAGTACTGTCACGTCACTTGTCTTAGACTATGTGACATGTATGGGGTTGGAATGGACAGTTCTTGTGATGTGTGTACCATACTCAGGTACAGAACTTAACTGGAATGTGAGTTAAATTAAGTAATGGTTTTCACTTGTATCTGCCTGACACAAAAATTAATTAGGTGGCTGCACAGATCAGAGTGGATTTTTAATCATACCGAGCCTGTCCTGTGGGACCAAAAAGATGAACTTGTCTACTGAGTGCATCTTGATTTGGTTCTAGACTGGCAGGGCAGGAAGTATACTGCAAATAGGAGCCTTAGATTATGCAGAAATGTTACCAAATGCTAAATAATTGAAGGAGATGGATTATCTAAACTCCTGCTTATCACTTTTTTATTGCCAGGTGTTCAGTGGTATCACGCTGACCAAATTTGGAGGAATTGTAGTATTGGCTTTTTCCAAATCTCAAATCTTCAAGATATTCTACTTCAGGATGTATCTAGCTATGGTTGTGCTGGGAGCAACACATGGGCTGATATTTCTTCCAGTTCTGCTTAGTTACATAGGTAAGATGTGACAGTCTGCTCTATACCACACTTCAAACAAAAATAGCTGTCTGTGGACTTTCCATGACATGGAAAGGTTTGCAGAGATGAAAAGCAGCACTTGAATGTGCCTCTCTCATCCAAGTGGCCTGTCCTTTGGAAAGCAGAGGCTGACTGCTGGCACTGCAGGCTCACTGTTGTGGGCTTGCTGAACTGCAGCAAGCAGTGCCTGGCCCAAGTGGTTGCGCTTTGCTGTGCTTTGTGAAGGTGCCTGCTGTCCCACAGAGCAGCAGGCTTAGCATGTTTCAACCTGGGGCCAGGATGGTGGGTGGAAGCAGCAAAACCTCCTGTGAGTCACTGTTCCTGCATTTGCAGAAACAATCTTGCCTTTCAGTGAGGATGGTCTGAGCACTGTCCTCTTGAATTTGATAGTGCATGTGTATAGTGTAGCCCTGAAGTAAGGCTCAGTTTAAGTCTACCTTTAATGGGCTTAAGACTGATGGGGATTCATCTCCCACTGCCTTTGTTGAGGCTGGCAGCTATTAACAGCTGAGCAGAAGCAGGTTTCTGACTGTTAAGCTGGCCCTAGACAGTAAGATCATGCATGATTCCTGATGCCTTTGGTAACTGTGTTCTCTCACTCAGGCCCATCAGTCAATAAAGCTAAAACTCGTGCTGCACAAGAGAGGACCAGAGGTACAGAGCGGGAGAGACTCCTCTACTTCTAGTTTTTAACAGTGTTCAGTGGACTGCCTGAACTGTGGCTTAGGCCCAGCTCCTAAGAACTGAAGCGCAGCAATGTTCTATGACTATCACACTGTAACCACCACAGACTTGACTCCTGCACAGATTCAACTAGAAGATACCAGCTGCAGCTTTGGACATAGCTTTAAACTCAGGAAATGCTAAGTGTGGCTCAAGTAACAGTATTATAAAACTAGATGCGTTAATAAGATTACTAAAACACTTCTGTTTTCAAGAGGTTGCATCTTTTTCCTTCAGAAACTTAAACCAGCTGTAGTGAGAGTTGAATAGCATTTTGTCAATGAAATTAGGGTGATGTGTATGAGAATGGACTGCTAAACCACTGACACTAATTTTAAATGCAGGTCAATGCAATTTTTGTCTCTATTTTTAGGGGGAAGCCATCACAAGTTGTAATATTTTTAGTACTATTTGCCAAAATGTCTTGTATATACTTTATTATAAAATAGCCATTTTGTAGTTCAAAAATCTACTTAAATGCAATAAATTAAGTTTATACATTTCAGTTGAAGAGTCTTTCAGAATGTTGTGGGTTTCATAAGAGCATGTTCTCCAAAAACTTGTTTGAAGAAGGTGACATGTTCTTCACAGTGCTCACCTACAGGAGACAAAATAAAAGTTCCATGTTCACTTTCCAACTCACAAACCAAGAACCAAGATTGTGTAGTTTCACTTACCTTCATTTATTGGTATTAATTCTTATCTTTAATCTGTTTGAGTACCAGAGTTGAACAAACAGAAAGCATTGGAATACTGAGGTATTTCCAGTCCTGTGACTGGTATTCTTGAGGTGAAGCAGAGGTTTGATCTAGTTCATGGATTTAACCAGCAGATTCACAGCCATGAGAACCCTTTACTGTCAAGATGCAAGAGTGTGGGGTGGGATTCTACACCTACAGAATGTCTGGTGGTTACAAACGTTGCTGGTGCAAGGAGTTTGGCTTGGCTTTTAAAGAAAGAACTGTAGCATAAAACAGGCCTTGAATTTTTGTAATTAGTGGAAATAGACAAGTGAACTCAAAGGTTTCCCAGCCTGGTTGCTGACTTCAGAAGAATGCACAAATTGGAGATAATGGCTCTGCTAACCAAGCAGTGAGAGCAAATGCAAGTCAAACAGGTTCATCTGCAAGTTTATGTTTAGTTCAGCCTCTTTACTCCTGGGTGCAGTAGACAAAGGAGTAAGACAAGTTAATTTGGAATTGTGCTTAAAGGTGAATATAAAATATAGGCTAAACTATGCCAAGAGTTTTATCATCCAATACAGGCTCAACTGGATTGCACACCTGAGTATCTTGGTCAGACTGCTTCTCCCTTACCTGGTGTGAAGCTGGGGTTTCCCCGTAGCCGCTGGTTTCTTTGTTCAAAGAAGCGGAATATGGTGTAGAAAAGCATCTCATCCTCTGCTTGTTTCGCTGCATCGAGGAATTTGCGGGCTGAAATGCTGTCGTGTCCTCCAATACCCCTGATGAATCTCAAGGCAGCCAAAACTTGGTGTTTGGACAACAGAACTTCCACTATTTCATCATTTGCTGTGGAAAGTCTCTGTGAAATCAAGCACAGCTGTAAGACACTGCTTCTAATGCATGGAAATGATTGATGCTAGTTAATGACTTCAAGCCTGCTCAGGGAAGCTGTTTGACCAGTCTAACCCATGTGACACAGAGTTATTAAGAGTCAGAAATGCTTACTTTTAACATGTCCAGTGAGAGCTGATGTGCAGGAGGGTAAATGCTTTCCAGGGACAGTAAGAGACAAGCCTAGAGCAAAAGTAGAAATAACCTTAAAATTCTGAAGACTTCCCCCCTCCCTCACTAGCCTATTAGAGCTACTTGTCTTACATACCAAGGGCTTTGAGTCACTGAGCACATGGTACTGCAGAAACTGATGGAGCATGTAGAACAAGTTGTGTTGAACAAGGGTTTTGATGACCAGCTCATACAAGTAGTGCTGTGAATGTAGAAAGAAGACAATCAAAGGCATGTCTCTATATGTGTTTTTACAGTCTACAAGTCAATATTGTATACAACTCACACATGTGACCAAGACTAGACTAAAACTGCATGTAATTTCATGGAATGGGGCAATGTACTTAGCACATGAGTGATTTACCTGAACGGCAATCTGGAACTGGTTGAGAGAGCGAATGTATTCCATCAATACAGCTATAGTGAACTTGTGAGGTGCTTCCTGCACAAAGAAGGAAATGTTAAGTGGAATTTGCATGGCTTCTCTGTTAATAACCCCACAAAAATAGGCATCAAAATACCCTAATCCTGACAAAGCTTCCTGCAGCCAGTTTCAAGCCATCAACTTACACTGGCTGATCTGAGACTGCTGCCAAATTAGCCCTTAAATTTATTTCATTAGCCCTTAAAATTAACTTACCTTCTTCTCTGTAAAAACAGATAAAACATGTGTGTACATATCAGACTGGTCAATAACTGCTTGAGTGCGGACAGGCCGTTTCAGGAGTGGATTACTTCTACTCAGGCCTGTTTCTACCACCTAGGAGGAAAAAGAGGTCTTAAAAAAAAAACTAGCGTAGTACAGTTCTGAGTCAGTCTCAATTGTACAGACTGTTTTCTGTTTCAAACACAACTATAAACTTGTTGCATTAACAAGGAAATTCATATCTGTGGTCATGTTATATCAGATGCATCTTGTTCAGTGAGGATTTCATATTAAATTTAAAACTTCTTTTTAAAGTTATATAAATACAGCTGCTCTTATATACCTCAAAGCCAGGAGATGAATCTAACTACACTGAGACAGGCCCTTAGGCTTAGAAGAGTTTTGAGTATGTGACTGTACTCTGAGTTAGTGTTGAATTTGGTACTTTAACAGAAGTAGCAGATATATCAGGACTGCCTGTTATGCCATGATGCAATGTGCAGTGAAATCAGTGCTTTGGAAACCAAGGTAGTAGGTATTGATTCAGAGTTGCTTTTTCAGCTTCTACCTTCTCTCTGCTTTCAAGCACTGGGGTATTTTAACTCATCACTCTGGAGATGAACTATACCTGTCACACAAGTATCAAGTGGGAGTCTTAGTGCATTTCCCACAGCAGACTTTCACTTGTGAGACTCAGGCAGTCAGGACCTTTGGAGGTAAGCCCAAATTTCCTAAGTAGAAAGGAGCATGCCTTCACCTTGATACCACCTGAAAAGCAAAGAGCATTGTCCTGTCTCTGTAAGCTGCTATAGCTAACACGGTTTACCATTGTATAGCTTTGCTCAGCTTCCAAGTACTTCTTATATTCATTATTCAGTTTGTCAAAAACAGTTGCAATCACAGACAGTGATCCTCTCTCTGGCTCACTGAGCACTGAAAAGATAAAAAGAAATAACTATGAGAAGAAATAACCAGGCACCTGAAAGTTGCCTTTTATAAAAGGTGATCTCTATTCTCTATCTAATTTTTAAGAAATACTTTCAATCATGTCATGTGTATTTGAATTGAAGTGGGGGGAAAGTTGAATTTTTCATGTTGTTACATTCTTTCAGAATAGCGACTGAGGGTTGTTGAGGCAAATGACATCCCAAGGACCAAGGCAGCTTCAGAGGTGATCTCATCTCTAAGAACAGCTACGCTAACTTGGGTGAATATTTATGAATAAGCAGTATTGTACCTTCAAGATACATAAAACACACTTGAACTTACTTTGAGAGCATACAGACAGGATAACCATTTTGCATTCTTTTCTTTGGAGAAGGAAATCCATTAGTTTTCCTTTATCTAGCAGGAGGTTAACCACAGGTTCAAGTTTCACTTGAAGACTCCAGAGGTAACCTTGATTTGAAGGAGTAAACAAAATGAATTGTCTTGTACAGTATAGCCTAGACTTACAACTTTTCCACCCTTAAATGAAAACACATTGAGATTGTTTATTTGCCTTTCTAAGCCCATATTTTAGAGCAACATTACCCTTGAAAAGTTGTAGTAGAGATAGCTAATCCTCTAGTTAACACTAGCAAGAGCAATCAACTCAGCAGATGTACCTAGTAAGTCCCTTCAGTTTTAAGCTCTTTTGTGCACTGCAAGTGTAAACTTGCCATCCTGATATTGAATATTGTAGAGCCCAAGAGCTCACCACTTACCTTCACTTGCACTGATGATAATATCAGGTTGAAAGACAATCCAAGAAGAAGAATCTAAATGTTAAGGTTTTAACACCTATATTAACATTGATGCTAAACTGTTTCTCCTGAATTTACATTACTATAGAGAAGCAGATCCCATTAACATACTTTCATTTACTGTCAGTTCTGAGGCTTTGAACCATGCTCTTGGAATGATATCTTCAATTTTATGGTGTACCTATTCAATCATTACATACACATGTCTCAGATAAACAGGAAATGTGGTATTATACTAGACTTCAGTTTTTACAACTCTCTGAAAGCATTGTGAGGCTATTACAAAGCATATTTTGTCTTGAGGTACATGTGCAAAATCAGCCAGAACTGCTCTGTTAAGGAGCCAAGGTAACAAATGCTACCTTCTTTCCTGCTTGATACATAGAATGAGGTTCTCACTTCTTGAAAGGATTTAAAGGATACAGAGTTTACATGGAACAGGAGCCTGACTTGTCACAGAGGCTGGGCCTGCAGAAAAAAGAACATCAGGTGAAGAAGAGTAGTAACTCTGGCAGCTCTCCTGTACCAAGTGTTTTATGCTGAAAAGGTAAATGTGGAGTGTAACACTCTAGCATTTAGTCAAAAAGAAAGATCCATTTCTCTGTGTAGCCAGATCTACAAAGAAAATCTGACACTGAGAAGGCAAACAAATCCTCCAAAACATGACTGTTTTGTTTCTCAGCCAAGTGAAATGTGTGTAGAAATATTCCAGCTCTAGTACTGTAATTCTAGATACACAGATTTCATTTGCTGTATTTAAATGTATACTCTTTAAAAGGAAGAGTGGTTGGTACATTCTGATCCTAGCCTTTGTTTAATACAAATCTCCATCTGCAGATTTATCATACTTGCTATCAAATGTTAGAGCTTTTAATGTGCAATCTTTCTATACAGAAGCATCTTTCTCTTCTACAAAGACAACCTCACTGTTTTATCACCTGCTAGTGAAACTATGCTCAGACTATTTCTATATCCCCAGCTTGAGGTGTCACACTTCTAGGACTGGAGAACAGAAAGGTAATCCAAGAAGAATCCAAGCATTTGAGTCCTAACACTGATTGTAGCATTAAACTGGTCCCAAACTTGATTCTGAGCTTGTATTTTCTTTCAGCCTCCAACTTTGTAAGTCACACAGTCCTGACTTAAGCCAGAAAGGCATGAAGTGCTTTTGAGCACCCACAAGCTTTGAGAGCCATGGCCAAAAAACTCCACAAGCTTTGAGAGCCATGGCCAAAAAACTCCCCACACCCAAACTTTTCAAGTGTAAAAGCAAAGTACTATAGGAAATGCACACCTTAAACAGCAACTCTTCTGTAGTTGGCACACACATTTGGAACACCAACTTCTCCTCAATTGCTTCTTACCTTCTTCCTTCCTCACCCTCTCCAATATGTGTAACTGAAGTGTTAGTAACCTGAAGCACTCCTGTCTGTGAGCTGTTACATTTAAGTACTCTTGCTAAGTGTTAGGTTATTCATTATATAGTGGTTCTACCTGCTACAGGTATCTGATAGGGTTGTATTGATCGAGGTGGAAGTACAAACTGATGGATTGTTGTGGACCCATCAAATTCTCCCTTCAGCTTGATGTCAAATATAACTGAAGTCTGCAATTAAAAAGAGGAAGTTAGTATTGATGGATGTGAATCACCACTCATTTGAATGCATTCAGTTTGCTTTTCTCATTTCCATCCAGTATTCCCTGTTAGAACCATAGAATGGTTGGGGTTGGAAGGGATATACTGGGGTTGGTGACATTTTTCACTGATCAGGCTGCTCAAGGCGCCATCCAAACTAGAACTGAACCATTTCAGCAATGGGGAATCCTGTTCCAGGGTCTCACCACCCTCACTGTGAAAAGCTGCATCCCTTGCATCCCATCTAAATCTATCTCCCTTTGGTCTAAAACCACGGCCCCTAGAACTGTCACTACATGCCCTAGAAAAAAGTCTCAGTCTGTCTTGCACAACACATGACTTTGACACTGCATAAACTCTGAGGAAAACTGTTTATCTTCCTCACACTTCTACCATTCAGTCTTGTTCAAGTCAAGTCACTAACACTTCTAACCCAGCATGGACCACCAGGGAAAGCAGCTGTGCTTTCAGTGCCAGTGAAATTTCAATTACTGGTCTCCCAAAGGCAAGGTGAGTAATGTTTTCTGGGTTTCTGTAGTCATGTTTATCGTTTGACCAAAACACAGGGGAGGAAGTGCTCTGGGTTAAATGCTAATGTGTAGAATTAACATGAAATATAACTGAAACATCAACTAATCTCCCGAGGAAGGTAATGTGCCCCACTTCTTGAAGATGTCCAACAGAAGATAATACCAGAACTCCAAGCCTTTTCCCAAGTTAACAGCAGAGTGGTACTTTAGCTTAACCACTGACCAAGCCTTGCTGCTGGGACTACAGATAAGAAGTTTTAACTGTGCTACCAAGATGCACAAGGAGGTTTGTGCTCATACAAGTTTTCAGAGAGCCAGGCCTTCAGACTAAAGGAGCTTATGTTTGTGCCACAGAAACATTATCATTCAAATGTTTGTGATATGGTAAATTTCCCAGGATTGATAATTTAGTATCCAATTTAACTCTACTTCTTCATACAATGCATTAAAAGCCTACACAGTGGAGCAGCAAAGCATCATAGCAAACTGACAAGAAGCAAAAAGTGTAAGAAAAAAGCAGGCATTACCAGCAGCCCCGATTATATGTTAGCCCATCAGGACAGAAGGATACATTTGAATCTCTTACAGTGTTCTGGCTTTATTCCTGCAAATACTCTGGGTTTTGGCCAAGCTAAGCCCAAAGAAAAATAATTTCTAAATTAAATTATTAGGTTATTAAAACCTGCCCCTAAATTCTCAAAGTTATGGTACAACACAATATAAATAAATCAGACCTCAGTATCCTGATGATGTACTACCACCAAGTTATCCACTACATTCAGTGCAAACTTCCCAGTTCTGTTCAGCTTTAAAATATGTGTCTTCTTACAGGAGCCCTCTCTATAGAAACAAAGAGAAATGAGAACTGGTCAACAAGCCAATATAAGATGTCTTTTTGTCCTAGTTTTGCTGGGACTCAGTTTATTTTCTTCCTAGGAACTGATACAGTGCTGTATTTTGGATTTAGTATGAGAATAACACTGATAAGATACTGATGTTTTAGTTGTTGCTAAACAGTGCTTACTCTAAGCCAAGGACTTTTTGATTTCCCATGCTCTGCCAGCGAGGTGTGCAAGAAGCTGGGAGGGAGCAAGGCCAGGACAGCAGACCTGAACTGGCCAAAGGGATATTCCATATCCTAGGACATCATACTTGATATATAAAGTAGGGGAAGTTGGCCAGAAGACACAGGTCAGTGCTTGGGACAGGCTGGGTGGTAACTGTTGCTGTGTCACTTGCTTTTCATGGGTTTTATTCCCTCCTCCATGCACTTTTCATTACTACTACTATTACTTTTTTACCTTATTTCACTTATTAAACTGGTTTTATCTCAACCTATGAGTTTTACCTTTTTCTGATTTTCCTGCCCCTCCCACCAGGGGTTTGGGGGAGCAGCTGGTGGTACTTGCCAATTGGGATTAAAGCACAACACTGACACAGATGTGAACTGCCACTAAAGTTCTTCATTCTGCTCTTACCTGGGTAAGTGATAGAGCACTACTTCTGCTCCTGTGCTGTTGGAAGTCCTTGAGTGATGCCTCAAATAGAGAACGTAAAGCTGCCCGTATCTAACAGGACAACAGCATTAAAGGATTATTTTCAATTAAGAACTCTACCAGTCTCTTAGGTAATCTCATCCTTTCTTCTGGGATAAAATGTTTGACTCTAAGTCAGGTAATCATTTAATTAAAAGTGAAAGATTAAACAATACTTGCATGAGTATAGGCCATGCATTGTCATTTATCAAGTCTGGCATCTGTGAACGATTCCTCTACCAAAATTTCAACAAAGAAATGAAACATTCTCCAAATTTCTGTGGTAATCCAGAACAATGTGATGTAAGACCTCTCCATTTGCTGCCCCTCCCCACCTTGCCCCAAGAGGGTTGTTTAGATGCTTTGTTCAAGGCAGTATCTGAAGTGCTTTTAAGCAACAGCACTGCTAAAACAAGAAACTAGTGCAACCATTGTAATGTCCTTCCCTTCCTTCAGCATTCCCACACTGCCCCACCCTCCCAAGAAAGCGAGATACGCACATTGTAGCCATAGCAATATCTCTTTCAGAAAGGCTGAGCTTGGATGACTTGGGTGCTGCAGGCAACTCAATCTCAAATTTTGATAGTTTTGCCATGGTCCCGCTCTGTTAAAAGGCAAAACAAGAATTGTCACGACCTGAAGCGAAAGGGAGGAGCCGCCTTTGCCCAAACGCTGCATCACAGCGCCCCCTCGAGGCGAAGGGCGGTCATAGCCCAAACGAAAGGATTTTGTGCTTTCTTTCCCTAAAAACCCCCAAGTGACTCTTAACGCACACCTCTGTAACTTCAGAAGCTTCATCATCTTGATTTTATGACTTCAGCTACAAAAATATTTCTATTTCAAGTCAGTCAAGGCAAATTTGTACGCAAATCCCAAGTACAATTGGTCTGGAGATGTCAAACAGAAATTCTCTTAACTTACTTTCCCTCTTCCAGAAAAGTATATACTCCAACTCTTAAATAACTGCTTCCTGGGAAGGAGAAAATACCACCACCTCCTACCAGTCACAGTCTCCTTTAGTTCCTGCCTTCTGCTTAGAGCACATCCCTTCTCCTGCCCAAGGCTTCTGCTTTCCTCTTCCTCTTTTCTATGGAATTCATATTTAAGCAAGTTTTCACAGTTTCCAAAGCTTCTATTGAAATTAACTTCCTATTCTTACTGATTCATTCTCGAGAGTGAAGTGTGAATACTACAGAACTACTTCCTTTGCTAGATCTCTATTTTCAAGTATTACTTTAGTACAGGACTTTTCTCAAGAGATCTTTAAATATGACCTTCTGAACACAAGATAAAAATTATTTCACTTAAAGCTACAACTTGACACAAAATGGGAAGGAGAGGGAACCATAACCTAAGTTGTTAAAAAGAAAACTGTGAAAGGCTAGTAGGTTCCTCCCAGCCACCTAAGGGAACATCATTTCAGGAAGCAGTACAGACCCTACACAAGATGAACAGAGACCATGAAACTCGTGAATAAGATGCTTTTCAATCTCTTCCCTTAAACTGCCACAGAAATCTTCCTAATCCATTGACAGGAGCAAGATAAATGCTGCAGTTCTTTTCCTAATTTTTAAAACCACCTGACTGCATCATTAACTGAAAGCAGATTCTGATTTTCACAGCACACTTTTTCCAAGACAAAAAGAAAAATATTTTCCCAGTAACAATAAGTGTTGCCCACAGTAAAAAACACCAAAGGAAAAAACTACTGTAGACAAAGCCCTCTCTGGCTTGGGACAACAGTTTTTTCTTAAGTGCTACCTCTTTTCTTTATCTCTTTTTCATCCAGTCATATTAGGGAGGTTATACTTTATAATCACAAGAGAAAGGCCCTTATTTTTTTCCTTATCAGGAAAACCAATATTGCTACAGAGAGCAGATGTTCATATTAAAAGTAAATAACAAATACCTACTTAAATAAAAAAAAATCTTTAAAGACATTTAAATTGTAAAATATTTAGTCACCACCAATCTTTTCTTTCCTCTCCCAAGGTCAGCTGTCCAGCCTTGTCTGGACACACATCTTTCCAAAGAGCATGTAAGAAAGAGTGAATTACCTAATTTTAAGCCATCACCTAGAAGCTATGTTATAGATTTGCTTATTGTCATACAAGGATATGAACAAATGCACCTTTTGGAAGAAATTCAAGCAACAGAATATTTGGATGAAGAAGCAGTTTAGGAAAAAATGACAATGGCAAGTTTGGAACATATCCCTTTACCTTGAAATAGAATGGCTGCAGGACATTTCCAAGGACAGTGGTGGAAAGAAGGATAACAGAGCTCTCTGGACAATACATGTACCAATTGACATTAATACTCTGATTCTTCAGGAGCTTTAAACTTCGTTTCTCTGGCAATACCTGGAAACACAGAATATTAGCATTATATTACCACCAGGATTCCTAGAGCATAAATGGTAATTAATGCACAGGAGAAAGGAATGTTAAGCAAGAAACAGACACATGTAAAGATGATTACCATGCTAGAATTAAAAATCAGAAACCTGACAATTACAGCTGAGGCTCCAGTTTACTGTAGCTAAGAAAGAATACACATCAAGTGCTAATGAGCCTAAAGGTGCTGTGTTTTTCCACTCATCCAGATCTGAATATAAGTTCTGTGCACAGTGGAGAAAACACCTGGCTTGATACAACTAGTGAAGTTTGATTAAAAAGTTCTTCTAACAATATTCTTGCTGCCTTCATTCCCCAGCCTCCTTAATCTTTTATATTTTAAAAAGTATGTAAATCAATTCTCTTAATTTCAAGGGCTTAAATATCCCCTCTTTTAAAAGACACTTATTTGATTTAGTCCTTTTACCTGCAGGGTTGACATTCATAAGCCTTTCAGGTGCTAAATATATATTCTCCCCCTCAATCAGCATGCAATAATGCTGCTTTTTCAGGAACTTTCTTTAGTACTAGTTATTAGTAACAGTAACCATGAGAAACATTCTGTCTTAGCTCCAGGACTGAAACTATTGAAAATAGCACACCTTTTTTAAAGGAAGTGTTTGAATATCCATCACCATGAACGTCAGAAAGAGTTATTTATTCATTAGACATCTTTAAAAACACATGCAAAGGAAATTACATGTTACATAAAGGGACTCAATGAGGTCTAGGACAAAGCTCCAAGTTTCAGAAGGGTACTAGCTGGTCAATTATTAGTTCTTTGCCACCTTTTAAGTATTTACACATCTTTCCCAATGCTGATTTGTTTTGTGTGAAGTGGTATTTCACATTAGATTTAAATACTCATTTCCATACAAGTCAAGAGCATCTCTTAATCGAGAGTTCCCAAGGCTTAGGTGAGTACTCCTTTATACAAAGTCTTAAAACCTGTAAATGATAAATTTGCCCTGACCTAAAACTGTATTCTTCTTAAAAATTTTTAAATTGTAGTCTGCAAACCAAATAGCAAAAATTGCTTTTTTAGCAGCACACTTTCTCAGTTACAGAGACAACAAAAGAATTCAAATATGCTGTTACAAATTTACATTTTCACATCTCTAAGTATGTCCTATGGGAGCTATTTGTATTACCTGGTAGAATTCAATTCCTTGATCTGTGATGAAGACAATTTCTGTAGAACTTGTCCAGCAGAATCCTAGAATATTGGCATTCTTTGTCTTTAACAAACAAGCAAACAAACACTCTTTTACTTGGAAAAATTAACTATTCAGGTAAGCTAATATTACTAAATGATGAACACGAGACCAAAGGCAATTTAGGTATCCAATCTCTGGAGTTAATACTTTTGGCCAACCAGACACCCAGCACGCAACAGCTGCTTTTATAATGCATTCCCAAACTACACATGAACACAATTACTGTAGGACCTGGATCTTTGGCAGCATGTAAGATTTGCAAGTTTATTATACAATCAAATTTTATTTTCACTCAAGATAAAACTAAGTTCCTCTGCTTCAAATTCTACTGCCAATTCAACCAGTTCCTGACATGAAAAGCAGGAAGAGAGTTTGAGAGAAACTAAAAACTAAATGAAAAAATTTGCCATGACTTCACTCAGAATCTACTCCTTTCACTACTTTCATTACCATAAAGGTTTTGCTAGAATGGTTTACTTAAACTCATAATCCTAAATAATGAAGCAGACATTGTTTCAGCTTTAAAGACTACAGGGATAAAAGGATCTGTGTAAATCAGATGTACAAAAATTTACTTTAGCATTCTATTACCCGAAAATTTGTTTTAGTTAAAAGTTGGAAAATATCAAGCAATTACAATGGTACTTGTTTCTGGTAAATAATCATCAACAATTAGAAGCATTATTAAAAAATAGCAAACATAATAAGAAAACTAGTAATAGCTTACTATTACTGATTAGTGACATTAGGAAAGAACATCCATATTAACATATCTGGCACTAATACAATCACTGCCCACTGTTTCTGTGGGCAGCACAGAAACATCAGGATCATCAGCACTTTGTCTCTTCTCCTTACCAAACCTTGACATTTGTTGCCCCCACAGCATTTCTGATCCCTCTAGGAAACAATTACATTCACAAGACAGGAAGTTTTTTCTGGTATTGTTAATACCTGTTTGTTCACTCAGTTTCAATAGACAGCAGTGCTGACATCTCTCATTTCCCTGATGTTAGTGTTTTTAAAGGCACCTCAGTGAGTTCTCTTGTAGTCACCAGCCTAACTAACAACAGAGTTTCCCTTAAGCATATAAGCTTGGGATATTTAACTCACCTTACATTCCTGTGTATATTCTAGCTGAGGGCTATCTGGAATAAAATTCAAAAAATCCTGCAAAAACACCCATTAAGTGGATTAGCAATAATGAAGCACAGACAAGATACATACATAGAATAGATATTAGTTTATCCAATTGTCTTAGATGCAATATATATAACAGAACAGAAGAAAAACTTCTGTTCCCCCTCACTCTTGCCAGAATTGGTTCCCCTTTACACTTTTTGTTTAAATTATGATACTAGCAAGACAATGCTGCCTGATCAGCCTCTCAAAATGATGGAGAAATTTTCACTACAGCTGATGTTAGCCAATAGACTTCTTGAATATTTGTCTCAAAGAGTTTTACTCTGGAACTAGAGGATTTCCAGCTCCATTTCCCTAGCTGCAGGGTGTACATTTCTTACCACACTTTTCAAAGTTCTCTGCACAGCCAGAATCTTGTTCCCCAAGGAAAATTTGATGCACTTCACTTCTCCTTTATCCTCCATCCTATACAGAAAGAAACAGAAGTTATGGGAATATAATCTAAAATAGTTTCGTAAAGAATATACCCTAAAAAAGACAATGATGGAGGAAAAAAAAAAAAAGGTCATGCAAATGCTGCTGAATACAGATTATTACTCTTGCCTGACTAATATATTCAAAACCTAGACTGAACAGAAAATGGCAGCTCACTCTTCAAAGTCCTGAACACATCAATTGCAGAATCATGGCTAAGCTCACACAAATTAGCACCTGAAACCACTGCAAATGCTCAGCTCTGTTGGCCTGTGATGTGGAACTGGAACACTTCTGGGACTATCCAAACCTGCATCCTCAGTTCTGGACACCAGCATCCTGCAATCTGCTGTGTTACTTCCAGAACTACTGCTAGTTGACACAATCTTCCTTTCCCACTAGGATACAGCCTCTGGAAGAACTTCTGATGTTAAAAAGAGAGTGAGGCTGTTTAAAATTAAATAAATTTTAAAAGTATTCTTACCAAACAAGCATCAGCACAACTGGCATGAATAAGGCATATATAGTTCCTCCAGCATGTGCTATTAAGTCAGGCCAAAGAGAGAGACAGTCAAGTATGAAAACACTTGGAACAGCATGAAGTATACTAAATATTTTCAGCTCCTTCAGGATTGACAAGTGTAATCAAATGAGTAAGAAAAATAAACCCAGCAACTTTCAGGACAGGCCCTGTGCAATATCCAAGAGATCACAGTAAACAAATTTTATTACAAATTGCTTCATCCATATTTGGATTGATATGGAATAAAGGAATACTTCCTTACATATGCACACAGCAGAATACAAAGAGCCATAACTTTTCACAGAGACATATATAAAATAGTTTACTGTTGTCAAATTCTGCAAAAATGTTTCCACAAGAAAGAGAAGACATAGGAGAAGCCCATTCAGATGAAATAAGGAACAGAACATGAGAAACCTACAACTAGGTTTGGACATTGTGCTTGAATCACAGACATCACTTGCTAAACTGTATCCTTGGATATGTCATGGCTGCTGTAGGAATCACTCTCTCATATGTACAGCATGTTATAGTAAAAGACTGTTGTTTAAAAAAAAGAAGTCACAGCCTAATTACTTCTTCCCCCCAGAGACCACAGGGAGGGAAAAGCTTACCCTCTTAATTGCAAGATTGTACCTAAGAACAAGTCAAAATAGGATCACAATTACTTGTCAATTATTTGTCAGTTTTATGCCTGAATTACAGCAGATCAGGACCAACCATCACATAATTTGAAGATTGCATCATTCTATCCCAACATAAAGGTGCCTTACCTGAAGGAAATAGGATTTCTGTCCTCCAAACCTTTAACAACAACCCCTGTAGCTCCACCAGATCGAACAGCAAAAACCTACAGAAAAAGTTTTGAACATATATATTTAACTCTTTCAAAGTCATAACCTTCACCAGCTTCCTCTTCTATAAGCCACATCTTTTAATTTTTTTTACTAGACACAATTTTTGTTCTTCTGCAGATCAACAGTTCACACTGAGACAATCTGGAATTCCAAGTTTACTTTGAGTTGTCAGATTGCATGGTACTGCAACAGTCTTGCAGGCATATTCTGAACTACTGGGCAAGTTAAATCAGTACAAATCTTTATAAACCTTCATCTTGGTTTTGTTTCTTTTATATTTTCCTAGTAAAAGTATCTAAGACATCAAGGCATTGTTTAAAACAAAAAGGGTCTCAGCTTGGGGACTGGGAACTCAATGACCCCGAAGCCTGATCCTGTCAGAACATGTTATTAAACAGAATAGTTTAATAGTAATAGATTTTCATAGAGATTTTCAATAGATTTTACCTAAGGAGCTTCAGCCAATATGTCCTACAACTAAGAATTCCTTTAGCCCAGCTTCACATATAAGTGTATAAAACCTGCTAGAGGTATGACACGTATTGAGCTGGAATAAGATAACCAAAAAAAAGAAAAAAAAAAAGTCATGATGTTACAAACTATGCCTAGCTTGGAAAAAGAAAAGGCAAATGCCTTATTGGTACTTCTTGTGTGTGTGTGCAGCAGCACCAGGCACACAGAGCAGGGCTCAGGGTGACAGGGACATTTTTCTGTACTATCAGCCACGCTGCCAGTCCACTATGCTCAGGCAGGAAATACACATATCGAGATTATAAATTGCAAGCAAGTCCACAGCCTTAGTAGGGTGATAAATACTTGGTTTAACTATTTTTAGTATTATGGAGACAGAAAAAGAAGGCAACCCTCTCTTAATCTCAGCAAGATGAGAAGATTGCACGGACACATCCCTCACATGGGAAAGTGTCATTGAAATGCTGGTTACAAATGATTCAGAGACACACTGCAAACTACTTTATATAACAAGAAAACACAGAGAAATAAATTTACACTGGAAAATATGATCTTTCAAGTGAGCTCTCAACAACCAGCTTCTATGTAGTTATATCACATCCACACTATGATACAGCGTCTGCGGACAGGGTATTTCAAGTGGCCCTCAAAGATAATGGTTTATAAGAAGAAATATCTGGAAAGTGGCCCAGTGCAAAAGGACCTGGAGATGCTGGATGACAGCAGCTGAACAAGAGCCAGCAGTGCCCAGGTGGCCAAGAAACCAGAAACCAAGATACATAAAATGTATCAAGGATAGTGTGGCCAGCAGGACCAGGGCAGTGATTATCCCCCTGTACTCTGCAGTGGTGAGGCCACACCTCGAGTGCTGTGTCCAGTTCCAGG
Source organism: Zonotrichia leucophrys gambelii (assembly GCF_028769735.1). Lineage (NCBI taxonomy): Eukaryota > Metazoa > Chordata > Aves > Passeriformes > Passerellidae > Zonotrichia > Zonotrichia leucophrys. Next base: position 106,500,692 of record NC_088171.1, on the reverse strand, counting down.
CCCCTCAATTCAGGAAGCACACTGAGGGGCTGGAGCGTGTCCAGAGAAGGGTAACAGAGCTGGGGAAGGTCTGGAGCACAAGTCCTACAAGGAGCAGCTGTGGGAGATGGATTTGTTTAGCCTGAGGAAAAGGAGGCTCGGGGGGGACCTTATTGCTCCCTACAACTCCCTCAAAAAGGCTGCAGCCATGTGAGCGCTGGCCTCTTCTCCCAGCAACCAGTGACAGAACCAGAAGACATCACCTTAAGCTGTACTGGAGAAGGGTTAGGTTGGACATCAGGAAGAATTTCTTCCCTGAAAGGGTAATTAGACACGGGAATATTCTGCCCAGGGAGGTGGTGGTGTTACTGCACCGGGAGCTGTTTAAGGAAAGCCTGGATGTGGCACTCAGTGCCCTGGTCTAGCTGACAAGATGGTGTTCAGTGAAAGGTTGGGTCGATGATCTCAGAGACCTTTTCCAGCTCAAATGATTCTGTAATCATTCTGAACAGAGTGCAACAGCAAGAAACACACCCCAGAAATATTGCTCCCTCTCCAAACATGCCACTGATCATGTCCACACATGGGGCAAGGCACGGCAGCTACATGGGGAAGAAAGCTTGAAGGTTCTGACTCCAAGAATGCTGAGGTCAAAGAAGAGTTAGAGGAATTATACATTGGAATGTATCCACATCTGTATAAGGCACATGACAGCCTGTGGATCTTTTAGCTGTGCTGAGCTAAACTCTCAGGAGCCCATATGGATATTAAGGAGAACCTGCTTAAAAGCACTAAAGCCAAGAAACAGCCACTTGGATCTGTGCCACAAAGAAAGCTGTAATTATTCATTTTTTATGAATATATTGAATTTCAGGAATTGAAAGGGGCGTGAAAATTTCAGGCAAATTAAGCTAAGAGCAAAGTGACAAAGTTTGCAAGTCAGGTGGGGACACTTGGAACAGAAAGGAAAAGTGCTGACTCGGATGAATTCCAGAAAGACCTTAGGGCAGTGAGAGTAAAGCAGGTGAAATCCAACCTAATAAATCGGTAAAGGAAAACAAAAAAAATTCTACCGCCTCTAGCACGATGACAGGTCCTGAGGGGGAACAACCGGGTTCATGCCCGGCGGCCCAGGGTCGGGAGGGAAGCAAAGCCAAGGGGAGGAGCAGCAGCGGCCCGGGCTGACCCCCCGACCCGGCCCGCCGCCCCACCTGCTTGTTGGCTTCGTCGAAGAACACGCAGTTCACGGGGTTCGCCTTCTCGAAGTGCACGGGCCGCGCGCACAGCGCCAGGTAGCAGCCGCCGGCCTCCGCGCCGCCCCGCGCTCGCCCCTCGCCCTCTTCTCCTCCTCCTTCTCTTCCCGCTGCTGCTCCTGCTGCTGCCGCTCCCGGCGCCTCGTCCTCGGCCGGCCCCGGCGGGTCGCGGCCCATGGCGGCGGCCATTGCCCACCCCGGCTCGCGGGCGGCCGCTTCCTGTTTACACTCCCCTCGCGCGTGACGCGAGGCGCTCCCGCCTTAAAGGCGCAGCGGCCCAGGAGAGGGAGCAGGGAGTGGGAGCGCTGCTGGGAGAGACTGGGGGAAGGGATGTGTCCGGCACCCCTGAACGCCAGTGTATGAAGGGTATCAGTGAACTTAACAAATGGAAACGGAAACCTGAGAAGCTGCAAAATCTGCTTCAGGAAAGGCGTGGATGCTGGCGAAAAGAAAGACGTGGGATGACCACCGCGTTACAGTGCGGGAGCACGTTGTAAATATTTAGGAGGGCACATATTAGAGGAGGGAAAACAGGGAATAAAGATGCCGGCGTAAGCTCTGACTCCAACCCGTGTCACCTATCGGGGCACTGCTCTAGCTGGGAGGATTTATTCTGCTTTTAAAAGCAAAGTTAATGGACTTTAAAATGTCAGGCAAGCAAACCCACTGTCTTTCTTAACCAAGCATGGAGGCCACAGCAGCAGACAGGGGCTTTTGGCCCAGTCGTTTATAATGATCTTAAAACCAACAAACCTAAAACAAACCTAAAATTTTTATGTGGAGAAAAAAAAGGAAACAACTGCTTCTGAGATCTGCCTTTATTTGTCCACAATTACTGCTTCATCACTGTCACTATTGATCCTGCTCCTTGGCGGGAAACTGCTGTTTAAGTGTTGCAAAATAGTTCAGGAAAAATATTAATGAAGCATTATTGAAATCAAAGTCTGGCTTGGTCCTCAGCATTTATGCTGAGCATATATTTTAGTTAGGACAACAAAACAGCGATGGCATTTTTTTTGTTGATGCACTGGCTAATGCCTTAGCTCACTAGCTGTAAGCCCTACATTATGATCTAGAATTGTGTGAGAATATCAACTATGTATTTGCTTATTGGTTTAGAAAGGAAAATTTAAAAAGAGGGAGGAAAAAAAGACTAAGATCATAACAATTTTAAAAATTTCAGATTAAAATGGTAGCACAGTTTCATATGGGAGAAATAGAAATTTAAGTACCAGATATTAATACAGTATAATGAAACAACTAATGGATGACTTGTGACCCAGTCAGTCCACCTTCACTAATTTCATATCAGATACTAAAGATATTTCACATAAAGATACTAAAGTCACAACTAAGAATTATAATGATCTGTTTGTTCTGCAGAACCCTCCTGCATCACCAAACAATTCTGTTAACTGGAGATTACAAGTATATCCAAAGCATTTGAAGTACTTTAAAGTTTACAATTTTTTACAGAGTAACAAAATTTATTGCTTTTTAGCCAGAAATTTAGTTAATCCAGGGTGAAAATTTAAGAAATTCTACTGACATTTACCCTTTTCTACTTCTCTAAAAACCAGCATGGACTTCCTACAACCGCAATACAAACTGAGGTATCTTTTAGGGGAAATCAGCAGATGAGTAAATAACACATACAACTTGTAACTCATCTGATAGTAATAAACCTTAATGCCTAATTTCAAAACTAAGATTCTAATTGCCCAATAATAATCCTGGAACCTTTTATTTCAAAGGACTCCAGGAAAATGCTTCTTTTAGCAAATTCTTGTTTTCAACTACTTGGAAACATGCCCAGGTGTCTTAAAATCTCAAAGCAAATTCCCGAGCGAATTTCACTGCTGGAAGTGAAAATATATTAATATACAAGATATATTATATACTGTATAATAGATAGTATATCATATAATTGGGCCCAGTAGCTTTCAATTAGACTCAAGAAAAATTGCTTCATTTATTTTGGGCGTGTTTGGTTTTCTTAAGCCTGTGCTAGACAGATCTCAGCAAGAAATTAAAAATGACAGTAACAAGGGAGGCTGTGGCCCAAGCACAGAGATGCAAGCAGGGACCTGTTTCAAATAGCTCAAAAAACACCCTCCTTGCTTCCTGTTATTTCTGCCTTCTTCCTCTCTCTTCATGCAAATAGCTGTAGCAATCAAAAACTTCCTTGTACAAGAACATTTTAAGGCATTAGCAACTGTTCTATCTCCCCCCCCAACAAATGTTAAGAATATTAAAACTAGTTATAAGCAGGGAATAGGAATATCTTTTTTTTAAAAAAACAAAAGCCTTCTCTTCTGAAGGAGATCGGGATATCTTTGTCAACAGCAGCTTGTAGTCCTCCTAAAGAGGTTAGCACTTCCCTTGCAGTACCTAGTCTGTCTTTTCCCTGACATCCTTATTTTGGGAAACTGTTTCACTGAGAAATTCAGAACAGACTTAAGGATCTGAAAGATACAAGCTCCTTTATTTCAAAAGTAAGGGGTAAATGCAAGATACTTGTCTGATTTAGAAAAATGAAAAGAATCCAAGTGTTGGGATGAAACTGGCAAAACCAAGGTTGTTTACTGTTCCTGTAGTACCCACCCCAAACAGTAATTTTTATATTGTTGTAAGGAATTTGTGTGGTCCTACCCCCTTCAGACTGCTCTACCGAAGCACTAAAGATCAGTGAAGGCCTCCGTGATGCAAAGAACCATGCAAGAATACCACCACAAGATCTTAAATTTTTACTTCACCACCAGTTTTCCAACAAAAAGAGATTAAAAAGTCACTTTCACAGCACACTGTGAGGTCACATGTAGCATCACTATATTCTGCTTGATAAAGAGCAGCATCAGAAACTACAAACCAGAAATCAGTTAAAAAGAAGTTGATTAGAATTCCTTAATTCCAAACTATCCCACCACATCAGTTCATCTTTAAATGCGTTTTTTGGAGAGAAACATCAGTAGATTTTTAGAAGATGCTCACAAAAAAAAAAAAAAAGACTGACATTAAGAATAAACAGACTGTGGAAACCAGTATCAGTTATCATTATTTCTAAACAAAGCTTTTTTTTCTTACAGGTGCAAAAAGAATACTTATATTTGTCTGTGATTATCTCTAGGATAAGAATATTTGATGCTCCAAACTGATATTCTAAGTATAGACAGGATTATTATAGTTTTGGTTTTGGCTTACACCAAGTTCTTGGAACCATTTGTGTATTAAGAGTGAAGCTACCTGAACTGACTCTTTATTATACATCATTGACTCAGGATTTCCTGGCATGTCAGCAAGGAAGTCCTCTGCTGGTTGGATTTCAAATATGTTTCCCATATAATACCCAACAGTATTTACAAAGATTATTAGAGCCACATTCCCTGTACTTCAAATGAAAAAGTCCAGACTTCTGCATTTATAAATATATTACTTTGCTAAATTTTCATATGATTGCAGTGCATAGTTTGCCTTTTCATTTTGCCCTTGGTGGAGATGGATGAATAACACTGTGTCCATAAACAATATTTCATTAGTTTTCCAAGTTGCATTAGGAAAAAAAAAAAAAAGAGAGGGACTCTTCTAGTGTGCTTTCCCACTAGATACTTGAGACAATATAGATGATTTTAGAATTAATTTTTTTAGACTAAAAGATATGTAAGCTCTGAATCGTGCAAAATATGACCATCTGAGCTACATTAGTCTAATGTAACTGGGCAATTGGTGAAGTTGTCAGTCTGTTCAAAGTGGTAGTGACAGTCCATTCTCACAGTGCCAGCCTGATGTGTGGGACAAGTTAATAAAAAAAGCAAACCACTGAGGCATCACCATATGCTTGCTGTGTTTTCCATTTTGGTATTCCCAGCCAACCACTCTCTTGACATTGGCAGTTGACATTTACCACTGCACCAACGTAGTTAGAAGCAGTAAATTTGTGTTTTGTTTTGTCAGCAGCTACAAACTCAGTGCTATTCATCATATATAGGTGGGTCTCCATCACTAGAAAACGTTGACAGTTTCTTTCCATGATTCTGCACGTGATCTTCATTCATCTTCTCCAAAGCTTCAATCTAGAGAGGCAAAAATAAAACCACACTGAAATCATAAAACCATGCCAGCAGCAGAAGGCTTCTCAACAGCATTAAAAAGTAGCTTTTGAGGCCAGAGCAGGTATGTAAAATGTTGCTATTTCAAAGATTCAGTCCCATGTAACAGCTCAAATACAGCCAGGTACACCTTGAAATATCTGTTCTTAACAAGTTACTAAAATGAGCAGCACTCCTTTACAGTTTGAAGCTACAGAACTAAAATGCACCAGAGAGGACTGAGTGATTTCTTAAGACTTCAGCTGTATTCCTCAAAGTACAGAAGTGTGCCTTTCTCCAATGACACAGAGATTGTGGAACTGTGGCACTGTGTTTCCTTTATCTCTTTCTTACTTTGACCACCTGCCCCAGGAGTCACCTAATTATCAGCTCCCACCTATTCCATGCTGGTCTAGCACAAACCTGTTATTAGTAACTAGGGAGGGTAGAATTGCCACATTGCCCTTACTTTAAGTAAAGAATATGGAACATTTGACAAGTAGTTTTTTTAAATCTGATATCAAGACGCAGGCCTTGAGCAGTTACAGCCAAAGGTTGAAAACTAAAAGGCAACAGTGACCAAAGATTCCTAAGTCCATATTTACATTAGCATGATTTTAAGCTTCAAAATTAAAAATGCTAGCCTAAACTTTAATTTCAAATAAATTGGCATCTAAACCATGAAAAATTAGCAGTAGAATAATTACTATTTTTAACCCAACTTTCTTTTTGTTCTACAGCCTTTAATATATGTAAGGCAAGACAACAGCTCTTAAACTAAAGCAGATCACTAGATTTGCCTTAATGTTGAAATGAAGCAAATATACTCAACATGAAGTCTTTTCTGCCTGGGAGCAGGGGTATCAGGAAAGGGGGTGGAGAGGTCTGTCAATCTGAGTTTCTGGAAATGTTTGTACTAAATTGAAATACTCAAGGTTTTAAAAAGACATGCAGAATGACTTCTGAAATTTTACTCACAGCAATCACATAAACTAAATCTGGAAAGTTAAGGTAATATAATACCATAGCTAACCAAATTTAAATTGTTAGACAGAGAAAGCTATACCTCTGCTTGGAAGTCTACTTCATTGTCAGCTGTAATATTTAAACCTGAGACAGCGTTGAAGAGTTCCCGCTCGTTAAGTGCTTCTGCCACGCCTCCTTTCTGGAAGAACTAGTCCATGTAAAGAGCACACATTAAACACTTTACTACATAGAACAAAATATTCCTTTGACTTTCCCCAGTTACTACATTTACCCAAAATTACATTTTTGTTGTTGCTGACCCACAGATGAACATAACTGAAAGAAGCTTTCACTTCTAGTGGCATAATTTTACTTTTCCACATTTTTGTCACTTTCAGAGAAGGACACTATCAGCATGGAAAATATGCAAGAGTAATCTTCTACATATCTACGATATCTTGTATCTTAGAAAACATGCAGCATAACAGAAGATTGTCAGACAAAGAGGTCTTACCTGTGAAACATTCCTACAGTCTCTGAACAAAAACTCAAGTCCATGAGGATGGGTTGGCTCCACAGACTGACTGACATCAATGAGCCAGACCTGTAGTCACAGAGAAATAGCAATTCACTTTGTATTAGTGTTTCACAGTAGATTAAACTTTCCCCCCCCAAATTAAGAACAAACTCACCTTCCCATCATGCCAAAGCATGTTGTATTCACTCAGATCTGCATGGACCAGGTTGCACTCCCTATACAACTGCTGCATCATCTGCAAGGGACCAAATTAATGAAGGAAGCATGCTATACTCCAAATAAATACTGCTGGCATGACTTAAAAAAAACCCACCAAAACAACACCAACCTTTCCCTAATCACCCACATAATTTACATAATTTTTACCTAAGTCTTCAATACACTTCCATCCAGGGAATTGCAGTTTTGGCAAAATGCCAGCAAACTAAGCTTTTTATCACTTATCACTGAGCTTAGCTTTGGCAAAGTCAGAAGAGCTACTCTGGTAAACTCAAGTCAGCTCTGCCAAGCAGTCCAAGTGCAGGAGACAGATAAGCATATTCTCTAAATAGATGTCATTTTCACTCCTATCACATGGGAAGAAAGTCTCACGGTTGTAGAAACTGAGTCCTAACCAGTATACAAATTCACTTAAGTCACAGCTGTGCTGCTCACTGGTCTCATTCATTTGAGACCTAGACCACTCCTGTTACCAAGCTGTGGGGCTGGTTGCCTGATTGGTTTTTTTAATATCTATAACATAATGAGTAGACAGTTAGCAGCTGGTGTGTTTGAACCAAACAGATAATAGGAAATTAAAGCATCCACCATGCAATGTTCTAATTAATTCTCCAGTTTCTAGGTTTGCTGAAAAGGGGGCGGGCAATCCACTGAAGAGTGCTTAAGCATTGTAAATGAAGTGTTTGGTAAGCCCAGAAAGACTTCAGAGAATTTTCTAAACCACATACTGCTTCTGTAAAAGGAGGACTACTTGCTCACAATTCCTCTGCTGTTAAGCATGTTTGTCATCAAATTCCAGTATGTTTTCCACTTAGATTAAATTTAATTGCATTTTTTCAGTGCATACTGTCTTACTGATTCTAAGTCACAAATTAAACAGCAGCAAAATAAGACTTTGGACTTTGTACCTTGACAATTATGTAAGCATCCTGAAAAGTAAATATGTGCTCATCTGTCCTTACAGTTATTCCCTTAAAACAAAATACAACCCAGAATTGGAGGAGAAATCAGCATCATCTTACATTCAGAATCTGATAGTAGGCCTTCTTCATATCTTCACTACTAAGTGTTACATCCTTTAGTTTAGGAGCTGGGACTTGATCCTGGCCAATGAAAGACATAACCAAGACGTGCTTCTTAAGGATAACCACTTGAGGACAAGGAATTCCTGCATTTTGCATTCTGTGGATCAGAAAATAGATACTGATTAAGAAAAACAGAACAGAAGCTTCAAAGCCCCCAAAGTTCTAGTTCCTGATACCTCATTTGCAATCTGAGAGCTGTGTAAAAAAACTGATCCAGAGTAAGTAAAGTCTTTGAAAGAATTAAAAACTGAATAATTATATATATTGTACAGTATTTAACACAGGAAAATTCAGATTCTGAAATTGTAAGTTAATCTAAAAATGCTCACTAATCATTAATCACTTTTACAACTAGAACCTGTTAACTTCACGAGCCTGTAAATTCTGCTACAAAATCACTGAATATGCTGACACAGCTTATTAAACTGTAAAAAAACCCAGGAGCTTATTCAATCTGTGCCAGGTTGTATATTATTTTGGCCTAAAAGTTAAATACCCAGACAAAGTGTCTTCCTTAAACAGAGAACAGGAAACTGACAGGCATTTGGCAACTACACTTCACTGTTCTGTCTTTACCTTGTTAAGTTATGCATTTCTTTCTCAGCCCACATACGAATAATTTTTCGTGGATTCAGTTTACTGAAGCGGTCTTTAAACCTGTAGTCATCCTTAATGTATTTGTCACGGTTCTTGAATTCATTAAGAGTTGTTTTAAACACTTTGATGGCACATTCTGGAGGAATAACTTTATCTTCAGTTGCACTGCTCATGGAAAAAGACAAATATATAACAAAGTTAACTATTCACATATTTACAAGCAAATGCATGGGTTTGGGTTTTTATATATTGCCACATACAGCTATTTTTAATATAAGAGAGGATCTAATTTTCTATCACATTTAGAAGCCAGCTTAAACTTATAACAATTCTATGATTAAACTTACATTTGAATGTTTGGGTTTTGGCATTTTGATTATAAATTGCTTATCAAACAGATTACCTCTCCTAATTTGTTAAGGCACATCTCTTCTCCCCAATTCCAACTTTCTCCCTGACATCTCTAAATACATTATCTGTATTTGAGTTTTATTAGTTCTTTCTCAAACATCACTGGTTTAAAGTCGGTTAAACACAATGCAGTTGCCATAATGCACTCTAATCCTTCCAGTATGGCAGGAAGGATTCAAGAAATGAGCAGTATCCCAACACTATTCTCAAGATAACCTGAAAGTAACAAACAGAAGCTCCACTAAGCTGCAAATACAGAGCTGGCAACAGAGCAATCTCTATGGAAAGACAACCTCCAGGTAGCCCAAAATCCTTTTGACAGCTCTGTGGTCTAGGGCAGGTCAGTGGAAAGATCCTGTCAAAAATCTCAAGATTTCTTTTTTATAAAAAGAGTACATATTTTTCCACAGAAAGGCATGGTGGATTTGTCCCCATTCATTAACAGCCTCCAAGGAGGAAAGTGGGGATTCTTTTACTTTATGGTTGGTATCATTTGGTTTTCAGATTTTGTTATTACCCGCATATAGACAAATACAGCCTTTAAGTCTCAGAAATAAAAAAGGTGCAGATGTTTAAATATGATTGTGTTTTCTGCTTTTTAAATCATCTCTTGTACTTAAAGCTATCATCAGTAACAAACAATATACTCACTTTCCTCCATAGGCGTGAAAAACAACAGATTCCTTTCCTGTGCTGATGCAGCCTGTGATGGTCTCCAGCATCCCAGAATTGACCATCTTGTACAGAAGTAAACGTGTTTTAGGATCCACTGCTTTCTCCTACAAGAGATGAATAAGATTAACAGGCAAGACATGAATACTCAATTCAATAAAGCAATTCTTTGCTTTATCATGAGTTTAGAATATTTATATATCACAAGAACTCAACTTAGTGGAAAGAATAATATATTAATAAAATTTCTCTCAACTGACAGATGGGAGGAAAAAAAAGCCAAACCAAAATAAACATCTGAAGCAAAGCAAATCTGTCCAGGACTGATTTAATGATTTAATACTCTTAGTTTCCCATCAGCTGTGCAGCACATAGAATATTTTACTAATTGCACATATAGACTGTGGCTCAACAACACTTTCTACAGTGTTTTCAAGAAGCCTTTACAAATCATTAATCATAATATCCCAAGTATTATATTTCTCTGATATAAGTAACAATAAAGCAAAGTAAAACACACAAATTTGAAGAAGTTCACATCAGGAATTACCAGAGGCCCTACTTCAAGCTCACCCATACAGTCTACCAAGTAAACTCCTAAATTATTAGGTCAGTAGGTCACCTCACCTGCCTGAAACTTGTTATGAAGACAGATATTTAAAACCATATGATTCAACTGCAGAGGATTAGTCCTCTGGACGTTTCTATAAATAACTTCCAGGAGTTTATTTAACATAGCTGATTAAGAGACAAGTTTAGAAAGACAAAGAGAAAAAAACAGTAGCTGCTTGCTCTTACTTCAACATGGTTCTCACAGTAATGCAGCTCAAACAAAGCCTTTTTCTAGAAGGAGCTAGCTGATATAATTTCCTTCAACAATGTTAACATAATGTTGCTTAGCTGTTTTACTAAAAATGGAATGTTGCAAGAAGTTACCCAGCAGAGTTTAGCAATTCCACAAGATAAGGAGTACTTATGAAAAACATACAGCAGTGGAGTGCTCCTTCTTCTCATGGAGCCTTGCACTTCGACGTTCCTCAGAGTATGCATGTTGTTTTAAGGCATTGAAGACTTGATTTGACAGCTTTAAGTCCATCCCAATTCCATCCCCAACTTGGAATTCAGGTGCAAACTACAAGCAGAAATAATAGGAATTTAAGCATTGTTACTAGCAGATGCCAAAAGCTGGCACAAACAGAAATTTCTCATTCTGATTTGGAAAAACTCATGATAGATTTGGACCTATGTGAAACCCACTTTTTTAACATAATGACAACATTGAACAAACACAATGCTTTAAACACAGAACTCAAAGTTCTGCCCAAATTGATATGAGATTGCCTAACATCCTGCAAAAAATAGCACTTGCAGCATTGCCTTATTACAGAAGTTGCACCAGTTACCCTAAAAACAATGAAAGGTATGTACTAAAGATAAACAGACTAAAAAGCTGTAAGTCAAACAATTGACTGAAAATAAGTTACTTGGCTTATCAGACAAAATTAATTAGAAGAAAGATTACACAACGTCTATCGTTTTCAAAAATACCTTTTGTGTTTTATTGGTTTGTGTGCCAGACTTGCTGACAGTTCTGTTTTCCCAAAACAGTTCTGTGCAAATCCTTGAATTGCTCAATAACAAACCACTTTTAAACAGAAAACTCACAAAACTCAAACTGCCAATGAGAGTAACCAATAAAGCAAAGACTGCATTGCTTTCATGCAACAGGGAAAAAAGAAAAGTCAGCACCCTACCCAGCAGCACTGGTGGACAAGCATTAGTTCTTTGGCTGAACTGCAGCATTCCAGTTTTACACAAATTAAGTTTCCCTAAGTTTTCACTTACATTTTCCATGCGAGCAGTGTTTTTTCTTCCACATACCACTTCATCATGTTTTGTAGTAATATCTTTTCCTTTTCCTATGAAACCCCTTCTTGGTGTAGTAGTAGGTTTATCTGCCAGCAGTGAGAAAAAGAAACCAAACTTTACATCTAAACAAACATAACCAATGCTCATAGAAGTCTCACAATATCTGCAAAAGTAATATAATTTTATTTATAAAACAGAATAAATTACTTCAGTTGTATGATCTTAATAGAGTCTTCTCCTATCCTAAGCAGGACAGCTTCTTTTGGCTATGTCACAACTTAATTCTCTGGGGTGTCAGACACATTTCTGGCATGCTATGATAGGAGTATTCGATATTATATGCAAATTACATGTAATCACATCATCCAAATGTAGATGACAGATGAGCACAATACTTCCCACAATACTTCCCATGTACACTGGTTATTTTGCCAGATTCAGCCAATATACTGGCAGACAGAAGCCTGAAGTTATCCACCCAACCTCCTGCTGACACCTCCCATTGAGGTGACCTGATTTTAAATGTACCTAGTGTCTCTCCTCATATTAAAACAAGACCTAATTTAACTCTCGCATACTCTCAGGTCTGTTGGCTGAAGAAATTGTATTGTTTAAAGCTGCACATACCTGCTCTGTATGGATCATGACGGGTATCCTGCCAATCAACCTCATCCTCTGAGCTGTCACTGTCATAGGGATGCACCTTCCGATAATTTTCAAAGGATATGGAGACTTGAGAAAAAAAACAAATAAGCATGTCTGTGATTATCAGGGATTTGCCACTTCCTCATAGCTCTGCCAATTTAAACTAAGTGCCAAGAATAGCTCCACAGAAAAAATATTCCTTCTGATGAAGGTACCTTTGCTATCTCCATTGATCTTCTTCTCTTCACGCCGAAGCTGTGCATCGTATTCCCTGTCAAATTCCATCTGCAGCATCTGAGCTAGCATTAGATCACTAGAAGTGTCAATATTTTCTCCTGTAATAAATGGTCCTTCAGCAGCACTACAGAAGATGAAAACGGGAATTTTTAAAAAATTAAACACAGCAATCTAAGCAGAAACACTGCTTTATACCACTTTCCCACTCTATACAACAGACTTCATGCAGAGCTGACAGAAAGGAATGGATCTCAGCTGTCTGCCTCCTCTCCAAGCCAACACTAAATATTAATAGATCATTACTTCATTTCTCTTTGCTACCTATTTACAATGCAAATTTTACTTAAATTTTTGCTTGTTTACCATTTAGCAAGAAGCATTAAGCTCTATTTTTAAGATGTTCTTCAGGAAAAAAAAAAAGAAGGCATACAGGTGTATGTATGTGTATACCTATTTATATGTTTAAAATATCCCAAATAGTGTTGCTTTTTCTGCTTCACAGGTAAGACAGCCAAAATTTGCACAATTTTGGAACCAGTAAGCTCTTGGCCTTTGTTTAGAGCTTTCAGGTAGGATACAGGTAGGATACAGGTGATACACCTGATGGTTCTCAAAATAACATTGTACACTGTTGACAAGAGTTCCTAAAAGAGTAGAAAAAATCCATTTCTGACATTTCTCTAAATATAGCTTACAGACTGTGTTAACGCCCCCAGAAAATGCAAAGAAAACATCAATAAGGAAGGAAGAGCAACAGAGAAGAGAATCTAAGGAAGACTTTTAGCTGGGGAAGCCATCTTCACTGAAGAAGATCTGAGGAAGCAGAATTAGGGGCAACAGGCATTTGCCTTTTAGTATATTGCCATGCACTGAGCACATTGTAAGAAAATGCACAAGAGAGAGAAGATGGCATCACAACTATGGAGAGCACTAATCCAGGACTTAGACTTACGCAACCACTTCAGGAAAAGCAGCATTTTCTTCTTCCAGCTGCAATTCTTTTGCCAGCTGTTCACTCATGACATCAGCAAGAGAACATGATATTGATGTTGTGCTAGGGGCTCCCCACGGACACTGTAAATAAACATTTTATTCAAGTCAGCAAGACTTGTGCAGTGGCAACACAACAATCAGGATAATTAGCAATTGCTGGCTCCAAAATAAGCTCATGTAATCTTGTAAGGGCTCTTCTACAGATACTCGGGGAACTACTCAAAGAGTAGTTTCATAAACTCAATAGAGAGAACGGGGGTTGAAGGGAAAAACGTCAGTTTGTCAGCGTCGGTACCCTCTGGAGACAGGGGTACAGCTTCCCCAGGAGGTTTGCATACAAGCAGACACACAACCTAGGTAAAACTTCTCTTGGAATAACCCAACAGCAGCAGCTTACGCCCAGCTTCCTGCCCCGCTCCTGGAGCCCTGAAATGTCAGCCATGGTAAAACATGCAATCTCAAAACGGCACAGGGACACAGCACCTGGCTCGGGGAGGCGGGACTGGGGAACGCCGAGCCAGGCAAGCCGGGACTCGCTGCCTACCGCAGGGATAACCGAGCTCGCTCTCTCCAACACCCTCGGAAGGAAGCGGCTCAGTTATCAGGCTGTCACAACAGCTCTCACCACCAAGGAGATAATTGCCGGTAGCAGCAAACCGCGCTCGCGTCGTTCAACCGAGTGACAGCCACGCTGGTGGCGCTGGCACCACCTCGCAGCGCCCTCTCCACGGCCTCGGTGCTTCTCCTCCTGCTCCCCCGGCTCCCCGGAGCCGGGACAGGGTCGAGCGCGGCCCCGCGGGCCGGCACAGCGCTCACCTTGCTCTGCCAGGCGGGGCCCGGCCCGGCGTCGGGCGCGGCGGCAGCGACTCCCACCGAGTCCATGGGGCACGCAGGGGCGGGCGGCGGCGGCAGCAGCAGCGGGCTCTCTCCGCGGGGCAGCAACGCTCCGACTGCGAAACCTTCCGGGTCCTCCGCGCTTCCCCCCGGCCGTCGGGCGGCCCATTGGCCGGGGCTGACCCGCCTTTCCGGTGATGTCACCGGCACGGCCGCGGCCGCACCGGCGGCGTGCGGAGCGCGGAGGCGGAACTGCCGGCGGAACCTCCGCCTGGCCCGCCCTACCCACCCGGGGGCTGAGGGACAGAGGCGGCCTGAGCTGGGCTGGTGGTAACGCGAAAGGGAGAAATTAAATAGCTAACGTTTGTTTTTTATCTCAGGAAGTAACCAAGGGAACGGTGGGAGGGGAAGAAAACCCAACAAATCAAACAGTAAGCCAGGCAAAACAAATAGATGAAATGGAGTGCAGAGAAGGGCAGCGGAGCTGGTGAAGGGTCTGGAGCACAAGTCCGATGGAGAGCGGCTGAGGGGGCTGGGGGTGTTTATCCTGGAGAAAAGGAGGCTCAGCAGTGACCTTACCTCTCTCTACGACCGCTGAAATGAGGCTGGAGCCCGCCGGGGGTCGGCCTCTTCTCCCGGGCAACAAGCAACAGGACCAGAGAACACAGCCTCAAGCTGCGCCAGGGGAGGTTTAGATTGGGCATTAGGAAGAGTTTCTTCACAGAAAGGGTGATTAGATTGGAGTGAACTGCCCAGAGGGGTGATGGAATCATCATTTATGGAGGTGTTTAAGGAAAGACTGGATGTGGCACTCAGTGCCATGGTGTAGTCTACTTGGTGTTTGGTCATAGATTGGACTTAGTCTCAGAGGTCTTGTCCAACCTAACTGATTCTGTGAAATGAAATATTTGGCATTTGTAATTATTACAGGAAGTAACTGAAGGAACACAAAAAAATTACAACAAATTAACCAAACTGTAAACAAACTAACTAATTTTATCCCACTCCTGTAAGCCACTGTAGATATAAGTTGAAATACTTTGTATGTGACTTGCTGCCTTTTACATCTCGATTTTATATGTAATATTTTTCTGGAAAATAGTATTGTGACTAAAGTGCCCTATTTCCAGGACAGCAGCAATGGGATAGTGTTTTGCTATGACACATTAAGTCTATTTGGGCAAGTTTCCTTAAAGGAAGGAAGTAATGCCTAGAAATCCTCTTGCTGGCTCATCACCATCTGTTGAAGGTATCTGTCTGCAGTCAGACAAATGCACTGTCACAGTCACTGCTGATAATCTGAAAACCAGCCTGGAAAGCTGGGTGGCTGCAAGGACAGAAATTGTAAGGGGTTCTGTGGCATCCCCCAGCCTGCTCGGAGTAAGTTCCCTGTTTTACATCTAGCAAAGCCTGTACTGCCAGGCAGGCCCAGTAAAGGCCATTCATATCAATTCTCAGCCATGCAAGAATCAGCTTCGTCGGCCAAAGTTCCTCTTATTTGTCCTTAGCAATCTGCAATGACGTAATGCATTACAATCTCCTAAGACACTGTTCCAGAGTTCATTACCCCAGAAAGTTCCTAGCTAAAAGACAAACCATGTGGAAGAGGGTAGGGACCCAGGCTGTAACACACAAACTGCAGGCGTGACACAGGCTTGTGCCACGAAGGCATTTTAGGATCATAGAATCATTTAGGTTGTAAAAGACCTTTAAGATCATCAGGTTCATTGGCTACCACAGCACTGCCAAATAAATGCTGGCAAGAGTGGCTTTGTCTGGTGATGCAGTACCAGCATGTTTCTTACCCTCTCTGCACTTAGCCCCGGTGAAAGGAGATTATTTCTTTTCCTTTGCAACTGGCTTTTGGGGTGTGAACATTACTGTCATGCTCCCCTCTATCTTCTTTGTCTAAAATTAACAGCTTTATATGAGTAGAATATCAAAGCAATGTCCTGCTGCCCTGGGAAAAATCATTATTCTTGCACAGCTGTACAAGCACTGATTAAGAAAAATGGGTTTTGGTAGGTTTTGATTCAGAAAGACATGAGCAGTAACTAAATATTCCAGTGTCTTGTTATTAAGTTTTTAAGTTTTTTAAGTTTTCAAAAAGAAGTCCTTTATTTTAGTCTCTTAACTATTTCCTGATTAGGCCTTGATCCCATGACCTCTCATATGAATGGATCAATCTTTGAACTGAATTGTATTAAAAAGAAATGTTTTGTGAAATGATGTGTAAACAAAATAATTTGCAACATGTTCATACCTCCCAATAAAAAGTTAAAAATCTAGATAGAGCAGAAACATCCCTTCATATTATCAAAATAATTCCAAAGCTGCATAGTGATTACTTTGTATGTAATTCAAGTCAGTCCTGATAAACAACATTAGCAGAAATTTACATCTTCATTCTTAATCCCTCACTCTAAGTGGCATACAAGAATTCAGACCTGCTTCTGTATTTGGCTGTAAGAAAATATACCATCTTTGCCCCAGTCTCCCACTTGTATTAAGAAATACTGCAAAAAGCTCAGAGATATGTAATATGTAATATTTTGTATGAAAGTGATACCCCACTGTAATAAAAAGTCAAAGGTACTCTTACTGCATGCTTACATTTGTCTTTGTAGATATCTATACTTATATATCTATATCTTTTACTTACTCTTTTTTAAAGCTTTACAGGCTGAACTTGTGGCACAATGCAAAGTGTGCCTTTGTTTGCCAAATACACTTTTGACATTTGTACATAAACAGGTGCTGTGCAAAGTGGAAATGCTGTATCACTCACCTTGCCATCTCTAACACATCCATTACAGTGGCTCATCAATGATCTCTGTGAGCCTGGATGGACCAAACATTTCAGCACTGGAAGTTGATGTCTGTGTTGGACCACTACCTTACAAACCAGATAGGATCACGTCTGATGCACCAAAATACTTGAATTTATCTTGGTGTAGGTCAGCTGTTTAGCTGTTGCACTCTGTTGACCTTGTCTTTAAAGGCTAAACATAGCAGGTTAGACAGGCTCATTTAGTGGAATTGACCACTTAGTGCCTCCCTCCCTCTCTCCCTAGTTTAAGCCATGCTCATAAATAAAGTTCCTTATTTATGCTGCTTTGCTGTGTTCTCTAAAAAGAGGGTGTATGTGTACAGAGAGGGCCCTGTACTTTGTGTTACCTGAACAAAGTCAAGGTAAGAGCTGCAAAGATAGGGCCTTGCTAATACCAGGACTGGGAAAAACAAGGCTTACCTAGGCCATAATAAAAGATCACCCAGTAACCATGACCTGACAGGGCGTTTCTTTTCCCCTGTCTGGGATATTTATAGTTCACACATCACCAGTGAATCATAAAAACATAGAATAGTTGGTTGGAAGGGCCTTTAAAGTTAGCCATCTAGTCCAGCTTCCTGCAATAAGCAGTGGCTTCTTGTCATGAGTGTGAGTTTCAGACAGAGTTTATTAGGGAAGCCCTCACATTGAGCCATGAGGTGCAGAAAGGACCCCCTTGCTTTATAAATTCCTGCTCAGAGAGGAGCCAAGGTGCAGCTGAATCTAATCTTAGCCTCAGACTGTCAGTGGTTTAAGTTTAAGAAATTATAGAGGTGTGATTCAAGTTTTGTACAACTTTGTCCTGTAGGATAAATGATGATAAACCAGATCTACTTATATAAAAATGAATATTATGATAAATTATTAGACAAGGAGATCTTACTCAGAATTACTTACTACACACTATAGAAGATACGACTACTATTATAGGATGGTACAGTGCAGTCTATCAAAGCAACTATATTAAAGCAATTCTAAATAAAACTAGCAGAAAGAAATAGTTATTAAAGCAGACACTGATGTTATTCACCCATGCCAATGACCATGGACAAAATCTCTTTCACTCGGCCTTAAGGACTAACTCTGAGGGGTGTCCCCATCCAAAGGAGGAATCTTCATACACACTGCAAGAAAGGATATGGTAGAAGAACCTAACCATATGGAAATGGACTGGACTTTTGTAGTGTACAGTGACTGACTGCCACTCATATATCTCCAGGTCAGCTTAGCAGCTTGTTTGCCAAATTTTTGCCTCACTGTCAGGATGCTAATTTGGGGTTGATGGGTCAGACTGGTGTTGTCAGAATTCAACACCAAAACCAGCTTGATGCCCTCTCTCAATCCACCACTGGACTAATAGCCTTGTAAATAACACATTGTCCAAGTTGCTTGACCACATTCCAGGGCAGGGCATCCTGCTAAACGTCTTCAACTAGATCAGGTTGCTCTGAGCCCCGTCCAGCCAGGCTTTGAGCACTTCTAGGGATGGTGTGTCCACCACCTGTTCCAGCATCTCACCACCCTCACCATAAAAAATGTCTTCCTTACATCTAGTCTAAATCCGCCCTCTTTCAGTTTAAAGTTATTCCCCCTACCGCTACATGCCCATGTAAAAAGTCCCTTTGCAGCTCCCGTTTAGGTACTAAGAGGCTGG
The DNA here is from genome assembly GCF_028769735.1 of Zonotrichia leucophrys gambelii. Taxonomy (NCBI): domain Eukaryota; kingdom Metazoa; phylum Chordata; class Aves; order Passeriformes; family Passerellidae; genus Zonotrichia; species Zonotrichia leucophrys. The sequence continues at coordinate 106,481,825 of NC_088171.1, read as the reverse complement.
TATAAGGTTTCTCCAGAGTGCTTCATTCTCCAGCTTGAACATCCCAGACTCTCAGCCTGTCTCCGCAGGAGCGGTGCTCCAGTCCTGTGATGATCTTTGCCTCCCTCCTGTGGACTTGCTTTATTTAACAGGTCCTTCCCGTGCCGAGCGCCTCGGAGCTGGGCGCAGCACTCCAGCTGGGGTCTCACAAGGCAGAGGAGAGGGGACAATGTCCTCCCTCCCCGGCCGGTCACCGTTCGGCGGCGCCGCCTGGGCCTCGGCTGTGCCCGGGCTGCGGCGCCGCGGCCGCTCCGGCCGCCCTGGGCCCGGCACGGCCGCCGGGCGGCAGCAGCGGCACCGCAGAGGCGGCGCCCGCTGAGGCGACGTGTCCCCGGCCCGGCCGATGGCCGCCGCCCGCCGCGCCCGCGCTGACCGATGTATTTGAAGAGGCCGGCGGGCGGGCTCGCCTTCTGCCTCTTCTACCTGGCCTCCAGCTTCACCAACAAGGTGAGCGCGGGCGCGGGGCCGCCCCGCACTCGGACGGGCCGGGCGGGGCGCAGGGAGGTGGGGCGGGGGGGGCGCCGGCTGCCGGGCTGTGGGAGCGGGGGCCAGGGAAGTGCAGGATCCAGGGGCGGGAGGAGGAGAAAGAGGAGAGACTGTGCCCTGTGCTTTCCCTGCCCTGCTCAGGGAGAGCCGGAGGAGCAGCTCTTCCCGGACGGGACTGCCCCAGAAGTGAAAAAGTCCGTGGCACCCCGGCCAGCCGCCCATCCCTGTGTGCTCCCCAAACTGCGGATAGGGTGCTGTCACACACTGAACAGTTAAAGCTGCTCAGTGTGTGACAGCTTTACCCATCCACGAGAAATGAGTTCCGGTATTGTCTTGTTTAGGAGAGCAAGGAGGTTGACATCATATCGTTGCAATGAATGAAGTGTTATAGAGCCAGAAGTTATGCTGCACTGAAAGTATTGCTGATGCTGTATATATTTCATTATGAAGTGTATGGCAATTGTGCTCTTTCCCAAAAGCAGATCTGTTAACTGGAACAATGCTATCAACTATCCAAGGGGAAAATGTGAAATATTCAAAGTATTATTTTAGAAGTGAAACAAATATTAACTTCCATGGCAACTTTGTTCCTTTGCTTAATTAACACACAAATTAAGGACAAGAACTTTGTTTTCCATTGTGTAACAATTTCATATTAGTGTTGCTGAAGTGTCTAAGTGTAAGAAGTAAGCTGAAGATGGCCACATTGTGAATAAAATTGTATAATTTAAGCATAGTTTGAAAGTAGTTTTTTCACTCTGGGAGGAGGAGTTAGAGTAACTACTCCATGCTATCCTGTTTGTCAGAGAGCGTGTCTGTATTTCTAGTGCAGATTTCTGAAAGAAAAAAATATTGGTGAAACAATCAGGGTATGAATATTCTGAGGGAGGTTTAGAGAAAAGCAGCATTTAAGAGGTGAAAATGAAATATTTTCTGGGAATTGGCCAGTGGTTCCAAGATATATTTGCCATTAAGGATGCTCAGAAGTAGACTGAAGTCCAGACATGAAGCAAACTGGTAGGGAGAGATAATGCACTTGATTTGACAGACTGCTGGGAGCAGTGATTAGTTAAATAGAAAGGGGCTAAAAGAGCTGCCAGGTTGCATCATGGATTGGGAAAGGTATTTATTTGGCTTAACTGTGATTGAGGGGAGGTCATAAGGGACATTGACATAGGGCCTCCATTTGCAGACCTGCATGTAGGCTTTAGCGTAATAAAGTTTAAAATAGAAAGAATATAGACATTTCACTTGTTGAAGGTGGTGTGCAAATGCAGGCAGGGGTAGAGATGTGTAGGTAGATCATCCTGATTTAAAATGCATGTGGCATTTCTGACAGCTGTGTAAGAGGACTTGTTGTGAGTCAACATGCCTTGTCTCTGTATACTGATGCCACCTTCTTAGTGACACCTCACAAACCTGAAAACTGGACCTTGCAAGGTGCTCAGCAGAGTTTTCTCTCTGCTGAAAGCTTTCAGCTTCTCTTTTTGCCCTTGACAGCTTCTGCTGGCTCCTGGAAGGAACAGCAGGTACCTTTCATTTCCTCTGAGGAAGATTCAATCATTCTTCTCCTTTGCAGAAGTGGTATTTATCTACTTCATCGTGGGAAGGTGTTAGACCTGGAAGGCATGTATTTGTGCCTCACATTTGCATATATACATATTTAGTGTGAAGAGACACTAGCATTCATACATGCAGGCCCAGACAAAGCAGGCTAAAGCAATGACACAGATTTTGCCTTTTACCCCCATGTATTACATCTCTGATGGGCTTTATGGGCTGCTTAATATTTTACACAATGTGTAAGCAGAATGTTAAGTCTGTAAGATACCTTAGCCATAAGGAGACAATTATGCTTAGATTATTGCTCTTGGTTCTGCCAAAGATTGCCTGTATGGTATGATATGATTTTAATTGACTGGTGCTCATGGCTTTTTGTTCCTGTTAATCCTTTTCCATTCAGTATGATGTATGGACTGTGTTCAGAAAGTGAAAGTGCAGTTCAGATGACAGCCTTCTCCATTTTTCAGTGTGTCCACTCCATGCCTCATGTCCTTTAGTGTCTGTTACTTTCCACAGTGACTGAGGCAGCATCCAGCAGTTCTGGCATGAGAAGTGGCATGAATGAGTGATTTAGGTCACTCAGAGAATCACCAGCAAATGGATGGGCAAAAGCAGACTTAATATTAAAGTGAAATGACAATAAAGTTTGTTGGTGAGGTTCATTCTACTGCCATCAATACTACATTATAACAATGTCACATCATTATTGCATTACTACATCATTACATCTATGCCATCATTATTAGATGGTTAAAGCAGACAGAGAAAAATCAAACTAAAATCAATCAATCTAAAAATCAATAAACCAAAAATTATCTGTATGGAAGTAAGAACAGGAAAGGGAATAAGACACTGAGTCACAGCATTTATGGTGGACCCACTTAACTCCAGATTTGATCAATGGTTTAGTCTAAAGGTTATAGCAGCACTTAAACGTAGCAGCTTTTAATCAAAAGCCCTGATTTCAACAATTTAACAAAATATTAATATAGAATTTAATATAGGCATGACAGTGACTCACTATCTTACTTACAAACCTGATGTACTTAAGAATCAAAGAGAGCAATATTCATAATGAATTTGCTACAGCATATCCACATTCACACTCACTCAGACCTAGAGGGACATGTACAAGATATACCCAGGAAAAATTCCCCTCAAATTCAGTGAAGTACTCATTTTGTATGTCCTTGCATCTTCTTCATGAGCAAAAGGTTGAGTCTTGAGTAGTGGTTGGTATCAGCCCAGGATCCATCATCATCCTTCAGAGATCTTCCAAGCGTAGCAAACCAGCTGGCTCTGAGAGGTGTCCCACTCAGAGGGAGGATGCTGATTGCATCCTGCTGTGATCCAGGAGAGCTTAAAGGGTCTCAGGACTGCTGTTTATAGGGTCACAAGAGAGTTGGGTTTAGATGAAGTGATTTTCCTTCCTGGCCTCAATGCGGGTTGGTAACATTCTTTGAAAGTTCAATAATAAAAATGTTGTTCTACCTGGGTTCTTATACAGGCAAGAAAAATTAATCTCCAAGGCTGTGTGTTAAAAAGCAGGAGCTCACTGGACAGCATTAAGTTCCTGAGAGCCAACAGTGTTCCTGATGAGCTCAGGTGGAACTTAGCCCAGGTGCTGTTCATTGAGATTGAGGCCTGTCAAGCATTTCAGAGATCATAGTGCAGCTCTGTGAGGGAAGGGGGAGGAAATACACCACAAGTGAAATTACTAAACATTCTTTTGTCTTTTCTACCAAAATAAAGCCAAATGAGAACTTCTTGTTTTTGTTTTGTTGTTTGTGATTGTTTGTTAATATTATGAACTGTGTTTGATGTCCATTAATTTGCTATTTGTTTTCCAGTATGTCCTGTCTGTCCTGCAATTTACCTACCCTACCCTTTTTCAAGGGTAAGTATGGTTTCAAGAACTGTGGTTTGAAAAATGACTTTAACATCCTGCTGTTCCATGCTGAAGCTAACTTTACTACTTCTTGTTCTTACTGGCTTTTGCTGTCTAGAGATCATGCTTCATGAAGCCTTAATAAAGCATTCATTAATGTATCTTGGTTAATTTTTAAACATCGTGGAAGTGATGTAATTGAGATACGTAGAGTCCATAATTTCTCATTTTCCTTAAAATCCTAAGCTTCAGCATAGAAAAGTAGCAATTACAGTACAACCAACCTCTCTTCTTTGGAAGAGAGGAAAATGTGGAAAATGTGTATTCATGGTGCATTCTTTTGCTGTTCTAGAGAAAAGCATGCTTAGCCTTCTTTTCCTGCTTAGCTTTGGTTGTAAGTCTGCATCACAAGTCACTATCATATCTCAATGACTGTAATTAGAAATTTAATGTTTTGACAAATGTCCATATATACCATCAGCGCTGCAGATTTTCACATTTAGTGAAAATCTGGCCTCTTAGAGACAAGACTTCCCCCATTTTTGAGATTGTGTTAAAATGTGCAGACACTGGGTATCTTTACTTCCTCTTCTGCTGCTTGGCATAGCTTACATTTTTGCCTGACTTGCAGTCCCAGGACTACAATCAACTCTAGAAATAGTTGCCTTGGGAATCTCCACTTACTTTGAATCTATTCAGCTCAAGTAGATAATGCTTTCTTCAGTTTTGGCACACACACAGAGATTCTCTCTTGCGCAAGGCTTTTATCATTTGGGGAGAGGCTTTTGAGTAATTTGTGTAAAATAGACATAAATCAACAGAAAAGTGTATTTCAATGGCAAGCAACCTCCTTATGGCATATGTATTACCACAGTTATTACCTTTTTCTATTGTTTGGAAATGCATTTGATATCTTAATATTAGCATAATATTAATACTTTTCCTTAAGTTCTGGCTTTTAAAAGTGACCTTTCCTTGGAATTTTTTTAGTGGCTCAGATGCACTTTCATTTAGACCTGTGACAGATGAGGAAGGAGGAAAAGAATGTAATTCTCAGTTCATGCTGGTACTGTTCATTGTCCTTGGGTTTGTTCTCTGTATAATGTAAGACTAAACTACATAGTCCTGAGCATCTGAAACTGTCACAAACTTCTGTCCTTAAAACCTGAGAGAAGAGGAAATTTTTCACGATGAAGCAGATGGGATTTCACCACTGGCTTGGATAGAGCATAGTCAAACATGCAGCAAATGTCAGGGAAACCTGGCTTTTAAACTCTCATGTGCTCTTCATCCAAAAAAAGGTGAAGTGAGTTGTGATAGTAGTATTGAATATTTACCACTATGCACTAGTGCTGCATAGAGTGAATATTTGTTTATTTGTGCATGTGTGAGAACGATTTTAAATATTGCTTAAATGCATTGTAATGAATGGGAGTCATAAATAAGCCCACTTCTATATCTGTTATGGATGTTAATGTCATTTAACATTATAATACGATATCTCTGTCTGAACTGTGGTAGATATCCAAGGATTTTCACCCAAGGAACATGGAACACCTCTCTGAAAACCACTAGCTTAAGGAAGAGGAAAGCCGATAACTTATTTTAAAGCGTAAAAGAAATTGGTGTGCATTACTTGCTACTTATTCTAACTTTTCTGTGCATATTCCCTAGGCCTCACATATTATCATTATTATATTATAATTATATTATCATTAGTGTCATTCTGTTTCAGGTGGCAAACATTGGTGGGTGGACTTCTGCTTCACATCTCCTGGAAGCTGGGCTGGGTGGAGATAAACTTGTGTTCAAGGTACTGAAGGTTTTTTGGTATCTGCCAAACACTTCTTTTCTGTAGCTGGATTACAACGTAGTTAAGTTGCTCATGGATGTTATTAACTGGCTAAAATAGAGTTTGATATAAGTGGGGGTGTGGGTGTTCTGCTTCACAGATGTAGAAGAGAACTCACATTTTAGTTAAATGGGTGTTCAATGACACATATTTAAACCAACTACTTTTATAAAGTGGATTTAATTTAACCAAAAAGCCCATAGTGAAAACAATAAGGATGTCTTATCCAAACACCTGTCCCTAAGAAACAATCTCTACCCTGGATTGTTTCTTAGTATTGTAAGAGAAACCTTGGTAATGTTAGTTAAGAGCATTGACACAATCTTCTGCAAAACCCTCAGGGCTGTGAAGTCTACAAACGTGATCTGCCTTTTTCTGAGAGCTGCGTCACATAAATGGGGATCATTTGCCTTTTCCTAACTGATGTTAACAATAAAACTCCAAATTAAATAGTGCTTTGTAGACAAAGATCATCTGCTTGAACTGAGTGTGACAGCACAATTCAGAAGAGTTGTCATGCTTTACTCTGCTCAGGTGGATCCATTCTGCAGTATGGAATACAGGATCTTTTTCATTGTGCAAAATGGTGTCATTTAGAAGATGTATGCCCACAGCAATCATTGGATCTTATCTCAGGAGATACTAAAAACCTTCCTGGGCAATGACCTGAGTAATGTGACTTGACTCTGAAGCTGGGAGAGTTTGGACTAAATGACTGCCAGACTCCCCTTCTAATGTAACATTTTCTCAGTGATTCTGTATTAGCAAGTGACAACTGATGAATTTTCTGTTTGAGATTCAGACAGTTGGCTTGAAAAATTGAATTTCCTCACTTGGAATGAAATCCTGTGAGTATGTCAGAAAAACCAGGCTGTGTTCTGTTTTCATGTCCATACAAGTGATTATATCACTATGGAAATATAAGTGAGGTCGTAAATGAAAACAGAATTCAGTTTCCTGTTTTATAGCTGCAATAAACTGAGGATATCATAAAAACTGTCAGTGACTTTGGCAGAGACAGGATTAGGGTCCAAACCTTGCTTTACTGGCAGTTACTTTGATACATATATATATATTAATATCAAATTTATGTTGTTTATGCAGATTTTGTCATCACAAAACAATCTAAAAGAATACAGCCATCAGTAAAGTCCTTTTATAGTTCAGCTTTTCTACACTTATGATTACTTCTGCTTTAAATTATGAAATTGAAGATGTTGAATCTTTTTTTCCCAGCTTGGAAAAGAGACTTTTTTCTTTTCAAAACCTGGGACGACATTAAAGAAAATAGAAGACAAGAACCACTCGCTGATGTTGAAGAGGTTGTTTTTATCTAAGAAAGGCTTGGATGAAAAATTTGTCATATTTTGACCCTGGAGACTGGAGGCCACTAGATGTCAGCACACTGTAGGGAAAGGGGTTGAAATCCCTCTTGAGAAACCTCTTCGTTAGCTTGATTTATACAGGATACCTATTCGAGAATAGACTGAATGGAAGAAGCAGAATTAATTTACATGTTTTGCCTATAATTCATCCAGCTATTTAAGCAGGAGTTTAAAGCTGCCTTTTTTCATAAAGATTAGGCACATGCGTTATTGCTGTGCAGACGTGGATTTGTAACATCTCCTGTATTTAAAAAAAAAAAATCAAAGCCAAATAAAAAGCAGCCTGAAAACCCAAACATGGAAACCCTCTAAATGTCCAAAGCATTATCAAGAAAAAAACTCATAAATAAACAAACAAACAAGCATAACGTGCAAAGGTGATTTTAATGCTACTACTGGGATATGGACATTTCTGTCCCCCCTTACAAAATATGTCTCTGAATCTATCTGTTGGTTAGAGGGGAGGGTTTTGTCTATGTGTAGGATACTTAGGAATATCGTACCCAGTCTTCAGTCAGTCTCATCATGCTTCAAATAGTAAACTGCCATCCATTTGTTTGTTTATGTCCACAAAGTCTCAATTTTTCTGTCACATCGCCTGATCTCATATACTTTCTGAGCCAGTTCATGTTATCCCAAAGGGTCTCAGCAGAATTAAGTTGTTACATAGAGATCATTGCCCTTTGTCTAAAGTCCAGAATACTAACCTCACTATAAAGACCAAATAAAAACTTATTATTTAGAGTAATCTCACTCAGGTTTTATGGATAACCTGCTTTGCCTCTGCTTCCCCCCAGGACATACTATAAGGAACTTTCTCTCTTTGCTTCTTTACAGCAAATGTTGGCTGTCTGCAAAGCTTTTTTTTTTTTTTTATCCAAAACAAGGGCTCTGTGGAACACAGAGGAACATGCAGCATCTGCATAATGCTTCCAGTCTGCTGCCCAGCTTCTGCCTAATCCTTGTAGGCACATAAGTCGGATGTGTTCTGATTGGCATCTCTTGCAGTGCTGCATTTCACCCATATCTAAGCAGCAGCTCAGAGCCTTTCTGTAAGTGTTGTTTGGGGGAACCTACCCATTGCCTATCATGGGATTTGGATTTAGCCCTACAACAACCACAAACTCATAATTTCTCTTCCTACTTTTCATGTACATCAGTGTATTGCCAACAGGAGAAGCTGCTAATTGGTTTACATATAAGACAGATTGTTGATGCTGACACGTTACATCAAACATCCGTGCATTCTTTTTCAGTCCTGAAATTCCCACTTGGCAGCATAAATTCTACCCTTACTTACATCATGGAAAAAGCATCTGAAGTCCTTTTCCATTGCACTTCACAGAATTGCATTGGAGATGAAGACATATTTGGGATTCCTACAATTTAGTGGTGGGGAACATGAAAGAGTGGTATTTTTATGTTCTAAATGAAAATTTGGTTTTTATTGTGTGTTCCTTTTATCTTCCCAGAGCCACTTTCTTTTCTGCCCTCCCCCTTTCTTCAATTTGTTGCTGTTCCAATAGTGCAGGGGTATTTTTGTTGGTGTCTGATGTGAATTCGTTGGTAATGAGGTAGGACAGTATTAGATCTTGGACTTGATGAGATTCCAGTTGAAGTCAATAACCTCAAAAGGAACAGTGTTTTTATAAAAATTTATGGAGACCAGTCAAGAAAACCCAGGGCAAATATTTATGCCAGTTAAAGGTTTTAAACATTATTTTTCTGACCCTGGGTTTTTGTTGTCTTGGAAAATTATATGTATAATAACAGAGGAAATGTGGTATTTATGGTTTTTCCCTTGTCTGTGATTACATGAATCTTTGTGCATGTTTTATCTTTATTCATACTGTTCTGATTTCATTGTTTAGTGGTCTGTTTTCTTGTGTTCCATGAAATGTGCTGGTGTACCAGTATCTACAATTACATTTAAGTCTTGCATGTTAATTGGAAGTGTAATGCAAACTAAGGAGTTTGGTTTTGTTGTGAGAACAAGCACTTTGGTTTTGTTTTGAGAACTAGCCCTGCCCATTAACATTTTCTCCACTTTAATTCCAAGGTTGGGAAGAGTGAATGGGGCAGCCATGTCTTCAGTCCTGGGAAGCCCTTGATTCAGGCCTTTACCTCACAGCTACTGCTTTCTTCCCTTGCCAAAAATCTTACATTATTCTCTTTGAAATTTACCACCTACCTGTCCCCTTTTTTTCCCTTAAGTAACAAGATCAAAAATAAGAGAAATGCAAGTTCTGAAGCCCCTCTCAGAACTGAAACCTGACCCTACTGCAGTAACCATGGTTAAAAAAAATTATTCAGATCAATCTGATGACTTCATTCCTCCATTAGTTGTCAAACTGCCTCTAGGAGTTTGGCTTAGTCAAAGGAATATGATTAGGAAATCTCAAGAGATAGACTTCCACAGAGACAACCTGATCTTTAGGAAGAATCTCTTTGTAAATCTGGCTGAGAGATGAATGTGTGGGTGGCCCAGTGTATTTGTAGGTAGTGAAAATGTGTGCTGTCTGTGCAAGTGTGCCATTTTATGCCTTCATTTGTCGGGTTTCGTTCCTTTCACGGAACATCAAGGAAATTAGTTGAAATGTCTTTCCTTTAATACCAATAGCAGTCATTTCTAAGAGAGGAAAAAACCCCAAAAAACAGCGTGATTTTGGAGGTAGAGGAGCCAGGGAAAGAGTAAAACAAAGAAAATATATCTGTAGTTAGTTCCTCTCTTGGATTAGACAAAATGAATCATTTCTAATTTGGACTCCTTAGTAAATGGGAAGAATACTGAGCAATCAGATACTGACTTTAACGTACACATGTTTGAAATTAATGGACATATATATGTATTATTACATTCATTGCAAGCAACGGTTGCTTTCTGTTTGTAAACAGAATGTGGTGAAATAATGGGATTTTAATTGCTTTCACAGGTCTGAAATCCTGTCATGGCTTCCTGCATCAGTACTTTTTGTGGGCATTATTTATGCTGGCTCCAGGGCACTATCTAGATTGGTAAGAAACAAACCAGTAGAAGTCAGTTCTTTATTACCTCTGCTTTGTAAACAAAGACCATTCCCTTCATACATGGTGTTTAATGCTGTTCCTGGGTTGAGGGAGAAGGAGGGAGGAGGACTTTAAATAATAGATCCATTGTTAGCGAAACTAATGCAGTGGTCCAATCCTACTAAGCATCAAAAAGCATCTCTGTGACAGTCTGAAGAACTCAGCATCTCTACAGAGCACTTCGTGTTTTACTGAACAGATCCTCAGTGGTCTGAATTGTACAGGTAGGGAAGAAGCTGAAGAAATCAGTAGCTGTAACTTTGCAAAAGGAGGAATGGGTTTGTGGGATCTGTGGGAAATCCTTCCAGGAAACTGATGAGGACTGTTTCAATGAGAAGGTTTTGATTCTTTGCAGGATTTGAAAAAATAAATAGAAAGTTGGAAAGAGATTATGGGAAGGGTTAGATTACCCCATTTTAGGATTCATTTGCATCACAGTAATTTACCAAATGTTTACAGAATGTCAAATCTCCGTTCATGAAACTTGAATGCTTTATGCTGAAGTTATATAGTCTTCCCTAATAAAGTAAAATAAATTGGTGGCATTTTTTTTTTTAAAAATAACAATATTTTGCTGCTGTTGTGCAGTCTGCAAGCTCAGATTCTGCACTAGTTCCCTTCTGCATTCTGTCAATGTATCTTAATGTAGCTCCAGAGCCAGCTTGCCCCTGTCACCTCCTTAGCCCTAAGCAGAATCAAAAGGGACTTTTTTTACCAGATTCTGATTGCAGCGATCCCTTGAAAATCCCAGTAGAGAGATAGAGCAGAAAAGAACAGGAGGTCTCTGTCCTCGTAAGCAAGGTTGGGGGCCTTATCTTGGACACAAATAATCTTGGGAAGGCATGTGTTTAGAAGCCTCATGCTCCCAGATCAGTTCTCTCTCAGTATGATTGCATTTACTTCCTCTTGCTTCCTTGTCAAAGGAAGTTCCACTTGCCTTCTTTAGTGTAAAGTAAGCAAAGTCCCATAAGGAAAGCCCTGTCTGGAAGCACCAATAAAGCCTGGGCAGCAGCCTCTTTTCTCCTTGCTCACCTGGATGGTGGTGAAGATAAGAATCACATCCTCTCTGTTATTTCTTACTTCCTGGTCATCCTGCAAGTTACTGTATTTGCCTCCTGTTTCTGCTCTGGTCATTCATTAGTGAACTGCACTGGAGTGGCAGAAGGGCTGTGAAGGGTTTTGATTTGTATCCCAAACCTTAAGGAGCATCTCACATTTCTTAAAGGCTTTTGTTGTGCATGAATGGGGATTTAGAGATCTAATTCTGTGGCCATTTTACTAGGCAAGACAAAATGAAAAGCAGTCTTAGGCCATAATTATTATTGCAGTGGGGCTAAATTCAATCCTATGTAGAAGCTTTACTTACAATAACTTTGTCTACGACAATTTTATGACACACTGAAAATGAAAGTGGACTCTCCCAAACTCATAACTGAATTGGCTCATCTCAACAGCATATTTTAATTAAGTGGGTTTATTTCTAAAGCAGAAATTATGTGTACTTTTATTATCAAATCCAAGGGGACCTACTTTCAAACACTCCTGTATACTGGCAAAGCTACAACTTTAATCTCTGTTTGTGCCTCTTCCTAGAGGTGCTGGCAATCTCCCCAGACCAAGGATTCAAGGCTAGAACTGGAGGAGGACTGCTTAGCACTGGACTGTGATGATTAAAAAAAAGCATGAAGAGCCATGAGAGCAGATTTGTTCAGAGTGTATTCACCCTGCCTGCCCAACCAGTAAACCTTTCTTTTCATAAGCATTAAGCCCACTCACAAATTTAAGAAATACTTGCATCAAAGGCAATAGACATATGGAGAAGGTTAAGTGGGCTAGGCAAACTGGAGCCATTGTTGGCTCCAAAACACATTTGGAAGAGCCAAAAGCAGAAGGGAGGAAAGAAAAACCCAAGAAATTGGCTTTCACAAAGGAGAGAATGTAAATTCTGCTGTCAACTTTCCTTGTTTATGGGTATTTATTGTATTTCCTATTACTGTGTCAAGCTCAGAGTACT